>NC_059172.1:9330778-9955778 GCF_019923935.1 Bubalus bubalis
CTGGGTCTGGGTGGCCTCTGCCCTCCCCTCCAGGGCAGAGTGGCTCCTTACAACCAGAGCCGAGCGACCTGGGCCGGAGTCTGGGAGCCCCTGCAGCGCCTTCTCGGCTTGCTCGGCCCCAAATCCTTTTAAAAGCTGCCCAAGCCCACATACCTTGGTCTATTTTAATCAAGGGAGGAACTGGGGCCTGCCACCAGCCCCGCCTCCACACGTTTAAGGGCCCAGGCTAATTGTTTCCTCTCTTTCTTGTTAGGAATTGTCTTTGGAGCTCTATCTTCTTTCCAGCCGCCCTGGGGGGTTGGGGTGGGGGAGTGGTCAGAAAGAGGAAGAATTTGGCTGACCATTGGCCTCGCCTCCATTCCTCCCTGGGGACTCTGACCACATCCTGGCTCAGCTGGGAGCGCGCTGTGACACGGTAGGACTTTGCTTTAAACCGATGGTGAGCTGGCGTGGAGAGTGTTTGGTTAACAGGCTGCTGGGTTCTCATTCTGGTTCTGTTTCTTTCTTGCTGGATCAACTTGGGAAAGTTACTCACCCTTTCTGGGCCTTGCTTTCCCTGTCTGTAAAGTAGGGATACGAAACTTCCCTCAGAAGGCTATTGCGACTCTTTCCCCCAAACTGAGCCTGGTGATCAGGCCTAGTACGGTGCCCACTGCCCACCCACCTCTCCCAACCTGCTGGGTTCCTCCAGGCTGGGCCCCACCCCTCCACCCAGTGGGGCACTCAGCCACCTTCCCCTAGGACTCCAGCCGCTGCCCGCTGCCTAGAATGCCTTGTTGTCTGATGTTGCTTAGATACGGTCCTGGTCACCCTTGGGGGTCCTTGCTCTAGCGCCCGATCCACGCCATCCTGATTCTGCGCTGCCCAGGCCCTCATCCTGCCTTTGGTCCTGTTAGCAATCACCGCCACCCCCATGCCACCAAAATCACCACAATGCAGCATGTTTTACACATAGTAGCTCTTCTCATCCCCCAAATAACCCTCCAAAACTGGCATTATCAGCCTTTTTGCAAAGGAGTTAGGCTTAGTAAGCATAGTGACTTGTTCAAGTTCACACAGCTGAAATAAGGTGGGGAGGAGCTTGAATTTTCATCTACCAGCAAATAGGTAGGATTCTGACAGGCAAGGATGAGGGGAGGAGTCCTGAACGCTATGGGGATGATGCAGGTGGGTGATGAGTGATGAGTATTGGATGAATGTTCTTCCTGGCTCCACTGCAGGAAAAACAGGGAGGCAGAGAAAACAAGGAGGCTGGGTCGGTGGCGGGCACCTTGATCTCACGATCACTGGCAGCTTGAAATGGTCGTGGACCCTTCTGATGGGCAAGTCACTGGCCCTCTCTGAGCCTTGGTTGCTTCATCAGTACAGTGAGGGGACTGAATGAGCTCGAGGCCCCTTTCTGCTCTAATAGGCAACAGTGTTTGATGTGATCATTTCAGAAATAAAGAAATGGAAAATCTGTACCTTGTTCATTTATTTGACAAAAAAATAATAATAATAATAAAAAAATTGAGGGTCTGCTAATGTAGAAAGGGCTACGCCAGGCATTGGGAAAGCCACCCTGAAGAGCCCTGGACCTGACCTGGGTCCATGGGGAAGCCACAACTTCCCACAGCCTCCATTTGTTCATCTGTAAAATGGGAGGATGTGCTGCCCATCCTGCCACAGAGTGTTATCATTTGGAAAGGCCTTTGCTGACAGAAGTTGGGCATCGGAAAGGATTCTCTAGCATCAGAAGCGTGCAGAAACCTCATCAGGAAATCCTTCTGCCAGCTCTGGGGTCTCCAAGGCCCCAGTCTGACACAGTCTGGACTGGTGTCAGGGGCAGGCCTCAACCTCCCAGTCCAGGCCTGGATGGCCTGCAGAATGGGGAGCTTATGGGGGAGTCAGGAGGCCTGGGTTTGAGTTGAGAGGCTGAGGGATGGAGCCATGAAGAGGAAACCCAGATTGATGGATTAAGTAGAAAACACCGTCCCCGCACCCTGCCCCTGCTAGGTTTCTTGGGTGGTGGCGGTGGTAAAGAATTCAGCTATTTTATAGGTGGGTGGCCCTGGGCCCATAGGCTCAATCTGCAGTAACTGATGGTGCAACAAAGACAAAAGAACCTTGGCTTAAATCCCTAAACCATTGCTTTCTGTGTGACCTGAGGTAATCAAGTTTCCTTTTCTGTGCCTCAGCGCCTCCATCTGTAAAATGAGAATAGCATCAACCCTGCAGGTTAAGAAATAGAGTATTTCCTGCTGTATCAATAAACCAGGATGTCACAGCCCTCAGAGATTCCAACTTAGGAAGGCGAATGCCTGAGCAATCAGACAGCCATCAGGTTACAGCCGCTCCCAATGGTGAGCACTGAGGAACTCAGGATATTCCTGAAAAAAATTGCGGGATACTGGCCCCAGATAGCTGAGATGCATATGAAAGGAATGACTTCAGTGAGCTCAGATCCTTGCATCTTCCCATACATAGAAAAGCACTAAAGTCCTTAACTTGGAGTATCTGGTTCTCTTTAATTCACAAAAATACTTTTGATGTTCAGACAACCTGCCCTTTGTTACAAACTTCTATATAACCTGGCTTCTCCTCCCACCTCCTCTGAGCAGTTCTCTCAGGGCTACTTGAGATGATGCCTCCTGGGCCTTAAGTCCTAAAAATGTCTGCCAAATAAAACATAACTCTCAAGTTTTAGGCTGTGACTATTTTTTAGGTTGACACAGGGCTGGACTGAGTATTGGATGAATATCAAGCAATTTGCATAGCTCTTTGCATGTCCTAAGGCACTTCAGTGGGGACTGTTTCCAAGGTTTGTCCTGACCCAGCTTTGAGCTCAGTGCATTTGGGCAGAGCCCTGCCCCATCTGTATCTTCATTTCCTGGTTTGTGCAGAGGGTTGGGGGTAGGACAAACTGATCCCAACAGTCCTCCCAGCCGGGACAGATGACTGCAGGCTGGGCCAGCCCGCCTCTAGAGCTACAGGAATGTGGACAGGGTGTCACTTGGGGGCAAACGTGCTTCCTGTACTTTTGGCGGCATGTTTTCTGCGCAAGCACAGTGCAGAGAGGAATTTGTCCTGGGCCTAAAGGGACATGGACTGGACCAGAGCAGCAGGAAGAAGATGCCTGGGGCAAAGGAATCGGTGGGAAGTGGGGCAGTGGGGGGTCACTTTGACCTCTGAGCTGAGAAGAAAGCTGAGGCAGAAGGCCAGGTTGCTGGGGTCCCTGCCTTGGCCAGCACCCTGAGATAACTGTGTGGACTGTGGAAACTAGGTAACTAGGTGGGACTATGCAGGGACTCTGGAACCCCAGGCCTCATTAGACCCATTTCCCAAATAGCCAGGGACCTCTCAGCTCAGGCCATGAAGTCAGGACACAGCCCACGCTTCCCTGTTTTTAAATCCAAAGGGACCCCCTAGGAACAATTTACCGAAGGTATGAGCACGAGTTCTGTAGCCCTGCTGGGGCCAACACCGTTCATCCACCATCAGGTGCTGTGTGACCCTATGCAGTTTGCTTGACCTATCTGAGCCTCAGTTTCTGAGTCTGTGAAATGGGGATAATAGTAGAAGCTACTTCACAGAGTGGAGTTCCCTGCATGATCCATGGCAAGGGCTTAACAAACATGAGCTAAGTGGTCTCATTCCTTCCTCCTCATCTGTGCATGCTGGTTGCTGTCCCCCTGAACAGACGCAAAAACCAGGGCTAGAAGACGAGCGTGATTGCCCAAGGACAAGGAGCTTATGAGTGGTGGAGCAGGAGTGGGACCCAGGGCTGGCTGAATCCCAGGTCTGAGACCCATGCCCTCTCCATCCTTATTCCTATGACAGGTTCCTAGGGCTCTGAGTGTGGGTAGGAAAGGGAGTTCAGTTCAGTCGCTCAGCCATGTCCGACTCTTTGCGACCCCATGAATTGCAGCACGCCAGGCCTCCCTGTCCATCACCAACTTCCGGAGTTCACTCAGACTCACGTCCATCGAGTCAGTGATGCCATCCAGCATCTCATCCTCTGTTGTCCCCTTCTCCTACTGCCCCCAATCCCTCCCAGCATCAGAGTCTTTTCCAATGAGTGTATCTTAAAGAGGTTTTTCAGGGTCTTGGCTGCCCTGGGGCTGCCCTGGCGGTAGGACATCCACCCAACCTCCTTTCCCCATCCCCCCCAACATTTTAAAAATGTAACTTTTCCAATTTCTTGAACCCCATTGTACATAGAAAGCATGCTAGGCATGCCACTCATGTCTCATTTACTCTTCACAATATCCCTATGGGGAAGGTGTAATTTGCCCCATTTTCCAGTTGAGGAAACAGGGAGGGGATTCCCATGCCCAAACCACAGAGCAGGTTAGAGCAAGCAGGGCTGTGACCAGAGACGCCTGCACCTCTGCATTCCGCCCCGCTGTTGCGCTGGAGTGTGAGGCCCACAGCCGATTCTGCACCTGCTCCATGCCTCAGTTTCTCCATCTGTAAAGCAGGAGGGATACAGATAGAAGCTACGTGTCTTCTAGGAATATCATGAGGATTAATTAGTGTACACCAAAAACACTGGGAGCATCTGACTCTTGTGAGTTCTTCATAAGCAACAAGGATCTGCGGTCAGCTCTCTTGCTCAGCACAAGCCATGACGGCAGAGGGTCAATGACACCGGGCACTCCACAACTCTTAGGACTCCTCAGCCATGCGTGGGAGGGCTCACGTGGGTGGGCCTACCCAACATTTCGTCAACCAACATCCAGGGGACATTTATTGGATGCAGGCACTTTACAAACAGCTCATTTATCCTCCTGACCCCCTTCCAAGATTGGTAGGGATTGTTCTAATCATCCCCCGTTTACAGATGAGCAAGCCAGAGCACAGAGGGATTAAGAAACTTGCCCGAGGTCAAGCAGGATTAGAACCCAGGCGCCTGGCTTCTAAGTCTGTGGTCTCCAACACTGTGCTCCACCGCTGCCTCTCACAGCCCTTCTCCCCACAGAACCTAAGAACCTGGGGAAGAGAGGTTCCCTTGCAATCACCCCCAACTATTCACCATATAATTAGTGATTATTCTCTTATCTCTTGGATATGAAAGAGACACATCACGACTGTGAAGCCGGTTATCCTAGACATGCATGCTCTTCTGGAAATAAAGGCTGAATAGGCTGCAACCAAGGTGGTGATCTCTACATTTCGTACAGGAAGGAGAATTCGGGAGCAGTAGAAGACTGCTGGCCCAAGTGTGTCGATGGCCCTAACTATTTTCCACATTGTTTATTTTTAAAACATCTAAACCAGGGTCTGCCTGGAGAAACGGGACCAGGCCTGGTCATCGTGGGTCCCCAGCAAGATCCACGGCCAGAGCAACCTTAGCGGAGACCTACTGAGCAAACCCCAAGAGGGAAAGCCCAATACTGGACTCACCCAGGGGGTCAGGGGTCATCTGGTCCAGCGTTCCTCTCTTTAAAGAAATAGGAATCCAGGACTAGAGAGGGGAAGCGGCTTAGGCAAGGTCACACAGCAGACTGATGGAGATCAGAACGTCAGGCTCCCTGGTCACTCCTCATGACCTTGACGTGGACAGGATGCTTCCCTTAGGCCTGGTCTGGACCCCAGAGTAACAAGGAGAGGGTGTGGGGATGGATCAAGGGAACGCTTCCAGCTCCTGAGACTAACTTCTTAACGATGGGAGCCCACTGTGTCTGATTCTTTGCTGGATTCCCTAAAGCCCTGCACAGAGCTGGGCTCATGCTAGTTGTTCATTGAACGGTGAAAGTGGATGACAGAGCACCTGTTCATGTCCTAGGAGGACAGTGGGCATCCTTGACCAGCGTGGGAGCTACTGATAGTTTGGAAGACTTCACCCTGCTCACTGTGGTTTCTTTGCTGGAGCCGGCTGGGCCCCTGCTGCTGGGACCCTCAGAGCTCTCATCTGGGGGCACAAAGTGAGGGCCAGCACCAGCTTTCTCTTCTGATAGGAAACCCCACCTTTTCCAGGGTGGATCAGGATGAGCCAGCAGGCCCCCAGGAAAGCCAGGCCCTGATGACTGCAGACAGAGTGCCAGCTCTGTGCACCCCTTGTGCTCCCAGCTCCCCGAGTCCCATCACAGTGGTGTTGGCAGCTGTCACTTTTTATCAGAGCTGCTTTTGTATGAGTGTCTTTGCTCTCTGTTCTATGTATATGATCTCATGTAAACCTCTCACCATTTACAGGGGTGGGAAATAAGTACTGAATATTCATTGGAAGGACTGATGCTGAAGATGAATCTCCAATACTTTGGCCACCTGATGGAAAGAACTGACTCATTTGAAAAGACCCTGATGCTGGGAAAGATTGAAGGTGGGAGGAGAAGGGGACAACAGAGGATGAGATGGTCGGATGGCATCACCGACTCGATGGACATGAGTTTGAGTAAGTTCCGGGAGTTGGTGATGGACGGGAGAGGCCTGGCATACTGTAGTCCATGGGATCACAAAGAGTTGGACACGACTGAGTGACTGAACTGAACTGAAAGCACCATTACACAGATGATGGACTTGAGGCCCAGAGACATTGCAAACACCCTGTCCAAGGTCACATAGCCAGAGGACAGAATAAGGGCTGAATGCAGTTCTGTCAGACCCCAGAGCCCCAACTCTGGACCTCTCAACCTTGGACATGGCACTGGGGGCAGGGACCCAAGACCCAGCCCCAGGACCCAGGATGACCCAGCCAGCCCCAGGCAGGCCCTTTGTCCTGAGGAGGCACAGGAGCTGCCTGGGCCCCCTGTGAGCCTCGCCACCTCAGCAGGGGAAGTGTCTTGGGAGAGGAGACACTAGGGAGTACCACATCCAAGGCAAACCACTGCTTCAGTCCTCATGGGTCTCACTGCTCAACTGGCCCAGGGTTGGGCTGCCTGGTGGATTGGAAACGGGAGCCAAGAGACCTGATTCTAGTCTCAGTATGGCCATTTTTTAAGTTCTGAAACCTTGGTCTCTTCGAGGAGCTTTGGCTTTCTCACCAAGAAAGTATCAACAGAGGCCTAGGGCCTCCCTGCATTTGTAACCTTGGAGTTAGCTGAGATTATCTAGAACCGCAGGAGGGGAGGGACATGAATAACTTGGATCTTCCAAGTCCATCTCTCAGCCCCTTCTCTGGCTCCAGCTCTGGGTCTGTGTATCAGTCAGCTATTGCTATGATAATGCTACAAAACAAACATCCCCAAAGTCAGTGACTCACAGCAGCAGGCATTTAGTCTTACATTCGTGGACCTGCAGGTCAGCTATGGTTCTCTGAACTTAGGATAGGCTCAGCTGCGTGCTGTTTCAGACTGCAGGTTGGGCTCAGGTCACTCCACATAAAGTCATTCTATGACTGCCGCTGAAGAGCAGCAGCCTCCCAAGGGAACCTCTTCTTACGGACACCACCAGAGTGCAAGGGAGCAGGTCATCCACAGAAGCACATCTCCAGCTTTCGCTCTGCCATGTCTGCTGACATTTGTCTTGCTTAAAAGTGAGTCACATGGCCAAGCCCAACTTCAGTGTAGGGAGAGCCCCCCCTGCACTGTGGGAGGGTGTGTGTGTGTGTGCATGCATTCAGTCGTGTCCAACTCTTTGCAACCCCATGGACTGCAGCCCGCCAGGCTCATCTGTGCATGGAATTTTCTGGCCAAGAATACTGGAGTGGGTTGCCATGTCCTTCTCCAGGGCATCTTCCCAATCCAGGGATAAAACTCATGTCTCCTGCCTTGGCAGGCGGGTTCTTTACGAGCTTAACCACTGGGGAAGCCCAGTAGGAGGGGAAGGTGATAAATATTTGCTGGATAATAAGCCAGTCTCTCATGGCTGGAAGACCCCCAAGTTAAATTCACAAGTAGAGAGAGGCTCATTTTGGCCACTGCTGGCTCCAGGTCCCTTTGGCTCAGGGTTCAAGGGCAGAGTAAAAAGGCAGCAGGGGCTGGGACAGGGGGTGCAGAGGAGGTCTGAACATGTGGTGTTGTCTTCACAGCGCAGGGCTGGGCAAGCCACTGACCTCTTGGTGCCTCTGTTCTCCACCTGCACGCTCTCCCAGGCCCCTTCCAGTGGCCCCGACAGGCCTGGGCCCTTCTCACTGTTCTGTCCCCACCCATGCCTCCTCCTTGTGGCTGGCATCCTTGGAGCACAGAACAAAAACAAGGCCTCACACCACACCCGACTGGCTGGCATTTCAGCTCACAGACACTTCATCCTGCGAAGCCGATCTAATTTCCACCCTGTGAAAAAAAACAGTTGTCTCGCACCCAGGCAGCCCGCACCATGGGACAACCAGCTGCTTCCATGGTGGGGTAAAGGTGGGTAGAAATTCGGATCAGGATCAGCGGCAGGCACACAGATGCCGACTGGGGTGGAATAATCCTTCTTCGTGCTGTGGGAGGAGTCTGGTAGGTGAGAGCTGTGGGCAGGCAGGTGGAAAGGCCGTGACTGAACAGGCAGGGCCAGGCTGCTCTTTAAGGCCAGAAGTAACATCCTTTCTCTGGGCCTGTTTCCTCATCTGCGGGTTCTGGAAGGCCCTTCCTAGCTCTTAAGTCCTACAGCTCTCAGTGGCTCTACCTTTGTTCAAAGATGGATTTTTGTAACATCAATGTACATATCAAATTCCCAAGCCGTATCCTTTCCTCCCTTTCTCTGACCCTAGACATAACAGGACCGGAGCCGTTGTTCCTCTCCCCTCTGTTCCCAGGCAGGTCCTCTCTGCAGCCACCTGGCTGCTGGGGCTGGCGGTGCTGTTCTGGAGTCCGACACAGGTGACAGGTGGGGCGGGTGGGGTCCTTATTCCCCAAAAGGCATCCTTCACGGGGGCTGGCTCCAGAGGGCTCAGCCAGCCAGGGCCCTGGGGTGGAACAGGTTTTTCAAAGAGAAGGTCACTCCATTCCCAGCCCGAGTGTCCCCTGATAATCCCGAGGGAGTGTCACATGGGCCCTCTAAGAGCCCAAAGCCAGGGCTGCTGAATGCACAGCTGGGAGAAACCCCAGGAGGCAGGGCTATGAGCCCGACCAGCTGGGGGACTTCACCTCTAGGGAGGGCTAGAGCTGCCTCCAGAGACTAGCAGACCTCATTTCACAGTGCCCTTTTGACAAAGTGGACAGAATGAGTAACAACATGAAAGGGAGGCTCCAGTGCCATCAAGTCTTAGCCGCCCTGTTGGCTGCCCATCCTCTGAGGACTCGTAAATGTCAGCATCCCCCAGAGCTTGGTCCCTGGGCGTCATCCTCTGCTCTCTTCCAGGAAGCTCATCCACCCCTGTGATGACCTTACCAGTGCTGGTTATAAGCTGCTGCCTGCTGCCCTCTCTCCTGAGGTCCAGACCCTATAGACAGTTACATTTGTAAAAAAAAACCAGGGTGACAGAACTTCCCTATGGCCCAGTGGTGAAGAATCCACCCTGCAATGCAGGAGACTCGGGCTCGATTCCTGGGTGAGGAACTTAAGATCCCACACGGCGAGGAGTAGGCCACAACTGCTGAGCCCGTGAGCTGCAAATACCAAAGCCCACACCACAAGCAGAGTCCAAATGCAGCATCGAAAGGTCCTGCATGATGCAGCAAGGATCCTGGGTGCCATGACTAAGACCCGATGAGGCCAAATAAATAAACAAATATTAAAAAAATAAAACAGGGTGCTGTCACCACCCCCAGGCTTGAACGGACAGGATTGGGAGTAGATGCCAAAACCTGGAGAGAGCTGACTGGAGAGGGCAGCTTGAGGAGCCAGGCTGTCAGTAGAGGGACACAGCTCGCCTGAAGCAGAGAGGCAGCAGGGAAATAACGTCTCCCATTCACTCTCCTCCTCCCTCTGCTCTTCTGCCCCACCGATGGACCCAGCCAGACCAGGGAGCCCATGGGTGTTGCCCACACAGCATTCTCCCAGGACACAGAGCAGGTAGAGGCAGAGGGCAAGGTGTGGGTCTGGAGGGGCCAACGGGAGATGCCCAGCTCAGGGCCGCTGAGGATGGAGAAGGTCATCTGCGCCTGCTGCATGCCCCCCTCTCCACCTTGGGGTCTTCTTGACTTTGGGTAAAAGGGTCTGGGAAGTATCAGCGTTCTGGATTCAGAGAGCCCAGGATCTGAATTCTAATTCTTCACCTCCATGACACCGTTACATAACCTCTTACACCCCAGTTTCCTCACCTGTAAGATGAGAACAAGAACACCTAACTCAAAGCGCTGCTGAAGGCAATGGAGAAGGTGTCCAGAAAGTGCTGGAAACGTGGGAAGTGCTCAATGACTTGTTCTCCTTTTATCTAGCTCTGTCTGTTCTTTATCTCTTGGTTGGACCTGCACAACTTCTGAGCTGGTCTCTGTTCCCTATCATAGCCCCTTTAATTCATCCCTCATGATGTCCCCAGGACCTTTGCCAGAGCATGTCACAACTGTCCTCAAAAAATGGTCACGGCTTCCCCGTGTCCAGAGTATAAAGTTCAAGTCCTCTAGTGCAACAGCCAAAGTCTATCAGGGGCCTGTCCTGATTCTTCCCACCCGACCAAGAGAGGCCAACCCCTCTCTCGGTCTCCTTGCCCGCGGGCATGGATCTACGCTGCCCGCACAGTTCCCAGAGAACCTTTAGGTCTCCAAGACTTTTAGGATGCTGTTCTCTTCCCCGCTACCCCCTGGATGTCCCTTCTCCTTCTACCCCACTGGTGGGACTCACATGCCCCTTCTTGAGGGAAAACTCCCTCACCCACCCAAACGGAACCGCTCACTGTGCATTCTTATACTCTCACATAGATCTTTTCTCATCTGCCCACCAGTAGAAGCAGCTGTGGGATGTCTGACCCTGTGCAGCCAGAGCACTTTGAACGCAAGCGTTGCGGCACCTCATCCGGCTTTCCGCGATCTCTATTCCAGGGGTGCGCTTGCGTGGAGGCGGGCTCTGGGCAGCTGAGACCTTAGCGCACGCGCACTGATCCTAACACGTCTGCACTGATCCTTAGCGGAGCCTCACGATAAGCGGCGGGTGTCCTTATGTTGTTTTTAAAGTGATGAAGGAATCGAGGCAAAGCAATTTGCCTAGGAGTTCTTGGCGAGGAAGGGGAGAACCGGGGTATCTGGGTGCTGAGATCTGTGCTTTTCTCACTCCCTATGGAGTTCCAGAAAATGGACCAATGAATGAATGCATGCATGAATAAATGAATGCAAAGAAGATGGCAACAGCAACATGAGTGAGAGCTGAAAGCAGGAAAGACTTGGGTTCAAGTCCAACACTTCGACCATGGGGCAACTGCTTATCTTCTCTGGAGCAGAGAACAGGTGCTCGGGGGCTATTTCTTTCCTGCCCTTCCCAGCCTCCCCTAACACCCTGTCTTTCCTCACGATCCAATTCTGGGCAGCTCTGGGTTCCTCCCCACGGCCTTCTCAGTGGGAAACAGAGAACCCTGTGGCTGAGACTGTTGTGGGGAGGATCGCAGGCCATGGGGGAGCCCAGACAGCTGCTCAAACAGCCCTTCAGCCCACGTGATGAACATCTCAGGACAGCTTTTCCATCACCCAGAGCAGGGAGAGGGGCCTGTTAAAACTATTTATATCCCGCCGCCAGCCCAGGGACAGCTTAATCGCAATGCCTCCTTCCTATGAATTTTATTTGTCAACCACATTTGCACCCCTTCTCAAGTGGCAGGAAGAGTGACTCCAGGTGGCTCGTCTGGATAGCCTGGCTCTCCCAGTGTAGACTGGAGATTTACAAGATGCTCCAAGGAGCCCACCATGGCTGTCCCCCTGCCGGTGAGCCTCTAGCCCTGGTTGCCAAAGAAACCTTTCAGGAAGGTTCTGGGCAGCTGGGGTGGGTGGGCGTGGGTAGGGGTCTACACTGGGTCTGTGCTTGCAGCATCTGTGGCCTGGGCTTGGTCTGAGTGTCTGATGGCCTGGCAGCGCCTCAGTAATAGAACAGACTGTCGATTGGCCTCTCCTGTGAGAGGTACCATCGCCTGGGCTATAAATCAAGCACTTTAATTCTCATCAGGGACGAGTTTGGCAAGAAGGTTGCTGGCTCCAGTGTAAATGGGATGAGTGGTCAAAGAGCAAAGCTGGTTTAAATGGTGTCCTGCTCTGAGGCCCAGAAGTGCCTATTCACAGGTCCTAGGTCACCCCATGGAATGTTCCTGTTACTGATGGAAGATCCTGATGGAAGTTATTTAATATGTGAGACTTTGGCACTGCCGTTGTTCAAGCCTCAAAAGGCGCCATCGGCAGCTGTAAATCCAGACCAAAAGATGGATCTGTTCTTCCATTCATTCATTCAGTGATTCCTCTACTGACATACTCTGCCCTGACATCTTTGCCCATCTCCTTCTCAACATTCAGGTCTCAGCCCAAAGGGCACCTCCTCAGAGAGGCTGCCCTGAGCACCCTGTCTAATGGAGTCCCTCTCTCTCTGTGCCACCTGGATGCAATGACAACTCTGTGTTTTGTTTCTGTCATGGTGCTTCCCAGGAGCCGGAGTTCTCTTGTTTATTTGTTTCTTGCTGCTTTGTTGTCAGCCGTGCCCACTGGAAGTAAGATCCTTGTGAGGAGGGATCTTGCTTTCCTATCTGCTGCTATGTCCCCAAGTGGCTAGCACTATGCCTGGTCCACAGTAGCTCCTCGTCCATCCAACATTTGCCCAGAGTCCTCCAGTTGCCAGGCCAGTGCTGGGGGCTCCACCATGGCCTGGTTGCTGTCCGCAGGGGAGTCCGGCATTGGGGTAAGAGCCCTGAATTAACCACATGTTTCTGATGCTTAGACTTTTGGGGCCTTGCTGACCCTGGAGAGACTCCCCCCACCCCACCCCAGGGCTAGCCAGTTACTTGCAAGAGTGAACAACTTGCCTATGAACGCTCTTTTCATAAGCAAACCAGCCAGACAAACCTCATCCACCGTCTTTATCCCTCGGTCAGCCTCTCACTCTTGGGTCACTATCCACCTGTCGTAATGAGCTCAGAGCCACGTCCCAGGTAACCAGGGACAGCTCCCAGGCTCCAGAGCCCAATGGAACCATCCAGTCTAGCTTGCTTTGCCCATTCTGTCCCAGAAATCACAACAAGGGCTCTTGCCCATGTTTTCCTCTCCATCCATCTGCCTCTTGACCAACCCTGGTGCTTCCTCATGTGGCCCCCTGTGGCCTGGTGGGCCCCTTCCTCTTGGGATCCATGAGTAACAAACTCTTTTTTCAGTGGTGATCATCTCCTGACCTGTTGGCCACCACATACCTGAATGGCAATAAAACCTACATTTTAAGACAGGCCAGGAGGGTGAAGGCAGGCCCCAGGGAGGTGGAGGAGGGGCACACAATCCACCCCTGACATGTAGCATCTGCAGGGGCTGGTAGTGGAATTACATCATCTGGATGGCAGTGGCGGGGGGGGGGGGGGGGGCGGGGTTGGTGGGGCTTCTAAGCCTAGGGAACAGCCCAGGCAAAGGCTTGGGTGCTAACGAGAGGGTGGAATGAATGTGTAGCTCAGGTGGTCCCGTGTGGCTGGAGCAGAGTTGAAAGGAGGAGCAGAATGAGAGTCATGGAGGACTTGGAATGAGGCCGGGTTTTGCTGGGGGCAGGAGACAAGCCCATGAGGAGCTGTGGATGGAGCCCGTCGGATGCGGGGTCCCATGGTGCTTCTCCTCCCAGCTGCTACCCTCTGTGCAGGATGCACTTGGCTGCTACCCTCTGTGCAGGATGAGGTGGTCATGGCCCGCTGACTCCCACTGGTTCAGCTCCAGTCCCGGCCCCCACACCGCCCAGCACCCCTACCCTGCCCCAGCTCTTCGCTGAGTCACAGAAACAGCTGCTCTTCCTGCTGAGTCACACCTGCCCATATGGTCCCATCTCCCACTCTCCCCACCTCCAGCTCCCAAGGTGGGGGCCGGTGGGCCTGATCTGGCAGCTAGTAGACTCCTCCCTGCGTGTGGCACCCAGAAGCTCAGCTTCCTTCGATTCTGACTTAAGTACTCATTTCCTGAGAGAAACTAAGGTGGGGCTGCTGTGTGGAGCAGGGCCAGGCGGCAGGGGTGGACAGCTGTGGACACCCATCTTTCTTACCATCCATCCTCCTCCCCTACAATCTCCTTGTGGTCCTGGCCTGGGATCTAAGAACAGAGAAAGAGGCCCCATTTGAATGGGCCTGGAGGGAGCACAGAATGCATGGAAGGAGGCCCAGCCCCAAAGGAGAAACTCCCACGGCTGAGTGCCTTCAAGCCAAGATCAGGATGGGAAAGGAATCAGACCTCCTGTTTGACTGTCTGAGCCTTGGCTTGGAAGAAAATAACACAGGCTCTCTGGAGAGAGTGCTTATAGCTGCGAACGTTTATTGGGCATTCGCCCAGTTTCTTCCTTCCTTCATTCATTCACGCGTTCAACCAGTATTTTTCTACTGCTAAGAGTTAGTCATGTTCTAGGTACCAGACATACAGCAGGGCACAAAACATCCTCGGCCTCTGTCATCTGGGAGTCTAAATTCTGTCTGGGGATACAGCCAATAAGTGAACAAGGAAATATAGTGTTTATAAGTGCTGAATATTAGGGAGCAAAATGAGGGAAGTTAAAAAAGAAGTGAAGGGAAGGTTGGGGAAACAAAAGGAAGGGCTTAGAGGGGGCTGTGTTAGATCCAACAGGGCATAAAGTATTCATCTTTCTGTGATCCATCAGTAGCTGGAGGAAAAACCAGGTGCCATGGCAGATAAAGAGAGGACTAACTGAGAGGCGATGCCCCCTCCTGAGGGAGCGAATGGCCTGGCCAAGGGGGAGGTTCTTAACAAATACAATGGTCTCCATTTAATGGGAACATGTTATGTCCCAGCTCTCTTCACATGCATTATCTCATTCAATCCCCACAGCCATCTCTTGATGTAAATATAATTATTCCCCCATTTTCTGGATGAGTAAACTGAGGCTTGGCACCATCAGCAGTCGCAAAGTGAGGATTCATCAGTTCAGCGTCTCTAGCAATTTAACAGTTGGGGCACGCGGCTTGACCCGGTGCTACAGCTGGGGCATGAAATACAGAAGTGCTCTTAGGTAAGGACCAGCAGGAGCCACTTCATTCAGAAGACAGAGCAGTCCAGAAGGGCTGTGTGACCGAAAGGACGGATAGTGGGGCTGGACTTAGACAGGCCGTGATGGAGCCAGTGCATCCCAAGAAGAGGCGCAGCAGGAGCGAAGGTGCAGAGGCTGGTGGAGCAAGATGCGGTGGGCTGCAGGGAGGGGCGAGAGATAGGCTCCTGTTGGAGGTGAGGATCATTTTGCGGTGACCTGGACTGTGGGACAAACCATGCCTCTTCAGACATTTAGCAGTGGGAGCCTCCAAAGGGGTTTGAACAGAGGACTGGCTCCAAATGAGGTCAGGACCCTAACTTGGTGCTGACGGGCAAAATGGTGGAAGGGAGTCACGTGATAGCCCTAAGCGCGGCAGGCCACCACATCAGAGCCGAGCCTGTGGTTAAGGGTGTGGGCCCTGGACCCACGCTGCCTGGATTCCATTCCAGCTCTACCTCTATAGTGGGCACTGTGGGTTCCCTGCTCTGCACCCTTGACCCTGACTTTTGATTTCATAGGTCTGACTCCCAACTCCTAGCTCCAGCATTGCTTTGAATTAGGGCTTTCTCAGACTGGCAGATCACCTTCCACCTGTACCAGGAATGCCAGGAACTTAATGCCCCCAGAAACTGCCCTCAACTGTGGACTAACTTCCTCAACTGTGGAAGTTGGTGTATCAATAACCTAGCTCCCTAGTGCATGTTTCCCAGGGTTTCCAGAGAGATTAAACTCCGGTTTCTGTAGTGATAACTTGCTTGCTAAGACAGTTTTTACTGCCTGCCTCATCTTCCCTGTCTCACTTCTTCACTCCCCTACCAATGTTTCCTGGACTCACTGCCCAGATATACTTCTCACAATGAAGCTTTTACGTGGAGTTGGTTTCTGGGGAAATCAGAACACGACAATCAGTTTTTAACCATAGGGTCTTAGGTGAATTATTTCACCTTTCTATGCTTCAGTTTCCTCATCAATCAAGTGGGGATGATGATAATAATTCATCAAAGCGTCATTATGATGAGTAATTGAGTTCATAAGCACATAGAACTCAGAGTCTTGCATGTAGTAAGTTTTTAGCAAGTGCCTTCCAAGATTATTTTAAAATCAATGAAGTGGATGAGGGAAAGAGACTGGTTGGCTGAGACAAAAGAGAAGAGGGCGGATGTAAGGGAGCTGGCAGGCAAGCAGGGAAGAGATGGAATCAGGACACAGCCAAGTTTGGAGCCTGGAGAGCTGGAGAGAGGCGTGGCATTTACAGTAGCTGGCAGCCAGGAAGAGAGCTGGGTTTGGAGAAAGACCGTGAGTGCAATTTTAGAGTAAGTGCTGTTGGGAGCCAGACAGCCATGTGCAGACACCTAGCAGGCAGCTGGGACAGTGGGGCTGGGTGGGAGAGAGGGCATGGTTGGCAGCCATGTGGGTTCAGGAGTTACTTGGAGGGAAATGAGTGCTGTTGCTATGGGAGCTGGGTGGGGAACAGGTAGGATGCGTCCAGCAGCGATGAAGGTGGCAGGGAGGGGAAGGCTGGTGAGGCCAGGTCCTCGGGGGAGTGGGGAGGTGGGAGGGGATGGAAACCAGTTTACACGTAAAGCATAGGGGAGGGGAGCTCTTCTTTCTGAGATTCTAAGGCAGTGGACATTTCTGAGATAGATCATGGAGAACCTGTATCTTGGGTCTGGTTCCTGGGAAGCAGAGCCTGAGCCAGGGATTCAGTCATATAACTAGTTGGAAAAAGAGAAGGAAAGTGAGGGGAGAGGACCAGGGCAGGAAGATCTCAGCTGGAGAAGGCTCACGTAGGCCTCATCCCATGGGGAATCCTGCAGTACAAACTAGAGCACTTGGTTGGTGCCAGCTTGAGGCAAGGGGACCAGCCTCTTGGATTCACAAATCCGTCAGCCATTGGCTACTGTTTGGGCCAAGGGTGAGACTCCAGATTGGGGGACATCTGTGAACCATTACTAGGTCAATGAGGAATGGGACATGGGCCCCACCAACATCTGCAGAAATCTGGCCCAAGTTTCACTCAACCAGGTCTACCCTAGCCTGACTGAGTTCAGTTCAGTTCAGTTCAGTCGCTCAGTCGTGTCTGACTCTTTGTGACTCCCATGGACTGCAGCACGCCAGGCCTCCCTGTCCATCACCAACTCCCTGAGCTTACTCAAACTCATGTCCATTGAGTCAGTGATGCCATCCAACCATCTCATCCTCTGTTGTCCCCTTCTCCTCCTGCCTTTAATCTCTCCCAGCATCAGGGTCTTTTCCAGTGAGTCAGTTCTTCACATCAGGTGGCCAAAGTATTGGAGTTTCAGCTTCAACATCAGTCCTTCCAATGGATATTCAGGACTGATTTCCTTTAGGATGGACTGGTTGGATCTCCTTGCAGTCCAAGGGACTCTCAAGAGTCTGAAGTTTGATCTTCACTAAGATAGTTTGACCAAGTAGGGGGCTCTGTGTGCCAAGTTTGACTAGGACCAGTGTTCCATAAGTCCTGGCTACACAGGCCTCTGGGCATCTCTGCTGTCGGTTTCCTCTGCTTAGGATACTCTTCCAGTGATCTGCAGATTCGCTCCTGCGCACTCAGGTTGCTGCTCCCATGTCCTTTCCTCAGAAAGGCCTTCCCTGATCACCCATCTGAAAAACAGCATCCCCATGTCTGGTCCCCTCCTATTGTTTGCTCCTATTCCCAACTGGAGTAATATATGTGTATTTTTTTTCTTTTTCTCTCTCTCCCTTCACAGACTAGATCTCCTTGTGGGTAATAGCTTCATCTCTCACCACGTCCCGCAACCTTTCAGCACCTCTCCTGCACTGCTACATGACTATTTCCCCTGAACTCACTGAATCCTCGTGCCTCTGTGCCTTTGCTGCTGCTGTTCCCCTACTACGGAGTAACCTTTTTATCCTTCTAAACCTTCACCTGGCTTCTCAGGTGTCTCTTCCTTTGGATGAAGTGTTGTCTCTCTGCTCCTGTAGCACCCCGGGCACCCTGGTAACAGCACCCTCCGTGGAGGGATAACCAGAAGCTTGGCTGTGATCCTCCAGAGTCTTGTCATGCCTGGGCTGGCCCCAGAGAATGAGCAATCACAGAAAACAACATGCAGCCCCTTCTGGGCCCTCTTGGTGGGTGATGGTGGCAGCGGGAGCTACTGGCTCTTGATTCCAGCCAATGGTGGCTGAGCTGAACCGGAGGTTAAGCTGTGGTTTGCATCCCAAACAAAGCTGTTTCTCCCGGTTGTCGTCCCATGCAGGGAAGCCCCATGTGACGTTCTCTCTAGAAAGGATCTGGGGTCTCATTAACCATCTCATGGTTCATAGGTGATTGGTGAGGAATGAGCTGGTGAGCGATTGCTGGATGCTGACCAGAAGAACGAGGTCTAAGATGACCGGCAATAACTGGACAAAGCCTAGGGGAGCCTTGGGCTCAGCAAGAGAGCCGTGCTGCCAGTTTCTGCCCAGCCACGGACCAGCCGGGTGACCTTGGTGAGGCCACTGCATCTCTCTGGGATTTGGAGTTTGCTTTTGGGCTTCAAATGAAATCTTTGTACAATAGATTTTTGCCTGACCAAAAAAAATGAGATATCTGGAGTTGGGGAGGATTCTGAGGTAGACACTGAGCTTGAAGACAGTGCTGATTGATTAGTAATGTCTGTTAAGGAGACGATGTGTACCATTCCTGGTCCAGAGTATCTTTCGTATGCTGACATTTCATGATTCAGTGACTCCACAGCACTAACGATGAAGAATATGTGTGTATGCATTAAGGAAAGAGGGGTTTAAAGGTTAAAAAAAAAAAAAAGGAGGTTAAGAAATTTGGGTCAGACCCATAGAGAGCTCCAGAAAAGATGGAGAATGGAAGTAGCTTCACGCCCATACACACACAGCACACTCTAGCATGGTAGTCTGTTTTTTCAAAGGGAACCTCACACCATTAGTGAATGATGAAATCAATTTAGTCAGCCAAAGCAGTATTTTTAGAATGCACAGGGAACTCCTTGGAAGTCCAGTGGTTAGGACTCTACATTTTTACCACCGAGCATCTGGGTTTGATCCCTGGTCAGTGAACTAAGATCTTGCAAGCCATGGGACTCGGCCAAAAAAAAAAAGAGTGTACAGAGAATAGAATGAGTAAAATGAAACTGAGTGGAATACGTCAGATTTCAGTGTGGAGTGGTTCAAGACAATAGGCATCTTGGCATACTGCATACTGTAGGCTAAAGGAAATGGGAGAAGTAGGAAGCTCGCTCTGAAACCCCTCCTCCGCCTTCTCCCTGAAACAGGTTATGAAACCCTCATGTGAGAGGTGTCCATCTTATGCTCGGAGGAAAGGAACATCCTTATCTTTGAAGGAAAGGGATCACCTAGAGGAATCCTAAGGTTTCCCTGTTTCCTACATCACCTCCTACTCCTTAACACATCACAGTCCCCCCACAGCTGTCGACTCTCCATCGCTTGGCATAAAAATGCATAGGTCTGACTATTTCTTTGGGTCTTCCTTCTCTTGTGAAGTCTCTTGTGTCCTGTAAAATGTATATGACATAAATATATATTCTTTTCTCCTGTTATTCTGTCTCCAGCAGTTTAGCTTTCAGATCCAGCCAGGGATCCTCAGAGGGGCTGGGAATACTTTCTGCTCTCCTAAAAACGCACATAAGAAGGGTAAAGGCTGTTTTGTGAACTTTTGTTTCAGTTATACATGTATATTTGAAGAAGGTCATGATGGATTTTTAAAAATTAATTTTATGTATTTATTTTTGGCTGTTCTGTGTCTTCATTGCTGCATCCAGGTTTTTCTCTAGTTGTGATGAGCAGGGGCTACTCTTGATTGCATTGCACAGGCTGAGAATTGCAGTGGCTTCTCGTTGCAGAGCATGGGTTTTGGGGCAGGCGGGATAATACTTGTCACACATGCGTGAGTTGCTCTCTGGCATGTGGGATCTTCTTGCACCAGGTAAGGAACCGATGTCCCCTGCATTGGAGGTGGATTCTTTTACCACTGGACCACCAGGAAGCCCATCATGATGGATTTTTTAGCTTGGTTCACCATCTGAATATTTGAGAGGCCATGAAGGAGTTGGGTCAGCAAGTGTGCTTTGTACAGGACAGTCCTGGCTCAAGTCCATCATCCTGGTGTGATTAGATAGCATCTCCTGTCACTCTTGTGGTGATTTTATTTGTTAACACATTTTTGGACCCTCTTTCCTTCAGAAGGTGGGGTCTGATTCTTCTCCCCTTGAGTACATGGCATGGACTTAGTGACTTGCCTCATGAATAGCATATGGTGGAAGTGGGAGGGTGTCATTTTTAGGAATGTGTCACAAAAGGCATTGTGGCCTCCTCCTTGCTCTTTCTTGGATCACTCACCCTGGTGAAAGCCCAGAGCT
This sequence comes from Bubalus bubalis, assembly GCF_019923935.1. Taxonomy (NCBI): domain Eukaryota; kingdom Metazoa; phylum Chordata; class Mammalia; order Artiodactyla; family Bovidae; genus Bubalus; species Bubalus bubalis. Next base: position 9,351,130 of record NC_059172.1, read on the forward strand.
GCATCAAAATGTAAGTCAAGCTGTCCTGCAGAGAGGCCAAGGCAGTGAGAAACGGAGGCCTCCTGCCCACAGCCTGCTGGCTCTTTCAGCCCAAGAAAGCTTCAGATGAACACAGCCTGGCCAGCATCCTGCCTGTAACTTCATGAGATACCCAAATCCAGAATCTTTTACCTAGGAGCCTCGCAAACGCCTTATCCAACAGAAACTGAGATAATCAATGTTTGCTGATTTAAGCAGCTAAGTTTTAGGGTAATTCGTTACCCAGCAATTGATAACTGATACACTCTGAAAGTTATCTGTTTTGATTGAAAAATTACATGGTTACTCTCTGCAGGAAAGATTTCCAAGATCCTGTGGGGTATCCAAGAATTGGCTAGAATGAGAAAATTCCAAGGAGACCAAAGAGGTGCAAAGCTACTTTCATTTGCCAAATAGCAGGGAAGGTGGAAGACTGAATTCTGATCACAGCAGAATCAGCCCTGACTGGCTGACTAGGCAGAAAGTTCAGAGCATCCAGAAAAGAAATGTGACGTGGTCTAAGGGCCAGACGGGGCTCATCAAAGTCAGCTTTGCCCCAGGGAGACCCCTCTTTTCCTAGGGTGACCCGATTAGCAGATCAGAGAAGACAGAGTTGGATCGTGGTGGTTGTTTGAACAGCCCCTACGCAAGGAATCTGTGTAGAGGGGAATGAACTGGGAGAGTGGCTTACAGTTCAAACATTGCCAAGCTCCAACCCGTTCAAAAATTTTGCCAGAGACTTGGATGAAGACACAATAGGTGTGTGCATCGGAACCTCGAAAGCACAGGTTATTCTGATACAGTTGATTTATGATCTAAAGCTTTCTTCCTAAGCAGAATGCTGCACCAAAATCAACAAGAAGAAGTTTAACAGTAATCAATGTAAAGTCAGGTACTTTCAGATCAAAAAAAAAAAAAAAAATCAATGACCTAAGGAGCAAGCCAAGGGTGGGCAGATAGGGCCGGCTTGGCAGAATTCCACCTGAAATGATCTGGTCGTTTTTCTTTGACCCCACAAGTTCAGTGTACGCATAAACAGTGTGATGTGGCTGCTAACACTGTGGCCCCCGAGGTGGTTCCTAACTGAATGGGCTTTGGTGGTGGAATGGACTGTCTTCCAGTCCCCGCTCTCTGCTCTGCTCAGCTTCAGTAGGTGCTGTGGGTTCAAATCTGCACCCCACAATTTATAGGCACAGAGTGTCCAGAGGAGGGACCCAGACAGGGGCAGTGGGACCTAATGTCCTCAGGTGAGGACTGATGAATGGAATCTCAGGGGAAGGCTTAGCGGGGACAATCTGGCTGCCTTGGAAAGACCCAGGAAGGCGAGAGGAGCCAAGATCAGTGGGTGGAAGAAACAGGGCAACAGCTTTGGGGTTACTCAGAAAGGGTGTTCTCCTGGGAGGGCTTGTCTGTGGGTGACAGGGTGCCATGAGCCTCCCATCACCGAGGTGAACGAGCAGAGGCCAGTTGGTGCTCAGTCTGGCCAAGTGGGAGGCTGAACTGTAGGAACCCAGAGCCCTCCCTCTCCTCTGCCCAGATGCAGCCTTGGGTTTTCCATGGGGGCTTTTGCCATGGTAATGGATGGTCCTTGGTTGGGCAAAGGGCAGGTGAGCAGAAAAGAGGAGGATAGAAAGTGATGGCAAAATCTCCCTGGGCTGCCCTGCAGGGCTACAGAGACACGCCTTAAAGCAGGTAACATTGCTTCCTCCCACCTCTTACAGGCCAATTAATGAGAGGAAGGGAGAAGCTGCGGAAGGGGGCAGCTGGATCTCCTGCAGCCTCAAATGTCATCTCCCACAAGGCTCTGCAGAGCTGCAGTGAACACACACACCATATGCACACACACACACAATCTTATTTACACGTGTTCAAACATCAGCCCTCACACAAAGGTTCACACACCCATGTTCATGCAGTCACGTTTGCCCACCTAATGTTCATCTGCCTTCACACTGACTCACTCTCACCTATGTACACACACACACATGTGCACACATGTGGAGACCCTGGCCAGCAATCACAGAGAGATCAGGGCAGGAAGAGGGGGACTTTTTCACCAGTCCCATCGGCCCTCCTAAGGAATCTCCTTTCTTTGTATCCTTGATCTGGCTAAGGAGCCCAGGAATCTCGGAACCAGTCCTCAAAATTATCCTCTGTGAAATCTCAGCCTCACTCTCCCTGGTGTCGGATATCTCTCTTGGTGTCTCCCAGGCCAATGCTCAGTCACAGTTCTATTTTACTATCTGGTGGCCCCAGTATGGTTTAGAGCATGTCTCTGAATCAAGACTACCTCAGTTCAAATGCTTCCTTTGTCCTCTCTGCAGGTCCTTGGTCGGGTTGCGTGATGTCTCAGGGCATCATTCGCCCCATCTGTAAAATGGGTAACAAGCTTACAGGGTCTATACCATCACCCGTGCAGAGCTGCCTGGAAGAGTCAGTGTTCCACGAACTTCATGCCGTGGTTCTCCTCCAGCCCCTCCATCATCTTGCTTAGCGTGGCTTGGAGTTCACTCCTTCCCCACCTCTCCTTTTTGTCCCCTCCTCACCCCCAAGGCTCTGCTCCTGGAATAGATCTTGACAACCGTGTCCTTAGTTGTGTGTGTTTGATAAATAGCTCTGCTGGGTGTATTCAGGATGCAGGTGTAGACCTGAGTCAGGATGGAAATAGCCAGGAGGCAGGTCGAGAGTGCGGAGTCCAGGCTGGGCTGACAGTGCAGGGACCTGCCCTGCCCTCCTCACACCCTGCACACTGGGGACCAGGTGGTCCTCTCCCTGCCCCTCTGTAGCCACTCTTAGGGGTGGTGGTAGAAGGGCGATACGAGAACCTACAAGGATCCGTGGAGACTTGCCTCCCTAACCCTTCTTTTCACAAATGAAGATATCAGATATTGAGGCCCAGAGCTGCTGGGGGACTTGCTCAGGGACACCCAGCTGGTAAAAGGCAGGCTTGAAAGTTTACTTTGGGCCTGAACACGCAGGCCAATGACTGCCACTGGTCTGCCCAGCCTCATTTCATAGCCCCCAGCCAACGTGCTTCCTCTTCTCTGCGTATGTGATTTGCTGGCAATGTTTCACCACCCTTTACCACTCTTCCCTCTTCTGAAATACCGTGAGTGGGAGACATTTCCTGTGGCACCAATGATGGGAGCCCTGACCTGGACCTTTCGTTTATTTGCTATGTGGCTCTGGGCAATTTGCTCAATATCTGAGCCCTCAGTTTTCTCATCTGTAAAATGGGAATGATGCAGACTATATCTACCTCACAAGATTGACGTGGAGAAGATAGTGCAAGCAGCATATTTAGCAAAGGGATGGCTCAGAGTGGCTCAGACGGTAAAGCAACTGCCTCCAATGTGGGAGACCTGGGTTCGATCCCTGGGTTGGGAAGATCCTCTGGAGAAGGAAATGGCAACCCACTCCAGTACTCTTGCCTGGAAAATCCCATGGATGGAGGAGCCTGGCAGACTACAGTCCATGGGATCGCAAAGAGTTGGACACGACTGAGCAACTTCACTTGGTCACGGCTCAGAGTAAACTAAATGTTGGCTGTTACTATTCCTGATGCTCCCCTGGAGGAGGAAATGGTAATCTCCTCCAGTATTCTTGCCTGGGAAATCCCATAGACAGAGGAGCCTGGTGGGCTACAGTCCATGGAGTCACAGAGAGTTGGACACGACTGAGTGCACACTCACACACACATTCCTGATGCTGAAACTTGGCCTCTGTGCATCAGAGCCGAACTGAATCTCAGAGACAGAGTTTGAGGGGGAGTAGAAAAAAGAACTTTATCGCTTTGCCAGGCAAATGGGGACACAGCAGGCAAATGCCCTCAAAACTGTACAAAAATTCTGACCTAGAAGGGGATTTGGTGGAGTTTTATAGTAATGGTCAAGGGCAGGGTTGCTGATAAGGACCAGAGTGTGACAGGGCCGTCTTGTTCAGTTGCTAACTTGTGTCCATCTCTTTGCGACCCCATTAACCGCAGCACACCAAGCTCCCCTGTCCTTCACTATCTCCCGGACTTTGCTCAAACTCATGTCCATTGAGTCGATGATGCCATCCAACCATCTCATCCTCTGTCTTCCCCTTTTCCTCTTGCCCTCAATCTTTCCCAGCATCAGAGTCTTTTCCAAAGAGTCGGCTCTTCTTGTCAGGTGGCCAAAGTATTGGAGCTTCAGCTTCAGCATCAGTCCTGCCGATGAATATTCAGGGCCTGTACTTTTTAAATCTGGTCTCAGATGGTCCTCCTGATGAGCTTCTGTGGGTCTCGGGGTTATCACGCTGTGACCTGCTCCCTGGAATGAAGAATGCTTCATCAAGTCCTTAACGTCTTGTTTGTGGATTTTAGTTCTGCTCAAAGGTAGTGTCACCAGTATCCCCTGAGGCCGAGTCAGGACCCCGCCCAAGGCTGCACTATTGTTTCTTGACTCCTCCCTGGTCTCTGCATCCCCTCCCTTCCCTGGTTCAGTTCAGTTCAGTTCAGTTCAGTCGCTCAGTCATTCCGACTCTTTGCGACCCCACGAATCGCAGCACGCCAGGCCTCCCTGTCCATCACCATCTCCCGGAGTTCACTCAGACTCACGTCCAGCGAGTCGGTGATGCCATCCAGCCAGCTCATCCTCTGTCGTCCCCTTCTCCTCCTGCCCCCAATCCCTCCCAGCATCAGTCTTTTCCAGTGAGTCAACTCTTCCCATGAGGTGGCCAAAGTACTGTTTCAGCTTTAGCATCATTCCTTCCAAAGAAATCCCAGGACTGATCTCCTTTGGGATGGACTAGTTGGATATCCTTGCAGTCCAAGGGACTCTCAAGAGTCTTCTCCAACACCACAGTTCAAAAGCATCAATTCTTCGGTGCTCAGCTTTTCTCACAGTCCAACTCTCACATCCATACATGACCGCTGGAAAGACCATAGCCTTGACTAGACAGACCTTTGTTGACAAAGTAATGTCTCTGCTTTTTAATATGCTGTCTAGGTTGGTCATAACTTTCCTTCCAAGGAGTAAGCGTCTTTTAATTTCATGGCTGCAGTCACCATCTGCAGTGATTTTGGAGCCCAGAAAAATAAAGTCTGACACTGTTTCCACTGTTTCCCCATCTATTCCCCATGAAGTGATGGGACTGGATGCCATGATCTTAGTTTTCTGAATGTTGAGCTTTAAGCCAACTTTTTCACTCTCCTCTTTCACTTTCACCAAGAGGCTCTTTAGTTCTCCTCCACTTTCTGCCATAAGGGTGGTGTCATCTGCATATCTGAAGTTTTTGATATTTCTCGCGGCAATCTTGATTCCAGCTTGTGTTTCTTCCAGCCCAGCGTTTCTCATGATGTACTCTGCATAGAAGTTAAAAGAGCAGGGTGACAATATCCAGCCTTGACGTACTCCTTTTCCTATTTGGAACCAGTCTGTTGTTCCATGTCCAGTTCTAACTGTTGCTTCCTGACCTGCATATAGGTTTCTCAAGAGGCAGGTCAGGTGGTCTGGTATTCCCATCTCTTTCAGAATTTTCCACAGTTTGTTGTGATCCGCACAGTCAAAGGCTTTGGCATAGTCAATAAAGCAGAAATAGATGTTTTTCTGGAACTCTCTTGCTTTTTCAACTGTGTGAACCTGCGCTTTGGAACTCAGAGAACGTCCTGGAGGCTTGAAGCCTCCATCCTACAGACAAGATGCCTGGGGGGACTTCCATGCCCAGGAGCCCACAGGGTCCTGCTCTGTCCATTTCACTACTAGAGGGTCCTTGCTGCTGTCTTGTAGGGCCAGGCAGTGTGTGCGCTGTGCAAAGGCACTCGGCAGGAGTAAGTGGGGCCGAAATCTGGTTCTCACCCTCCAAGCTGAGTAGCCTTGGAGCTGTGTCTGCCCCCAAGAGGCGCCCTTTTCTCATTCACTTACGAAGAGGGGGCATCTTTTCCTAATTTGTGCAAAGAAGCTCTACATGCAGCCCCGTGTGCCCTGACGGTGATTGAAGGGTACAGGGCAGGATTCCAAACTACTCTTATCTGGGGATCACAGTGCCTGAATTCTACCACTCAAGCTTCCCCTTGGGTCCCATGGTCATTTTTGATGTTCCAGAAATCCCATTTAAAAGGAAACATCCCTGGAAATAATAACTCGCCCAAAGTAATAACACCTTATCATCATTTGCATTGTTATAATGCCATTATTTTAAACCTTGAGTGGATTAGCCTCCAAGTGCAGCTGAGATAAGCCCTCAGAAAGGGGTGGGGGAAGGAGCCAGGAGGGGCAAGTTCTCTGCACAGTAAGGCAGGCCGTGGCAAAGGCAGTCATTCCTGCCTGCGTCATTTTGTCCAGGCCCAGCGGGTTTAACCCAGCCGTCTGGTGCCACCAAAGCAGCTGCAACAGCGAAAGGTTTCTGATTTACTGGGAAACTCCACTCCAAGAAGCAGTATTAATGCCCGTAATAAAGCTGATCTCCCAGGAGCAACTCCATTTTAAGAGGAGAGAGGGACACATTCCAAGGGAATGACTCTCAAATGGGGGGATTTCAGAGGCACCCAGAAGAGATTATGGGGCCCTTGTTCCTTCAGATCCCTCTCCAGAGGCTCTGCTGGTGTCACTGATACAAAAGGTCAGACTCGCAGGTGGGGTGCAAATGACATTCCAGAGGTGGGGTGTTTGTGGCCACAGCCCCAAGGGTAGACCTGACGTGAGGATTCCTGTGCAAGTGATTTATCAAGAAGGTGAAGCTGTTGCGAAAACAGGAAGGAGAGGTGAAGAAAGCATGCAGGTGCAAGTACGTGACTTCAGGCGTGTCCTGTGCAGGATAGCTTCAGCTGGTGGCGGCAGGGGGCCTCTGGGGTGTTAAGTTATGCCCTGAGGTAAGGATGCTGGGGTTTTCATACCCCAGAAGGCATCAGTGGAGGGTTAACTGCAGCTGAGGGAGAGGCTGGAGGATGTAAATTCCCAGGAATTTCCCAGGGATGTACATTTTCCTGCCTTTCAGCAAAGCAGCTCTAGGGGTTAGAGGACAGAGCAGTCCTCCAAAATGTCCCAGGCACTGGCTGGAAAGGAAAGCATATCAAAGCCCAACACTGTTTCCCAGCTCCCATCTTCCAGCATGAACAGGGTGAAAGGTCACAGAGGATCCGGGCCAGGTGTCTACAATATCTGCCAGATAAGACAAAGGAAGGTAGAATCTTGAATGCCTCCTCCCACCTCCATGGAGGAGTCTTATCTCTAGGAGGAAACCCTTTTCTAATATTCCAGATCCAGCCCTCTACTCTCCATGTGCTATTGGAAACATCCCATTTGATCCACTCCCTCCCTGTAGAAGGGTCAGTGGGTAGATGGATACGTGGGCACCCTCAAGGGTCCCGATGCCTGCTCCCACTCCAGCCAGCAATTCCTACCTCTGACATCTGGGTCCTTGGGCTACACAGAGCTCCTATTGCTTTTCTGTTTTTTCATTCTAATGGCCACTTTTGCAAATATCGACTGGCCCTGGATTACTAATGCAATCCTACAAGATAAAAAACAAACTTACAACCTCACATCAGCGAAAAGGAGTATTGGCAAGTTTCAATCTCCCCGGGCCCCCCTGACTCATGAACTGCATTTTAAAATGCCAGCAGGCTCCCAGGCCAGCCGGGAAAGGAGCAGGATAAATGGAGCTGTCGAAGGTAAAGGATTGCTCTCCATTTGTCCTGGGGTTAAATTGCCCCCAAAAGCCCAACACAGGTTTATTGAGCCAGATCGTCTCCTCCCCAGATTCATGTCCACCCAGGACCTCAGCACGTGATGTTTGGGACGCAGGGTCTTTGCAGATGTAATTAGTCATGATGAGGTCATACTGGTTGAGGGTGGGCTCTAAAACCCGTGTGACCTGCGTCCTTATAAGAAATGGAGAAGAGACACACCCAGGAGAACCCACGACATGGCAGAGACAGGGACTACAGCGATGTGTCTACACGCCAAGGAGCCTTCAGAAGAGACCAGCCTGTCGGCCATCCCCTGGGTTTTGCATTTCTAGCCTCCAGAACCTGGAGAGAATACATTTCTGCTGTTTAAAGACCTAGTTTGTGTAATTTATTAAGGTAGCCCCAGGAAACTAGTACAAGAGGAACGCAGAAGGATGGAGGTGAGCCCTCAGCCCCGTGATGGACCCAGGCTCCCTCCTCCCAGTGGCACCATGGGCCCCTCCAGGCTCCAGGAGGCTGAGGAAGGTCAGTCTGGGTCCCCCTCCCCACCGTGGTACCCCTGTGTCAGAAGCTGGAGAGGATTTCACACACCCTAGGTGCCCCCCAGACCCTGAGACCCAGGGGCCAGTAATGGCTGTGCTTGGACGCCTGGCTGTGTGACTGCGTGGAGGTGTTTAGCTCTTCTCTGGATTTTCAGGGACCCTGAGAGCAGGGTGGGTGTGTTAGTTAGGGTTCTCCAGAGAAATAAGACCCGTAGAATGTATATAAGTTTACATACATCTAGAGAAGTATATCTAATATATATAAAAGTGTATGTGTATACATATAGAGAGAGGGGGAGAGAGAGTTTGGAAAATGGAAAGATAATTGGCTCACACAATTATGAAGGCCGACAAGTCAAAAATCTGCAGGGTGGGTCAGTAGATTGGAGACCCAGGAAAGAGTCACCGTTGCATTTTAAGTCCAAAGGCCACCTGCAAGCAAGATTTCCCCTTACAAGGGGGAAGTCAGTCCTTTGTTCTACTCAGGACTTCAGCTGATCGGAAGAGGCCCATCCGCCTTATGGAGGGCAGTCTGTTCCACTCAAAGTCCACTGATTTAAATGTTAACCTCATCCCAAAACAACCTCACAGAAATATCTAGAACAGTATTTGACCAAATAACTAGGCATTTTGGGCCAATCAAGCTGACACATAAGTCAAACATCCCACTGGGCAAGTATTATGATCTTCAGTTTGCTGCTGCTGCTACGGAGAAGGCAATGGCACCCCACTCCAGTATTCTTGCCTGGAAAACCCTATGGATGGAGGAGCCTGGTGGGCTGCAGTCCATGGGGTCGTGAAGAGTCAGACATGACTGAGCAACTTCCCTTTCACTTTTCACTTTCATGCATTGGAGAAGGAAATGGCAACCCACTCCAGTGTTATGATCTACAGTCTAGAAAGAGGAAAATCATGGCTAGGAAGGGTGAACGATTTTCCCAAGATCACAAAGGAAATTCGTTGCCAAGAGCAGTTGTGAAAAAGAGGCTGACAATGAGGAGAACTTGGATTCAACTCACATCTACCCTGGACCAGAGCTTTAGACCTTGTGGTACCCCTACACAGACACACTGGATAAGAATGCCTGTGCTCAGTTGCTTCAGTCATGTCTAGCTGTTTGCGACCCCATGGACTGTAGCCTGCTAGGCTCCTCTGTCCATGGGATTCTCCAGGCAAGAACACTGGAGTGGGTTGCCAACTCCAACTCTTATCCAGGGGATCTTCCCAACCCAGGGATCGAACCCGTGTCTCTTATGTCTCCCGCATTGGCAGGCAGGTTCTTCAACACTAGCACCACCAGACATATCCAACAGTATTTGCATTCATGTACGTTTCACTTATAGGTCTTACAAGGCAGTAAAAATATTGACTACCAAAGGATGAGTGTCTTTTGTGCCAGGAAGCACCCTTGTGACATCAAATCATCACAGTAACACTCTGAAGTGACTCTCATTGCCCCCATTTTACTGATGAGAAGACTGAGCCTCAGAGGACCAAGGAACCTAGCTAGGGTCACATAGCTAACAGTAAGTCTGCGGCCTTAACCACACACACTCTCTTCCTCAGCAGACCCTGAACAAGAGCTTCCATCAGAGCGTGGCAACACACAGACCTTTGGTTGTCCCTGTGAGGAAGAGAAATCAGTTCTAGCCTTCAGAGCAGGAGCTGAGGTGGAAAGGTGTTCGCTTACTTGTCCGTGTCACACAACTAACCAGTATCCTGCCCAGAACCGGAAAACTCTCCACAGCCCTCAGGCTAGGGTAAGAGAAATCTCAGCCCATCCCTTAGTTGGGTGTTTCCTGTGCTTGAGGCACACCTACCATCGTATTCGACCTTCCCCACCATTTAACTTTAATAACTAACAGATTTGGCATCTCTCTATGCACTATCCCATTTAATTCTCCCTACAACCCAAAATGGTAGGCGAAAACATCAAGAGGTCAAGTAACTTGCCCAAGGTCACACAGCTACCAAGTGTATGGTTGCAATTTTAATGCAGTCAGACTGATGCCAAAGCCCGGAGCCTCAACCACTGTTCTGGGAAGTGTTCATTCATTCATTCAGTTATTTATTTATTGGCCGTGCCACACGGGATGCGGGATCTTAGTTCCCTGACCTGGGATCGAACCAGTGCCTGCTGCAGTAGATGCCAGGGAAATCCCTCAAAAATTTAATAAGTGCACCGTGTGTCAGATCCCCTTCTACACATAGGTGACATGATATTGTGACTAACATTGTCATCTATTTTCTTTTCTTTTCCCTTTACCATTCAGAGAGAAATAAAAGGTGGAGACATAAACTTAGTTTTCAATTTCATCAACTTCAAAACTGTTGACTTCCTAGTCAGCAATACAAACAATAAACAAAAGTGTTCAGACAGTGGTAAAGGTGAAAGTGAGATAAACGTGGGAGGGCTGAGGGCAAGCCCAGCTTTTGGAGAGGCCTCTTTGGGGCAAAGCTCTCATGAAAAGGAAGACCTAAGATGTGGGTACCTGAGGAAAGAGTGTTCCAGGCAGAGGGAAAAGCAAGTGCAAAGGCCCTGTGGTAGGAACAGGAAGAAGTTTGAGAAGCAGCGTGATCCAGTGTGGAGAAGCTGAGTGAGAAATGAGGTGTTTGATGGCACAGGGTCTTTCTTCAGAGGTTCCTGGGGGCTGGTAGCATTTCTCTCCCCTTCGTGATGGCAGGAGCCTGTCCTTGTTCTGGTGGCCACTCTCATCACCCCACGGCTCAGGGGTCCACGCTGTCTCATCTAAGCCCGTCAGCAAACATTTTCTTTAAAAAGCTGGATAGTAACTCTTATGGGCTTTGGAGCCATACGGTTTCTGGTGCCACAGCTCAACTTAGCTCGTGTCCATACTCTGGAGGTCTAAATTCTGCCTGAAGAGAAACATTCCACTATAGGACTCTGTCTGATTTCCAAACCACACAGGAGCTTATAACGTAGGCTCTCAAATGCCTGACACGCAAATGACCCCGACTAGCACAAGAACAGTAAAGGTGATGCAGAAACAAATACGCGTGACTTTATTTCAATCAAACCTCACTTACACAAGTTTGTCAACCTCTAATCTAGATGAGAGAGAGGGATAGCTGATGCTGTGGGCAGGTGGGCACCTCTGAGAGCAAATCCTAGAGAAGGTGACTTCTCATCCCTTGCTCCACAGGTCTCCTCCTGCTCTCGGAGTATCGGGCTCTCTGTTCTCCCAACATCCCCACCAGATGTGAACGGCCACAGTGACTTCCTCTTTAGGAGGGATGGAGGTGGCTCCGCATCACAACACTGAGGCCTCTTAGAAAAAGAGCGGCTGAAGAGGCTGAGCCCACAGGAGTGGGAGGGGAGGGCCTGGGGTCTGGGCAAGGATTTCTTGACATCCAAAGAAGTAGAGTGCAGGCTTGCATACCAGCACTTGGGGCATCCTTGAGACACATCTGCCCGTCCCCACTCTACTCACCCGCGGCCTCTCCCCTCTCTGAGAGGGAACAGCACAGAAGAACGAAGATGGGAGGGAGGGAACAGAGCCCCTCTCTAGGCTCTGGCAGCTCCTGCAGGGAACCTTCCACACATGACAGATGCTTATGGCTTTAGACAATGAAACGGATCATTGCCTTCTATCTTAAGCTGGGGTCATTACCCCTCAATTCTGCAGAGGCACATCCGCAGCTTAATTTTTTTGTTGTTGTTTGCATATGAGATCATTTCAATTAAGGAGAACTGGAAACATTCCCCTCCATTTCTTTAGCAAAGAGAGCCTTATTGCCTCCCACCCAAAAAAGAAAAACGAAAGCCAACATTACAATTTTAAAAACAAAACAACTCTTAAGCAGAGATAGGCAGGCTCTGGGTGAAAAGACAATTGTATATATAGGGATTTTATTAGGAAAAACACATCTGTCACCTCCTACTATAAGTCACTGAGCAGTGGAACTAATTGAAACAATCTAACACAATGGGATTGCCCTTCTTTGCCTTTTGGTGTTACCCAGATCTTTTGTCAGTCCGATTTGATGCCAGGCAGACTTTTCTACCTGTGGAAGGGAGGTGACCAGGGGTGGACACAGTCTCCAGTTGCTGGTTTAGAAGACTCACTTGGGATGATTGCTTAAATATGAATTCCTGAGCCCTGCCCATTAGACTAGAATCTCCAAGGAAAGGGGCCAGACAGTCTGTATACTTAACATTGCCCTGGCAAGTGTGGGGAGTTTGGTCACTTCAGTTCAGTTGCTCAGTTGCGTCCAGCTCTTTGTGACCCCATGGACTACAGCACACCAGGCCTCCCTGTCCATCACCAATTCCCGGAGCTTGCTCAGACTCATGTCCATTGAGTCAGTGATGCCATCCAACCATCTCATCCTCTGTCATCCCCTTCTCCTCCTGCCTTCAATCTTTCCCAGCATCAGGGTCTTTTCCAATGAGTCAGTTCTTCGCATCAGGTGGCCAAAATATTGGAGCTTCAGCTTTAGCATCAGTCCTTCCAATGGATATTCAGGACTGATTTCCTTTAGGATGGACTGGTTGGATCTCCTTGCAGTTCAAGGGACTCTCAAGAGTCTTTTTCAACACCACAGTTCAAAAGTATCAATTCTTCAGAGCTCAGCTTTCTTTATGGTCTAACTTTCACATCAAAACATGACTACTGGAAAAACCACAGCTTTAAGTAGATGGACCTTTGTTGGCAAAGTAATGTCTCTGCTTTTTAATACGCTGTCTAGGTTGGTCATAGCTTTTCTTCTAAGGAGCAAGCGTCTTTTAATTTTATGGCTGCAGTCACCATATGCAGTGATTTTGGAGCCCAAGAAAATAAAATCTCTCACTGTTTCCATCGTTTCCCCATCTGTTTGCCATAAAGTGATGGGATCGGATGCCAGGATCTTTGTTTTTTGAATGTTTAGTTTTAAGCCACCTTTTTCACTCTCCTCTTTCTCTTTCATCAAGAGGCTCTTTAGTACCTCTTCACTCATATGATGCAAAAAACGCACAGGCAGAACCAGGAGGTTGATTTGATTTCTAAGAGGTCAAGGGAAGCCAAAGCTATAAGGCAGCAAAACCCATAAAAAAGCAAATACCTCAAGGTAATAGAGAATAGAAGGTGAAAATGGCAGTTCATCATGAAAGGAGAAACAGATCGACCCATAAAAAGAAGCAGAGACGAGAGTAGCCAAGTCATGTGAATGGAAACACCTCAGAAGGAAGGAGAATGTCAAACCACAATGTCCAAAAAACAAAAACAGGCAAGCAAGAAGCGAGCACAACAGTAAGTAGCAGACAAAGTAGAACTGAAGACTAACAGCATGGCTTGCTACAGAGTACAGTGACATAGGATCTATTTTATAGAAAATATATTATAATCATATACACGTATGTGGCAAACAACACAGCAACTAAATACAAAGGCAAAAAGAATCACAGATTAAAGGAGAATTGCTTCTCAAATATAATTTAAGTTGAAGATTTTTTAATACACCCTTTTCAGAACTGGACAGATTCAGTAGTCCAAAAAGAAGGACATAGGGACTTCCCTGGCTGACCAGTGGATAAGACTCCACAGTTCCACTGCAGGGGATCATGGGATTGATCTCTGATCAGGTAACTAAGATTCTGCATGCCACAGGTGTGGCCACCTCCCAAAAAAAAATTAAAAAAAAGAATGTAGAGCAATGCTGTCCATTACAGAAGCCGCTCACCACATGTGGCTTCTAAGCACTAGAAGTAAGGCAAGTTCAGTTGATATGCACTTTCAAGAGTAAGATACAAATGCCAGATTTCAAATACTGTACAAAAAATAGAATGTAAAATAGCTCATTATCATTTTTATATTATTTGCTGAAATGATAATACTTTGGATGTATTGGGTTAAAAAAGTATGTTACCAAATCAATTTCACATATTTTTACTTTTTAATACAGCCAATGGAGAATACAAATTTATATACATGCAGTAATAAATTTATATTACCTTTGTATTCAATAGCGCTGACCTAGAAGAATCAAATAGCAGCAGCAAGTGATTCTGTGAGGCCCTATTCATTCTCTAATTCCCTGTATAGATTTCATGACCTTCCTCATATTCTATGTGCATCCTTTGAACCATTGCCCCTTCCTGGAGCTTGGCAAGTGGGGAGTTTGTTGTGTTACAAGGAGGAGATGCTATGGGGCTCAACCTCCTTTGTGTCTATCTACTAGAGGGATTTGAGTCTTAGATGTGTTATTTATAAGATAAAAATAAATCCTGCCAGCAGGGTTGGGGTGAGGATTAAATGAGATAACATACTCTCATGCTTTCTGAAAAGACAAAATTAAAAATCAAGACGAGATGAAGGAGGTCCATTTCTGTCCCCGTGTCCATTGCACACAGAGGTATCAGTGCAAACTGGGAACCAGAGCCCCTCAGGATACAGTGCTGGAGAAGACACAGGAGTGGACGGAGGGTGGTGCTGGGATCAGACACTCCCACCTCTGAGGGTTTCATTCTGCTGCCTTCAGTCTGGGCACCAGTCAAGAGAACTCACACTGCCATGAATTAGGATAATTTCTTATCTCACTTTAGATTCCTTAGAAATAAGACATGGCAGCTTCAGCTTCTCTCAGAGAGAAGGATTTATCTAATATGATAGTCACTGTAGATTCACAGCAAGTTCAAGCCAAAAGGCTCTGAGTGGCCATCTGGTACAATTAAGATGACCAACTTCTAGACACTTGCCTGGTGGACCAGGGGTTAAGACTCTGTGCTGCCAATGCAGGGGGCATGGGTTCAATTCCTGATGGGGGAACTTAGATCCCACATGTTAAGCAGTGCAGCCAAAACATGAAAAAAAAAAGCCCTGATAAATTAAAAAAAAAAAAAAGACGACTTTCTCCCAGTGTATCTGGAACCTTCCTCGTTTTAGCGCTGAAATCCCACATGCCTCAGTCTAAGCAAACCAGGATGGTTGTTACCCCTGGTAGTGAAGTTCCTCAAACACAGGTATTATACGTCTTCCCTTGTTAGAGGAATTACTCCAGGACATTGGTTAAGACACAGCTAGATCCATGGGCCCACCTCCCTCACTCAGAATCACCAGGGCAGTGGTCCCAAAACCGGGACGTCAGTTCCCCAGGTGACTCTGAAACCCAGCCAGGCTTGGGAACACAAATGAGTACAACTCTTTCCTTTGAGGATGGAGAAACCGAAGTCCTGGTTTCATGAAGGCCCCATGCTGAAATGATTGGGGCGCCTCTTTCCTCATAACTCCTCCCAGTAACAGCAGTATGAAAGTTTGTCTTAAGTAGAAGAATGTTAAAGTTCTGATGTTCCCTTTTGAGGCTTATTTCCATCTTTTTTTTTTTTTTTAAATATAAAAAGTATTTTGTAGTTGTTCTCTTCTTTGCTGATGCCCCAAATCCAGACTCGGTGAGTCTGCTGGGCAATTCAGTCTCAGGCAGTGACATGCCCAGGTGAGAGGAGGCTGGACCCCAGTGCTTCACAGTGACAGGTGGTCTCTGCAGCCAGAGCTGTTCAGAGAGCTCTGAGCTTCTCTCTCAGACCTGAGCACAGAGGGCAGAGCAAGAAGCCCGGCCAGAAATGCTCCGGTAAGACCAGAGCTTGGTGGTGAAGAGAGTGGAGGCACCCCGTTCCACCAAATTCTCTGCTGCGGCTAGATGCCCCAGAGTGAAATTTAGGATGTTTGGGCTACCAATTCAGCGAAAATAGTCATCTTTTGCAATACGCAAGGCACTTACTGCGTGTCATTTCCTGCTCCATCCTGCTCATTCAAACCCAGGCCCTATTCCCATCACCTGGATTCTTGGTTGCCAGATTTTTCTTTTCTTGGAAAGGAAGCAGCATGTAGCATAGAAACAGCTTCAGCTTTGGAGCAAGATAACCTGAATCCAAAGCCTGCCTTTGCCACCTACTAACAAGTCATTCCACCCCGCTGGGCCTCAGAATTCCCCTGCGTGAAATGGGATAATGGCACTGGCCTTTCGGTATTTTTGTGAGGACTAAAGGTGACGTATGTAAACGTCTCAGGCACACAGGGGGAATCCATAAATAACGACAACTGCGTGGTCAAAAGAATATACATAGAGCCCTGAGCTGAGCTCCCTGTGCTATACAGCAGGTTCCCACTAGCTAGCTATTTTACACACGGTAGTCTATATATACATGTCAATCCTAATCTCTCAATTCATCACATCCTCACCTTCCCCCCAACCTGTGTTCACATATCCATTTCCTACATCTGCATCTCTATTCCTGCCCTGCAATTATGTTCATCTGTACCATTTTTCTAGATTTTAATACATGCATTCATATCCCATATTTTTCTCTTTCTGACTTACTTCACTCTGTATGACAGACTCTAAGTCCATCCACATCTCTACAAGTGACTCAGTGATGACCTAGATGGGTGGGGTGAGGTGGGGAGAGAGGGAGGTCCAAGAGGGAGGGGATATATGTATACATTAAACTAATACACTTCATTCTACAGCAGAAACTAACACAACATTGTAAAGCAATTATATTCCAATTAAAAAAATTACACGTAAAGTGCCTACTTTTCCCTAAGGGCTTGGCTGGTGTCCCTGACACAATTTCCACACCCAGAGACCCTGGGTCCCCAATGGGAAGATTGTACATGAATAGAAAGAAAAGTGTGTTACCCGGAGAGGAGCCAGCAGACAAGCAAAGACATCTAGGCAGTTGGTGTTTCCTGTCTGTGAAGCCTGCCTAGTTTGTTTTGGCAGCTGCCTCCACCATCCGTGATGGAAGGAGAGAGGGAAGAGAAATGGCCATAGAGCAAATGCATCAGCCAAGGAGGGAGGCTGTTTGGTTCCAGCTTCCAAAGGAGAAGGCAGCTGTCCCAGTGATGGAGATGCAACGGGTCCCTGGATTCTGGTCTGGCCTTCACATGCCTGCCCTCGACATGGAGCGATGTTTCTAGAATAACAGGGTTGGGAGTAGTTCGGGTCATGTTCAGTTCAGCCATAGACTTGCTCCAAATGGCAACTGTTTCCATAACGATGGCTGTATGACAAGCCACCCCAAAATTTAGTGGCTTAAAACATTGACAGCCATTTATTTGCCCAGATTCTGCCATCAGGGAGAGGTGCAGCTGTGCCACGAGGGGTCAGCTGGAGTCACTCCTGGGAGGCTGCTTTCAAATGGCAGTTTGGGACAAAGATCCAAGAAGGGCTCATGTACGTGCCTGGTGCTTTGCGGTCCTTGGGTTGAGATGGCTGAGGTGGCTGAGGGGAGGGAGGTCTCATCCTCATGTGGCCCCACAGACTGAAGGAGCTTATCCCAGGCATCCTCATATGGAGTCTCAGGGCCACAGGAGACTGAGTCTGAAAGCTGCACACCTCTTAAAGTCTGCACTCTGGGACTCTCATGGGGCCACTCCTGCCATATTGTATTGGGCAAAACAGTCACAGGTCATCCCAGATTCCAGGGCTGGGGGAAGGGACGCCACCTCCTGAAGGGGGGAGGGGTCATCTACACTGCGAAGCGTGCGGATGCGGGGAGAGGTGATTCATCAGGGGCCATTGTGACAATCCACACAGCAACACAGAGCGCTGTCTAGGGCATGGCATTCCAGGCCTTTGTCCTCTGACTCCAGTGCCCTGTCACCCTCCTGGTGGATTTTTACACTCCAGCTCTCTTCTCTGAGCACCTCGGGATCTTTTCTCTCCTTGGGGGTCTTTTCTCTCCTTGGGGTCTTTGCAGGTGGGTCTTTTCTGGCTGGGCTCAGTGTGAACAAAGTCCGAGTCCTGGAGTCAGCCAGCCTTGGGCGGGAACATGGCTCCACGCCTCACTCAGCTGTGTGATCTCAGACCGGCAGATCGCTCAGTGTGTCTGAGCTGCATTTCCTGTCCTGTTAACAAGGATGCTGAGGCCTGACCCTATCAGGTGGCTGTGAAAAAGGAGTGAGATACATCAGGTCAAGTACCCAACACAGAACCGGCCTGACACTGGAGGGTGGCCTCTAAGTATTGGCCCCGATCTCCCTCCATCCCCCACCGCTCCCACTTCTCTGCCTGGGGAACACCTGTTTGTTTTTCTATGGCACATTCATTGACAAGTTTCTCTGCATCCCCCTAACCCTTACCCCAAGGAGAACTAGTCACTTCCTTCTTTTACCTCCTGTAGCTTTTGCAACACCTTAGTGATGTCCAAGGTCACAGTGACATAAACACGTGTATCTCCCAAGGTGGAAGTTCTTGCATTCATCCTTTCCTCTTCAGGGCTCAGAACACAGTGGTGAGCTATGCATTCATTTGGTGAATGAGTGAGTGGATGGCTGGGTTCCCCAGAACTCAGGAACACACTTCTTTTTTCTAGGACCCTTCTCTTGCATGCCTGATTTCCCCAGAAGAGGAGTGGAAGTAAAACAAGGATTAAAGGAGGCAAGAATATACAACAGGGCAAAGACAGCCCCTTCAATAAATGGTGCTGGAAAAACTGGACAGCTACACGTAAAAGAATGAAATTGAACACTTCCTAACACTGTACACAAAGATAAACTCAAAATGTATTAAAGACCTAAATGTAAGACCAGAAACTATAAAACTCTTAGAGGAAAACATAGGCAGAATACTTGATGACATAAATCAAAGCAAGATCCTCTATGATCCACCTCCTAGAGTAATGGAAATAAAAACCAAAGTAAACAAGTGGGACCCGAGTAAACTTAAAAAGCTTTTGCACAACAAAGAAAACTATAAGCAAGGTGAAAAGACAACCCTCAGAATGGGAGAAAATAATAGCAAATGAAACAACTGACAAAGGATTAATTTCCAAAATATACAAGCAGCTCATACAACTCAATACCAGAAAAACAAACAACCCAATCAAAAAGTGGGAAAAAGACCTAAACAGACATTTCTCCAAAGGAGACATACAGATGGCTGACAAACACATGAAAAGACGCTCAACATTGTTCACTGTTAGAGAAATGCAAATCAAAACCACAGTGAGACATCACAACAGTCAGAATGGCCATCATTAAAAAGTCTACAAACAATAAATGCTGGAGAGGGTGTGGAGAAAAGGGAACGCTCTTGCACTGTTGGTGGGATAAATTGATACAGCCTCTATGGAAGACGGTATGGAGATTCCTTAAGAAACTAGGAATAAAACCACCATATGATATGACCCAGCAATCCCACTCATAGGCATATACCCTGAGGAAACCAAAACTGAAAAAGGCACATGTATCCCATTGTTCACTGCAGCACTATCCACAAGAGCCAGAACACGGAAGCAAACTAGATGTCCATCGACAGATGAACGGATAAAGCAGTTGTGGTACATATACACAGTGGAATATTACTCAGCCATAAAAAGGAATGCATTTGAGTCAGTTCTAATGAGGTGGATGAATCTAGAACCTATTATACAGAGTGAAATAATTCAGAAAGAAAAAGATAAATATTGTATTCTAATGCATACATACATAATCTAGAAAAATGGTACTGAAGAATTTATTTACAGGGCAGCAGTGGAGAAAGAGACATAGAGAATAGACTTCTGGACATGGGGAAAGGGGGGGAGAGGGTGAGATGTATGGAAAGAGTAACATGGAAACTCACATTACCATATGTAAAATAGACAGCCAATGGGAATTTGCTGTATGGCTCAGGAAACTCAAACAGGGGCTTTGCATCAACCTAGAGGGGTGGGACAGAGAAGGCGATGGCACCCCACTCCAGTACTCTTGCCTGGAAAATCCCATGGATGGAGGAGCCTGGTAGGCTGCAGTCCATGGGGTTGCTAAGAGTCGGACACCACTGAGCGACTTCACTTTCACTTTTCACTTTCATGCATTGGAGAAGGAAATGGCAACCCATTCCAGTGTTCTTGCCTGGAGAATCTCAGGGATGGGGAAGCCTGGTGGGCTGCTGTCTATGGGGTCGCACAGAGTCGGACATGACTGAAGCGACTTAGCAGCAGCAGCAGCAGAGGGGTGGGATGGGGCGGGAGATGGGAGGGAGTTTCAGAAGGGAGGGGAACATATGTATACCTATGGCTGATTCATGTTGAGGTTTGACAGAAAACAACAAAATTCTGTAAAGCAATTATTCTTCAATAAAAACAAAACAAAACAAAAAAACAGGTATCTGGCTTTTGCCCCTGTAGATATGTAATCCCTTTACACAGGTGATTCCCTGCCATGATATCTGCTCTGGGATAGAATGCCCAGCAGCTGCTGCAGCCCCATCTACCATCCCAATCTAAAGAGGGCTGGTCATCCCAAAGGAAGGAGGAAGGAGAGGCATGCTCTTCCTGCAGGATCATTATACATTAAAAATTAAGGCATCAAGTAGGAAGCCCAGCTCAGTACCCATGAGATAAACACACATTCCTCGTTTGCACGGACTGAGCATTCTGGCTCCTGTCAGCCTGGTTGGACCAGAGACGTGGGGACCAAGGGTCCTGGCCACAGCCAGGCAGATCCCATCCTCTGGCTCTGCAGAAAATACTTGCAACTAAGGCTTCCAGGAGTAGGACAGACTGGATTCAAATCCTAGCTCTGTCACTCATGGTTCTGCAAACCTGAGCCTATCTCCTCACCTTTCTGAACTTCCATTGGTTTGTTAGTGAAATGGGGATAAAGATAACTCTCTGGAAAGACCATCATGAAGATTAAGCAAGGTGATGTAGGTCCCTGGTCCTTCGGCTGCTCCCAAACCATCTGAGTCTCTGATCTGTGACCATTGCTCTAGAAGATAAATTGTTTGAAAAAGTGGAACAAGTGGACTTGTTCACGGCCTTCCTGGACTCTTAATGGAGATTATTAGAATTTGAAAAATAGCAAAATGTAGGTGCTGGGCGGCTGCTAGTTTCACTCACTGGGTGGTAGACATCAATCCTAATAATGTTGGGGGCTTCCCTGGTGGCTCAGTGGTAAAGAACCCACCTCCAATGCAAGAGACACGGGTTCAATCCCTGGGTAGGGATGATCCCCTGGAGAAGGAGATGGCAACCCACTCCAGTATTCTTGCCAGGAAAATCCCATAGACAGAGGAGCCTGGCAGGCTACAGTTCATGGGGTAACAAAAGAATTGGACATGAATTAGTGACTAAACAACAACAACAGATAAGCATTTCACATGTGTCAGGGACTGTCCTAAGCATTTTACACGCATTCATTCATTTAGTCTTAGAAACAATACTGTGAGGCTGATGTATAATATTATTTTCCCCCTTTTACAGCTGGAGAAACCTCAAAGAAGTTGAACAGCATGCACAGTTATATAACCAGTTAGTGGCAGAGCTGAGGTTCAAACTCAAGTGGTCATACACCACAGCCTGTACTCTGAAACCCAAGGCTCTCCTGCTTGGGGGTGGCTCGTTGCGCTTTATCAAGTCAATGGCATTTACAGCACTGGGGGCTGCCACCAAAGACCCCAGAGTGCCTGGTGCTCAGGGAACACTCACCGTGCACAGGCTTTTCTTTGAATTCTTACAATAGTCTTATGAGGCCAGGATTATTATTTGGATCTTCTAGATGAGGAAAGATAGGTTTTGGAACCTATCTGGTTCCAAATAGGCAAAGGAGTAACTCGAGGCTTTATATTGTCACCCTGCTTATTTAACTTATAGGCAGAGTACATCATGAGAAATGCTGGGCTGGAAGAAGCACAAGCTGGAATCAAGATTGCTGGGAGAAATATCAATAACCTCAGATATGCAGATGACACCACCCTTATGGCAAAAAGCTAAGAAAACTAAAGAGCCTCTTGATGAAAGTGAAAGAGGAGAGTGAAAAAGTTGGCTTAAAACAACATTCAGAAAACTAAGATCATGGCATCCGGTCCCATTACTTCATGGGAAATAGATGGGGAAACAGGGTAAACAGTGGAAGACTTTATATTTTGGGGCTCCAAAATCATTGCTGATGGTGATTGCAGCCATGAAATTAAAAGACACTTACTCCTTTGAAGAAAAGTTATGACCAACCTAGACAGCATATTAAAAAGCAGAGACATTACTTTGCCAACAAAGTCTGTCTAGTCAAAGCTATGGTTTTTTCCAGTAATCATGTATAAATGTAGGAGTTGGACTATAAAGAAAGCTGAGCAGTGAAGAATTGATGCTTTTGAACTGTGGTGTTGGAGAAGACTCTTGAGAGTCCCTTGGACTGCAAGGAGATCCAACCAGTCCATCCTAAAGGAAATCAGTCCTGAATATTCATTGGAAGGACTGATGTTGAAGCTGAAACTCCATTACTTTGGCCTCCTGATGCAAAGAACTGACTTATTTGAAAAGACCCTGGTGCTGGGAAAGATTGAGGGCAGGAGAAGAAGGGGATGACAGAGGATGAAATGGTTATCACTGACTCAATGGACATGAGTTTGGGTAGACTCCAGGAGTTGGTGATGGACAGGGAGGCCTGGCGTGCTGCAGTCCATGGGGTTGCAAAGAGTCAGACACGACTGAGTGACTAAACTAAACTGAACTGAGATGAGGAAACCCAGATACAATGAAGGCAAGGATTTCTTCCAAGGTGACTCAAAGAATGGGTGAGGGAGTTGAGGTCCGAAATTCAGCAGAAACGAAGCTCCACCTTCACCCAGATTATTACAAGTAGAGGATGGTGCGAGTGTACGAGTATCTGACACTGACCATGCTGAAGTCCTGGGATGTCAGTTAGTAATCAACTGGTGTCACTCAAGTCCAGGACACTGCTCAGTGCACCACCCCAGACGTCACAGCCCTCCCCTGCCTCCCAGCAGCCCCCCCAAGGGTGGGGCTCCTTCCTGATGCCCTGAAGCTCCTCCTGCCTGGCCCTCAGCATCAGCCCTTTCCTCCCCTTCCCCAGAGATTCTCCCTGGGGCAGGACTTAGCCACCTGGGTACATGGCTTTCAGCAGCGCCTTTGGATAGAATTCAGGAGGTCAGAGAGATAGGAAAGGGAAATTACATCTTTGTACTCACTCATTTTAACTGAGATCAGGCGTTTCCTTTCGTTGTAGGTCACCCATAGAAATAACTAATACATTCCTATTACTTTTCATAGTTCCAAAGCCTTGAAATACCATTCACACCTCTCATCACTTCAAAATTATGGTGTTTATTAGACCTGCCATTACATCTTATTATTTAATGCATTAATAAAGAAGCACATATATTGCTCAATTATAAATCTGTGTTTGTAATATTTTGATACTATTTTCAATATAATTAGTACACTCTGTAATCTATGTATTTTTACTGTATGCCTTGAAAAACAATATTCCCAAAAGGAGGCTATAGGCTTCAGTAGACTTCCAGAGTCCCTGGTTCATGAAATATTTATAGCAATCCTTTGGGATAAGACTCTATTATTGTCTCTTATAACTCTCATTATATAGAACGAAAAATTCAAGACAGAGAGGTCAAGAAAACTGCCCAAGGACGCAGAGCTGATAGGTGAAGAGCAAGGATTTGAATCCAAGACAATCTAGATCAGAGCCTGCCCTCCCAGCCTTGGGTCAGGTTCTCTTGGCTCCCTTACTGGTCTCCAGACCATCTCTCTCTAGCACTTTCCTTCAGTTCAGTTCAGTTCAGTCACTCAGTCGTGTCCGACTCTTTGCGACCCCATGAATCGCAGCACGCCAGGCCTCCCTGCATCACCAGCTCCCGGAGTTTACTCGAACTCATGTCCATTGAGTAGGTGATGCCATCCAGCCATCTCATCCTCTGTTGTCCCCTTCTCCTCCTGCCCCCAATCCCTCCCAGCATCAGAGTCTTTTCCAATGAGTCAACTCTTCACATGAGGTGGCCAAAGTACTGGAGTTTCAGCTTTAGCATCATTCCTTCCAAAGAAATCCCAGGGCTGATCTCCTTCAGAATGGACTGGTTGGATCTCCTTGCAGTCCAAGGGACTCTCAAGAGTCTTCTCCAACACCACAGTTCAAAAGCATCAATTCTTTGGTGCTCAGCTTTCTTCATAGTCCAACTCTCACATCCATACATGACCACTGGAAAAACCAAAGCCTTGACTAGACGAAACTTTGTTGGCAAAGTACTGTCTCTGCTTTTGAATATGCTATCTAGATTGGTCATAACTTTCCTTCCAAGGAGTGAGCGTCTTTGTCACCATCTGCAGTGATTTTGGAGCCCAGAAAAATAAAGTCTGACACTGTTTCCACTGTTTCCCCATCTATTTCCCATGAAGTGATGGGACCAAGATGCCATGATCTTCGTTTTCTGATTGTTGAGCTTTAAGCCAACTTTTTCACTCTCCTTTTTCACTTTCATCAAGAGGCTCTTTAGTTCCTCTTCACTTTCTGCCATAAGGATGGTGTCATCTGCATATCTGAGGTTATTGATATTTCTCCCGGCAATCTTGATTCCAGCTTGTGTTTCTTCCAGCTCAGTGTTTCTCATGATGTACTCTGCATAGAAGTTAAATAAGCAGGGTGACAATATACAGCCTTGATGTACTCCTTTTCCTATTTTGGAACCAGTTCCATGTCCAATTCTAACTGTTGCTTCCTGACACGCATGTAAGTTTCTCAAGAGGCAGGTCAGGTGGTCTGGTATTCCCATCTCTTTCAGAATTTTCCACAGTTTATTGTGATCCACACAGTCAAAGGCTTTGGCATAGTCAATAAAGCAGAAATAGATGGTTTTCTGGAACTCTCTTGCTTTTTCGATGATCCAGCGGGTGTTGGAATTTGATCTTTTGTTCCTCTGCCGAATGTAATTGTTGCTTTATCCATTGGCAGTCCCTGAAGGGCCCTTGAGGGCTGGGGCCAGTTTTATTTATCTCTAAATCCCTGGAAACTCACCCAGCACTGAGCCCAGGAAATGTTCCAAATAAAAGTTTTTGAATGAATGTGTCTCTAACCCATAATGCCTCATACACTGCAGGTGAAAAGACCCTTTTTTTCCTGACAGAATTTTTACAGCATTAAAAAAAAAAAAAAAACTCGTCCACATTTTATAATGACATTAGTACAAAGTCGTGTGTTTTTACAGCATTTTTGATGTTGGCAAGAATTTTTATATCCCTTTGACTTGAACCACTAGCATAAATTAGTCTGGACAGGAATGAGGAGCTCAGTTTCACAGAGAAGTCAACAGAGGCTCCAGGCATTCAGTTCACTGCGGTGAAACACAGGCTGAAGGGCAGAGGCTGAGGACAGCAGGGGGTTGGGTCAAGCCCAGCTCCACAGCTGACCTCCTGCAAGAGCCTCGACTCTCTGAGCCCAGTGATCTCATCCATAGAATGGGTCAGTAATAGTGACCGTATGAAATTGTTGTTAGAACTACTGGAGGGGGTGGATATGGGTTAGAATGAGTTTCTGGAACATTGTAAGGACACAGTAAACTCTAGCTCCCCTCCAATAGATGTTCTGGTGCTGGCTTTATCGCAGGACTCGTGCATGCGAAAGTGCGCGCTGCGGTGGTGTTAGAATTGGATTCTAGTTCCGACTCAGCACCGTGCCTGGAAGGAGATTCTAAATTTCTCTGGAACTTAGTTTCCTAATGTGCGAAATGAAGAGACAGGACGGGTTCAGGGTGGTGCCGGGGCTCAGAATTCTTGCTTCAACCTGTGCAGAATCCATTAGAAAGCCAGTTAATGGACTCCCCTGGTGGTCCAGTGGTTAAGATTCCTCGCTCTCAGTGCGGTGGCAATTGAGGGGGTGGGGTGGGGGGGGAAGGAGGCCCAGTTTCCATCCCTGGTCAGGAAACTAGATCCCACGTATCACAACTAAGATCCAGAGCAGCCAAATGGAAAAAAAAGAAAGCCCAGTTTAGAGACAGAGTGAGACCGCTCACCCTGAAGCCCAGGGAGCTTTGGAAGCATTGCTGGAAGATAGAACAACTGGTTTAGCCAGAGGTCAGTAACAAGGACAATGAGGGCTGGATTAGGCCTGTAGGTTTGTCTCCTTTGGGGGGTGTGTGTATGTGAGTGTGTGTGTGTGTATGTGATGTAATGTGAGGTGGGAGGAGAGTTAGTGGATTTCAATGTCTTTAGACGGGGTCCCCCCTCCTGAAGTTAACCAAGTTTGATCCACGTTCAAGCTTTTCCAACCCAGCTGTTGGAGTGTAGACTCCTTGAAGGAGAGGCAGAATCTCTCCCATTCATCCTTCACTGCAGCCCCCTCCCCAGCCCTGATCTGGTCCCTTCTTTCCTCCCAACCTTTTATGATTATGAGCCCTTAGAGATTCCCACTAAGATAACATTGGCGCAAAGGGCTGACTCTGCCAAGGGTCTCTCTTGGGAGCCAGCCTTGATCAGAACTGTGGAGGCCCGTTCTGCAGCTGTGCCCATGAGCCCCCAGCCCCCATATAAACGGCCTCCTGAACTTTATACTGTGAACAGAGACAGGAGAGACCAGAAGCGTGGGAGAGGAGATGGGGGGTCAGCCTGGACCATAACGATGCTGGAGAAAGCCTATCGAATACATCTTCTTCCCCAAATGACTTTCCTCGTGTAAAATTGTCCTCTGTTATTGCCCGAAAAAGGGTTTTTAAAAGAGGTTAACATGAGATTTAATGAATATGGAGTAATAATGTTCCTTGTATCAAATTAAAATTCTAAGACGGCCACATGAAAAAAGGGCATTATGAGTATCCGACATTATGTATTATTATTATTATTGAGCTCCTTGATTGCCCTACATATGTGGGAATAAAAGAAACAGCTCCGAGTCCTGCATTTGAATTGGTGTGTATTACCTTCAGAATGAGAATTTGGGCAGACCAGGAGCAGGCCCACCCAGCTAAGGAGGATCCTAGGGTATTAAGAAATAACTTTAGGGACTTCCCTGGTGGTCCAATGGTTAAGACTTTGCCTTTCAATGCAGGGGGTGTGGGTTCAATTCCTGGTCAGTGACCTAAGATCCCACAAGCCTTGCAGCCAAGAAACCAAAACACAAAACAGAAGCAATATTGTAACAAGTTCAATAAAGACTTTAAAAATGACCCACATTAAAAAATCTTTTTTAAAAAAGTAACTTTGTAATAAAGCAAAGGGATAACAAAAAGCTGGCTTAAAACTCAACATTAAAAAAAACACACAAAACATGGCATCTGCTCCTATTACTTCATGGCAAATAGAAAGGGAAAAAGTGGAAGCAGTGACAGATTTTATTTTTGGGGACTCCAAAATCACTGTGGATGTAACTGCAGCCATGAAATTAAAAGACTTTTGCTTCTTCAAAGGAAAGCTATGACAAACCTAGACAGCGTACTAAAAAACAAAGGCATTGTTTTGCTGACAAAGGTCCATATAGTCAAAGTTATGGTTTTCCCAGTAGTCATGTATGAATGTGAGAGTTGGACTGTAAAGAAGGCTGAGTGCTGAAGAATTGATGCTTTTGAATTGTGGTGCTGGAGAAGACTCTTGAGAGTCCCTTGGACAGCAAGATCAAACCAGTCCATTCTAAAGGAAATCAATCCTGAATATTCACTGGAAGGACTGATGCCAAAGTTGAAGTTCCAATACTTTGGCCACCAGATGGAAAGAGCTGATTCACTGGAAAAGACCTTGATGCCGAGAAAGATGGAGGGCAGGAGGAGAAGGGGGTGACAGAGGATAAGATGGTTAGATGGCATCACTGACTCAAACATGAATTTGAACAAACTCTGGGAGATAGTGAAGGACGCAGAGCCTGGCTTTCTGCAGTCCATGGGGGTCACAAAGAATCAGTCAAGACAGCGACTGAGCATCAACAAAAACAGTAATAACAATGGAGCAGAGAGATGATAGTGCTGGCCTTGTGGGCACAGCAGGTAACAACGGTGTGTGTGAATTTGGATTCTAGTGGCTCTATCCTAATGCTGTATCATTTAGGCAAGTCGTTTCACTTTTCTGAGCCTCCGTTTCTTCACACTGTTATTTAGTCTGGATAAACGACTGTTATGAACGTAGAACCTTTGTGTTGTGGAGCTGGGCTAAGGATAAACTGAGGTTACAGACGTGAAAGCACTTTGCAAACGATGGGCCATTGAGTTCGGGGATTGAAGCTAATGGAGAGACCTTAAGTTGTATTTATTTACATTGTCATGATTTTTTGGCTGCGTTGGGTCTTGGTCGTTGCATGCTGGCTTTCTCTGGCTGTAGCGAGTAGGCGCTGCTCTAGCTCGGTGCGCAGGCTGGCTTTCTCTGGCTGTAGCGAGTAGGCGCTGCTCTAGCTCGGCGCGCAGGCTTCTCACTGCAGTGGCTTCTCCTGTTGTGGAGCACAGGCTCTAGGGCATGTGGCCTTCAGTATTTGTGGCACAGGAGTTAGTTGCCCCACAGCAAGTGGACTCTTCCCCGACCAGGAATCGAACCCGTGCCCTGTGCATTGGCAGGAGGATTCTTACCTACTGGGCCACCAGGGAATTCTCGATAATGGAGACAGCTTATGTTGCTCTCTTCCCTATTCCCAACCTTCCTCTGTTTCTGAAGCCTGGCTGCTGTTTATAGTGTTTAATAAGATTGAGCCACATTCATGGAGAAGGCAATGGCACCCCACTCCAGTACTCTTGCCTGGAAAATCCCATGGATGGAGGAGCCTGGTAGGCCGCAGTCCATGGGGTCGCTAAGAGTTGGATACGACTGAGCGACTTCACTTTCACGTTTCGCTTTCATGCATTGGAGAAGGAAATGGCAACCCACTCCAGTGTTCTTGCCTGGAGAATCCCGGGGACCGGGGAGCCTGGTGGGATGCCATCTATGGGGTTGCACAGAGTCGGCCACGACTGAAGTGACTTAGCAGCAGCAAGGGCCAGGTATTATTTCACTCAGTTCCACTGTAACTTTATATGATAAGTGTTATTATTAACTCTATTTTATAGACAAGGAGACGGAGGCTCAGTATGGCTCATAAGTAGCCCAAGGTCACAGGATCAGTAAGTAGTAGAGATTTAAACTCAAGTTTTCCTGACTCTAAAACCTCTTAGTTCTTAGACTGTATTTGCCTCTAAAATATGCCAGACAAGCTGCCTCCAAACTGTGCTTGAACACCTCCAGGGACGGGGGTCTCATTATCACCCCCATTCGCATCTTCCCGTGAGTGCTCTCCCCTGACACATAATGTATTATCGTGGTGATATTATTATCTGTAAAATAGTGATTGGAGAGGACGCTTGCTTCAGATCTATTCCAGAAACATCACTTGAAGAGCACATGCATTTACAGACAAATTCAGCCCAGCTACAGAAGAAAGGATTAAAAAAATCTTTGTATGAAAATGGAATACAGCAAGTGAGAGATGTGTGTGAATGGGGGCAATTAATCCTCTTTTGCCGATCGCTGTAAAAAAACATTTGCTGGAGAGGAGGCATTTATTCCCTGCAGACACATGGTGTGATTTTGAAATATCTCCACAGAAGGAAAGATGACTGAGGAAATACAAATCTATTAAATGTGCAGGGCACAGGAAAAAAAGGGCTCCCATAAAAGGATTTCTAAACCATATCAAAGGCTTGTAAGGTCAGGGAGGGCTGTCAAAACACTACCAATTAGAGCTAACTGAGAAACCGGCTTAAATCTCAAAATTAAAGATGAAGAGCAGCAATTAACCTGTCTTGTAACAGAAAACATAGCCCTTAATGCTTGGTGTAATTTAATATTTCAAAATCATGACCACAAGCATCTAAGGCTCCTATTCAACAGTATAACACAGACAATAAAAGTCTCAGTGGGGCTTCAGCTATCATGGGTGAGACGGCAGAGGAATAATGCCAGGCCAGGGTGACTCTGAAGTCACAATGGCACTGACACAGAACTCACCCCAGGACATGAGTCCACAAGGCTCAGCTGCATTTGGCAAAGACCTGTTCTCTGGCCATCAGGCACATTTTGATTTGTGTTTCGTGGGCTTTGATAGGGTGGATTAGGCTGATGTGAGTGGATATGCATGAGACACGCCTGCCATGCTCAGAGGGTCCACAACCTATTCCAGTGGGTTTCTCTAAAGCAATGCTCTCAACCTTGGGGAGCTTTGAAAATGCCTCCACCTGGAGCCTTCTCACAGAGCGGAAGGCTGGGGCATCAGTATTTTCTAAGGTTCCCAGTTAATTTTCATTGGTACCAGAGTTGAGAACTGCTGCTCTGAAAGTTTGTGGGACCAACAAAGACGAGAAGGTGGATGTTTGCTACTCAGTCAAGCCTTGATTAGACTCAAATCAACAGGGTGGTACCTGAAGTGCTGATCGTGAGCTGTGCAGATAAGAAAATGGGTCCACAGAAAAATTTATAGCTGGGAGCTGGATAAAGCAACCACGTAGAGTCCGCCCCTGACAAAGTCTCAGAGCGTAAGATCCATGGCTGAGAATCTAGGTTCCCTTGTTGCCAAAGGATATTGGTGGTCACTCCAAACATGTGAGGCCCTGGTGGGTGGCTGGCCTTCCACAAGAAGGATGGAGTTGGGGACTTCCCTGGTGGTCCAGTGGCTAAGTCTTCACCTTTCAATGCAGAAGTATGGGTTTGACCCCTGTTCGGGGAGCTAAGATGCCACATGCCTTGCAGCCAAAAAACCGAAATATGAAACAAGTAATATGTAACAAATTCAATAAGCCTTTAAAAATGGCCCACATCAAGAAAAGAAAAATCTCAAAAAAAAAAAAAAAAAAAGGATGGATCTGAAACACATTCCTGGAGTTCTCCAAGTCCTAGGGCCTGGCCCCCAACCGACTCTCCTCCTATTGCCCAAGTGACAGCGTGGGGCACTGGGAAGGTCACGAGCTCTGTAGACAGATGGACCAGAGACATCATTTAACGGGAGTGATCTTGGGGAAGGAGCTCTGTTCTCTGAGCTGGCTCAGTTTCCTCATTTATGAAATGCAGGTAGTAATGGGACTCACAGGGATGATGTGAGGAGTGCATGAGATCAGCTGTGGGAGCCCCCAGCGTGGTCCCTGGCTGGCTTAACCGCACATATGCTAGGCACTGCAGAAAGCTTTTTCACGGACCCGTGCCCAGCATCAACCGTGTGTGTGCCCTTCTGGGTCCCACCCTAAGCTTCCTGCCTCCATGCTTTTGCCCAGCCAGGTCCCTCCCCTGGAGCACCTTTCCTCCTCCTCCCTCCTGTCCAGTCCTACATCATTTGCCCAGATGCTGTGTTAGGCTCTGGACCTCCACCCCTTTCTCCTTCTGCACCTTCCTCATCTCAGAATTTAGGTTTTAAACCCTCCAATGGGACTGTTCTCTCCTCTCCCCACTTAGTTCACCAGCATTCTAGCCCCTACTCTAAACACCATTACTCCCACCATCTAACTAGCCCCTACTCTAAACACCATCACACCAACACTGAGAATTCCCTGGGGATAACATCTGTGATGTCTCACCACCTGGAGGACAATGTGAAGTCCCAGAAAACATGTAGGCTTTGGGACCTAATCCCCTCCACAAGTCTAGGAGGTGGGTCTTATTATTATAGCCACTTTACAGATGAGAAAACTGAAGCATAAGTTAACCTGTCTCAAGTCAAATAGCTAGTTCAGAGGTGGGACCCAAACCTAGCAGGCTGGCTCCAGAGTGCTGGGTCTTAACAACTTTGGGATAAATCCTTGCAGACTGAACATCCCCTTGTGGATGAGAATGAACAGGAGGGAGGAAGGGAAGACCCAGGAGAACAGGAGGTGGAGACACTGTGGGTTCCAGCTGGACCAGGGAGGCCTGTTACCAGCGTCGGGAGCCTCAAGGATGCCACATGAGCACTGGTTTCCCTTTCCATTGCTGTCGCTGTGAACCACCAGAGGACAGGACCAGAGGTCACTGGTCAAGCCTCCGGGATGCGCTGACACCCACTGGAGCCTGGGGACAGCCCAGTCCCCCCTCACACCACCCCAAACAGACCACTCCAAGTCCACAACTTTCCCCCAACCAGAGGGAGGGGGCCCTGGGCATCCAGAATGATGGGAGTGGTGACGTGAAGGGGAGCCCCAGCCCCTGACCAAGGTCACACCTGAAGGAAGAAAGACCCAGTGTGAAGGGTGCTGTCCAGCAGGGCAGCCACGGGACCCTAGCAGCAACACACCGTGCGATCAGTGACTCTGAGGTCGGAGCTCTTCCACAGCACCGCCAGCCTTCCTTCTCCCCACCTTCCCACGGCCGGGCTCTGCCGGCCTCCTCTGATCCCGTCGGTGCTCCTCTTGCCCACGGCCCTCCACACACGTCTCTGTGCTGGCACCGTCCTCTCTGCTTTAGGGTTACTCCCATGGCCTGTTTTGTACTCTAGCGTTCAGTCGTGTCCAACTTTTTGTGGCCCCATGGACTATAGCCCACCAGGCTCCTCTGCCCATGGGATTCTCAAGGCAAGAATACTGGAGTTGCCTTTTCCTCCTCCAGGGGTTTTATACTCTGTGCTCTTCCTGAGGACAGAGTCTGCCCTGTCCCTCCGCGCCTCCGAGCATGTCAGCCCGCTCGGGCCTCAGTAAGCCAGGAATGGTGCTCCCCACTAGTCAGCTGGTTCAGTTCACCTTGACTTGAGGGGCACCAGAATTCTGAGACCCAGCCCCCTCCCAACCCTGTGCACCCCCTTCCCAGTGTCTCCCCAGCTCACGCAACACTAGGTTCTTTGGGCCATCCTGTCTCCTCCAGAGGCATTAGTTCTGGGGTCATAGGTAGCTCGTTTAACTCCTCTGGGCCTCCATTTCCCCACCTGTCGTTGTTCAGTTGCTAAGCAGTGTCTGACTTCTTGTGACCCCGTGGACTGTTTATAGCACACCAAGCTTCCCTGTCCTTCACCATCTCCCAGAGTTTACTCAAACTCATGTCCATCTGTAGAAGGGGACAATCACACTTGCCTTCCGAAGCCATCTAAGGCTATAATTAGCAGCCATTTAGCAAGAGCTTACAAGGCCTGACACAGACACCCTGGGCAGTCACCAGTTCCCTGCTGGTCTTCTGTCCCAAAATGCCATAAGCAAGTGGCTTCCATTTGCCCTGCTGGTGTCCCTCTCTGTTTCTGGGCAGTGAAGGGCTCCAGGCCCACCCTGCAGGCCCCCTTCTTAGCCCCCTTCTCTGTGAGGGGCATGGGAACTAAGCCTGCCGCTTAGAGGTGTCCCAGGACTCCTGCAGCTGGACCCAGTTCCTCCACAGGTCCGCTCTGCCCAGCAAGAAAGGCTGGCATCTTAGAAGTACATCCAGGGAGGGAGACACCTGGACAGAACCTAAAACTGGTGTTGATGGTGGTCGGGTGCTCCCATCCCGCTCTGAATCCCAGCAAACCTCCTGAGGGGCCTCCAAGCTCCAGCGTCAGTGGCTGAAACCGCTCCTGTGTAGAATTGAGCCACACAGACAAAGCCGAGCAGGGACGTTTGGACACCCAGAGTGGCTTCCGGCCCCGGAACCCAGTGTTCAGAACAGAGCTCAGAGCAGGCTCTGTTCCACGGAGCGGGGAGGGAAAGCATTTGTCTTTTTTTTTTTTTTTTTTTCCAAGCAAAAACAGAAACAGTTTCCCCCACCCCCACCCCCCCCAGAGTTTAGCTCCTCACCAGTTAAAGGAAGGTCTGCTTCTGCCACCTACAACCTGAAAACAAAAAATAAGGGGAGGAGGGGGCAGGACACAAAACTCAACGAGGTATTTTTTTCAATTCCGAGGACAGCCCTTCAGGGTTTGTTTTTACATTCACAAATCCCTTCTGTCCTCTGAACAACACAGAGGGAGGTGAATGCAATTGGTTTTTTTGTCTAATAGATGGCAAACTGCAAGCTCAGAGAGGCTCAGGTACTTGTCCTTGGTGACCCAGCCAGTGAGTGCTGGACTAGGATTTATACACATCTCACCACCAACTAGGGCCTTCCCAGATGGCACAAGTGGTTAAGAACCCGGCCACCAATGCAGGAGACTTATGAGACAGATGTGAGTTCGATTCCTGAATCAGGAAAATCCCCTGGAGGAGGGCATTGCAACCCACTCCAGCATTCTTGCCTGGAGAATCCCATGGCCCAGAGGAGCTTGGCGAGCTACAGTCCATAGGGTCATAAAGAGTCAGACATGACTGAAGTGACTTAGCACACACCACCACCCACGAACTTTCCCATTGTTTCCTGGGGGTGCTAGGGATTCTGGGGGTTGGCAGAGGGAGTTGCCGGGAAAGAAGGAGCATGTCTGGTCTGTAGTGATTGCTCACGCAGAGCAGAGCCCTTGAAAGGCTGTCCAGAAAGCAGGAAGCGTGGGATGGCAGGAGATGTGATATTCACACATGGGTTAATTTCTGTTCCTGTTGCACATTACAGATATTTGTTCCTCTGACATATCAATTGGGCTTCTACATTAGATTTCACTTGAAAAAAGGGATAAACAGCTTAAAAATAATTGGAAACCAGTGCACCAAGCCAAGTCAGGTCTGTGGCTTGTGCCTCCTGGATTGGTTTGTGATGAGGTGGTTTTCTGCAGGATGGTATAAGGATAAACTTACCGATCAAGAGATGAGGCTGAGTGGCAGAGAAGGCCCGCACCAGTCGGGTAGGGACAGGGCCTCTTCACTTATTTCAAATTTAAAATCTTTAGCTGTTAAAAAATGGGCAAGAGCCTCCTTGATGTTGGCTAGACTGGAGTAGCCAGCTCCCAGGGCAAAGCATGCGGGAAGCTTTTGTAAGATCTGGGCTGCGAGGCGTGGCTCTCCAGGCAGGCCAGCTCCTGAGACTGTGCCAGTGTCTCTGAGCTCCTGGCTGAGCTAAGAGGCAGAACTGACACCGGCCAACACCCAGCTATCGAGCCCTGACCCTCAGGCAGTGGGTAGGGAGGTTGCCGTCCTCCAAGCAAAACACTTCAGTCTTCTTGGGCCCCTCGGGTCAGCTGGGCAGATGAGCTAGCTGGCAAGGCCACTTAAGGAGTTTAAGAAAGTCTCTGATGTTGCTCGGACAGCT
Organism: Bubalus bubalis; assembly: GCF_019923935.1. NCBI lineage: Eukaryota > Metazoa > Chordata > Mammalia > Artiodactyla > Bovidae > Bubalus > Bubalus bubalis. Next base: position 9,386,117 of record NC_059172.1, read on the forward strand.
GCACAGGCTAAAACAGCAATTTCCTCTCGGTGGCTGGACACGGCGTTCCCAGAGGAACACGAGGCCCCCAGGTGCTTGTGGGCAGCCCCTGTGGGTCCTGACCCTTTCCCTGCTGCCTGGCCTGCTCCCAGCCAGAGTCAACCTGCTCCAGAGCTGACGGTTCACACGGCAGTGAGAACCAGGGCCAGAGTCACCCAGATCGATAAGACAAGCCCATGCCCCTGAAGAGCAGAGGACATGCCAGAAACACCCGTCCACCAGACAGTGAGATCTGGAGGAGATGAGTATAGTCATGAATACAATTTATTGAGAGCTATTTTTTTTTTTTCTTTTTGGCTGCGTCCGGTCTTAGTTTAGGCACACGGGAACTTCATTCTTTGTTGAGGCATGTGGGATCTAGATCTTTGACCAGGGATTGAACCCGGGCTCCCTGTACCGGGAGCATGGAGTCTTAGCCACTGGACCACCAGGGAAGTCCCTACTGGGAGCTATTATTATCCTGTGCTAAGTACTGTGTATGTATTACTTAACTGAATTATCATTAGCATCCAATGTAAGGGGAGTCCTGTTTCTAATTCCATTTACCAGATGAGGAGACTGAGGTACAGACAGCTTAATTCAAATAGTAAGCAAAAGAGTGGAGCCTTGAATCCAAGTCAGATGTTCATCCTTTACTCCAGGGTGTCTGGAGTGAGACCCCACCTCCACCAAGTCTATGAGCCTTAGTTTCCCTACACTAGACATTCTCAGTAAGGGCCATGTCACCACCCAGGGGACAACAATCGATCTGGTGGGGGTTGCAAAAAATCTGACGTTTTCATATATAAAGCATACATACAGATACATAAGGCTTCCCCGGTGGCGCTAGTGGTAAAGAACCTGCCTGCCAATGCGGGAGACATAAGAGATGAGGGTTCGATCCCCAGGTTGGGAAGATTCCCTGGAGAAGAGCATGGAAACCCACTCCGGTATTCTTGCCTGGAGAATCCCATGGACAGAGGAGCCCCACGGGTGGGCTACAGCCCATAGGGTCACAAAGAGTCAGGCACGACTGAAGCAGCTTAACACACACGCGTGCACACACACACACACACACATAGCGTGTTGTTAGTATCAAAAAATTAATGTGGAATGCAATCAAGAACTATTAGCGAGTGCCTGGAACATAGTAGGAACATCATAGGTGCTCAGTAAATGGTTGCTGCCCCCTTTCACTGCTCACTGGAGCCAAATGTGAATTGGTTCCACTTTGAGCTTTTGTGTCAGCCTTAGTCTCCGTCTGGTCCCACCCAGCTCTCCCCCCTCCATCTTTTATCCTTCATGCTGAGGCCCCTGCGTACTCCACACCCGAGTCTGCACCCAGTAGGACCCAAGTTCATTCCCAGCACCCCTGGTTCCTCCTTAGAGGCCCCTGCTCCTCAGAGTTCCCTGTTGGGACTTGTTATAGGTTAAACAGATATAGACTTAGCTCAGCTCAAATGAAACTCGAACACTTCAGGTCATTGTTGTCAATTCTCCCAACACAGGGAAAAAGGTAATTGTCAATTAATGAGCCCATCAACTGAGGCGAGAGAAAAATCGATAACACGGACCAATACAGAGTGTTCTAATGCCAGTCAGGCTTCCAGGAACGGGAGCCTTTCAAATAGGTACATGGAGTAATTGGCTTCTCCCTTGTGACCCATCCCATGGACTCTGCAACTCTCCAATTAACATGTACCGTTGACAGGCACACAATTATTTGGGTTCACTGTGCCCCAGCCAGTGTTTGTTCAATCAGAACTTGCAAATACGTGGAAAGTGCACAGAATAGCAAATGCAGGGTGGCTCTAGGCGAAACTGAACAGTGAGCAGAACTTAAAGGAACCCTGAACTTGGGATTTCTCTTTCAGAGAGCTGCCCTGAGTCTCCCCTCTGATGCTGGCTCAAGCCCTCCCCACCTCCCCATGCTGGCCAGTTTCTAACTAGACCTGTCCTCATGTGTGTATGTGTGTTAGTCACACAGTTGCATCCAGCTCTTTACAACCCCATGGACTGTAGCCCACTGGGCACCTCTGTCCATGAAATGCTCCAGGCAAAAATACTAGAGTGGGTTGCATTTCCGGCTCAAGGGGATCTTCCCAACCCAGGGATCGAACTTGGGTCTCCTGCATTGGAGGCAGATTCTTTACTGTCTGAGCCACCAGGGAAACTCATTTGTCCCCATCCCCACTGACAAACTCAGAGAAGGTTGCCTATGACTTGCATGGCATTGATTCCTGCAATCTAACAGAGAGAAGGGGAAACCATCACCCTCCAAGCCCCATTAAAAACGTGGGTCTGTGCCTTTGCACAGGAAGCTCCTTCTGCCTGGAAGATAATTCTGGCCATCCATATCAGCCTTTACATCCTCAGAGTTTTTTCCTGGTCTGCCCCAGACTACTTCTGGAGCCCTTCTCCCCAGTCAGCCATAGCACCACAGGCTCATTTTGTCCTTAGTACTGACACCATTGGGTTACCCCACTGGTTCATCTCCCAGTTTACCATCACAAGAGTAAGCCATTTGATGTCAGAAGCTAAGTAGCATTCATCTCTAAATATCAGCACTCAGCATAGAAGGTGCTTAGTGAATGGTTGTTGGATGGATGGATGGATGTGTAGGTGGTGCAAAGGAGCGTGGGCAAGTGGATGGATACATGTACGGGTACATAGAAAAGGTGAGCTTCCCTGGTGGCTCAGTGGTAAAGAATCTGCCCACAATGCAGGAGACCTGGGTTTGACCCCTGGGTTGGGAAGATCCCCTGGAGGAGGTCATGGCAACCCACTCCAGTATTCTTGCCTGGAGAATCCCGTGGACAGAGGAGCCTGGTGGGCTGCAGTCCATGGGGTCACACAGAGTTGGACACGACTGAGTGACTAAGCAGCAGGAGCAGAACAGGTAGAGAAACAACTAGTTGGGAATGAAGATGGGTGAGAGAGTAGAGAATGAGTGGCGAGGGATGCACGGGCTTGGGTGGATAGTGTGTGGGTACTTGAAAGGCCACTTAGCACAGCAGTTGGGTGTGTGGGCTCTAAAGTCAGAGCTCTAGGTTTGAATCTTAGCTCTGGTGCTGTGCTATGCTGTGCTTAGTTGCTCAGATGTGTCTGACTCTTTGTGAGCGCATGGACTGTAGCCCACCAGGCTCCTCTGTTCATGGGGATTCACCAGGCAAGGGTACTGGAGAGGGTTGCCATGCGCTCCTCCTGTAGATCTTCCCAACCCAGGGCTGGAACCCAGGTTTCCCACATTGCAGGTGAATTCTTTACCATCTGAGCAACTAGGGATGCCCAAGAATACTGGAGTGGGTAGCCTATCCCTTCTCCAGGGGATATTCCTGACCAGGAATCAAACCGGGGTCTCCTGCATTGCAGGCAGATTTTTTACCAGCTGAGCTACCAGATTTTTTTTTATCTGGTATATCCTGATAAGTGAATTGCTCTTTTTGAGCCTCAGTTTTCTTATCTGTAAAGTGGAAACAACAATAAAATTTCCTCTTAGGCTTGTTGTGAGGACTAAATTGCACCTATGAAAAGCTTAAAACAGTGACTGGCACAAAAAGAGGACTGAATAACCATTAGCCATCATGATTTTATTATTATCATTATTGCTATTAATAAGATGAGAACTGAATCGATGCATGGAAGGATGGATGAAAGATGGTTGGGTGGATGGATAGATGGATGGATGATTTGATAGGAGAATGGGCAGATGGATGAGAATGCATACACAGATGGGTGATAGGTGAATGGATGGATGATGAGAATGGAGAGGACAGGATAGAGGAATAGATCTCTGGGCCAAAAGTAGTGGATGGACCTCTTGCTCCGGAAGCCCTCCTCTGAACTCACCCCCAAGCTATCAGAGATGGTTGTCTACTGAACTCCCTCTACTTATCCAAGTTTTATTGTGGGAAGTCCTATGGGATTCCTGTCTCACAAATATCAAGGCTGGCTCCTTGTATGGTCCATGATAATTCACAAACCCAAGCTGTCCTTCTTTGAGGGTCCTACTGGAACTGAAAAACTAGCAACTTGGTCTCTGCCCTCCTCTCGTAGAGCCATGACCAAAGCCCAGGCTGACTCTTCCTAGAGACTGACACCCTGTGAGCCAGGTCTGAATACATCTGAAGTCTTAAGCGTGGATGTGTGGGAGCAAGACACAGCTTTGCTTCCATCACTCGTTATTACTCTTAGGTCATGGAATTGTCCTCAGGCTCCCAGGCAACTAAGGGAATTGACTGAGCATCTACTGTGTACCAGACCTGGCGTTTAATATCATATTTAATCCTTATTAGAACCCAAGAAGGTAGAGTATAATTATCCTTGATTTAGACACAAAGTCAAGGGCTCATATCACAGCATAAGCGGAAGAGTGAGGATTTGGACATGGGTCTCCTACTCCAATACCAAGCCTCTTTCTACAATCCCAGTCTTCTTGGGGTCCTCAGAAGAAGGTCTCATCCCATTTCCAGGGTGCATAAAAAGTGCTGGTTGGGGACAAAAGCTGGAGCTGTGCCACAATTCTAGACAAACAATGCCTTCTAGGCATAAAATTCTATTTCTTAATGATTTGATGTTAGAACTACTTGGCTGAAAGATGTTCTGTTTATCAGTTTAAAGAGTTTGACTGTCCCCCACCCTCCACCATCCTCCAAGCCGATTTGATATTGACAGTGAAGAATATGGACTTATATCTCCTTCGCTTGCCAAGGATACCATTATCTAATGTGTTATCTCCACAGTGGAAGTGGTCCTTGTACTGGTAAAGTGGGCGAATCAGCCCGTCTCTGCCCTGTCTCCTGGGAAGCTAATCCTGAAATTAGCTTCAGTTGTAACCCACTCTCAGGGCTTCTTGGATATTAATGGGACTCTTGAGGACCAAAGACCCTCAAGAATCATGGATATATTCTGAACTGTGGAATTCCAGGCACTGTGCCAGCCAGGCATCTCACACTGTCTCATGTATAGAATCCAACATACCTTCTGGCCAGGTAGAGCTTCCTCTTCCTGAGCCAGTCTAGAGATTCTTGGAGGCAATTATTAATTATCTAAGTATTTGGAGTGCCATATAATGTTCAAAGCATCTTGTTATTGGATCTTCAAAACAGCCCCAATAAAAAAAAGAAATTATAGATCTATCTCACTTATGAACTTGAGCAGGAAAATTCTAAATAAAATATCAGCTAGTGGGACTCAGCAATATATTTTAAAAAATATATCATGATCAAGTAACGTGTAACTCAGGAATTCAGAGTTAGTTCAATATCAGAAAATTGATTATATAATATAGCATAGTAACAGATTAAAAGAAAAAAATTAGAGGGTCATCTCAAATGATGCAGAGAATGCACTTAATAAAGTCAACACGTGTTCATGATTTAAAAAAAAATCTTGGCAAAGTAGGAAAAGAAGGGCATTTTCTTAATCTGATCAAGTGTATCTGTCTTATTAAAAAAGTAAGCAAGCATTGTGCTCAATGATAGAGCTTTAGACATAGTTCCACTAAAGTCAGGAACAAGATAAAGAGGCCCTCTCTCATTGGTTCTGTACAACATTGAGCTAGAGACCCTAACCAGCACAATCAAGAGCAAATTGCACAAGAATTGGGAAGAAGGAAACATAACCTGCTTTCCTTAAATTTCTGTATAGAAACTCCCAAATGAACTACAATCTTCTGGGATGATTAGGAGAGTTTGCTATGGTTGCCCAGAATAAGTTCGCTATTTAGGTATCAGTTGTATTTCCATTCACTTCCAGTGACCTTCCATTCTAGTAGAATGGAGGACTTGGAGGGTGGAGGGTAGAAGCCCCAAACTGAAAAGAAGGTGCTTCAGCTGGACACCAGGCCTAGCACAGATGCAACTGCCATTATTACTTCCCCATGGGACCCATCCTGAGGAATATCCACTCAACTGCTGTGGAATGCTAACCCTCCAGCTGAATTTTGACCAGGAATCCCCATTCTGGCAGAGTGCTCCAACCTTGCTGAGGATGCGGGGGCATCTGAAGTCAGTCAATCAGACAACGTCATGTCACATCTTTCTAGCATAACTGGCAGCCAGAAACTCAGCACATACTCGCTTAATTTTTGTTTACAGTTGGGAGCCTGCCTTGTGGAAATTAACTTGCTCCTGGCCTGTTTTAGCTCTCTTCTCTCTGAATCACAGGGTTTTAGCAACACAAGGGAATCCAGAAGCTATGTCATTTGTCATTGGAAAAGCTAAAGCAGAGTAGGAAGGCAACCAAGAAAATGGCTATAGCCAGAAGAAGCAGGGCCTGGGTTGTCCATCCATCCGTCCATCCACCATCCTTTCACCCGCATGTACGTGCACATTCTATATGCACACACACCCACCAAGTACCAGGCTCTATGGTAAACCCAGGGGAACTGCTGTGATTAACAGACTCTACCCCTGATCTTTTAAACTGCACAATCTTGTAGAAAAGACCACCAAGAACAAATAAATCTCATTAATCAAATGTGCACAAAAAAATTAAATAACCCCAAATGAAAAATGCACAAGTCGTGTGGGAGACCTTCATGCTGCCCAGAGGCAGTGGGGTGTCAAAGATTGCTCCAAAATGGACTTAACCTATAAGCTGCAAACCAGAGAAGCCTCCACTAAAAAACAAGCAAACCAAACTGTAATAGGAAAAAAAAGAAATATTCCTTTTAAGATAGCAAGCCAATCTGAAAGACACCTAGGGATAAAGACAGCAAAAGACATGCCTGACTTTAATGGAGAAATTTATAAAGCATTACAGAAAGAACTAAAAGAGTTGGGACGACGGAGGGGATGATGGGAAATTAGGAGGAGAGAGAGGAGGCGGGCAAGGGGGTCCCCAGTGCCGGTGCCGGGTGGACTCTGTACGCACTGAGATGAAAATCAATGGAAAAAGCAAAGAACAATTTGGATGCTGGACTCGGGGCTCTTGAGGAAGATTTTCTTTCTGGTAATGGACCATAAGTTCATGCTCACTTGTTACAAGCATAGCTAATGCACAGGCGATTTAGTAACCAGTTTTCTTCCCACTTAACATATAGCCTGGATATTTCCCATATCATTAAATAGTGTTTGATGAAAAACCATAAGAATGGTTCTCCAAGACAGACAAGCAGGGGTGTTTCCTCTATTTTAGAAATGAAGGAGGAACCTGAGGGGTGGAGGAAGGAGGTTCACATTCACGCAGCCTCTATTGTTGCTGCTCTTCAGTTGCTCAGTCGTGTCCGATTCTTTTGTGATGCTGTGGACTGTAGCCCACCAGGCACCTCTGTCCGTGGGATCTTCCAGGCAAGAATTCTGGAGTGGGTTGCCATTTCCTCCTCCGGGGGATCTTCCCAACCCAGGGACTGAAACTGCGTCCCCTGCATTGGCAGGCGGATTCTTTACCAAGGAGCCACCAGAGAAGCTCATGGCATCTATTACATGCCATCTAATTCTCACACCCACACTGGGATGTGGAACTTATCCCTTTATGTTACAAAGGAGGGAAGATGGGTGGGGGTTCAGATTCTGGCTGCTCAGTCGCGGGCTGGGATTGGAACCTGGGTCACCAGGAGTCTTGGCTCTGGGCGGTTTCCCTGGCTGAGGGAGGGGACATCCCACGCCTGTGCTTCTTTGTCTCACTGAGTGCTGTCCCCCTGCTGTGCGAAAGGACATTTGTTCAGTCACTCTGCATGTGGGTGATCACTCTGCCTGGCATGGTGCTAAAACTGGGGATGCCATGGGATGAAACCAAGATCTCACCTGAGTTTCCTAGGACTGATACAAATGGCCCCAAGCTTGATGGCTTAAAACAAGAGAAATGTACGGTCTTGCAGTTCTGGAGGCCAGCACTCTGAAGTCAAGGTGCTGGCGGGGCCTTGCCCCCTCTGCAGGCTCCAGGGAGAGCCTGTCTTTGCCTCTTCCAGCTTCTGATGGCTGCTGGAATTTCTTGGTTTTTGCCAGCATTGCTTCCTCTCTGCCTTCATCTCCATGCGGCCTTCTTCCCAGTGTCTCTGTCCCTCAACTCTCTCTGTCTTTTCTTGGATTTGGGGTCCACCCTAAATCCAGTATGACTTTATCCTGAGACCCTTAACTTAATGACATATCTGTAAAAGCTATCTCAAGATAAAGGTCAAATTCCGGCCACAGGGGTCAGGACTTGAACATATCTTGTGTGTGTGAGTGTGCATGCTCAGTCATTCAGTCGTGTTTGACTCTTTGTGACCCCATGGACTGTAGCCCGCTAGACTCCTCTGTCCATGGAATTTTCTATCCAAGAATATTGGAGTGGGTTGCCATTTCCTATTCCAGAGGATCTTCCTGACCCGCCGGTCAAACCTGCATCACTCGCATCTCCTACATTGGCAGGCAGGTTCTTTACCGCTATGCCCCCTGGAAAGCCCTGGACGTATCTTTTGGGGAAACACAATTCAACCCATTATACAGACCCACATTCTAGTGGAGGGAAGTGAAGAACAAGTAAATATATAGCATGTTGGATGGCAAGAAGTGCTCTGCCACGGGAGGTGGGGGGGAGAAGGAAGACGAAATAAGTGGGGGCAGGCATTGCAGTTCTAAATAGATGCTTAGGGCAGGGCTCACCGTGAAGGTAACATCTGAGCAAAGATGTGAAGGCGGTGACAGAAAAAGCCAGGTAGGTGTCTGCCTGGAAAGCATTCCAGGGAGAGAGAATAGCAAGTTTAAAAAGCCCCAAAGAGGGAATAAACCTGGAAAGACTCAAGCATGGAGAAGTGAAGGAGGGAGGAAGTCCAAGCAGAGATGAGACAAGTACCAGGAGGGTCTGTGGAGCTTGGTTGCCCTGAGAGAGGCAGGGCCACTGTAGGGTTTGAAGTCAAGGTTGATATGACTGTTGCGGAGACCAGAGCGGAGGGAACTATAAAAATCCAGGTGAGAGACGCTGGCTTGGACTGGGGTGGCAGGAGCAGGGGTGGGGAGAGTTGATGGCAGTCCAGGTACATTTTGGAGGTAAGTTCAACAGGATTTCCTGACAGATGGGGAAGGTGAGAAAAAGAGAGGAGTCCAGATAAGAGCAAGCTGTTTGGGTCTGACCAACTCAAGGATGGAGCTGCCACTAACTGAGTTGGAGAAGGACTGCAGGGGGAGCAGAACTGTGTGAATGATGAGGATCTGAGTTTTGGGCATATTGAGTGTGAGGAGGAGATGCTGGTTGGGCAATCAGATATTTGAGGCTGAAGTTTGGAGCAAGGTCTGGTCTGGAGCTGGAAAGGTGGGCGTTGCCAGTCTAGAGACGTAGTTTATAGTCACCCCAACAGGGAGAGACCGAAGAGCGGAGCCAACACAGGAGGCGGGAAGGCAGGACGGGTGAGGCAGGAAGAAAGCCAGGGACGTGTGGCGCCTTGGAAACCAATTAAGAGCGATTTCAAGAGGAGGCGGTGGTAAATTATGTCAAACGCCGCTGCCGGGCCAAGGGAGATGAGTGCAGAGGAGTGGCTCTCGGGGTCTTAGAGGTCTTTGGTGTCTTTCTTGAGAGCAGTTCCACTGGAGTGGTGGGGTGGAAGCTGATTGGAGTGGGATTGAAAAGGACTGCAGGAAAGAAACCGGAGACAACCCGCAGGGACAGCTCTCTTAGTGTTTTGATGAGAAGGGGAAGAGAGAAGTGGAGTAGGACCAGAGTAAAGAGTGAGGTCCAGAGATGCTTTATAATTTTCTAGGAAGGGAGAAATAACAGCATGTTTGTATGCTGATGGTGATGATCCAGCAGAGAGCAGAATTGGCGACAGAGGATAAAACAGAAAATCTCTGAACGTTGGGCTCCAGGGAGCCAGAGGGGCTGGGATCCAGGGAACAGAGAGGGGTGGCCTTAGTCTCAGGGACAGTCCATGCTGGTAATGGGGGTGGAGGGGAGGGAGGCAGAGGACTCGGACATATGCGCTGGAAAGTGGATACAGGGGAGGCAGGAGCTTGTGGAAAGCCTCTATTTTGATTGCTTCTATTTTTTAAAAGAACCAAAGTAAGACCTTCTGCTGAGGATGGGGCTGGAGGAGGAAGTGCTGGGGGTCTGAGGCAAGAGGAGATGGTGGGTCTAGGAGATGGGGGACCAGAATGTGATGGAGAAATAAAAACCTCAACTGCAGATACCATCAAGGGCCTGCTTGAGAGTCATTTTCTATGTGCTGGTTGGAAGGATAAGTGAATGAATGAGTGATTTTGAGATCCATGAGGTCAGAAAACCCTCTCCTGTGATCACGGCTATGTATGTTTCCAGCCCCCAGCACAGAGCTTGGCACTTGGTTCATTTTATTGATGACTGAACAGGTGAACAAGCATGTGACTGGCAAAAAAACAAAAACAAAAAACAAACAAAAAAAACAGGCTGTTCTAACCATTTGAAAGTGTTTTTCTCTTTGTTGTCATCAGTCGCTAGGTCCTATCTGACTCTTTGCAACTCCATGGACTGCAGCACACCAGGCTTCTCTACAATAATTGTCCTTTATGGCATCAGACTTGACTTTCACCCCCAGACACATCCACAATGGAGTGTTTCCGCTTTGGCCCAGCCCCTTCATTCTTTCTGGAGCTATTAGTAATGGTTCTCTGCTCTTCCCCAGTAGCATATTGGACACCTTCCGATCTTTTGAGCACAATAATCTTAATAAGATGGAGCGAGACCCCGGGCAGCTGTAAGACCCATGGCAGCAGCCATCTTGCAGGAAGCTAATTACCTCTGGGCATTTCTCCTTTCTGTTCTTAGTGGTGGAGAGCAAGCCTTTGTCCCTGACAACCTCAATTATTTCTTGCTTCTCTTGAGCTCCCCTCCCTGACTAGAAGGCTGATGTTCTGGTCACCAGCCTGCTTCTGGGCAACCAAGATAGCTTGGTTTCCCTTGAGGCCACTCCACCCTCTCAGACTCAAGACACCCCCTGTGCTGGATGGGCCCAGGGATAACAGCAGGATGGTGCCTGACCTCACCCAATCCATCCTTGTTGGTCAATGGTTTGGACATCGAGGGACTGCCCTGGGCTCACTGCAAAGCCCAAGCTCCTGGCCCTGCCCACCTCTACTACAGTCCTCCCCACTTGTAATGAAGCCCCTTTCCTGGGTTCTTCCCCCAACCAGGTCCTGCCTGGGCATTTGCTTTTTCAGCACCTTGGCAGCAGTTCTCATCTTCTCCAGATGGGACCTTTGGCCAAACACACTGGGGTTAAACCCCAGGAAAAGTTGAGGCTTTAGAGGCACTCCAGCACCTGTAATTTAAAAAGTTCCCCAGATGTTTTTGAAACACAGCCATGGTTAAGAACCATTTCTTTATCCATAAAATCAGCCTTGTTGTTCAGTATCTAAGTCATGTCTGACTCTTTGCGACCACGTGGACTGCAGCACATCAGGCTTCCCTGTCTTTCACAATCTCTTGGAGTTTGCTCCAACTCATGTGCATTGAGTTGGTGATGCTCTCTAACAATCTCATCCTCTGCTGCCCTCTTCTTCTTTTGTCCTCAATCTTTCCCAGCATAAGTATCTTTTCCAAGAGTCAGGTGTTTGTCAAAGTATTGGAGCTTCAGCTTTAGCGTCAGTCCTTCCAATGAATATTCAGGGTTGACTTACCTTCAGGATTGACTGGTTTGATCTCCTGGCAGTCCAAGGGACTCTCAAGAGTCTTCTCCAGCACCACAATTTAAGGGCATCAATTCTTCCACGATCAACCTTCTTTATGGTTCAACTCTCACACCTGTATGTGACTACTGGAAAAACCGTAGCTTTGATTATATGGGCCTTTGTCAGCAAAGTGAGGTCTCTGCTTTTTAATATGCTGTCTAGGTTTGTCATGGGCTTTGCCGGTGGCTCAGATGGTGAGGAATCTGCCTGCAATGTGGGAACCTGGGTTCAATTCCTGGGTTGGGAAAATCCCTGGGAGTAGGAACTAGAAGCCCACTCCAGTATTCTTGGCTGGAGAATCCTGTGGACAGAGGAGCCTGGCAGACCATGGGGTGGCAACGAGTCGGACACGACTGAGCAACTAGATGACGTGATGAGATTTGCCCGAGCTTTCCTTATCATTATGAGGAATTTTTTTTGTTGTTGTTCCCTTTCTCATTATGAGGAATGAAAAGCAAAGCAGAGTGGACACTGTTGATCCAGCAGTCTTGATGTACCCAGAATGTTAGTTGTTGCTGCTGCTGCTAAGTTGCTTCAGTCGTGTCCGACTCTGCGACCCCATAGACGGCAGCCCACCAGGCTCCCCCATCCCTGGGATTCTCCAGGCAAGAACACTGGAATGGGTTGCCATTTCCTTCTCCAATGCATGAAAGTGAAAAGTGAAAAGTGAAAGTGAAGTCACTCAGTCGTGTCCGACTCTTCACGACTCCATGGACTGCAGCCCACCAGGCTCCTCTGTCCATGGGATTTTCCAGGCAAGAGTACTGGAGTGGAATGCTAGTTACACCTTCTTTAACTTCCATAGCAGATGTGGGTAGATATCACTAGTCCTGTTTTACAGGTGGGGAAGCAGATTCAAAGAGGTGAGTGAACTTGCCCTTGGGTATTGAGCTGGTAAATGGCAGAGCTAGGGTTTGAACCCAGATCCATGTGCCTTCAAGATAGCTGTCCATCTGTACCTGGCACATAGTAGGCCTTTACTCACAGAGGATGTCTTCTTTCTCTTCTGTCAATTATCAATATATATAGATAATGATAATCCCAGGTAGGAAGAGTAAAGTGGGCTTTTTTTTTTTTTTTTTTTTTTTACTGGTCTACAGACACAGTCCTATAGAAGTCTGATGGTTGATGCAGTCCATCCTACCTAGAAGGTGTCAAGAAGGCTTTGTGAAGGAGGGAAAGGGGTATGTGAACTGGGAATTTAGGAGCCACTGAAGGACTTGAAGGAGGAAAGGGATGTGATCAGAGCAGGAAGAATCAAGTTTAAGAAGGGAACGAGAACAGACCATAGGGAGACCAGCTGGGAGCCTACCGCACAGACAGGGTGTTCCAATGGTCCAGGCGCGGAAACAGGAACAGACGAGTCGAGATGCAAACAGGCCAGCAAAAAAGGCATACAGGGCAGGACCCTGTGCCTGGCTGTCTCTTGGCTGGACAGCCACGCCGTTTTCACAAGGCAGCTGGAAGCACTCTTGGGCAATCTCATCTCCAAAACGACCGCATTTCATTATCATTTAAGTCTTTCTTGGGCTCCACCAAAGGCTACAAGTGTCTTGAAAAAGAGAAGCGTCTCTTTCCTCAGGTGAGGGGAGAGCATGCCAGAGCTTTCTCTTCTAATATAAACTAGACAAGGAGATGCAGCTGAACTTGGCAGAGCCTGCCGGAGAACACTAATAGACTCGACGAGGAGAGAATTATAGGAGGAGACAGCTCCAGAGGGTGGTGAGGCAGGGAGAGGAAGCCGACCTGGGAGTGCCAGCCCCAGGTGGCCTCACAGGGAACCGGGTCAGTGTGGGCAGCCCAGAGAGCCCCAGGGCCTGGCCAGGCTCAGCTTTTCACCCAGATAGAAGCTTCTCCCTCTCAGGAGCAGAGGTAAGACCCCTCACCCCCAGCCTCCTTCTTGGTGGGTTTCTAAGCAATCTCATTAATTATGGAGGCCCAGGGACTGGAATGGAATCCACAGCGTTTCCTGCCTGGGAGTTCCCATTGGGGGAGTATAGAAGTGACCTAGAAACATTTAGCTAGGAAAAAAACAAACAAACAAACCAGCCCCCGCGGGTTTGACACTCCCACCAGAGACAGGGAAGGGGTTGGGGTCTACTGTGTGTGTGTGCAAGGCTGCAAAATATCCTCTCAGGCAGCGAGCTGTCCCGTGGAACGTTTGGTTCTGACCACAGTGCTTTGCTTTTATAAATCAGATTATTTTCCTTCTGCCTTTAAAAAAAAAAAAAACAACAACCCAGCTTTGGTCTCTGACTCACAGGCTCAAAACAGCCTGCGCTGGTTACAGAGGTTGGGAATTTCAGCAGTGGCACAGGCTGGAACTGTTCTCCAATAGGAAATCGAAGACCGGGAGACAAAGGAGGGGAGGCGGAGTGGGGAGGGCAGGCAGAGCAGGAAATAGTGGCAGAGTTAATGTTCAGCTGGGGAAGGAGCTGGCTCCCGGGTGCCCCCCCACAACCGAAAGGTTGCTCAGACCCAGGAGTGAGGGGGGCAGGATCTTGGCTCCCCGCAGGTCGCCCATTAGTCCCCTGTGGGCATCAGTGGGCTGCTCATCCCAGCTCCTGGGTCTTAGGCAGATGCTGAGCTGAGTGAGAGGCTGTCACCTCCCCCGGAGGGCACCGTCACTCACGGTTGATAAGGTGGCATCAGGGTTGCGATCAGCTGGGGGCTGCAGAGGCGGGGCTGGAGGTGGCGGGAGGCCCGGGGAAGCCAGAGCTGGCTGCTAAGAGAGGTGTCCCCTGTTCTGACTTGTGTCTCTCCTCTCTCTGCGCCTCCCTTTGTCTTCCTTTTTCTACCTTCCTTTGAGTCTCTGGCTCATTTTAACTTGCTGTCTCTCTCATTCTTTGTCTTCTCCCCCTCTTTTCTCTGCCTGAGTCTCTTTTACTCTCTGAAGAAAAATGGCCGAACTTGTGAAACCAGAGATCACACCGCCACCCCCGCCCCTACTCCCGCCCCCAGGCTGGATGTGTGAGAAAGGAGCATGGCTTTCACCTCCAGGCTCTTGTTCTGCTGTGTGGAGGGTTCCCTGAGGAGAAGAGGAAGGGCTGGGAAAAATCAATGCAAACCTGTGTCATTTTCTGGGCCTGGTGACAGGGGGCTGGAGGGCTATGGCGGACAGGGAAACCCGAGAAGGGCCAGACACTGGCTCTGACCGAGGCTGAACACAGCCAGGGCAGGCCGCCACCCCGCGGGAGGAAGCGGGCTGTCAAGGCCAGGATGCCCCAGGGAAGTCAGGAGGCAACGAGACTGCAGTCCGAGGACCGGGGCAACCTGGTCAGGTCCCGCTGCTGTTGCACCAAGGACAGAAGGCCCCAGAACTAGGGGCTGTAGGATCATCATTGCATCAATCCTCCTAAGAGCCCCGTGAAGGGGCAGGGGTTCTCATCTGAAAGGTCAGGGAGGCTCAGACAGGCCACGGACAGTGTCCATCGCGCCCAGCTGGGAAAAGCAGGGCCGGCTCCTCATCGTGGGCTTTTCCTACTAGTGCTGCTTCCTGGAGGAGCCAGATACTCAGCCGCTGGTAGGTTCAGAGTAGAGGGAATCAGGTGAGGATGAGCCCAATGATGGAGAAGATGGAGGGAGGAGGAGGACGGGAGAAAACTGCCCTCCAGATCTCTCCCTCTGGAGACTGCTTGGGAAGGCAGTTCACGGTGTCCACGTCCGCTTTGGGAGATGGAAACGTTCTGCCGCTCTGAAGAAAGCAGAAGGGGAGGAGGAGGAAAGAACCCGACAGAGACAGACAGAGAGAGGGAGGCAGAGTCCTTCCCGCTTACTCCGGTCCCCCGCTCTCCTCCCTGGAATGCAGGCCTGTGGGCAGACAGGACAGATACAAGAGAATAGTTACTGAGCCTACTGTGAGCCTGTGCTGTGCGAAGTGCGGTCACAAAGGGGCTCTTCTGTCATAACACCCCCATCTTTATTTTATAAAGAAGTAAGCTGAGGCATGAGGTGGCTTCCCTCGTGGCTCGGCAGTTGAGAATCCGCCTGCCAATGCAACCCACTCCAGTGTCCTTGCCTAGGAAATGCCATGGACAGAGGAGCCCGGCAGGCTACAGTGCACATATCACAAAGAGTCAGACACAACACTGAAAAACAACAACAAAAGGGAGGCACAGAATGCAGTTTGCTCACGATCACACAGCTAGGAAGTGGCAGAGCCAGAGCTGACTCCCTCCATTTTCCTTGGCCCCAAGCTCTGTCTCTGTCCCCATCTTCTAGCATGGAGCTGGGGGTGGGTGGTCAGGGTGAGGGGGGACACATCAGCTGATCTGCTCAGCCCCCAGGGGGCAGCGGAGACTGAGCCAGGCCTGCTGGGGTGGTACCCTCCGCTGGGAGGGGAGGAGACCAGTGACAGAGCCAGCCCACGGGCAGTCCAAGCTACCTCCTCCCCACTGCCCTGCGATGCCTAGAGAGTGGCAAGCCTGTGTGGGGCCCTCATTGGCCAGCTGGAGGAGCAGACTATGTCCAGCATCTTCTCCAGGGAGCACAACCGAGGCTGCACGTGGCCGTGGCAGGCGGAGCAGCTGGGTCTGGAAGGGGGCTGCTATCAGGGGCCCAGGGAGTCCGTGCCACAGTTTCTGGTGGACAGCTCTACTCTTTAACACCTTGGGGCCCCCAACCCCGCGACTCTACCTGGACAGGCTCTGAGAGGGAGAGGGGACCATCCGCGAGGGGCGCAGAGAGCCAGATGCGGGGCTGCAGCCGAGGGACATGCACCTCGCAACACCCTGTGAGCTGACATGCGACCCTGAGACGTTCACGTGACATGAGTGCACCCACCATGTGGCTCGAAGATGAACCTGCCGCGTAGCACTAACAAAGAGCTGATGTACCCCTAACATCACTTCCTCCCCGACCGACCCGTGCCCAACTCGGACACACTGGAAAGGGTGTAACTCAAATATGTTCTGACATTCAATGCTGTTTATTTAACCCATGACTGATATGTTACTTTCACCCATATTAAAAAATTTTGGAACCGATTTTTCAAATTCAGGGTATTCACGTACAGATCAGAAGCTCTGGCTCTCCCAGGTGCCTATTCCCCACAGGGCTGCAGTGGCTGGAGCTGAGAAGGGCACCCCCTCCAGGCAGGGCAGGGCTTTTGAAACTAACCAGGAACTCTGTCCTGCCCACTTCACTCTTTCCCACTGCCTGCGGGCCCCACAAACCCCAGGGCTTGGGACAAAATCTGACACATGCCTGTGGTGGCCTTCATAACACCATCTTTCTGGTCCTTCTCAAAAACGCAGCCACTTTTCAGCTCAGGAGAGGATGGAGGCAGCCTGCTACAAGCTAGGAAGCCTTATCCTGGGTCCTTCATTTCTGCCACTCTGCAGATGACAGACAACGTATTTCTCCGAGGGACACCCAGAGTGGACAGGCAGAGCCTGTCATGGTAACAAATGGAGTCCCCATTGCCTATTCCTGAGCTGCCAGGGAAGCCTTTCGGCCTGTCCATCATGCTCAGAGAGTCAGGCCAGGCCGTCCTGGGCCTAAGGGGGTGGTTGCCATGGGAACCAGAGCTGGAGCTGGACTGAGGAAGGCAGGGTCTTAGCCCTTCAAAGGCTGCATCTCCTTTTTCAGTTCTGGTTTAAGGAATGTTTGTCGAGCGCTGGTGACTTGCCAAGCCCTGTATGAGATTTGGAAAAGAGACTAAGATTCATCCCCTTGCCTTAAGAAACCCATGGTTTGATAGACTAGGAGTTTAGGATTAACATATACACACTGACATACGTAAAATAAACAACAAGGACCTACCATATAGTACAAGGAACTATATTCAATATCTTGTAATAACCTATAATGGAAAAGAATTGGAAGAAGTTATATATACATATATGTGTATGCGTGTGTGTGTGTGTGTGTGTGTATGTAGCTGAATCACTTTGCTGTACACCTAAAAATAACACGACATTGCAAGTCAACTACAGGGGAGAGACAAGAATGGATCACACATCCTGGCTGGATTTACAGTTCAAGGTTAGGGAGAAGCCCAGTCGAAGGCTGAGGCTGAGAAAAGTCCTTCAACTGGGGCAAAATCAGGACAGTTTCATGCGGAGTATGGTTTTGAGCTGGGCCTTAAATATCTCACTAAGGAGAGGGGGTGAGAGTGGGTATTGGGAAGGGGCTGGGGTCTGGGGGAGCGAGAGGAGGAGAAAGGTGTGGAGATAGCAAGTACAGAATAGGGAGCACCCATCTGGCTACAGGAGCGGGTTCATAGGGACTGATCTGCAGGCTGTTACGGTCCTCCATGGTCAAACACATATGGGGAAGACTGGGTTCATTTCCAGGAAGGAAATAGAGACTCTTCCAGGTATATTTGCCCATAGTCCATCCCTCTGCCCATCCCTTTCAATTTGCAGCTAGGGGAGCACCACGGGGTAGGGGAAGGGAATTGCAAGGGGAGGTAACATGCAAAAGCCAGGTCATGCAGAGCCTTGGGTGACAGGTAGCAGCTTTGTTCTGCAGAGAATGGGAACACTCAAAGTTTCTAAGCAGAAAGTGACTTTATCAGTCTTGCTAATATTTTAGAAAGATCAGGGACCCCTGGAAGAAGAAGAAGAACAAGGTGGGGAGTAGAAGGGGCAGGGAATGTGGACGAATCCTCCAGCTCTGGACCAGCAAGAGGATGTGGGAAGGAGCCGGAGGGGAGAAGCATTGGCTGGCTTCCCCGTGGGGCTGCAGGGCCTACTCAAGGAGAGTGGCCAGTGGCTCCCTTCCCAGTGATGTGGAGCATGCCAAGGGTCTGAGAAGGCTGACCATCCACCTGGGAGAGCTGGGAGGTCAGGGATGGATGCCTCATTTATAAGGGCATTCATCCCTAAAGGTCGGGATGCACCCCTTCTCTGCAGGAGTGTAGGGGCAAGAAGAAGGACTCCACAGCTGTGTGGACTTGACCTCCTGTGCCTCCATTTCTTCAGATGAAACAGGGATAGAGACAAACTGGAGGGAAGGGGGCTCCTGGAGGATGAAAGAGCCACGAGCACCTTGTGGATACTCAGGGGAAGATATTCCCATGATGCTCAGCTCCTAGCCACTTCTTAGGTGCTAAGGTTCTGGAGTCAGGCAGAGTTGGGATCAAAACCTTGCTTTGCTCTGGGCTAACTGTGGGGCCCTGATCAAGTCACCTCCACCCTAAACCTCAGCCTCCTCGTCTGAAAACGGGGCCACATGAAGCTCTCCCCTCAGGAGTGGTAAGGGTTAAGAGAGGTTGCACTATCGTTTAAGGGGCTAAATGGTACCTGACATGGTAACTGCTCAATAAATATTAGCTATCATTAATTTTTAATATTAATGAAGTGTTAGACTGTTGGTAGTAAAAGTTCAATTTGGATTCTATCACAGAACTTTTAAAAGCAATTTTATTACTTTCAGGTACAAACAGTGACCCCTGTTGGACTACGACGGTGTTGGCAGGAAGAGTCTTGGGGGCTGTCTTGGCCCCTTTGAGCTGCTTACAGAATACCACAGACTGGGTGGCTGACAAATAACAGAAGCTTGTTCCTGACAGTTTTGGAGGCTGGAGGTCCAAACTCAAGATGCTAGCAGATTTAGGGTCTGGTGAGTGCCCGTGTGCTGATTCGTAGACTAACTTTAAACTCACATGGCTGGGGGGTGGGGGGCAAGGGATCTCTCCCAGACCTCATTTAAAAAGCGCATTACTGCCTGAAGGCCCACCTCCTAATAGCATCACAGTGGGCATTAGGATTCAGCCTATGAATTTGAGGGATGCACAAGCATTCAGTCTAGAGGTCTCTGTTTATCGCTGGATAATAAAAACTTGACTCACTCCTGTATCTTCAAAGGTGCTTCTCAAGTACTTAAAAGTTTCTCCTGTTTTCCCAGCCCCTATGAGCCCTTAGAACGTGGACATCAATGCTTACCTGCTGCCCAGGGTTCTTTACTGAGCAGCAGCACCAAGGTCCAGGCCTGGTTCAGAGTCTCCGCCAGCCAGGAATGAATGGTCAGCTGGGAGGGGGGCTGAGGAGAGGCCCGGCCACTGAGAGCATTGTTTACAAAAAGAGCAGACTGAGGTCAGAAAAGGTGGGGAGAGAGGTGGTGGTCTCTTCTTAGGAGTGAGTCTCTTTGTTATAGCAGCTTGGCTTCCTCTAACTGATACAAGGAGCTTCCAACGAATATGACAAAAAAGAGTAAGAAAGTGCTTGGCAAGTCACTTCTGAGTCTGTGACTCTTGGTTTCCCTTCTGTAAAACAGAGTTAATGTCCAGTATCACCAGCTCACATCTAGGATTTTTTCACTGAACTTCCACCATATGTCCAAGATGAAAAGAGGGCTAGGGATACAAAGAAATAGAAAACAAGAAAAATCTTCAAATTCCTTGACCCATCCCAGTAGGACCTTAGTGAATGACCCAGCTCACCTTGTCCAATCTCACGACACACCTGCGGGGTCCACACCCTCTCCCCATGCAGGCCTCTGCTCAAGCTGGGTGGTCTACCTGGAATACCCGTCCCCTTCTTCCTTGCTGCAGAAGCGTCCCTCATCCTTCCAGACTTCCTCTGGGGTAGAGTCAACTCTTCCTCATTGGGTGATATGACCAGGAAGGTACACACCCTTCTGGCTTCTATTTAGCTACTAATCAACTTTCAGCTGTGCCAAGTCACTTTCGTCGTTTCTGACTCTTTACAACCCCATGGTCTGTAGCCCACCAGTCTTCACTGTCCATGGGATTCAACTTTCAACTACTAAACTTGGAGTGACTAGTACTGAGCACAAGGCCTGTCAAAGAGCAAGTGCTGAAAAGTGTACATTCACTCAAAAGGCACTAATGAGGCCCTGAGCTACAGATCAGAGGCAACATCGTGAAGAAAACACACACTTTTGCCCTCAGGCGGCTTATATTCTCATGGGGAAAACATTTTCCCCTGGTAGCTCAGACAGTAAAGAATCTGCCTGCAATGTGGGAGAACTGGGGTTTGATCTCTGGGTCAGGAAGATCCCCTGGAGAAGAGTGTGGCAACCCACTCCAGTATTCTTGCCTGAAGAATTCCGTGGACAGAGGAACCTGGTGGGCTACAGTCTGTGGGGGTCACAGAGTCAGACACGACCGAGTGACTTTCACTTTCAAACACACACACACACAAGCAAGCATATACTTACACACAGTGGTGAATGATGTAAGGAAACCAGACAGGCATGGTCCCAGAACATCTCAGCGCGCTGACTGATTTTAGATAGGATGTCAGGGTGGGCCTTATTGAGGAAGTGCCATCTAAGCTGAGACTTCAAGGGAGTGGGCTTTGAGAAGGTGGAGGAGGGTGTCTGGGGTGAGGATGCTGCTCCAGGCGAAGGCACAGTGTGTGCAGAGACTCAGAGTCAGACAAGAACTCCGTGTGAGATTATAGGCTGATGAGCAGCAGAGAGTGGAAGGAGCTGGGGCAGAGTGGCTTGAGGATTTGGGGTTTTATCTGCTAAGCACCCAGCAGCCATGGAAGGGCTTTAGGTAGTGGAGTGACCTGTGTGGCTCCCATGAGCAGGAGAGGAGGTTACTGCCATGGTCCAAACCCAGCAGGCTGCAGCCTTGGACCTAGGAGGTGGCCGTGGGGGAGGAGACAGGTGGGCAGGACAGTGCTGTGGGAGCAAATGGAGGTACTGAATGGGACCGTTGAGGGAGAAGGTTTCTGGAAGAGGGGAAGGACGGATATCAGAGAAATAATGAGGAAGGAGAGAGGACCTCCGTCTTCAAGAATCGTATCTGGAAAACCGGTTGGAGCTGGAACAGATGGTGCGTGAGGAAAGCTGAATGACTAGGCAGAGCTTGCCAGAGAATGACACCATTGGCTTCTTTAAACAAATGCTGTCAACATCTGGGTGAGGCGGAATGGAATTTGCTAAAGACTCAGGCCTGGGACTTTCCTGGTGAACAAGTGGTTAAGACTCTGCCTTCCAATGCAAGGGGTGCAAGACTGATTCCTGGTCAGGGAGCTAAAATCCTACATGCTTTGTGGGATCTTATACTATCTCACCTTAATAATGGTCCACATAAAAAAAAAAAAAGACTCAGGCCTGTAAGAAACGAAAACAACCAGCACATCCATCATTAGGTAAATACTCCAGGGGTCCTCTACAACAGACAGCGCGGCCACATCAAAGAACAAGGGGGCTTGACACAGACAAGCAACTGTCTCCAAGAGGGACTGAGGAAAGGCCGGGCCCAGACGGTGGGCATTGCACGTGGCCATTTATATTATATTGGGGGAAATATACAAATGCTACTTAGTGCAAAGTCACTTTAGTTGTGTCCAACTCTTTGTGATCCCATGGACTGTAGCTCAGCAGGCTCCTCTGTCCATGGGATTCTCCAGGCAAGAATACTGGAGTGGGTAGCCATTCACTTCTCCGAGGGATCTTCTTGACAATATAAATATACAAATATAAACTGTAACTATATTTTCTTCTGGAATAAAAGTAAACTATCTCTTAGAAGCACCCAAGAAACTGAAAACATTTGTTACCTCCAAGAAGTAAAACGAGATAGAGGAACACCTTTCACTCAACATCCTTTTGTGCCTTTTGGATTTTCAATCATGATAATGAATTAACTGTTAAACAATTAATAACTGTCATTAAAGAATAAGTTCTGGCTTAAAGATTAACCGGCTGTTACACAAAATGTATAGATCTAAGGAGCTGCTCTTAGAGAGGAAGTTTGCTTGCTCTGGTGAGGCCCCATCTACTACCTGCCCCCACCGCCATCACCTTACCCCCACCCTCTGGCGCTGGGGAGGCAACAGTGAGCTGGGGGGATCCTGGCTCTTTGCCTCCCTATCCTATAAACCAGTGTAGAGTAGGACAGGTACCAGTTGCAAGGTTCTACAGTTTTGATTGGTGCTATTAAAATTGATTTTTTTTTCTTGAAATCACCTAATATTCAGAAAATATATGGCCAGTTCCACAGCAGCAAAGAGCCTCAATCAACATACTCCAAGGTCAGAATCCCAAGCTAAAAAGTTTCCACTGAAAGCAGGTCCACATGTCATCCAGAGGGGACAATCCCCCTCGTGCCCTTGGAGGCCAAGTCTGGTGAACCCAGGGAGGGCCCAGCCACTGCTGGGTAGCCCCCTGAATTCTGCACATGGGTGGCCCCTGGTGGACCAGTGATGGGCCCAGGTGCCCAATCCAGAGCAGGACAAGACAGGAGATGGGAAAAAAGAAAGTGTGATGTGGTCTGCAGGACCCAAAGTTGAATGAAAAGGAGAGACTGCTCAAGACTTAGTAGAGATTCCAAGATGGCAAGAGCATAGCATGAACGCAAGTGTAGGGCTCTATGTGATCACAGAAATCCCACACCCATGAATCAGGTCTCGTAATGACCCTCTAGGGTAGGCCACCCAGAGGAGGCTCAGATGAGGTTCAAAGAGACGTCTAAGGTCACAGGCACCTTAGTGGAGGTACCAGGATTTGAACTCATGTAAAGGCCATGCTTCCCGCACACACTGCACCAGAACAATGGTAATTGATGTCATGGGCACTCACTCCATGCAGGGCCCTGTTCTTAACGTCATTCACATATTCGTTTAATACACACAACCATCTGCTACATACATTAGTATCTCTGTTTTACAGATATGGATGTAAGTACAGAGAAGTGCAGTAACTTTTCCAAGAACACACAGCTAGTGAATGGCAGAACAAGCATCCAGCCCCAGGTGATCTGATCCCCAAAGCCCAGTTTCACCACCACACTCTCCTGGGAAAGGTGGTTCAGGGGGTCAGGGGCCTGAAATCGACCAGCCATCCAGAGTGGGTGGGTCAGGCTTGGGAGCAGAGAAGAAGACTTTACTGTGACCAGATTCTAGATTAGTCTGGGACAATTCAGGAAGTTCTGTATCATCGCCGCAGGGCAATTGTGCAGATTTGAAACACTCTGCCTGTTTGTAGGAAAATGGGCAGCCACATCTTCACTGACGGCCTCAGACTGGTGGGACAGCCGCTTGCAAAGAGGAGGGATAAGGTAATGGAAAATACTGAGAGAAGCTTGAATGTTTATTCCTGCTCCAGTGTTTCCTCCATGAGGCAAACAGTGACTAACACCAGGGGAAAAGTCCCCTCGCCTCCTCCAAGTGGTATCCCCATGGGCACATCAAGGGCCCCCCTCCCCAGCCCAGGGCCGCCTGCGTGTCCTTGCCCAGTCGACGGGACGCTGAAGCTGGGTGAGGACGAGGAGTGGGCATCTAGCAGTTTAGGGCAGGAAACTCGCATTTTGTGCCTGTGGTTAATGGGAAAATCAGCGCTTTCGTGGGAGACAGAGTGGACCCCAGAGAAACAAGAATGAGACTGACTAAATCCTCTCTCCTCCTCATCACAGTGCTGCGGGATCCCTGAGCTGCGCTCACCATGTGCTTTGTGGCAGCCTCACCCAAACCTTCAGGAATAACTACGTGAGTGTTCCCATGCTCTCAGTGGGAAGGCTCATACCCTTGAAACAGGAAGTAACCTGTCCAAGAATGCTCAGTGGACAAAGGCCAGAGCTGGGATCCCAAGACCGGTCTATCTGACTCCAGCGGGTGCATGGGTAACCACCGTGTTATGCCCCAACACTAGGTCACCTGGGCAAGGTTCTACTTCCGCATCGGAACATGAAGACTGAATAGGTATAGCTCGTGGAACCATGAGAAAGCTAAAATAAGACCCTGTGTGGAGAGCTCCTGGCACAGCAGCTGGTATACAGTAAGTGCTCAAGAAATGAGCTGCAGAAAAGAGCACACTCGGCTCCGGGCTGCTCAGACCTCCCGTATTAGATGTGAACCCACTTGTAGCAGGTTGTATGGTTTCGTTTTATCTCAGACACCTGATGTCTGGACCCTAGACTTCCGCACACTAGTGAATGTAAATGAGACGCAAATCAAACTGGCCCCCAGATAAACAGGGAACCAACCAGCTGGAGATCAAGGGGATGGGCTGCCTCTGAAGACGAGCCGATGCTCACATCCGTCGGATTTACAGGTCATCACCAGTCTTCCCAAACAGATGATGGCACCAAGCACTTAGTGAGGCAGAGCTGCCTTCACAGCCCGATTCTGGGCATCTCCCTTCTTCTCTGTGCCCTTGTAGGAGCCAGGTCCTCACAGGTCTCCATCAAACCTGCTCAGAAGATGTGGAGAGATTTCCTCTTGCTCTGGACTTAGTGACTGAGATTCATTTGAAGTGGCAGCCCTACCAGAAGTGTCCACACCACAAGAGAAGTTAGGACAATCACAGGGGTAGATGGAGCTCTGCATAGAATGATGTAATGCAGAGAGGCAGTGTGCTAATGACATGCAAATACCCAGAGGTAACGTGGGCAACGAAACCAGGTAGGTGGAAGGAAACCACCAGCGCAACCCAAGGACCCTAATGTCTGGAAGCGGTAGGATCTGGGGTAAGGTGAGCACCTTCCCTGAGCCCAGCTGGCCACCCCAACTATGCAGAAGCTGCAGACCCAGACAGCCCGGTCTTTCCCAAGACAACTGCAAATCTTTGAACATGACATTCTTGATTTCTGGTTCAGTTTGCTCTAAATACCATTAAGCTTAACAAAAGTTTGAGGTTTTCTGGCTCACGGGCCTCCTGCTTATAGAACTTCTTACATGAGTGGTTCTCAACCTTCCCTGGGGTCATGGGCCTTTTGAAATTAAATAAAGTCTAAAGAAAAGCCATGGTGTGAAAAGATTCTTGCAACTCCGATAAGGGCAAAGGACTGATGTCTGGAGTACTTTAGTACAAGAACAAACCAAAAGTCCAATACGAATTGATCATTAAAAAATAATACAACTCAATAGAAAAATGGGTAATAGACCAGAGCTCTGCTTTCCAGAAAGGAAACCCCAATGGCCAATAGACATAGGAAAAGTGACCACTCTTACTAATCATCTAAGAAATACAAATTAAACAACAGGGAATTCTCTGGATGTCCAGTGGTTAGGACTCTGAGCTCTCACTGCCAAAGGCCTGGGTTTGACCCCCCAGTCAGGGAACTAAAATCCCACAGGTCACATGGCATGACATAAATAAATAACATTACCACCCTTCCACCACACACACATACATACACCAGATTGGTAAAATCAACATGCCTGACAATGTGGACCACAGTGAGATATCAAGGAACTGGAATGTTTCTCTACTGCTGATGGGACTATAAATTGGAAAAAACACTCTGGAAAACAATCTGGCAAGGCCTAGGAAAGCTGAATGTGCACACAGCCCAGGACCCAACAATACCCCCCAGTTACTTTCCTTAGACAAACTCCTGCATGCACACAAGAAAATGTCTACAGAACATTGCTCATAAAAGTCAGGCCCTAGAACTAGCCCTCATTTCCAGAAACCGGTGAGCTGCAGCTGAGTTATGCAGCACAAGACCACAGAGCAGAGAAAGGGAGCGAATGTCAGGTTCACACTCGACTCGACGGATCTCAAAAACAAACGTCGTGTGTTCCTTGGGAAGCAAGTCCGGATATTCACGGTCAGAGTTCAAAAGCAGGCGCCACCGAACAAGCTGTCATTTAGGAATAGGCTCCTAGGTGGGAAAATGATAGAGGCAGCCAGGAATGATCATTAAAAAAAAAAAAAAACAAACCAGGAGAGTAGTTACCTCAATGGAGAGGAGGATGATACAATTAAAGTGGGGCTCACTCGGGACCTCCAGCTACGGACAGTGCCGTGTTTCTCAGTGCAAGGATTGATCCCCAGCACTGTCTCCGTTATTCTTTCCATTATTTGCAACCCCATGGACTGTAGCCCACCAGGCTCCTTTGTCCATGGGGATTCTCCAGGCAAGAATACTGGAGTGGGTTGCCATGCTCTTCTCCAGAGGATCTTCCCAACCCAGGGATCGAACCCACGTCTCCTGTGGCTCCTGTCTCGCAGGAGGGTTCTTTACCACTGAGCCACCGGGGAAGCCCCCTCTTTATGTGTATTCCATCACAAAATAAACATAAAGATCATTCTTCTTTCTGCTATTTAAAAAAAAAAAAGATCTGATGAAATCTAGGGATCTTCCTTCCAGAACTATGAAAAAACATCATATATTTCATCTAAATGCAGGGGGCTCACAGGGCCTTTTGAGGTCCTCTGTAGGAGGAACCCACCGAGGCTGCCACAGCTGACTCACACACTTGTCATCCCGGGAGGTGGGCGGCCATCCTATCCCACTGGTGCAGGGACGCAGCTCAGGCAGCAGCCAGGAAAGGAATGTTCTAGGACCGGCGGAGCCAAGCTGGCACCCCAAAGAGAAGCTCTCCACATCTGCACGGCCTCCTGCCACCAGCCTCGGCACACTTCCTTCCCTTCCTGGAGCATTTCTGCCTCCAAGACCCCAGTATTTCCGTTTGCCAGCTCTGGCTGGCACCCCTAATCTGCAGCTCCCCCAGAGTTCAGTCCTTTGGGGGAAGAAAGAAGTATGGAAACACCAGAAGGTAGCTAATCGCTTGTGTTACAAATAGTAATCTTGCTTTTTAAACCTTAGGAGGATAATGATCTGTTTTTGGTGTATTAAAGCTTAATTGTTTAAGTAGGGGAATAAAAATCAACTTCCAAACAGGGGAGTCTAGAAGCAGAACAGACTTCCTGCAGAAGCAATGCTGTGAGGTGGTGGAAGAAGACTCACCGTGTGGCTTGGGGAAGACACTTCTTCCCCTTGGGCCTCAGCTGCCCATCTGTTCAGTGGAGACGCTGGGTTTCTAGAAGACGCCTGAGAAGTCCACAGCCCTGACATCCCGGGGTTCTGACCTCCAGCTTCGTCTGCTCCCTCCTGGAATTAGGTGAGGTGAGAATGGTCTTCCTCATCACCGCCTGGGGCCAGGCACATGGTAGATGCAGGCTGATAAGGCTGTTGACCTTACTCTACATGCTCCATATTCCTCGCAGGGCTAATCACAGACAGAAGCCTCGCTCTCCTCATCTATAAAGTGAGAAGTACCGTGTGGGGCCAACATGAGCCATGCAGGATGTGAGAGCCCTTGCCCAGTTCCCTAGGACACAGTAGGTTCCATCTGGTTGGTCCCATCTTACCTTGGCCGCCTGAAACAGTGCTCCTGCCCTGGCTGAGCTCACCCTCTCCCAGCACACACAGCGCAGCTGCTCACCCCTGGGTCCCACCGCCATCCCACTAGATGGGCCAGTCCATGGGCAGACAGGCCCTATGCTGTACTCCAAGTACAAATAGAATACCAAGCCTCTCACTCCCAGGAGGTTCTAGGAGCCTCTGTTTGTTGGACATCGTTTCCAGAGCTTTCGGGGCCCCAATACCCGAACAACTAACTGCACACCCCTCTCCCTCAGGGCCAGGGTCCACAAATGTTGGGTCAAAAGTGAGGGCAATAAATCCATCTAGTAAATGAAACACTCTGTAATAGACCCATCAAGCGCCTTGAAATGTAAAGACAAGTGAAATAACGAAATTAGCAAGCAAAAAGCAAGAGCAATTCTGACTGAAGAGTGGCTCCTTTGAGGTGTTGGCTATTAAAGGAGGTCAAAAGTGGGAGGTGGAAAGACAGAGAGGAGAGAAAAGGAAAAAAAGAAGAGGAAGAAGGAGGGGGAAAGGAGGCAAAGAGGCAGAGAAAAGAAGAGGGTAGAGGGAGACAGGACATAGAAAAAGATAATTTCAGGTCCTGGTGGTAAGGGCTTTGAATAAATCTGATTTGGTGTCAGCAGCTCGCCGTGGCTTCTCCGTCTGATTTGCTTTGGGTGAGGAGGCTGGAGTCAAGACTGTAAATCCATGCTGACCTTCAGATAAGCTGATTGTTGGCTAGGGAGGTCCACTGCCTTGCTCACACCCCAGAGGAGACAGATACTCAGTCTCTTGGGGCGTAGAGTGACGAATGGGGAAGAGGGGTAGCCTCTGTATTCCTAGACTGAAGGTCACAGCTCCTGCCAGGTAACCTTCCCCACACAGGCCTGGGGCGGTAACGGGAACCACAGTCCCCCAGGGCACTGCACTCTTCATTGAGATTTCCCTGCATCCCACCCAGGTCTTCGCGAACAGTCCCTTTATTAAACCCTTCTCCAGTCACCCAACTTGAGTGAGCTGTCTGCTTCCTGCTGGGACCTGCTTGAAACAAGCACACAGGCAGTGATCCTCAAGGCAGCCCTACCTGCAGGGTATCCCCTTTCCAGGTAAGAACACTGAGCCCAGAAGCTCAGAGAGGGCAAGTGACTTGTCTGAGGTTGCACAGCTGGTAACAGAGGAGCTGGGGTTACCACTGGCACCTACTGGTTCCCCAACCTGCCATCAGGTTTCCAAACTAGAGGGAGGGCTTCCCAGGTGGCTCAGTGGTAAAGAATCGCCTGCCAATGCAGGAGATGCAGGTTCAAGCCCTGGGTCAGAAAGATCCCCAGGAGAAGGAAATGGCAACCCATTCCAGTATTCTTGCCTGGGAAATCCTGTGGACAGAGGAGCCTGGCAGGCTATAGTCCATGGGGTCACAAAAGAGTTAGACATGACTTAGTGACTAAACAACAGCAAACCAGAGAGAGAAAGAAAGGGAGTGGTTCAGCGATAGAAGACCGGGCCAGAAGTCGGGAAGCTCAAAGGCTAACAGCATCACTGCCCAATTGAGTCCTTTCTAAGCAGGAGCCTCAGAGGCTGCTGGGAAACCACCTTCCTTATCTCCCAAATCCCTGTCAATTCCCAGCATCAAATGTCTCCATCAAATCTTCCATCTCCACTGCCAGTGTCCCAAGAGACTCTTCTTCGTCCCCTCCTACTTGGTCAAAGTTGCCTGGCTGCCTCTTACCACCATCAGCTTCTCTACCATGGGAGGGATCTTTCTAGAATGCCCGCCTCACTCTGACATCTCTTCCTAGAATCTGTCTCTCCTTCTTCATTGCCTGTGAGATCAAGTCTAAACTCCTAGGCATCAAAACCCTTTTCAGCTTGGCCTTTGCTGACCTTACCTCTCCCAGTGACCTCCTTACCACCCGGCGTGGCAACCTTTGGAACATCTGCAGTTAACGTGTGCACCCTGCCCTACCCACCTCCGGGCCTTTGTACAGACTCTCTCCTCCACTCGGAGTGCACTTCTGAGCTATCTGTTTGGGGCAAACTCCCATTTTTCTTTCAAGATCAAGCTGAAACATGATCAAGAGGAAGATCTCCTAAGTTCCCCCACTGTCATCCCTTTCTCTGCCCTCAATCTCCCTCCCTGACCATCTCTTCCACTATTGTCCTCAGAATCTTTGTTCCTGCCTCGTCACAGCTTTTGGTTTGTATTTTCTGCATCAAAAATCCTTCAGGAAATAAACCGTGGCAATAAATCTAAAACGAACCATGAATTTCTTTGCCCCACACAATAATCGCTAGCCTGCCTTTCTCCCTTGCTGTTCTATGAATGTCTGAAGGCAGGGATGTATCTTCATCCTCTAGGTTCCCAGGTCAGGGCCTGGACACCTGCAGTGCTCAGTACATCTTGTTGACTAAGCCACTAAGATCACTGATCCTTGACCGCGTGAATAAGGAGCCTTTGGACCTGAGGCCACTGTGTGGCCTGGGGCAAGTGCCTGAACCTCTCTGTTCTTCTTCCTAAAGTCTCAATGGTAAGCCCTTCCACTTATTCTTAGATATATAACTACCCTTTTCTTCCTCTTCCTCAGAGCCCAAGCCCTCTCCCAAGTGCTACAGCACTTTATATTTTATGTTTATCCCCAGAGCCCTCTTTTAAATTCTCCTCTTTGAGTTTCCCTAAGTTCTCCTGCTGTTGATTTACTTATGCTCAGAGGAGAGCTTGTTGGATCACAGAGGTGCCGCTGGCAGAGCCCGGGAGCCCCCACGCATGCCCACAAAGAGTTTTCTCATCCATAAAGGATTCTGGCTCCAAGGCAAGTGTGATGGGCCATGGGAACACACAGGCCTTCTTGGTACCCACAGGCGTGTGACGGCATTCTGGACCAAGACTCAGGACTCTCTGAAAACCCAGCTGGGGGTGTGGGGCATCCTGAGCAGCACTCCACCTCTTCTTAGGATCATCAGGCAGCATCTGGGGTGACAAATACCATTCTCTGCTTGCGATTTACTTTTCCCTGTTGCTACACCCCCATCCCACCTCCCCCAGTCTTCCAATAAATGTGCTAACCCCCTTGAGGCAGAAGTCATCCAGAAGCAAGGCTGTGTGAAACATCAGGCTGGTAGCAGACACCCCCTGGGAAGACCTGGCCTCTCCTGTCACCTCATTATAGCAAGCTTTCCCACATACCACCACCGAATCACCAATCCCAGGAAGCCAGGAAGCCAGGAAGCCATCCCCTTACAGTAACGTGACTTATGATTTACGGTTGTGATTGCAATTCCCTTCTCCACCCCCCCATTTTTTTTTTTTTTGCAAAACATCTGATTTAACGGGGAAAATGCTATTCAGAGGAGCCGTGAGCTGTAAAATGCAATAGCAGGGGAAAATGCTAGTATATGGTCTCTACTAGTAACGGTTACAGGGATCTGCTCTCAGATCGGAAACAGAGGCTTCTCAGGAACTGGCCTGTGACATTCCTGCCGCTGGCTGAAAGAGACCCAGGCTCAGCCCCAGCCTGGAGAGGCAGCCTGGAAGGAAGGCCCGTCTCTGCCTCCTTAGCCAGCCCCTGCCTTTCATCACCTGCTGGCCCTCCCTGGCTTGCGCTGTCAGCGATGGGAGAGGGGCAGAGACCTTAGACTCCGGGGCCAGTAGCTTCCTGCCAGGCTCCTTGGCTGAAGGAGGCAGCCAGCAGCTGCTGACAGGGCTTTCAAACCTACCTCTTTCCTCCAATTACAAGGTGAACAACCCTGACTCAGAGGTGCGTTTAGCTACTTTAACTCCTATGAGCAGCCTGGGGTGATGGGAGCTCTGCTGGCTAGTGCCCAAGACGCCTGGCTTCAGGGACTTGTGTGACCCTGGGCAAGTACCTTCCCTCTCTGGGTTTGCTTCTCTGTAATATGCGACAGGTGGACACAGTCTTGAGAGCCCCTTGGACTGCAAGGAGATTCAACCAGTCCATCCTAAAGGAACTCAGTCCTGAATATTCATTGGAAGGACTGATGTTGAAGCTGAAACTCCAATACTTTGGCCACCTGATGTGAAGAACTGACTCATTGGAAAAGACCCTGATGCTGGGAAAGACTGAAGGTGGGAGGAGAAGGGGATGACAGAGGATGAGATGGTTGGAGGGCATCACTGACTCAATGGACATGAGTTTGAGTAAACCCCGGGAGTTGGTGATGGACTGGGAAGCCTGGCGTGCTGCAGTCCATGGGGTCACAAAGAGTTGGACACGGCTGAGCGGCAACTGAACTGAACTGGACAGGACCTCGGGGTAAGCAGGACGACCTCTCTTCTCTCTTCACTGGAACATGAGCTCCAAGAGGGCAGGATTCTCTAACCTGCTGAGTGTCCAGCACCTAAAATACAATGCCTGTCACCTGGAAGTCACTCCAAAAAATAAATAAATAAATAATAAAATCTGATGTATGAATTCTGTAGAGCCGCAGACTCATAGCCTGAAGGTTTATGAGCAGAGGTTTGAGAAGGACCTCAGAGCAACTCAGAGATCCCAGCTGAGGCGAGGGCTTTTCCAAGACTCCTCTGCTCCCTCACCAAACCCTTGTTCCCCCACAGGAAGCTCCTTCATTTTCCTTGAAGGAAAGTCATGTTCCTGGAGCTGATGCTCCCAACCCCAGGTCAGCCAGTGGGGCTGACTCCTCCCTCCCACAGAAGCAGGCCTGGCCAGTGGGCCTGGGTCTCAGGCCATAGCGGCTGCCGCCCCTTCTAAGAGGCTTCGTCCTGACTTTGAGAGCCAATTGCTCTAAGCCCATGTCTGGATGGGCCTCTTGAAGCTCTGCCTGCTTTAGCAAGCAGGACAGCAATTGGGCAGTTTCCAAAAATCTTAAACTTTGGCCTTTGATGGTTGAAAGTTGCAATGGACACACAGACTAAGGAGATCTCAGGACATACGAGGGTATGAGGCGCAGGGCCGTGACTGCGTGGTCATTCAGTGCCCTGCTCCCCCGTGTGTGTCGGCGCCAGGGAGCTTCAGGGACCTGGAGGGGCTAAAGGAGAGAACGGAGGACCCCAGGGCCTCCCCCAGGGCCCTCCCATACCCCTACAAGCGCCCACTCCCCAGGAGTGCAGGCATCACTCGACTAAGGGGCTCAGTGCCCCCTTTGTCCAGGCCTCTCTCTTGAGCTCTGCTAATTAGACACTTGCCCCTTCTGCTCATCCCTGCAAAGTGTCAGAAATCAGACTCAGCATCTCCACCCAAACCTGGTCCTCTGGGAGCTCAAGACGCGGCTCTCCCTTGTGGTTGAGGAGAGAGACAGCTCAGAGATCAAGCTGGCAGCGGCAGCAACAACCCTAATATTAGTGTGAGGCAAGCCTGGACAGAGGTCCTTCCCGTGGGTCTGGGGTCGGGCACGCGTCGTGCCCATGGCTGAGGGTCTCTAGACCCCCTGGCCCGGCCCCGCTTGAGAGGATCAGTCCCTTTTTCTGCCCTCGGACGGGGCGCTCCAGGGGCCCTGGGAGCCCTGGGAGCCAGTTTGCAAAGCACAGAGCGAACAAGGGTGCTGCCTCTGCCTCCTCCCTGCATTCCGACACACAGTCTGGTCTTTGTAACAATCACTTGTTTATGACTGTCTCAAATTCTACGGGTGGAAGCACCGTAATTGAACCGGCTGCAACAGGAAAACGCTTAGGACAGCGAGGGAAGAAACCAGAGTACGTTCATTCCAGTTGCGCCTGTCTCACGGGCCACCACACCGCACCCCTCCACCCCGCCCTGGAAGGGGATCAGCCAACACAAAGCTGTTTTCCGCCGCCCTTTGCCACTGGGTTCTTTAATATTCTTGCTGCTGTGTTTTCGCTTTTGTTTTTAAATTGTGTTTCAAACCTCCCTGAAGCCGTGACAACCTTCCAGCCTCTTTTGCAAACTCTGAAAGTAACTTTTGGGGGAAGAAGAGGTGGAAAGAGGGCAGAGTTGGGTTTCAGTAGAGCAGAAGCCAAGGTTCCGAGTGAATAAATACAGAGACTGGTGAGAGTTCCTTCATCTCCGGTTTGCACCGTGTGAGCTGGGAGTGAGCTAAGGTTCACGAGGGAGAGAGGCAGGTGCAGACTACCCACGCCCCTAACCAGGCTCCATGGGCCTCCTGGGGCTGGGCTGTCTGGGCAGGGAGCAGCCCTGTGACTGTTGGTGGCTTTCCTATGTCAGGGGTGCCAGCCAGTGCAAAGGCAGGACCCTGCTTAATCGCTTTTAATTTTAAAATCCTGACTTTACAAAAGGAATCTCCCACCATAATTCCCTAACTATTCCAGGGGCTCAGAGACACTTTCCCCTTGGGAAATAAAATCACATTTCCACAGAAGTAACTTCAGGACTCCAAAAGCAAAGATATAGTCCCTCATCCAGAGATCCCAGAGCTCAGACCTGCATCTCCAAGGCTGAGACTTGCCCCTGGGGGAGAGGGTGAGTCATCCTGGACAGAAGGCAGGTCTCCTCTGCGACCAGACAACCTGAAACCAAATCCTAGCTCCTGTAAGTCAGGGAACCTTTCTGAGCCTCAGTGTCCCCATCTGTAAGATGGACCTACTAGTCCCTGGCCTGACCATCTCCTGGAAGCCCTGTGAGGCTGTCAAATATGGGCATGCATGGATGTGGCAGTGCTTTGGCAGTGGTTAAAACTTGTGTGCCGTCAGAAGGGCTCGTTCCTCTGCAACTGGTAGGCTCTGCTCACCAAAAATCACAGCGTTTGTGAAATCTGCACCAACCAAGTACACGTGGCTGCAGATTTTAGCTTGTCTCCTTCTGCTGTGGATGAGGGAGGGGTGGGGTGGGGGGGTCCTGGCAAAGCCTACCGGCAATCTGAGCTGATAGAGAGTAACGGAGGCTTTTGTGGGGGAAGGAAGGGTTGATCATCAAGCAGCACAAATAAATAATGACAAAAAAATGTTATTTTGAACATTTCCTCTGTGCCATGCACTTTACATCTGATATCTTTTCCAGTTCTCATCCCAACCCTATGGCAAAGGAACCATGCTTTTTTCAGATGAGGACATTAAGGCCCAGAGTGACTCAGTAACTACCTGCAGCTCACCACAGCTGGGATGGGATCCCAGTGCTGTCTGAGCCTGGAGGTCACACCCTCCATCACTAGGAAAACTGCCTCTCTGTTAGGACAATGGCCCTGGTGACCCCCAGGGAAGAGGACACCAAAGTGTTGCTTTATCTCTTCAAGAAGAGTACAAAGATCAAAGAGGCTGTGGGGCAGATATATAATCACTGTATCAGTTAGCTATTGCTGCATAACAAATCATCCCCCAAATTAGTGACTTAAAACGATAGCTATTTGTTAGTGTTCACAGTCTGCAGTTTGGCTGGGTGACTCTTCTGTTCTCTGTGGTAAGGTGCAGGTGGGGAGAGCCCTGCTTTTCTGGGCTGTTGGCTGGTCTGAGATGCCTTGAGTCTTCTCCACAGGTCTCTTCAATCCTTCCAGCAAGCCAGCTGGAACACATTCTTGTGACCAAGGCAGAGGAGCAAGAGGGACATGAAAATACTCAGGTGCTTTTTCAAGCCCTGCCTTGCATCAAGTCTGCTGCTGTTCCATTGGCCAAAGCAAGTCCTGGCCAAGCCAGAGTCAGCGTGGGAGGGTGCTACCCAAGGGCAAGGAGACTGGAAGCAGGCAAAACGGGGAACGGTATTGTCAGCAGCCCCATCTGGCAGCACAGTCTCTGCTGGCTCACAAGACCCTCCTTGGTAGATCCCCAGAAAGCTCATCCAGGCTCACAGACGATACCCTTATAAGCACTGGGAAGTCTTTCCACTTTCCTAAGAGCCTCCTGGTCTTCACTCATCCACAGGACAACTCTGAGGGTCTGGGACCAGGAACCCCTGTTACTGGCGAAGAGACTGACAGACCTTTACAGTCAGTCACAGAGCTAGAAAGTGATCAAGTCTAGTCATGCGTTCATTCCACAAACGTTTCATTCAAAACTCACTCGGTGCCCTTGACACCCCACTCCTGGTAGCTGAAAAGCCCAGGTCACCTGCTTCAGGGGCCAGAGCAGCTGGAGAGGAGTCTCCTGCAGGTAGGAACCCTTTCCAAAGCCTCTCCCACCCTCTCAGCTGTGAACTGGAAGGCCATTTCCTCTCATTTACAATTGACGACACAGAAACCCAGAGGGGACTAGTGATCTGCTTGCCTGGGGTCACACAGCAAGGGCACCAGAGGGTCCAGACTGAAACCTGGGTCTTCTGGAACCCACAAGGGCACTCTTCAGAACACCAGCGCTTGATTAGTCCAATTCTGCAGATTCTTTTTTTTTGTTGTTTTTAAAGAACTTCTGTGAAGTCCTCTTCCCTCCTCCCCGACCCTAGTCATTCTCAGCCTCTCTGCCCTCCCATCCCTGTCATTGCAGGATTCTGCAAGAGCCCTGCTGAAACGGAGGCATGGCCACGGAAGGGGTTAAAATCCTCAGAGTCTCTTATAAATATTTCATGAAAAATATCTGCTGAGATAACCCCAGACTGTTGATGTCGACATTATGGCACCTGCACATTTTAATTGGTCTGAGAGAGCTGGCCCGTAATTGGTGCCTGGAAATTGGCACAAACCTGACTTGGTTGTAAAAGGCAAGAGTGGATTCTCCAGAGAACTGGGCATTTTAACTCCTGCCTGGCCGAGGGATGGGAAAATGTGGAGGAGAGTCATCAGGGAGAGGAGGAGAGGGACAGGCCCGCCCGAATGTTCCAGCCCCCAAGCTAGTCCAAGCTTCTGACTCTGCTGGAGTCAGGAGAAAAGGGAGAAATGAGTCAGTGGTTAGGAGCGCAGGCTGGGGGCAGGCTGTCTTAACCTTTTCTATGTCATGACCCCTGAGACTGTTTGGTCAAGACTGTGGACTCTTTCTCAGAGCAATGTTTTTAAATCATAAAATATGTATGATTACAAAACAAGCCAACTTTGTTGCTTTTTTAAAAAAAATTATCAAACAATTTTAAATTGGGCTATAGCAATGTATGTGTCGACAAAGATCTGTAGAGTCAAATCTATGGTTTTTCCATTAGTCGTGTATGGCTGTGAGAGTTGGACTGTGGAGAAAGCTGAGCGCAGAAGAATTGATGCTTTTAAACTGTGGTGTTGGAGAAGACTCTTGAGAGTCCCTTGGACAGCAAGGAGATCTGACCAGTCCATCCTAGAGGAAATCAGTCCTGAATATTCATTGGAAGGACTGATGCTGAAGCTGAAACTCCAGTACTTTGGCCACCTCATGCAAAGAATGGACTCATTGGAAAAGACCCTGATGCTGGGAATGATTGAGGGAAGCAGGAGAAGAGGACGACAGAGGATGAGATGGCTGGTTGGCATCACTGACTCGATGGATGTGAGCTTGGGTGAACTCCGGGAGTTGGTGATGAACAGAGAAGCCTGGTGAGCTGCAGTCCATGGGGTCGCAGAGAGTCGGACACGACTGAGCGACTGAACTGACTGTGCTTCCTTATTCCTGTTACGTGGCAAGATCCAATGTCAGGTGTCACAACCACTGTGCTTTCAGAGTAGAAATGAGCACAGATGATATTTCAGGATCTCTGCCACAAGTGTGACATGGAAACACCTGTGATTTCGACTGGGGACAAAGTCAGAGGTGCTGTTACTATAACTGGGGTGTTGCTTACATTTGCACTTGAAGGAAATACTAAATTTCAGTTAGAGGTGAGTGAACATAAAGTTGTATTTCTTCCCACCCATGTTCATAGACCCCAGGCTAAGGATCCTGGCCTCAGAGCCTCACAGCTCTGATATTTCCTAGCGAGTGGCCTTGGCTTCCCCTGGCCTTGGTTTCTTCATCTGCAAAGAGGGCTTGGGAGGTGGGCTGAGCTGGCTTTAAAAGCAGCTCTGCTGCTCGGGTGTGTCTGCTGCTTGGCTGGGCCTGGCTAAGCCTCACTGGCTGCGGAAGGGGACTCCTGGCAGTAGCACCCTCAGGCTGATCTGGGATGGGATGAGATCGTGCAGGCAAAGTGCCCAGCAGAGTGCCCAGCAGAGGAGCTCAGGACGATGTAGCAACCCCAGGATGAACCCAGTGCTTTGGTGGCCAACCCAGGCTTCCCAGAGGCAGATGAGAAGCCCGTGTTTCCCCCACTAGACCTCAGATGCTCAATCAACACACTTAATCTGCCATCCTGTGCGCATCTACTGTCCTGGCCTCTGCTGCTTCCTGCCATAGCCCAAAGAGGGTCCTGAACTCCGGAACACATCACTTCCCGAGTAGGGCTGCTCTGGGATGTTTTCAAGTTGGTACTCACCAAGCCAGCTGTGGTGGGGAAGCCAGACCCATGTGGTGACTGATACATCCCTGCCTTGGGCGGAAGTGCCAACTTTAAGAGTGTTCCTAAGTTCCCAGCTCTCCTGCAGCGTGGGCAGTGAGGCCACCTCCCCTCCCATCCCCCATGCCTGCTGAAGGGCCTCCTGTGCAAGCCTCAGGCTTTACCCCAACACCATGCTAGTGATGGGGAGGCAGGACCGTCCTCAAAAGAGTCAACCCCTTTAGGGCAGTAAGGTGGGAGCAGTGACCGACCTTGGCCCCACCAGTCCTCTCTGGGGCTTCTCCTAGACCCAGGAGGTAGATGGACATCTCCTGTTTTGGAGTGACAGGAAAGGTTGCCATGGCTACCTGCCTGTTCTGAATCCCATCCAGCCCAAGCCCCGCCCTCTTCCTTGACTGGCAGCTGCAGAGTTGCAGCAGCCCCTCCTGGTCTTCCTCTGCTCTTGCAAAGCCAGCCAGAGTCCCTGGAAGTCAACCCTCCACCCCATTCCTGGAGAAGCCCTCCATCCCCCAGGAGACCCCTCTTCCTGAGACTTGCTGTGGGTTCTGGGGGAAGCCATACTCTAATTTTGGACATGTTTAGAGCCCATCAGTGCCAAAGTGAGCAGAGAGACAGTGCCTTGGGAGAGCAGAGACTGTGGACCTGAGACGGTGGGGCAGCTGGAGACATCCTTGTGAAGCCCAGGTTGGGTAACTGTGGAGGCACAACAGGGGACAGATAGGCAGGGGGCTGGGGGGCCAATGGCCCTTCTGCGACCAGGTGCCCTGCCCTAGGGTCCTGGACCTTTGCAGGCTCCTGCTCCCCGGCTCGCCACAGACCCCCTGGAAGGAGGGAAAGGGGGGCCAGTGAGCCTGGATGCCTGCTCTGTGCCTGGACACATCGTTCCACGTCCCAGTGACTCTCTGGGGCAGTAGGAGGGCTGATTTGAGGCCCACTTTACAAACAGGACGCTGAGGCTCTGAGAGGCTCCGTGATTTGCTTAAGGTTATGGAGCTAGGAAGTGGCAGCCCCAGAACTCAAACCCAGGCCTCCCTGATGGGTGAGGCTTCCATGAACCACAAACTTCCCACTCCAAACCTGACCCTCAAAAGCCAGCCTGCCAGTTTCCGAGTTGTATCTGTGTGCCGGGCACTGTTCTAGACTCTCCAGACGCCGTGGACATTCCACATTAGGAAAGTGAAGAGGGACTCAGAGCCCAGTGTCACACAGCCTTGAACCGGAATTTAATCTGATGTGTCTGCTTCCAAAAACAATGATCTGAGTTCAATTCAACCAACACTAACTAAGCATCTAGTATGTGCCCAACCTTGACCTTAGTGGGGCTATGGCAGCAAACGCAAACGAGACACCCCAGGCCACCCCACACTCGCCCCGTGGAGCTCACTTTCTAATTAGAGCTTACTCTCTTACAAAAATAGTGGACAAAAGGTAAATCACCTAATATATTAGGTGGTGGTAAGTGCTGGAGAAAAATTCACACAGAGTAAAGGAGGGTGGGTGTGCCCAGAGTGGGGTAGGAAGGGGACAGTATTAAAGACGGCAGACAGAGGAGACCCCAGTGAGAAGGTGACCTTCCAGCAAAGACTCGAAAAAGTTGAGGGAGGGAGTCAGGTGTCTTAGCAGTTCCTGGCACATAATAGATGCTTAGTAAATCTTTGCTGAAAGGAGGAACTAATTCCAAGACCCACCGGGTAATGGTATTTGCAAGCTATTCATAAATAGTAATAGTTACCACCCATCAGCATAGATCTGCGTTCCCTTCTGCATTCTGTGGACTTCATTTACAGCATGTGTGGACACGGCATTCTAT
This sequence comes from Bubalus bubalis, assembly GCF_019923935.1. NCBI lineage: Eukaryota > Metazoa > Chordata > Mammalia > Artiodactyla > Bovidae > Bubalus > Bubalus bubalis. Next base: position 9,425,846 of record NC_059172.1, read on the forward strand.
GCTCAGTAAACATCTGTGGACTTGAACATGAAAGGTGGGCAGGCTCGGAGGGAACGCTTAGTGCATCACATGGAACAGCCTGGGTGCGAGTTCCCCCGCAAGATGGCTAAATCTAGTGCTGTCTGCAACTCCTGACTTTTCTGCAGGGTGAACCACTGATAAACCCAGATATGCATGCTGAGCAGAAACCTGTGTACAGGCCAGACAGTCTAGGGTGGCTGGTAGGCGATTGTGGCTTTGTGGTTGGGTGCTAATCAGGGGACTCTAAAAGGGGACCCGGGTCCCTCTCAAGCCTGCTCAGGGCATTTCAGCACAGCCTGGCTCACTGCAAAGAGACCAGCTGAGATGGTATTTCTGAGGTTAATGCCCAGTGGGATGTGGGCAGGGGCCTGGGGGGTTGGAACACTATCTGCAGACTCTGCTTGCAGGGGGAAATCCTGACAGTGCTGCAAAAGTAGACTGTGCTTCCCTATAATTAGATACATATTTATTTAAAGAGGTTATAATTTCCTACTGGTTTGCTGCTTGATAAATACCGAGTTTATTATTATTATTTTTTTCTTAACTGCAGCTTTGGAAAAAAACAAATCCAGGTTTGGGCTTGAATAGGGATGTATGTCATGATGATTCTAGGCAGCAATTCTCCTCCAAACTCCAGCAAAGCCAAGAGCAAGATGGGGTGGAGCTGGAGTGAATGTGGGGTAAACAAGATGTGGCGGCAGGGGCGGGGGTGGGGAGGGCAGGCAGAAGGGTGGGAGAGAGGCCTGGGTATAAGTGGAGTGACAGCATTACTGCCCTGAGATTCCCTCCTCCGTGCTTCCACTCCTGCATCCCCCTCTGCCTGGAATGCCTTTCTTTCTCCATAGCTGCATGTCTAAATCCTACCTATTAATACATGGCTGAAAGGCCACCTCCTCCAGGAAGTCATCCCGGATTCCCCTGCTTGCCAAAAGCTGTCTTTAGCCTGATTTCCCAAAGTCCACCCTCAACTCATCTAAGGCGGTTGCCACAGTGCATTGTGGTTACTTGGTGTTGTGGGTTGAACTGCATCCCCCTCTCAAAAAGATACTTTGATGTCCTAACCCCTGGTTCCTATAAATGTGATGCTATTTGGAATTTGGGTCTTTGCAAATGATGTTAGTTAAGAAGAGGTTATACTTAGTTTGGGGCGGGGGGCAAGTCTAGTAGTATGACTAGTGTCTTCATAAGAAAAAGAGGAGAGACACAGAGACGGACACACGCACAGAGCCCCATGCGACCACAGACGCAGAGTTTGGACCCATGCGGCTGCAAGCCAGGGATTTCACAGCCTCCGCCAGAAGCTAGGAAGAGGCAGGACAGGATTCTATTCAGAATCTCAGGGGGAGCATGGCCTTGCCCACACCTGTACTTTTTTATTTTTAATTGAAGGGTAGTTGATTTACAATGATGCTGCTGTACACCTTCATTTTAGTTTTCCAGCCTCACGAACAGTGAGAGGGCAAATTTATGTTGTTTTAATCCATTTAGTTCATGCTGCTTTCTTACAGCAGTCCTAGGAAATGAACACCCTGGGGGACAGGCCTTTTCTTTCTCCTGGAAAGATCCCGGCTGTAGCACAGCGGGGCACAGTATCGGTGCTCAGTTAACACTGATTGATGAGTGAATGGCTGGATGGATGTCTCCCTGGAGAGGGGGATCCACACCTGGTCTTTGTGTCCCCAAATGCCTTGTGTGGACCGAGGTCCTGGCCTAGCTCGTGTCCCTGTGGCTTCCAGTCTAGGTCACCACAGTAGATCCCCAACTGGCCTCCCTGCCTCCACTCTTGTCTTCCAACCACTTCCTCAAGCTTTGCTGAGCTCTTAGGTCATTCCACACTGAGAGGACTTCCCCATCTCTGGGCCTTTGCCCAGGCTGTGCCCTTGGCCTAGAGTAGTCCCCACCCCAGGCAAACCCTCACCCATCGTGCCAGCTACCCTGCGCCTTCTGTCTGTTCTGTTTCTAGGATAGCTCCTTTCACCCTGGGTTCCAGTTACTTGTCTCCTTCTCTGTCCAACCTCCTGGCCTGTTAGTACCTTATTTTCTGTCTGTGTCCCTGTGCCTTCCCACTGAGGAGGGGCTGGTGGAAGCCTGAGGGGTGAGCTAGGGCATGGATCCGGGCTGAGTGGTGAGAGGAATGGTCCTCCCTTACCTTAGCTTGTTGAGTGATTTTCACATCTGTTTCACCTGCTTTCAGGGCTCGGGGTCCCAAAGAACAAGGCTTGTGGGGAGACCTGATGGGCAGGGCTGGAAGTGGCTCTAGAGTGGCTTCCTGGCCACCCTTCTCAGGTCTGAGATCACAGGAAAGGAAGATGCTTGTCCCCTCCCAAGGGACCATGTGCCCAAACCCCAAGATCTGCTTGGAGCCTCTGGTCTGCTTACTTAGTAAGACTCTCCAGCCTTAGAGGCTAGAATTGAGGGAGCTGATGGGGAAAGAAGGAAGGAGAAGATAACCAAGTTCCTCAAGAGGAGATGAGAGTCAGACTAACATTACATCGGCCACGTGCCAGGCCCCGAGCCAGCTGCTTTGACACTTTATCTGGAATTCTCAGCATAGTCCTAGGAGGCAGGTACTATTAACAGATGAAGGAACTGAGGCTCAGGTGCCCCAGGTCCTGCAGCTGCTACAACTGGGATTTGAACCCAAGCTTTCTTGGCCCAAAGGCTATGAGCTTCCTACTACACTGTGGTGTCTTCCACGAAGGGCACCAGCATCTGAGTCAGGCCATGGCCCCAGAGACGGCCAATCCAAAGGGGCAGCCAACCCTTTGTTCTCAGATGCCTGGAGAACCTTTTGTAATCTATGTTTTTCAAAATGGAAGAGAAAGTTCTGGGGTGCTCAGGCCCTTGAGGAAACTCTTCTTTCCAGTGGAACAGTTAAGTCAAGTGGAAGAGGGTAAGGATCCAGGCTCAGGGCTCAGACTTGGAGGATTCCATTCACAGCATTGAAGGGACTAATACAAAGGTCACATTAATGGGGGTGTAGTATCCAGAGGAGGAGGTGATTATTCTGTTGGCCTTGCAGGGGCCCAACAACGGTCTGAGCAGGGTCCACTCCTGGGAACTCACGTTGCCTGGTGAGGGGGCTGGGGATTTTTCACCCAGAGAAGATACATCGGGAATTGAGAAATGTCATTAATACCTCAAGGGCTCTCCAGTGGATGAGCAATTAGACAGATTCCTTCTGGTTCTAAGAGCTGAAGCGAGGACCAGCTGCTGGAAGGCACAGGAAGCCAGACCTCACGTGTCTCCTCTAAAAACACAAGGGGCTCCCTTGGTGGGAATTAGATCTCTATGGCAGGAGTCATTCAAGGGAGATGGTAAAAAGTTGAATCGGCATGAAATTTTGAGTTGGACCAGGTGCCTCACCACAGATGAGAATGTCCGGCCTCAGGAGATACTAAATAAGTCCATCCTCATCATAATATTTTCTATCGCAATACATTAAGTGCTTGCTAAAAAGTCAGAGGCTCTGGTCTTTTGAATCAGGCATTTCCCTTGAGAGTGGGGTTCTGGGAATCTGCATTTTAAAGCGGTCCTGTTATGCATCCAGGTTTGAAGGTCACTGTCTGTGAGGTCATAGGGGCAGGGACATCCCTCAACCCCTTCCCCTAATTCACATCACAGAGATGCTCAGTGTCTCTCATTCAACCCATGAGCCTCTCAGGTCTTCTGCCCCAGACCTGATCTGCTGCAGACCAAGGGCCGCTGACTGCTCAGGCTGAATTTAAGCCTGCTCATTGGTCCCTTTCCATCATGATCCTCTGGGGAAGCAGGAACCAAGTGTTGCTATTACCTGGTCTGGAATACAGGGTAGGGAGAAGCATCCTTGAGGCCCAGACTATTTCTCCGGTATGTCTGGCAATAACAGACTGCTGTTGTTATTTATGTTGCTTCAGTCATGTCCGACTCTTTTGCGACCCCATGAACCGTAGCCCGCCAGGCTCCTCTTTCCATGGGATTTCCCAAGCAAGAAGACTGCAGTGGGTTGCCATTTCCTTCTCCAGGTTATCTTTCTGACCCAGGGATGGAACCCACGACTCCTGCCTTGGCAGGCAGATTCTTGACCACTGAACCACCAGGGAAGCCCCATCATTAACAGGGAATGGTGGTTAATTATCTGTGTCAAACTGGCTGGGCTGTGGTGCCAATATATGGGGTCCAACATCATTCTGGATGTTTCTGTGAAGGTATTTTCAGGTGATATTAACATTTAATTTGGTGAACTTTGAGCAGATTTGCCTTCCATAAGGTTGGGCCTCATCCAATCAGGTTAAGGCCTGAACACAATATTGACACCCCTCCCCCCACCCCGAGTTCTGCAGCAGAAGCCTTCAAGCTTGAGTCACATCCTTGGCTCTTCTCTGGGTCTCTAGCCTATTGACCCATCCTGCAGATTTTGGACTCGCCAGCCTTCATAATTGTGTGAGCCAACTCGTTGAAATGAATCAAGTGTATGTACACACACATATGTGTATGTTGTTGTTCAGTCGCCCAGTTGTGTCTGACTCTTTGCCATCCCACGGACTGCAGCATGTCAGGCCTCTCTATCTCTCACCCTCTCCCGAAGTTTGGGAACTTGAACTGCCCAAGTTCATGTCCATTGCATCTGTGATGCCGTACAGCCGTCTCATCTTCTGACACCCTCTTTTCCTTCTGCCCTCAATCTTTCCCAGCATCAGGAACTTCTCCAGTGAGTCAGCTGTTCACATCACATGATTGAAATAGTGGAGTTTCAGCTTCAGCATCAGTTCTTCTGTTGCAGGAAGGGGGTTCCCTTCCAGGGCCCAAAGCTGGGCTCTTGTCTAACACTCGGAAATGAATTGTCCGAGGAGACACATGTGCTGACAAAACAAGAGATTTTATTGGGAAAGGGCACCTGGGTGGAGAGCAGCAGGGTAAGGGAACCCAGGAGAACAGCTCTGCCACATGGCTCGCAGTCTCGGGTTTCATGGTGATGGGGTTAGTTTCCGGGTTGTCTTCAGCCAATCTCTCTGACTCAGAGTCCTTCCTGGTGGTGCACGCCGTGTTCAGCCAAGATGGATGCCAGAGAGCAGGATTCTGGGAGGGGGTCGGACATGTGGTGTCTCCTTTTGACCTTTCCCGAACTCTTCTGGTTGGTGGAGGCTTATTGGTTCCACTTTCCTTACCAGGACCTCCTGTCGTAAACCAGCTTATGCAAATGGTTACTATGGTGCCTGGCCAGGGTGGCTGGTTTCAGTCAGTGTGCTTCCCCTAACACTTCCAACAAGTATTAAGGGTTGCTTTTCCTTAAGATTGACTGGTTTGTGTGTATGTATATACACACACTCATACACCCCGATCACTATACCTGGTGATGTAGTATATATATATACACACAATGTCTCTCACACACATGCACACACCCTATTGGCTCTGCTTCCCTGGAGAACCGTTACTGAAACACAGGACGACAGACCAAGACAGTCCACAGAAGCGTCCACAGAGTCGAGCTCCCTGGGCCCCCGGGGCTGCCAGGCATAGAGGCGGCACAGACAGTGAGGAAACTCAGTCTGCCAAAGCCTTTTGCCTCTGCTCTGAAGTCAGTCTCAGAAACACAGAGCGCTGGAAGGTGCGGCAATTCCATGAAGCTCCTCAGAACCTTCTCGGGAAACGCCTAGTGAAGCAAACCCAGAGGCCCAGTAATTGGGGAGCCAGCAGGTAGGCGGGGAGGGCTGATTGAGAGGCATGCCTTCACTTGTCCAGACACAGGAGGGGATGCTGAGAGCAGGGGATGGAGGAACGGAGCCTCTTGAGAACCTGGAAAAATTAAATAGAGACCCCACAGAGGCCAGCTTTCAAATCACCCCAAGAATCAAGGGAAGAAAGTTCACAGAGAATATTCCCAAGCCTTTGAGGTCCCAGACTCCCAAATCAAAAAGACCCGGGGCAGGGGGTGGTCATCCAGTCCAGCCCTCTGCCTCCAGACTGAACGGCTGGCAGCCCAGGCCAGAGGGACCCCTATATTGGGAGTATTTGCAAAGGAAAGTGGAGAATCCTGATAACATGATGACCATGACCTTAGCAGATTTTGAGCACCCATTGGGTGCCAGCCAGTGAGCTCAGAACTTTTCAAACATCATCCCACTGAATATGGGCACTAATAATATGCAGTAGGTACTATTGCTGTGCCCATTTGACAGATGAAGAGACGAAGGCCCTGGTGAAGAAGCATCTGTCACGCGAGCGTATGTTCCTCGGCTCTTTGTCTCGTCACAACAAAGATTTGGAATGACGGACATTAAAGCCCCCTCGGCGGGTCACAGCTCTCAGGTCTTGGATAGACCATGTTATAGCTCTCAGGTCGCGAAAGAACAGTGTTATAGCTCTTAGACAAATCAGTGCTACCACTCAATGTCACAGCTCTATTTTATTTAGAAGATAGCAGGAAAATCCATCTTCAAGGCATGAGGGCATGTCGATCCAAAGACGTGAAGAGAAGAGCACCCCAGTGCGTGGGAGGGAGAGCGAGAGAGCTAGCTTTGGCTCCTCTTTTTATATGTTTATCTCTCCCTGGGCCTGTCCTATGTAAACTGGGCCAGCCAGGAGTGTTGTTTGTTTTACCTGAGGTCCTCACTCTGGTCCTCGGACCTTCCCTTGTTCTATTTTCACGGGCTTTTCCCTTGTCTTTTAGCCACCGCTGTTTTGGACTCCTTTTCCCTATTCTGTCTACCTAACACATCCAAATAGAAAGCGATGAAACTGAAATTCACACCCAGGTCAGCCTGATTCCAAAGCCCTGTTCTTAACCACTAAGGAAGGAGGAACAAAAGCTGGTGGAGGGGAAGAAAAAGAGCCTAATCCTGCTGTTTCATGAATAAGGATGAGAGCCCAGGAAGGACAGAGAACTTTCCTGGGGACTTGAAGTTGGTGGTGTGGGCTCAGTGTGAAGGTAGGGGGTCGGTGCGGGGAGCGGGTGCAGGGTACGTTCTTGAAGACTGCAGAGCTGGACAAGCAGGCAAACAGGAAAAGATGCCAGAAGGAAGGCTCCAGGCCTGACCGGTCCACCAACTCCAGTGAGTGTGTCCTCAGGCCCCGGAGACACGATGGGGTGACCTCCCCAAATCTCCCTCCTCACAACCCTGAAGTTCCACCTTTTGAGTAACTTGTCTAGATTTCTTTTTTGAAGTGCAAACACCGCAGAGAGGCAGCACACACTGGGATCCAGTTCGAGCACCTTCAGCAGAGGTGCGTCTCTCTGCTCGCTTTTTACACATGTCTGGCACCTGGAGGTGAAAAAGATTAGCCCACCTTCAGGCCACCCCTTGAACACAGGTATAAGCGGTAAGTCTGAGAAAGATCCACAGAAAGGGATTCTGGGGAGAAAGAGGGAGAGGGGGCAGGGGCTGCCCCAGGCACCCAGGGGTATCTCCCAGGCTCCTCAGATCCGTATTTCCTAAACAAAATGCCATCTTTCCTCCTCAGACCTCACCTCCACCTTGGCCGATGGTGTTGAGATTCTCAGAGTCATTCTGACCTCCTCTCTCCCTCACCCATCCCCCCAACAACTTGTCCTGCAGATCCGGCCTCCCAGGTGGACCTTGAACCTCTCCACTTCTCTTCCCTCCACTGCTATCACTGAGCCATCACGGCTCACCCGGACAATTGCTACCACCTCCTGCCTGGTCTCTCTGCTTTGCCTGTTGCCTTGCAACCATCCATTTTCACTCAGCAGCCCAAGTGGTCTCTTTAAAACACAGATCCAGTCAGGTTCAGGCCTCCTCAAACCCTTTCCGTGAGGGTCCACTGCCTGCAGGACAAAGCCCAGACTGCTAAGCAGTGCTTACTGGGTCTTCTGTGATCTGACAGCTACCCACTTGCCTGATTCCACCTCCTGCCAATGCCGAGGACCCCCTGCACTCCAGCCATCAAAGCTCCTCGGGGTTCCCTCCCTGAGAACTGCTCTCCTGCACCTCCCTGCCTTTGCAGGTGCTGTTCCACCCCGCCTGAATTTCTCCTTCTTTCCCATCCCCTGTCCTTTTGTGGAGCCCACCCTCTAAGGCATCGTCCCCTCTAGGAAGTCTCCTGGGTCTCCCCCACCCCCACCCCAACCCCAGGCAGATGGCCCAGCCGCTCAGCATTCAAGGCAATCTGCACATTCCTCCACACTGCGTTTTAATTATGTGTTGACTTGTCTGTCTCTGCTAGACTGTGAGCATGTGCACTCTTTAAGTAACACAGGAATTGTATCTTTCTCATCACCAGTGACTAGCTCTTCCCAAAGAGCATCTCCGAAATGAAGGCAGGTGGAGAAGCCACCATAATGCCAGGTAGAAGGTGGGAAGAGGAGGGGATGATGAGGGGTACAAGAGAGAAAAATGAGATTGATTCTGTCTCTGGAAGTGGTCGCATTGGAGAGGGGGCCCAAAGCATGGACAGGGTTTCAACAAGCAGAGATGGGAAGACAAGAGACATCTGGGGGCTCTGCTGACCGTTTGCACAAACATATCATAGATGCCGGGCTTGCCTGGTGGCTCAGATGGTAAAGAATCTGTGTGTAGTGCAGGAGATCTGGGTTTGATCCCTGGGTTGGGCAGATCCCCTGAAGGAGGGAATGGGAACCCACTCCAATATTCTTGCCTAGGAAAGAAATCCCATGGACAGAGGAGCCTGGTGGGCTACAATCCACAGGGTCACAAACAATCAGACACGACTGAGTGACTGACACTTCCATTTTCGCTGTAGATACTAGCATTGCATGCTCAGAGGCAGGTCCGAGATCCCACCTTAGCATCCACCAGGGTCTCAGTCCTCCCCCTTTCAACCATGACAGTAAGGGATCTGTACCTCCAGGGCGGGCTGCTATTCCTTTGGGCCACTGGAAAAAGCAATACATTTGGGCCTTTAAATAGCTTGGCCAGATTCTCCGTCGTCCTGAGTTGCCTTTATTCACCATGCTGCTTGGTACTACTCAGTGCTCTTTTCTATTTCCTTGTCTTATCCTCTGTGGGCCCAAGGCCTGCAAGTAGCTGGAAGGGAACCAGAGCCTCAGGGGGAACACTCAGTGACTTGGCCTTTCCTGTTACTTCTTGAGATCCTCTGCTCTTCGGGGCTATGAGCAGAGACTGATGAGAAGACCAGTTTCTGTGCTAAGAAGAGTATTTGGACATCTTGACCAGGTCTCTGTATTAACCAGGAACTTGAGTGTATCCAGAAAGCCACAAACAAGAAAGCATGTTTTCTCCCAAATTGGTTGTTTGTATTCAGGAAGCTGGCTGCGGGCTGGGGGTCAGCACGCATGCGTGCAAGTAGAACCCAGGCAATCGTGCCCCTTGGCTGACTGGCACTGGGAGCTTAGCTGAGCACAGAGGCTCACCTGGTGCCCAGGAGCACAGGATCAAGAGATTTGCTTTGCTGGCAATTCAGCTGTGCTTTTGATCAAGGAACAAAAAATGTGAAAAACCAAACCAACAACAAAACAGAGCCGAAAAGTGGTTCAAGGCGAAATGGTTGAGTTGGGTGGACTTCAGGTGTCTGAGAAACCCCAGCGCACTGTTTCTGGGGCCCGCCCACTCCTGGGAGCAAGAAGTGGGTGGGTGAGGAAGGGAGGGACTCGCCAGGGAGGGAGGGAGGGGGAGAGGGAGGGGCCTTTCTGGAGCACCTACATGCTAAGCACTGGGCTTTGCCTACATTGAGAGGCCAAGGGGCAGAGTGGTTACGGTGGTGGGATGCTCGAGCCAGTCCACCTGGGCTCAAAATCTGGCCCTGTCCTCCCCAACTGAGTGTCCTTGGACTCTGCTTAATCATTCTGAGCCTTTTTCCGCAGTAGCGAAATACAAGTTGTTATGAGGATTCTACGTGTTTCCTAAATGTTCGTAGCGTTATTATTATAATATTCACTTGTTTAATCTTAACCATAACCTATGAGGTATGTGCTTTTATTCTCCTTGGTTCTCAGACCAGGAAACAAGCTCAGAGAGAGCGATTCCCTGCCAGGCCACACAGCTGGTAAGAGGCAGAGATGGAGCCATCCCCTTACACCTGCAGGAGGAGTCGACTCCACGCCGGCTCTGGTTGATGACGGGACTGGTCCTGGATCCTGCGATCTCGGTCCCATGACGGGGGCTCCACTGACCCCCCAACACGAGGCCCCACATGATGGGGATCGTGGGGCAGAATGGGTCTCCCTTGATGACCCCCTTCCCCTATTCTCCTCACAGATGCAGGACCAGAAGGATCAAGAGAGCATCCTGCAGCCCTCCCTTCCCACTGGGATGACAGAGCCGTGGGCTAGCAGTCAGCAGCTCTGCCACTAACCAAGGGCGACCTTGGCTAAGTCGTTTCCCCCATCCCTAAATGGAGCTGGACTCAATCCTGGGCCCTCTAAGGCTCTGCGTTTACAATTTTGAGGATCAGTGTCACATCTCACATAGGAAGATGTAAGAGTGGGTGTTTCAGCCAGTCTGCCACAATGAGAAGTGACAACCTGTTTGTTAAGTGCCCCTTGGAAGCACATCCATGTGGCACATACCATCAATTCCACGGGCTTCGAGAAGAGTTAGAGCAGGGAGAGGGTCAGCCGGGTTTGCTGCGTCCCCGCACCAGCGCTCATCTAATCCCCGTCCCCAGCAGCAGCCCGGTGACATGGGGACTGTTGATGGTGCCATTTTACCAAGGAGGCAGCTGAGGCTCAGAGAAGCCAGGTCAAACGTAGAGATGACCTTTGAGCCGTAGATTTCTGACTCCAAATCTGTGCTGCTCACAAGATTTCAGACAAACCGAACATTGCAAGCAAACAAACGACTTCACTTTTTGTTCTTTTTTTAAGCATCTCACTGTTCTTCCACAGTCCCTCCTCCACCGGCAAAGCGGGGGCTGAGATCCAGTTCATGTTTTACAGCCCCAAACCTTGGCTGCCCTGGAACAAAATAGCCTGATCAGGGCCTGGAAACTTGAATCTGAATGTCTAGCACATGTCCGGCTGGTGTCTTCTGAAGTCCACCGCGCTGGAGCCTGCTTGGGGGCCGAATGGTCGTGTCCCCGGGGGCACAGAACGCACTCCCCACACGTTTCCTCCTGTCCTATATGAGTCCCTTCTTTGCAGGCAGTTTCCCAGATCTCCAGCATCAACCATGTCCTGTATGTCTGGCCTAGTCCTCCAGGCAGCACAGGGAGCCACTGCCCCCATCTGCCCCTCCTTAGGAAGCAGAGCACCCACTGTCTTCCAGGCAGAGTTGGGGGCTTTGGAGTCAGACATGCCTGGGTCCACAGCCTGGTTCTCCACTTTATTCATTATTTTATTAATAATCTTATTTTATTAATCATGGGATCCTGGCAAATCACCTCACCCCTCTGGGCCTTAGCCTTTGTATTTGAAAAACAGGGAGACTATCTAATTCCTTTAAGAGTTGTATGCAGGTAAATGTGCACAATGCTTTAGATCCAGCTTGGGTGGAAGCACCAGGGGGGCTGCTGGGAGGGGGGAGGGGGGTGGGGCCGTGAGGGGCAGGGTCCTCGGTGCCCCCCTCATCCCACCAGAGCAGCTCCCCTGGTGTGTCTGGTTTAAGTAGCAGGTTGGGCTGGTGATTTTGGCTGGTGGAAAGGGTGATGCTGCTGGAAGTATACAACTCATGGCTATAGCTGTGTGGAGGTGCTGGGCACCCAGCGGGCACTTCATAAACGTTCGTGTTTTCCACTCCCTTTCTCCTTGCCCCCATCATTCTTTCCTTCCGGGCTTGTTATTCAGTGTGTGCTTGCTAAGTCGCTTCAGTCAAGTTTGACTCTGTGCGATCGATCCTATGGACTGTATCCCGCCAGGTTCTTCTGACCATGGGATTCTCCAGGCAAAAATACTGGAATGGGTTGTCACGCCCTTCTGCAGGGGATCTTCCCGACCCAGGGATCAAACCCGCATCTCATATGTCTCCTACATTGGCAGTCGAGTTCTTTACCACTAGCGCCACCTGGGAAGCCCCCGTTATTCAGTGGCTCAGCTAAAAGATGAACCCAAATGAATGGAGAGAAGGCAACAGTAGAAAGAGTATGGAGTGCTTTCAAAATGTCATCAGCCCAGGGTGTTGCTGGGGGTCGGAGGTGTGGGTCCAGGAGGCTATGTCAGAGACCCCACGGGGCTCCGTACCGAAGGCCCCCTGCAGGCACTGAACACCAGGGAACACCAGCAAAGACCCCACTCCACCCACAAGCCATTTGCAACAGGCTCTCCTCTTCCTCTTCTGAAGGGAGGACCAAGAAGGAAACCGACCCCTGAAGATGTGTGAAGGGGGCCCAGCAGGTGCGGAGGCCCAGTGCGCTGGCCCGGGGGCTTCTTGCAAACCAGTAGGGTCTGCTGGACAGTGAGGGCCCCGCCAAAGGAGAGAACCTGCCCTCAGCAGTGCCCAGTCCCCACCGTGCTCTGAAACACGCAGACCCGCTCCGGAGAGCAGCTCGGCAACTGGAGCCACAGCGCCACCTTCAGGCTTGCATCCACCTTGCATTTCCCCTGCAAAACCGTCTCGGCTAAAGCGAACCCTGCGGGGGCACTCAGATCCAGTCCACTAATCCTGCAAGATGTTGTGCTGCTGACGTGCTGAGACAGATGAGCTTAGAGTGGGGAGAAAATGTAACGGAGCTACAAGCGCATGGGAGCCAGAGTGTCAGGGCTATGCTCCAGGCAGACACTGTCAGAGCTGAAAGCCGATCTTCCCTCTCAAAGATGGGGAAACTGAGCCCCAGAGACCGGCCCTCAGTTACCTAGTGAGTTGCAGGCAAAGCTGGAACCTGAACGCAAGCTCTTAAGCATCCCATGCCTCTCAACTCGGATGGCTGTTTACCTCTTTAATTGCAGAATGACTTTGCTGGGCAAGAGACAGCTGCCACGAGCCTGCAACACACAACTGCAGAATGGTTTCTTTCCGCCCTGAAGGACCAGAAGATGAGGCTGAGGAAGCAGCCAGAGACGAACATTGGAACATGGACCCCAGGAAGCCCAAGGAGAGGCCTCTGCTCTCGTAGAGGATGTGAAGAGGTTTCATTCACGGGAGTCAGCTACCTTCCTACATACCCTCGCGCGTGGTCTCCCCATCTGGCAAACTCCTACTCCCCTTCACGATCTACTCACAGATTTCTGTCTGCGAGGCCTTCCCTTTCCTCATTCCCGTGGAATGCATCATTTCTGTCTTGTACCACCACTGTACCCCCTTGAGACATTGCATGTTGGAAGGATCCCCCTACATTAGGATGATTTCTGTGTCTATTTACGTAGATGGGGGATTCTGGCCAGGAACCAGATCTTGTTATTCCCTGTGTCTCCAAAGCCCAGCCGGGCACAGAACAGGCGAGGACTAAATGATGGATAATGGATGGATGGATAGGTGGGTGGGTGGTGAATGGGTGGATGCATTGGAAATGGAGTAAGTCTAGAGGACGGGGTATCACTCTAAATTTTGTATCCTGAAAACAGTGATGGCATCTGTCCTAAGGAGACATACATCCAAGAGCATCTGTTTCTAAGCCAACATGAAAAAAGCATAACTGAGGATATATGTGTGAAGAGGAGTGGTGTGCTGACATCACCTATTAGCTACTCCTTCTGCCTAACTCTTTCTCCTGGTTTCCCAGGGACTCTGTCGGAATTCGGTGATTGTGGAGGTGCGGTTCCTGAGATGCCTGTACCAGAATCACCTGGAGAGTTCCTTAAAAGGCAGGTTCCTGGGCCCTGCCCTCAGGAATTCTGAGTATCTGAATGTTTAATTGGCCCCACCCAGGTGACTCTGATGCATAGGTAAATTGGGCCACCACTTACTAAAGAGGAACAGCGGACAGGGACATGCCTTTGTTGACTGGTCCATCCAGAGAGGTTGACAAATTGACCTGAAGTCCCACAGATATTACATGGCAGGAACTGCCTGGAGAGTCCTCCAACACCTAGAGGCCAGGGGGAAAGGAAGGGTCTCTGAATCATTCCCGCACCCCAACGCTGACCTAGCCTGAGGAGGCTGGCACACTCCCTGAAGAGCTGGCCTTCCCCTACACCCCGCAGGCCATGGTGAGCAGGGCCTGCCTGGCGCTCCCATCCCTTTGCAAAGCCCAGAGTGGCCGGGTTTACTCCGTGTTTACCGTGGCAGAGAAGCCAGCAGCTGTTTTCAGTGTCTCTACCTAAACAGAGCTGTCTCTCCCAAACACGGGCTCTGCCAGCAAACATGTCCAGACCTGGAACACCAGCCCCGGCTGTGTTCAGGCTGGAAAGAACTCAAGGATGACGACAGAACCAGAAGACCATTCTGGACCCGGGGATGACCAAACATCCTAGCAACTCTGAGTGGGCAAGCAGCCCTCCCAGGCCAGCTGGTGAGTTCCTGGAAGGAAAGGGGAAAGGCCCGTTGGAAGGCAAAGGAAAATGCACAGCATCACCCAACCCCCTGCCTGCCCTGTGTTCCAGAAGGACCTACCCTCCTGCCATGGCGGGCCTTTTGTCGAGCACCTACTATGTGCAGGCCCTACATTTGGTGCCTCACTGTTTTGATTCATCCTCATAATAACCCTCGGGAGACATAAGGCTGTTATGCTTGTTTCACGTATGGGGCTTCCCTGGTGGCTCTGCGGGGGGCACCTGCCTACAATGCAGGAGACTGTCTACACTGCAGGAGATGCACGTCTGAGCCCTGGGTCGGGAAGATCCCCTGGAGAAGGAAGCGGCAACCCACTCCAGTATTCCTGCCTGGAAAATAACATGGACAGAGGAGCCTGGTGGCCTACGGTCCATGGGGTCACAAAGAATCGGACTGAGCTACTAAACCACCACCACCAATATCCAGAAAGGTAAAGTGACTGGCCTAGATCCTGAGTGGGTCAGACTAGGAGCAGGGTCAGAACTTGAATTCAGGTTTCTCTGTTTTTTTTCCAGGCTCCCTTGCAGCCAGCTGTGCTGTTCCCCACTCAGCCCAAGCTGTCTGGCCCCCCTGCCTCTGTCCAGCTGCTCCCTCAATCCAGAAGGCCTTGTCCCTGATTTCACTGGGAGTCATCCTTCAGCTTCTTCAGACCCACGTCACAGGCTGCTTCTTCCCTAAAGCCCTCCTGGATTCCATCTCCCATCAGAGTAGAGAAATTAATTGCTATGTTCCCAAAGCACATTGGGGAATTCCCTGGTGGCTCAGACGGTAAAAGGTTTGCCTGCAACACGGGAGATCCAGATTCGATCCCTGGGTCAGGAAGATCCCCTGGAGAAGGAAATGGCAACCCACTCTAGTACTCTTGCCTGGAAAATCCCATGGACGGGGGAGCCTGGTGGGCTACAGTCCATGGGGTTGCAAAGAGTCGAACACGACTGAGCGATTTCACTTTCTTTCTTTCAAAGCACATTGCTCAGACTAGTATTCACCTGCATTTTCATCTGCCTTCTAGTCTCTGATTTCCATGACCATCTGCCTAAATCTTAGTCTCCACCTCCCACCCCCAGTTCCTGCCCACCACACCCCTGCCCCAGGGCCTAACTCAGTCTTTTTTTTTTTTCCCTCAGCAGGCAGGCTTTCAGGCTGTCCCTGTGGTTGAATCACACGTGGGGCCCATGTGTAGACTGAGTAATGTGTCCCCATCTCCCACCTCCCTGGCCACCAATGAGGGGGATATGTCTATTGGTCTAATGGAGGAGCCCTGAATTCTAAGTTAGAAGACCTAGGTTTGAAACTTGACTCTGAAGCTGAGTGACTTTGCCTAAGTCACTGAGCTTTCCTGGGCCTCAAGTTCTATTGGTGGGATGTGTGGGTGGATGGAATAGATGATCTCTGTGCTCCGTGGCTGTCCTACACTGACCACGCATTGAGTGTGGCTTCCTACATGGGGCATTTGCATCTTTGATGTTGTTCTGTCTCTCAGTCTTGTCCAACTCTTTGCGACCCCATGGACTGCAGCACACCAGGCTTCCCTGTCCTTCACTATCTCTCTGAGTTTGCTCAAACTCATGTCCATTGAGTTGATGCTGGCATCTGACCATCTCATCCTCTGTTGCCCGCTTCTCCTCTTGCCTTCAATCTTTCCCAGCATCAGGGTCTTTTCCAATGAGCCAGCTCTTTACATCAGGTGGCCAAAGTATTGGAGCATCAGTTCAGCATCAGCCCTTCCAATGAATATTCAGGGTTGATTTCCTTTAGGATTTACGGGTTTGATCTTCTTGCGGTCCAAGGGACTCTCAAGAGTCTTCTGCATCTTTATCAAGAATCTAATTCCCTGAGCCCTCAGAGAGGCTGTGGGGTGCCTGCCTGATGGAGACTAAATCAGGCTCAGCCGGACAGGGGGGTTCAAGTGTGAAGAAATGACTTTGGGTGGGTCAGCTGAAGGGCCATGAATGCCAAGGAAGAAGAGTGGGCTTGATGCAGTGGCTGCTGACCCCTAGCAGGGAAGGACAGGGCAGCAGGGCTGGGCGCCAGTGTTGGGGGTGATGGAAAGACAGCTCCACCCTCCCTTGGACACCACTCAGCAGCCCGAGAGACCAGGTTCTGGGCCAGTATGAGTGGCAGCAGGACTGAGAAAGGAAAGGTTCTGGAAACTTCTCAAGAGAAGAATCTATAGGGCTCAGCGATGCCAGCACGGGGCAGGGAGGAGGAGGGGAAGCAAAGATGGCCCAGGGGTTTGATCCTGGAAGATCAAACCATTGATGAGGCCCAGAAGTGACAGGCAGATGAACCCATGGAGGAACAGCTGAGGGGCTGGGAGCCTGGTGTGGAGGGGAAAGGGGGCAGGGGGCGGGCCCAGCACAGAAGACCCAGCTTCCAGGCTTCTCTGTGAGCAGGTCAGTGTTTTGAGCCTCTCTGTCATCCGTGAAATGGGAGGAAGAATCCTACCTGACAGGGATGGTGGGAGGCTTTTAGCCACTGAGGCATATACGGTGCCTTCCATGATAAGCCTCGTAAACAGTGATGAGTTCGCCATCCATTTGTATTCCACGAAGTGATCATAATAATAGCTAGCATTTATTGATGACCTGCCAGGTGCCAGGCAGCGTCATAAGTGATTTGCTTATACATGTGATCTAAACTCTTCCTCCCCCAAATTCTACAAGACCCCCTGCATTTTCGTGGATGGTAATACTACAGATCAGAAAAGTGAGACGACTTTCCCCAAATCTCACAGCTCGAAAGGGACAGTCACCTCTACCGAGCTTCAGTAAGCAGCTGGAACACGGAGGGTGAAAACCCGGCTGAGGTCTTCCAGGTACCTCGTGGCAGCTCCCAACCTACAGCAGAATAGGTCTCTGGGAGCTATTTGCTCTGGAATTCTATTCTCTCTGCCATGAATGCTGCTAGACCAGGAACAAATATCTCCTGGCTTGACTCTCTGCGAGCTGGGCACTGGGAAAGGATGTCAGGCCCGAGACCATTGTTCACGATCTGCGGCTGCACCAGCCCGCCCGCCCGCCCGCCCGCCTTTCATGCAACTTCGCCGGGTGCTATTATTCAGCTCTGAGCCATCACCAGGAGCTGCAAAGCAGTTAATTACAGAAGTATAATCCCCTTCTTCACAAGAAGCTGATCTTCGAGGGTTGCAAGAAGATAAGATTTATGCCTCTTTCAGTTCCTTTATTCTCTCATCAACATAGATTCATATTTCAGTTTCCCGCATCGGAAACAAAAGAGGAAACTGCTCAGCGCCCTGCTGCTGGAGAGAGATAAATTAGGTTACACAAAGAGCCAGTCCTATAAACTCCATCTCTTTCCCTTCCTTTCATGTTGGTGATTATGAAGAGAGTCAAGGGCAGTTGAAATAGATCCCTCTGCCTGCCTGCCTGCCTGCCTGCCTTGTCTACTTAAAGACAGGAGACAAATGGGTTGATAGCGATCCGCATGGTACCAGGGAAAGAGGCCTGCAACGATCCAACGCCGGCTTGGTGAACAGATCAGATAGAAAGACCTTTGTCTCCTGCCCTTCCCTGGTCACAAAATTGTTTCCAAAGGCCACAGAGAGAAGCTGGACGCTGTGCCACTGTGAATGCTTTCATTTTTCCGATGGCAGCATGTGCGATGCTATTTGCTCAAAAGAAAGGGCTTGCGATTTGGCGGCCCACGTGGCCTGACGGTGCCAGGGCCCCCGGCCAGTTTCAGTAAAGTGGACACAGGTCGCCAGCAGATCAGACCGCAGAACAAGGCCCGATTTAGCAGCCCTGAGGAACAGGTTCCAGCCTCTTCAGAGATAAAAAAAAAAAAAGACCCACTTACTGAGAGCAGTCGCCAGTGACATATTATCCTTCTACAAAGGAATCGGGGTGGGTTATTTTGATCATTGGCCTTTGCGCCTCTTGTGGTGCTTTTCTGGGCTTTGCTGGAGCTATTAGCTGTCAAGAACTCTGTTGGTAGGAGGAACAAGGGGACCCCAGGATTGACCTGATTTGCCCTAGGAAACAGAGCAAGTTGGTGGCAGGGCTGGGGATGGCAGAGGTTCTGAGGGCAACAATTGACTGGGCATCAGTGCAGGGTGCCAGGCACTGTGCCAATGCCCAGAGTCCCTGTGCCAGCCTGCCACGTGATGCCACCTCCCCAGGGTGCTCTTTTCAGACATCCTGGCTCTCCTTGGAGGTTTTCTTTATTATTTTATTTTTTAATTTCTGGTTGGGGGAAGGGAAAATCTAATATTTGAAAGATACAAAAGGGAAGAAAAGAAATTGAAAGCAAGAGCCAAGTTGGCCTCAGTAATAAAATGTCAACCCACAAGACACAAAACAAGAGTCTTTAATAGACTTGGAGATTCAATTATGCCTTTATATTTCCAGCTGAGTCGTCATCATCTAAATCATTCTTTCACTGTAAACACACCTTAATTCACAAATAGAATATAAAACAAATCATGTTTGAAAGTCGTGTCGCTTCTGAGCCATCCCTCTTCAAAGACACACACCTCAGCACTGGCTCCAGGGAAGGTTAAGGAGAGCCTTGGGCACTGTCTCCAGTTCAAAGCCTGTGATCCGTCTCGCAGATGACTAGAGGTGTGCTCAGAGGCTGAGGCCGGATCCATCTTTCCCATTCTGGAACTTTTAAAGGCTGTTCTCCTCTCAGCTGCTCGTCACCCTTCCTCAAGCCCTCAGAGTGTGTGTGTGCGTGCTAAGTCGCTTCAGTCGTGACCAATTCTGTGCGACCCCATGGACTGTAGCCCACCAGGCTCCTCTGTCCATGAGATTCTCCAGGCCATGCCCTCCTCCAGGGGATCTTCCTCACCTGGGGATCGAACCCCGTATCTCTTACGTCTCCTGCCCTGGCAGGCAGGGTCTTCACCGCTAGAACCCCCTGAGATAACAGCTCCTGCCTCTGCCTGGATCGTTCCAATTATTTTTTTCCAGAAGCCATTTCAAATGTGATAGTGCAGGTGAATGCCAGCACAGTTGATTCTCTACCAGCTGCCAGGGGAAGGACACAGCCAACCCAGCCCCACTTGGCTGGGAAGTGGGGCCTTCCTCTGTGGGATGAACCCATTTTGCCAAGAGGGGATACCCAACCCTGCAGGGCACCTGTCAACCAGCTCCCGAACCAAGTTCCCTTCTCAGGCCATTCCTCTCCACTATTTTTTTTCCCTTTTTGGGGGCTTTCTTTTATTATTTTTTTATAACTTACAAAAGTAATACCTGCTCTTTGTAACACATTATTCAATTGAGTCGTGTAAAGCCGAGGTCTCCTCAGTCTTCTCTGACCCAAATTCCGCATTCCTAAGGAGCCAGTTACCAACAGTCTCATGTATGTTTCTTCATGTATTTCTTTCAGTTCATGTAGATAGTAAAGAGTCCCCTGAATTCAGTTTTTGCCTTTTTTAATTTTTTTACAAATATGGCATCAAACCATACATATTTTTCTACAACTTACTATTTTGAATAACAAAAGAACCTGGATATCTTTTCAAGTCAATACAGAGATGCTGGGTTGATTCTGTTTAATAAGGTTGTTTGCATGAGATTGGACAAGTATGGCATGAGTATGGCTATACCACAACTTTCCAAACCAGCCTGGAACCCTTGATTCTTCTGGATGTTTCCTGGATATTTTGATATTGTATCATGTCTGACCCATCGTATCTAAAAAAGCCATGGTTTCCCTCCATTGATAAACTGTCTTTGGCAAGGCCTTTTCCAGGCTGACCCAGCCTTAGGAAGAAAATTCCTTACTCATATGGTGTTCCCCAAAGTAGTTCCTGCCAAGGGAGTCCTGGCTTTTTGAGGCTGGACTCAGATAGACTTGTAAAAGCAGGTTTCATTGCCATGAAATCTGAACTTCCTTTTGGCAATGAAACACACACACACACACACACACACACACAAACACACACACACACAACCATAAGGCATTACTAAACCCTTAAGACATCATGAGCAGGCATGCAAAAATTCTCCATGCAATTCTAGACATAAACCCAATCCCCACCAGAAAGACTACTTCAGAAAACAATCCTTGAGAACACAAAAAGAGACTGTTTACCGAAGAACAATTTTTATAATGCTGTTGCCGCGTTTTATTAGAGCAGGAAGAAGTCTGAAGTGGAGACAGGCTACAGAAGATTTCTGCGCTCATTTAAACTGAATGCTAAAACAGTCTGGGCCTGAAATGTTTCAAAACTGGAAGTAAATTCTTGGAGGCAATCTGCTTTCCTGGAGCTCTTTTATGGAAGTCACATTCAAACAGTTTTAGAAATCAAAATGAAATCTCACAAAATGTCTTAAGAGTTTGTATCCCCTAAAACTAGTGATTCCTTTTCTGGGTCTCTATCCTAAAAAATAATCAGCAGTGCCAGCAAAGATTCACATCAAAGGATGCTTATCCCAGAATTATTTATAATTTTGAAAAATATAAAATAAGCAAAATGGTTTACAACGGGGAAATGTAATATTGCACAGCTATTTAAAAAGATGTGAGCAAAGGGTTGAATACTAAGAATAAATGTTTATGTTACAATGTTAAGTAAAAAAGAAAGATAAATTGCATATTTAAACTGTGCACGAATATACATAGAAACACTGGAAGAACATACAGCCACATAGGGAATAGTAGATATCCCGCTACAGGGATAACACAGTGGTTATCCCTGGGTGGTGGAATAATGTGTTATTTTTAATTTTTCTGTAATTTATAAATTTTTCTAAAATGAGCCTGTGCTATTTTTATAATGGAGTAAATTAGATAGTCTTAAACCACACACAAAAGATAGAGCTGACTTTACCATTTTGGGGAACATGGGGTGGTATGTGTGAGAGGAGATGGGTGTGGTTAGTTAAGGGTTTTCTGGCTTTGGAGGGGCTGTGATGAAGAAAGTCCCCCCACTTTCTGGCATCTTTAAGAGTGTGGGCCATAAAATGAAATATCTTCTGCAGAACAAGCAGCAGAAATGCCAAAGTGATGATACTGTCCACTCACTCGGCATGTGGTGTGCACCAACTACCTGCGAGGCACTTGGGGAGATAACTAACTTTGCGTTCTAGTTTATTAAACAACAAGACTACATTTCATCTCCATCACCAAACAGGTAGCATTAATGATCTTGATTTTCCCTCTACTGTTCTCAGAGAGGCAAGCAGAAAGATAAATGAACAAGTTGTGATTTGTAATGTATTCCCTAGAGAACATATTGGAAGTAGCCCGTAGCCCTGGCACCTTCATGACTCTGCTAAGACTGTGTATTTTTCATTAGAGCCAGCTTGGGGGAAAGATGCAGGGAGGCAGTTATCATGCTAAGGTCTGCAATTTCTCCTGTCTGTTCTGAAAATTCTTGACTGATGGGTGATTTCAGCAGGACCAGTAAAGAGTTATTAACCCATTCATTTAGCAAATATTTATTGGATACCTGTGATGAATTGATGCTATTCCAGGGGCTGGGCTAGTGCAGCAAACGGAATCCTCCACCTGACAGCATTTATATTCTAGTTCAGAAGTGGGCAATAAATAAGACCGTAAACTAAAATCAGCCAGGTCACGATCACCTTTATGGAAAAAAAAAAATAAATAAAGCCAAGTTATGAGCAAAGACTGTGACAAAGGGTTATTTTCTAGATAGAGTATTTTAAAAAGTGCTCCCTACAGAGGGGACATCTGAGCCACTACCTGAATAAACTGATTGAGTGGCATGACCATCTAGAGGAGCTTTTTATGTGGACAGAACAAATGCAAAGGCCCTGAAGCAGGAATGCAGCTGGAAAATCAGTCTGGCCAGAGCACTGTGAGTGACGAGGAGAGTGGATGGAAACTGAAGTCAAGGAGGCAGCCAGGAGCCAGATCATGTGGAGCTTGGTAAGGACTTCAGGTTTTATTCTAAAAGTCAAAAGGGGATGGTTTTGAGATGGGGAGTAAAGTGATCTACGTTTTAAAAGATCACTCTGGTTACCATGTGGGGGATAAGCATATAAACAAGAATTCAGACTAGGAAGCTATTGCAGAAATCTAGTGAAAGATGGTGATGGAGATGGCGAGAAGTAGTAAGATTCAAGATATATTTTAAAGATAGAATTTGTAGGATTTGGGGTTAGACTGACTGTGTGGCAAGAACAAACAGACACAAAACAAAACAAAAATCCAAACCAAAAAATATATCAAGGAACAGTATAAAGTCTTCGGCATCAGAAGCTGGGTATATGGAGGTACATTTAATGATAGGGGGAGTCCTGGGGGAAGCTTGGATGCTTTGCTTGTTTTAAGGGAACATAGAGGATGTTATTAGTGCCCATCTCACAGCCTTTCCACCTCAGTGAACACTGGTTGACTTCTGACTGCCAGCATTTGCATCTCTTTGCCTGAGAGCTTTCTCCCAAGCTGTGGAAACCACTTCTGGGCCCAGCACACCTCATGGGAACTTGTCAATCCCTGACACTCTGCAGTTGATGGATAAATATCCCAGCTTCCTTCCCTGGGTGGGATGAGGGGGCATTGGATGATTCTGACATGTGCCTGTGTGTGTGATCAGTTGCTCAGTCGTGTCTGACCTGTGGAATTTTCCAGGCAAGACTACTGGAGAGGGGTGCCATTTCCTACTCAGGGTATCTTCCTGATGCAGGAAGCAAACCTGTGTCTTTGGGGTCTCCTGCATTGGCCGGCGGATTCTTTACTACTGGCGCCACCTGGGACCACTGCATCTCAGGGTTCACTGTAGCTCTAGTTCCTAGTCACCAGTATCAGCTAGCTTGATAACACATCCCTGTATTGGCCTTTTTCCTTTTCCAGCTCATTCTCCCCAATTCCCTGCCTATGGTTTCTGCACCTTCCAAATAAATAACCTACACTTGAATCCTTGATTCTAAGTCTAGTCTGGGGGATTCCAAACTAAGATGAGGAAAACAAGAGCATCTTCCAATTTCTTACGCCCTGTTCTTTTTCACAGCCACTAATCATCTTGCCTTTGGCCATTCTTTCTCATCACCTCTACCAGAATGGTAGGAGTCAAGATAATCAGTGAACTATATGTGGTAGAGACAAAATGGAATGATTTTAATAAACCAGATAGTCAACTGACCTCCCCATCCCAATCCCTGGCCTTGCTAATAATCAGTTTTCCTTTCTTTTCCAACCACTAAGTGCAACTACTCCACCTTGCTTTTTCATTTTCAAAACTGATTAAGAAAAAAATAGAAAGCTCAATCACCTAAGAACACCAAGGGAGATGTCAAAATGGAATAGGCAGGAGAATGACAGAACTTTTCATCCCCTCCTTCACTGGACAGTTCAGCCAATGCCCGGCAACATGAAGGTCACAAAATATTAGCAGCAGCAGCAAATATTATTTACTAAGCATTGACTCTACGGGCTTCCCTGGTAGCTCAGCTGGTAAAGAATCTGCCTGCAATTCAGGAGACCCTGGTTCGATTCCCGGGTGGGGAAGATAACCTGGAGAAGAGATAGGCTACCCACTCCAGTATTCTTGGGCTTCCCTGGGGGCTCAGACAGTAAAGAATCTGCCTGCAGTGTGGGAGACCAGGGTTTGATCCCTGGTTTGGGAAGATCCCCTGGCGAAGGGAATGGCCACCCACTCCAATATTCTGACCTGGAGAATTCCAAGGACTGTACAGTCCATGGGGTTGCAAAGAGTTGGGCAGAATTGAGCGAATTTCACTTTCACTTCACTTTCAAGCATTGACTTTAGGAGGAACTAGAGTCTCTCATCAAATGCCAGAGGGAAGGGAGACCTGACTTGCCCTATGCTGTACCTCTTGGGGAAGATGCTTGTTTGTAAAGTAGGTTTTATATGTCACAAATGATTCAGAGTCATCACTTTCCATTTTCCTTCTGTTGACATGAATTGACTGTGGGAGGAGGTGGTTTAAAAAAGCAAAAGCTGCACAAAGATCTCTCGGTTTGAACAAAAAAAGGCTTGCTGCAAATGCACTGCCGGCAGCCACCATCAGGCACGCTGTGATCACCAGTGTCCTTTCTACAAACGAGAAGACGACCGAGGCACAGTCCCACTGGTGGCGAGGATGCTGGAATTCGGACCCCCTGGAGGACCAAGGGGTCCTGAGAACCTTGAAATCAGTCAGATCTGGGATCAAGCTCCAGTTTAACCAACTTACCAGCTGGTGGCTTTGCATATATTATCCACTCTGAGCCTTGGTTTCCTCATGAGCTAAGTGAGGAAAACGTACCCACTTCACAGGGTGGCTGAGATAAATCACGGAGAGCAATAAGCACACCATCAATGTCAGCTCTGTTTTCTGGGTAACTATTTGTGCTGAAGGCTGCCTGGCAAGTCTACCCTGACTCAGTAAAAACTTGAGAAAAATCAGCTCAGTGATTCTCGGGAAAAAAAAGGATGACACCCAAATAATTGTTCCTCCCCAGGCCTTCTGCGCTGCTCCCAAAGCCCTCCCATGTGGGAACAGCAGCTCCTCCTGAACCCGTGTCTTGTGCTTCAGTGTCCTCAGCACTGATCACAGGGCTTGGCCCGTAGAAGGGAGCGAGCTTGGTGTCATGGAAATGACATGGTTTTGAGTTAGACAGGCCGGGGTTCAAGTCCCAGTTCTGCCACATGTCTTTGAGCAACTTGCTTCCTTAAACTTCAGGATCCTTATCTGTAAAATGGGTGATAACATCTACTTTTTAAAATAGAACTGAGATGATAGATGTAGAGCCTAATACCAGTGCCAAATTATAGACACTAGAAAAAAAATTAGCATTTATTAACAAACATTTGCTGAATTGACTCATGGACAAAATAACTGAACTCCATTCAGTTGTCAGTGTACACCTTCCCCCATCCAGAAGCAGTAGAAACCTGCCTTAATACCATTTTCTTTCTGCCTCTCAAGATGTAGCCACAGGTCTTTCTTACAGCAACAAAGTTTTGTTAAAAGCACACCACCTGCCCCGATGTGCACACAGAAGGAACATCAGGTCACAAATAACGCCCATCGAGCCTCACAGCCTCTCCCCCAAATATACGTTAATTACAAATGGAGTTCTCCACCTTACAGTGAAGATCCGACAGACACATCTTAAGCCCAGTAGTCACGGTTGTCAACACCAGAATGAAACATGCTGACATCGTGAGCCCCCAGCACGGTACACTGAGGACGCGTCACTTCTGTGAAGGTTTCTTGCAGAAACTTCAAAACCCCCGTCTAACCGTGAGAAAACATCAGACAAGTCCAAACTGAGGACAGTCTGCAAAATAACTCAACAGAGCTCCTCAGAAGTGCCAAAGTCATAAAAGACGAGAAAAACATGAGAAACTGCACAGGTTGGAAAAGACCAAGGAGACGTGAAAATAGGATGCAACGTAGGAAGCTGGATAGGTTCTGAATAAAGTTTGCAGTTCAGCTTTAAAAACAAAAATATACTGCAAGCAGCCTTGAAGGGGTAAAGATTGACAAAGGGTTCAACCAAGAGGTGAACAGAAGAGAGAAGGCTAATCCTAGTCTTCATATAGTGAAGACTATTTGGGGCCCTGGAGATAGAGTAACACACAAGAAAGACAAAGATCTTTACTTTCATTGTTTATGTATTATTGGGGTGGGGTTAGTCCATAAACAATCCATAGGGTCACAAAGAGTTGGACACGACTGCAG
This sequence comes from Bubalus bubalis, assembly GCF_019923935.1. NCBI lineage: Eukaryota > Metazoa > Chordata > Mammalia > Artiodactyla > Bovidae > Bubalus > Bubalus bubalis. The sequence goes on from NC_059172.1 coordinate 9,451,839, forward strand.
CGACTTGGCACACAGTCAATAAACAAAGGAAGAAAGATGCAAGAAGACAGCCGTAATGAGGAGTGTCATGATGAAAGGGAGTTGGGATGGTGTGACAGGGAGCACAGGGGGCCACTGAAGTGTGGGTGGCAGAGGAAGGGCTTATTTGAGGAGATAGCATTTAAACTTAGATAGAAACCAAGAGATTCAAGTCTGCAAACATCTAGAAAAAAAGAAGTGAAACTCTCTCAGTCGTGTCCGACTCTTTGCGACCCCATGAACTATACAGTCCATGGAATTCTCCAGGCCAGAATACTGGAGTGGGTAGCCTTTCCCTTCTCCAGGGGATCTTCTCAACTCAGGGATCGAATCCAGGTCTCCCACATTGCAGGCAAATTCTTTACCAGCTGAGCCACAAGGGTTCCAGGCGAGTAACTCATGCAAAGGCCCCAAGGCAGGTCCAGACTTGGAAGACTGACAGCTTGTGGTGGATCACAGTGAACAGAGAGGTGGAGGGTGGTCACAGGCAAATCCAGGTCACGTAGAGTCTTACAGGGCTCGGCAATTAGTGTGGGACGACAAAGAGAGGTTCAAGGTAGAGGAGTTATAGAATATAATATATTTGTTTAATTAGTCATTTTTGGCTGTCCTGGGTCTTGGTGCTGCCCACGAGCTTTCCCTAGTTGTGGCGAGCAGGGGCTTCTCGTATTTGTGGTGTGTGGGCTTCTCACCACAGGGGATCCTCTTGTTGTGGAGCACAGTCTCCAGGGTGTTCAGGCTCAGTAGATGTGGCCCTCGGGCTTAGTTGCCCCACAGCACGTGGAATCTTCCCAGACCAGGGATAGAACCCGTGTCCCCTGCATGGCAGCAGATTCTTAACCGCTGGACCGCCAGGAAAGTCCCTGATACAAGTTTTAAACAAATATTTTGACTGTTCTGTGGCAGATGGACTGGGTGGGTGCTGGAGGGAATGTGTCATCAGATTAGAAGCAGGGAGTCCAGATTCAGAAGGGTTGCAGTTAAGCAGGCAAAGGATGATGGTGCTTGAGTTACAAAGGTAGGGATGCAAAGAGCAGGTGGGTTTTGGATATGTTTTGGGAGAAAAGCTGATGGAACGTGTTAATGAACGACCTGGGGGGAATGAGAGAAAGAGGATTTCAAGATTACTCCTGGGTTTTTGCTTTGAGCTCACTGATGTGTGGTGTTACCACCAGTTAAAAGGAAAGAACCCTGGGAGGAGAAGAGGTTGGGAATTGGAAATGGAAAGTTTTATTTTAGACATGTTGAGTTTTTTATATTAATGAACTAACTTCCATCTCATACTTTATATGTATCACCAGACAAAGGACTTTGAGATCCCAGATGCTGCCTTCCTTTTCAATTCCTTGTTAAGCAGGAATAAAGAGAAAGATAACCGAATAAAATATTCAGTCTTTTGTAAAACACTTTTATGTTCAGAGGTTTGGTAGTAGAGCCACATCCTTCCTGGGCAGGCGTAAGTAGCCAATCAATCACTGTGTCACACCAAGCAATTGTTCAGGGGGCAAACTAATTAAAAATTTAATCCCATGATTTTCATCTTAATCTCTTTTTCCCATTAGCTTTGATCAATGCCCACAAATACAATATAACAGAACTTTTCATTTAGATAAATGACTGAGTGGGGTTCCTAATTAATCTGTTTGTTATGAACCAACTGATAACTAAAATTATATGCTAATTACCTAAAATTTCACACTAATTTTTAAAGCCCTTTGTTAGTACAAAAGCTATATTCCTGTTATCAAACGAAATGTCCTGTCTATGGTACGTTCACCCATTGTTCAAACCTATTTCTCTTGACCTTCTAAAGTCAAGTGCCAGCATGCTGCGTTCATAAACAGTGGCCTTGAGAAGCGTCTGCTCACCCTTACCCCACACTGTAACACAAATAATAGTGTAAGTTGTACCAACGAAGAGATTCCATGAACTTCTCAGCTACTTAGGAACTTCTGCTGCACCCTGACAAAACTGCAAACAATCAGGCCGAGAACCATGTATAACGTCAGCGAGGATGTGACAAGTATCTGAGAAGGAGTGAATTTTACAGCCTGTCCCAACGCCAAGGTCATTGCTTAGGAGGCTCATGGAGCCTCACTAGATCTTGAAGGCAGGGAATGTTCATTTGGTGACCATTTTATCATCTATAACAAAATGTCTACTGCCTTCAAGTCCCATAGCACCTCTTGGGATGCCAAAATCCTTAGGTTCCTCCAAGTAAAAGAGCTCTTCACTTAAAAAATAAAAGTGGCTCTGAAAGTGAAGTCACGCAGTCACGTCCGACTCTTTGTGAGCCCATGGACTGTAGCCTACCATGCCCCTCTGTCCATGGGATTTTCCAGGCAAGAATACTGGAATGGGTTGCCATTTCCTCCTCCAGAAGATCTTCCCCACCCAGGGATCGAACTCAGGTCTCTCACGTTGCAGGCAGACGCTTTCCCATCTGAGCCACCAGGGAGGCTCTAGTCTCCTGCAATCTTTTCGATCCTCTTTACAGTGATTTCTCCCCTTGGGTTTTCACTGCCACTTCAACAAAGGGTGAGAAGGGCGAAGAATGGTGCCTGCCATTAATGAAAACCCGTACAGACCCCTCCTCTTGCTGGACATGACCCCAGAGACAGGAGGAAAGCTTACCAGCAAATGTGCCCATTTCATGAATGACTCTTAAGGGAGAAGAAAATGGTTTTCAGGCTGCCAAATCCAGTGTACACACACATTTTATGGAGATAAGACCCAGCTACTAGGCATCATTGTTTCTGTCCACATATAGCATCTGCCACTTCCAACAGCCTGATAATCTCTTTGGGGTCAGTTTTCAACTTCAACTTACTTAACCTGACTCCCTCCCCCACTTCTCCCCCCTCCTTTCAGCCCCTCCTCTCATCACTGGCCTGGCCGCCCAGTCAGACAGGGCTAGAGCTGAAGAGAAAAGGAGCAGAGGCCTCTGAGGTTGTCAGCTTCCAGGGGGCTTTAAAGGGTCTCCCAGGCAACAGGAGAGGAAGTGGTCCAGGCTCAGCGCCAGAAAAGGAGGTTGGGTAGAGGGCCAGGTTGCTGCCTTGCATGTGATGGTTGGGACCACACAGCCTGAGGTGCTGAGCTCCGGCTGCCCTGAAGAGGGGGGTAGTGCTCCCTCTCATTCTCATCCCATCATTCTAACAAGTATAGAGAAAGCAAGAAAACTCAAGAAAAACATCTACTTCTGCTTCATTGACTGCACTAAAGCCTTTGACTGTGTGGATCACAACAAACTGTGGAAAATTTTTAAAGAGATGGAAATACCAGACCACCTTACCTGTCTCCTGATAAACCTGTATAGAAGTCAAGAAGCAACAGTTAGAACTGGACATGGAACAACAGACTGGCTCAAAATTGGGACAGGAGTATGTCAAGGCTGAGTATTGTCACCCTGCTTATTTAACCTTCATGAAGAGTACATCAGGTGAAATGCCGAGCTGGATGAATCACAAGCTGGAATCAAGAGTGCAGGGAGAAATATCAGCAACCTCAGATATGCAGATGACATAATTTTAATGGCAGAAATGGAAGAGGAACTAAAAAGCCTCTTGATGAGGGTGAAAGAGGAGAGTGAAAAAATTGGCTTAAAACTCAACATTCAAAAACCTAAGATTATGGCATCTGGTCCTGTCACTTCATTACAAATAGAAAGGGGAAAAGTAGAAACAGTGACAGACTTTATTTTCTTGGGCTCCAAAATCACTGCTGACTGCGACTGCAGCCATGAAATTAAAAGACGCTTAAATTAAAAGACGCTTGCTCCTTGGAAGAAAAGCTGTGACAAACCTAGACACCCTCTTAAAAAGCACAGACATCACTTCGCCAACAATGGTCCGTATAGTCAAAGCTATGGTTTTTCCAGTAGTCCTGTATGTATGTGAGAGTTGGACCATAAAGAAAGCTGAGCACTGAAGAACTGATACTTTCAAACTGTGGTGCTGGAGAAGACTCTTGAGAGTCCGTTGGACAGCAAGAAGATCAAACCAGTCAATCCTAAAGGAAATCAACCCTGAATATTCATTGGAAGGACTGATACTGAAGTTGAGGCTCCAATATTTTGGCCACTTTATGCAAAGAGCCAACTTATTGGAAAAGATCCTGAAGTTGGGAAAGATTGAAGGCAGGAAGAGGAGAGGGCAGCAGAGGGTGAGATAGTTAGATAGCATCACCTACTCAATGGACAAGAATCTGAGCAAACTCCAGGAGATAGTGAAGGACAGGGAAGCCTGGAGCACTGAAGTCCACAAAGAGTTGGATCTGATTTAGCGACCAAACAAAAACAACACTGGGTAGAGGGCAGTCTGCTATGTGCCAGAACCCAGTGGACAGGACCCACTGGTCACTTTCCCTCCTTGCAGTAAAACCTCCTAAGACAGACCCAGAAGCACTAATCCCCTCAGGAGGATTTGGAGCACAAGGCTCAAGGTCTGCACAGGCCCAGGTGGTCTAGGTGCATCTTTGGCAGCTCCGTGGAGTTTGGTGTCTTGGGCTAGGGCCACAGGGTGGTGAATAGAAGCAGGTTTGGAGAAGAAGTTGAAATGGGTGCAAGGGTGATTTGAGTGTGTGGAATGTGAAGGGTTGGGTGACTGCTGAGCTTCTGGGCTGATAGCTAGGTGAATATTGAAAACTAAGATCATGGCATCCGGTCCCATCACTTCATGGCAAATAGATGGGGAAACAGTGGCTGACTTTATTTTTCTGGGCTCCAAAATCACTGTAGATGGTGATTGCAGCCATGAAACTAAAAGACGCTTACTCCTTGGAAGGAAAGTTATGACCAACCTAGACAACAAATTAAAAAGCAGAGACATTACTTCGTCAACAAAGGTCCGTCTAGTCAAGGTTATGGTTTTTCCAGTGGTCATATATGGATGTGAGAGTTGGACTATAAAGAAAGCTGAGCACCGAAGAATTGATGCTTTTGAACTGTGGTGTTGGAGAAGACTCTTGAGAGTTCCTTGGACTGCAAGGAGATCCAACCAGTCCATCCTAAAGGAGATCAGTCATGGGTGTTCATTGGAAGGGCTGATGTTGAAGCTAAAACTCCAATACTTTGGCCACCTGATGTGAAGAGCTGACTCATTTGAAAAGACCCTGATGCTGGGAAAGACTGGGGACAGGAAGGGACAACAGAGGACGAGATGGTTGGATGGCATCACCAGCTCAATGGACATGGGTTTGGGTAGGCTCCGGGAGTTGGTGATGGACAGGGAGGCCTCACGTGCTGCAGTTCATGGGGTTGCAAAGAGTTGGACACGACTGAGCGACTGAACTGAACTGAACATACTGGAAGAGAACACAAGAGGGGAAGCAGATGTGTGGGAATAGTTTGGTTTAGGAGTCTTGAGCCTGTGGAACCCTCTAGAGCAGAACATCAGCAGTCATGGGATGTGCCTGTTTGGGTCCCCTTGACAAGAGACCTAAGCTGGAACTCTTCATCTTGGGTATGGGGAGAAGGATGGAGTAGGTGCCTGGAAGAGATTGCTTGATGGTGAGAATACTGTTTGAGAAAGAGTCCCAGAACAGCTCCCAGGAGCTTCTCTATTTAAAGGAGAAGAGGAGAAAGATCAGGCAGCCTTAGGAGAAAACCAAGGAGAGTATGACACTGCAGAAGGCAAGAGAAGAGCACTTCAAAGAAGTGTGGTAGGCTGGGTCAATTTTCTTGAGAAATTTAGTGAGATAAAGGTTGAGAGACACTATGACTAGGCATTTAGCTAGAGCAAGTTTATTGGAAGAGTGGGAGGAGGCCAATTTGGAGTGAGTAAGTGAGGGTGGTGGTGAGAAAATGGAGACAACACAGACAGGCCTTCCAAGAAGTTCAGTTCAGTTCAGTCACTGAGTCGTGTCCAACTCTTTGTGACCCCATGGACCGCAGCACGCCAGGCCTCCCTGTCCATCACCAACTCCTGGAGCTTACTCAAACTCACATCCATCGCATCGGTGATGCCATCCAACCATCTCATCCTCTGTCGTCCCCTTCTCCTCCTGCCTTCAATCTTTCCCAACATCAGGATCTTTTCCAAAGAGTCAGTTCTTCCCATCAGGTGGCCAAATCCAAGAATTGGCCTGTAAAAAATGAGAAAGGTCCTAGATGGAGGATGTTAATTTTTTTTCTTTTCTTCTCTCTCTCTAAGACTGGAGAGACATAAGCTTGTTTATATGCTGCTGACGATAAAATTCATATTTTAAGGTAGGACAAGACAAATTTCAATGACTTTTTTTTCTGCTCACGTTGGCCATCTTTCTCCCTGCTGGTGTGCATTGTGCATTGGCGTTACACATTAATCAGACCTCCCTGACGGCAGAAATAGCTGCTCAACCATAAAGATCAATTTTTCTTCTTCTAGGGCGAAGTATGTAACTCCTTAGAAGATAACATTACTTACGACCGTTTTAACATCACTGGGTATGGAACTTGTACTCTGCCTACTTTACATTATGGTTTCACGCACTACCAGATACCTGACTGAGTCTCTGATAAAAATAATAATGACTAGGCAACTTGAAACAAGTGACCCAATGTATAATCCTATAAGATCAATGATTATAACGTGTAACTCTAGATATGAGAAGACGCAATAAGAGGGAACCATTTCCTGGACTGTGATAGACTACTAAGACAGGGGATCTGGAGGCTTTGGGTTACTGTGAAGAGGATCCAGTCCAGTAATAGCAGGTAGAATGGCCTATCAATGAAATCCTTGCCTGACCTGGGAATGGGCATTCCTAGAGCTGAGAGACAAATTGGTCATGAAAATCTTGATCGAAATTAAGACCAAAAGGGAAGGGGGGTTGTAAAATGAACAGTGTCGCCCACCATCAAGTTCTGCAAGAATCAAGTCATTTGCTACTGCCGTCACTGACCTGCAAAACACGGTGAAAGGGATTCAGGGCCAAGAGCGGGAGGCGACCTTTTATGCTCCGGGAAAACTGGCAGAATTGGCCTGTAGATGGTTAGATATTTTCAAGAGAAAACTGTATGAACACGAATTCTCGCATGTTCCCATACTTAGAAAAGTGCTAAATCCATAATGGTGGTATCTATTCCTTACAAATAGCAGTAACCTACCAAGATGTGTGCTTAATTGCTTGTACTCCTTCACCAAAATCATGTATATCCTGGTCTCCCCACTCGCCTCTTTGGAAGAGTCCTCAGAGCTTTCTGAAAGACCATCTCTTGGGCTATATTCCTCAGCATGGCTCAAATAAATGTTTCCATTTCTTTCTTAGATTGAGTATCAATTAATTTTTGTTTATTTTTTTTTTTGCTGAGAATGAGGAGGAGCCAAAGACTTTAGGTGTGGATTAACCCAAGGACAAATTGACCCCTTCCTAACAGTAGTTCATGAGAAAGATCCTCAGTAATACAGGATGAGAGAATAAGCAGGTATGCAGGAAACAGGTGGATGGATGGATCTCAAGTAGTAACCCTGGGACAGGAAGATGGAAAGGGGCAGGCATGTAGAGTGTAGGATCTGTGCCATTCAGCAGGTTTTGCATTTCATAAATCCAGAGGGTACTGTTGACTGCAAGGCCATCCTAGTTTAGTTTTGAATGGTAACTATGACTATTAAGGAAAGAGTGCTTCTTTCTAACTCACACCAAGCGGCCATAGCAGCCATGGGTAGGGGTGTTCGGTCCTGAAAGTTAGAGGTGCTTCTGCTCTCATGATGTGTATCTCACCTGGGCTAAAGTGTTGAGATCATTGAAGGAAGAGAATAGTGTCTCTGAGAGGTTTGGGGACAGTGGAGAAGGTGTGTGTAATTGTTGAAGTCGGAAGGCAGAGAGGAACAAGCGGATTTTAGCTGTGCAGATCCCAGACTAAACAGTAAAATAAAATAAATTCAACTACTAAATGGGCAATAGACATGAAGAAGCATTTCACCAAAGAGAACATATAGATAGACGGTACATGAAAAAAACCCCAACATCATTAACCATTCAGTTCAGTTCATTTCAGTTGCCCAGTTGTGTCCAACTCTTTGCGACCCCGTGAATCACAGCACGCCAGGCCTCCCTGTCCATCACCAACTCCCAGAGTTCACTCAGATTCACGTCCATCGAGTCAGTGATGCCATCCAGCCATCTCATCCTCTGTCGTCTCCTTCTCCTCCTGCCCCCAATCCCTCCCAGCATCAGAGTCTTTTCCAACGAGTCAACTCTTTGCATGAGGTGGCCAAAGTACTGGAGTTTCAGCTTTAGCATCACACCTTTCAAAGAAATCCCAGGGCTGATCTCCTTCAGAATGGACTGGTTGGATCTCCTTGCAGTCCAAGGGACTCTCAAGAGTCTTCTCCAACACCACAGTTCAGAAGCATCAATTCTTCGGCACTCAGCCTTCTTCACAGTCCAACACTCACATCCGTACATGACCACAGGAAAAACCATAGCCTTGACTAGACGAACCTTTGTTGGCAAAGTAATGTCTCTGCTTTTCAGTATGCTATCTAGGTTGGTCATAACTTTCCTTCCAAGGAGTAAGCGTCTTTTAATTTCATGGCTGCAGTCACCATCTGCAGTGATTTTGGAGCCCAGAAAAATAAAGTCTGATACTGTTTCCACTGTTTCCCCATCTATTTCCCATGAAGTGATGGGACCAGATGCCATGATCTTCGTTTTCTGAATGTTGAGCTTTAAGCCAACTTTTTCACTCTCCACGTTCACTTTCATCAAGAGGCTTTTTAGTTCCTCTTCACTTTCTGACATAAGGGTGGTGTCATCTGCATATCTGAGGTGATTGATATTTCTCCCAGCAATCTTGATTCCAGCTTGTGCTTCTTCCAGCCCAGCGTTTTTCATGATGTACTCTGTATAGAAGTTAAATAAGCAGGGTGACAATATACAGCCTTGACGTACTCCTTTTCCTATTTGGAACCAGTCTGTTTTCCCATGTCCAGTTCTAACTGTTGCTTCCTGACCTGCATATTGGTTTCTCAAGAGGCAGATCAGGTGGTCTGGTATTCTCAACTCTTTCAGAATTTTCCACAGTTTGTTGTGATCCACACAGTCAAAGGCTTGGCATAGTCAATAAAGCAGAAATTAGGGACATGCAAATTAAAGCCATAATGAGATTTACCACAATCAAGATTTTTAATTATGATGAAAATATGAATCTAATAAGCTTAGCACTGTTTATCAGTGGAAAAATATTTGAAAACAAAAGAATTTTTGGATTCTATAGTTCTTGGTTGGTTCAGTTTTGAATTTCTTGTCTGAGACTCTGAGTTAGGTTGGAAGCTTTCAAGAGGCATTTTGTAGGATCCCTGAACCAAATTCATTTCACTATCTGCCTAAATTTTTACGATAATTCCAAGAGTCCTCTAATTATAATTGCCGAAGGCAAGAGAACACTGACTTTCTTTAATCAATGTTACATTTATGAATAAATTAACGAAATGTTGGAGTGAATTGAGTTCTCCACGAGAACTGAGGTTCACCACGATTAGGTATGTTGTCCAAGGTGAGCGATGAAGGCAGAATAAAACCACGTCAAAGCTGGAGCCTCATAAAGTGACCCTGGGTCCTCTAACGGGCAGGGAGATTTCCCTCCGGCTCAGCTTGTGCTTCCTGGTGCTGCCACGAGCCGCCCTCTCCTGGGTTATTTGCTCTTCTGGACCTCTTTGGTTTGCCTGGCTCTCTCGGGTCAAGTCAGGCCTCTCCTTGCCATATCCAACTTCCCATCGGAGCCAAAGCCCAGAGTCTGCAGCCTGTCTTGCTTTTGACATGGTCCTCCCTGCCCTATCCAATCTCACCTCTTCCTGTCCTGATAGTGTTGCAGGCAGGGGACCCCTTCCAGGGCCCGAGAGTGGGCTCTTGTCCAAGTCACAAATGAATTGTCCAAGGAGACACACAAGCAAGAGACTTTATTGGGAAGGGGTGCCCAGGTAGAGAGCAGTGTGTGTGTATGTGTTAAGTCACCTCAGTCGTGTCTGACTCTTTGTGACCCTATGGACTGTAGCGTGGCAGGCTCCTCTGTCCATGGGATCCTCCAGGCAAGACTACTAAAATGGATTGCCATGCCCTCCTCCAGGGGATCTCCCTGACCCAGCAATTGAACACACCTTTCTTACATCTCCTGCATTGGCAGGCGGGTTCTTTACCACTAGCACCACCTGGGAAGCCCACGGAGAGCAGTAGGGTAAGGGAACCGAGGAGAACTGCTCAGCCACGTGCCTCGAATTCTCAGGTTTTATGTTGTTGCTGTTCAGTTACTTAGTTGTGTCTGACTCTTTGCTACCCCGTGCACTGCAGCACGCAAGGCTTCCCTGTCTTTCACCATTTCCTGGAGCTTGCTTGAACTCATGTCCATTGAGTCAGTGATGTCATCCAACCATCTTATCCTCTATCGTCCCCTTCTCCTCCTGCCCTCAGTCTTTCCCAGCATGAGCATCTTTTCCAATAAGTCGACTCTTTGCATCAGGTGGCCAAAATATTGGAGCTTCAGCTTCAGCATCAGTCCTTCCAATGAATATTCAGAACTGATTTCCTTTAGGATTGACTGGTTGGATCTCCTTGCTGTCCAAGGGACTCTCAAGAGTCTTCTTCAACACCACAGTTCAAAGGCATCATTTCTTCCATGCCCAGCCTTTTTCATGGTCCAACTCTCACATTCATACATGACTGTGGGTTTTAGATGGCAGAAATAGCTTCCAGATTGTCTTTGGCCAGTCACTGACTCAGGGTCCTTCATGGTGGTGTGCGCATGGCTCAGCCAACATGGATGCCAGCGTGAAGGATTCTGGAGGTGATCGGACACCTTCCCAAACTCTCCCGGTTGGTAGTGGGTTATTAGTTTCATGTTCCTTACCGGGACATTCTGTCATAAAATAACTCCCACAATGGTGGCTTCGGTGCCTGGCGCCGGTGGGTGGTTTCAGTCAGTGTGGTTTCCCTAACAGTAGGGGTTCTTAACCTCCGTCCTGCCAGGACCCCTTTGGCTGTCTGGTGAAGCCCACTGGCACCTCAGAATCATACTTTTAGATGCTTTTGATACCTAAGATGATAGTTATCCTGAAACACTGTCATCCAAATCTGTTTTTCAATTATGATAGAGTAATATGTATGCTTCTTTGTTATCTTAAATAACAAGTTCTGGCAGTGGGTTTTCTAACTAGTACTGAAGTGCAGCTGAGCAGAGACAATTTCAACCTATCTGCAACGACTGTAATACGATATGAAAATATCTGTGATTTCTAGGGAGGACAACAGAGATTGGTAATACTACTACACTTTGTGGTCTACTTTGCAAACTAAAGTGCCAAAATTCAATCAGAAATTAGTGACCATTAACATATTTTTCCCCATCTAGGTTCACAGGCTCCTTGAATCCCTTCCCCAACCACGTCAGGGGTCTGTGGCCCCCAAGATAAGAAGCCCTGGGAACAGAACCACGGAGCAGAGAAGAGCTTGGAAGCAGCAGGTTTTGTAGGCAGGCAGAAGCTCATCCCAGAGCCCCAGCTTTAAGTTCACGATGATCATCTCTCCATTTCCCTGATCGAGAGCTTGAATGGGGCCTCACGCACTGCTTAACATTCTGAGGAACTTCAAAAACAGCTGCCTGGCAAGAATAACTCTTAACTCTTAGATGTGGGGCAGACCATGATATCAAAGGCCTAAGCAAAGCTTTGCAAATTTCCAGTTTTCAGTGATCGGGTCTAATTCCATGGGGCATTTATTACAGACATATTTTTTTCCCAATGAGAATTATTTTATGGCTTAATAGGAAAGTAACAACCCAGGCCACTCCCCACTGCTTCCACCAAAGCCCCTGGCAGGGCCCCTCTGGTTCCTGGCCTCAAAGAATGTCCTGCAGTTTGCTCGGAGCCCACGGGGTCTGCTTTAAAAAGATCAGGGCCTGTGTTTTGTCATCTATGAAACGCTTAGTCTCCCTGCGGCTCAATTAACTGCTGACAATTCCTTCCAGCACACCAGAGCTCAAGGCTCTCTTCTCTCTGCCTCATTATTTTATATAGTTTGAAAAGCTGTTTTTTTAAGTTAAAGATCAATTTTACAGCTTTTTTTTTTTTTTTTGGTGGGGATGAAGAAAGCATACTTGCTCTTGGTAGGAAAATTAGAAAACACGGATAAGAAAAAAAAATCCTCCAACATGGTTATATCCATTTATAGCTCACCCACAGTATGTTAGAATATTAGTTCCACATTTTTGTCAGCATTTGGGGTCTTCTGTCCCTTTCATTTTAACCATTATTGTTGACGTTCGCATTTCATGAGTTTTCTGGTCATTTGGCATCCTCTTTTTAAAATACTTATTCAAATCTCTCACACATTTTTCTCTTGTGTTATATTTCTTTCTTTTACTGATTTGCAGGAATTTGTTATAAATCTTGGATATATAACAATACAATAATACTTCATTGTCAGGTATATGAATTGCAAATATCTTCCAAATGTATCGTTTGCCTTTTCACTCTCTTAACAGTGTCTTCTAATGAGCAAAACTCTTAACTGAAACAAAACCCAGATTTTTTTTCTTTATGATTGTTGCTGCTGTTAAAATTTTTTGAGGAGGAATTTGGGCAGCCTCGCTGAAATTAAGGTGTTCTGATGCAGGGTTTAGGGCTTCCCTGGTGGCTCAAACAATAAAGAGTCTGCCTGCAGTGCAGGAGATCTGGGTTCGATCCCTGGGTCAGGAAGATCCCCTGGAGAAGGGAGTGGCCACCCACCCCAGTATTCTTGCCTGGAGAATCCCATGGACAGAGGAGCCTGGTGGGCCACAGTCCACGGGGTCCCAAAGAGTCAGACAGGACTGAGTGACTAACACACACACACACAGGCAGTGTTTGGTCTGCTTGGCCTGTCCTCTGTAGGACTTGGGTACACAGGAGAGGCCAGTGTGTTACTAGGAGGGCAAGAACTTTAGACCTGTATTGTCCAATAAAAATATGATGCAAGGCATATGGGTCATTTAAATATTTCTAGCAGCCACATTTAAGAAAAGTAAAAAAGCAAACAAAAGTAACTGTGTGTTGGTGGAATATTGTATTGAATCCAGTATGTTCTGGAACCCAGGTCACTTTCATATTTTAAATTTTTTCCTGCTTTAGTTTTTCAATTAAAATTTTAGTCACACTGGCCACATGACAAGTCCCTGGTAGCTATATCTGTCTGGAACTAGCAGATCACTCTGGCTGAGAGCTTGACGATGAGCACTAGAGGCAAATGACCTAGGTTCAATATGATTCTACCACTTAATAACAACAGCTAACATCTATGAACTGCTTTCTCCATGCCAGGCTCTGTCCATAAGAACTAAAGGTCCTGAGTACTTAGGACATACCAGTACTGTACATGCATTATCTCATTTAATCCTGCCCAAACCTGATGGTGCGTCTTCCCTCATGACTCAGAGGTAAAGAATCCACCTGCAATGCACAAGCCGCAGGGGTCATGGGTTCAATCCCTGGCTCAGGAAGATCCCCTGGAGAAGGGCATGGCAACCCACCCCAGTATTCGTGCCTGGAGAATCCCATGGACAGAGGAGCCTGGGGGGCTACAGTCCATAGGGTGGCAAAGAGTCAGACTCAACTGCAGCGATTTAGCATGCACACACACAAACCTGATGAGACGGGTAGTAGTCTTACCACCTGTGGTGGTAACTTTTATGTGTGAGCTTAAGCTAGACTCTAATACCAAGTTGCTTGTTGCTGTGAAGGTAATTTTTTAGATATGATGACTACTCAAGTCAGGAGACTGATTAAAGCTGATTCCCCTCTGTAATGTGGGTGGTCTTCATGTAATCAGATGAAGGCCTTAAGAAAAAATATTCAGTTCGGTTCAGTTCAGTTCAGTCGCTCAGTCGTGTCCAACTCTTTACGAACCCATGAATCACAGCACACCAGGCCTCCCTGTCCATCACCAACTCCTGGAGTTCACTCAGACTCACGTCCATCGAGTCAGTGATGCCATCCAGCCATCTCATCCTCTGTCGTCCCCTTTTCCTCCTGCCCCCAATCCCTCCCAGCATCAGAGTCTTTTCCAATGAGTCAACTCTTCACATGAGGTGGCCAAAGTACTGGAGTTTCAGCTTTAGCATCATTCCTTCCAAAGAAATCCCAGGGCTGATCTCCTTCAGAATGGACTGGTTGGATCTCCTTGCAGTCCAAGGGACTCTCAAGAGTCTTCTCCAACACCACAGTTCAAAAGCATCAATTCTTCGGCCCTCAGCTTTCTTCACAGTCCAACTCTCACATCCATACATGACCACTGGAAAAACCATAGCCTTGACTAGATGGACCTTTGTTGGCAAAGTAATGTCTCTGCTTTTCAATATGCTATCTGGGTTGGTCATAACTTTCCTTCCAAGGAGTAAGCATCTTTTAATTTCATGGCTGCAGTCACCTTCTGCAGTGATTTTGGAGCCCCCCAAAATAAAGTCTGACACTTGTTTCCACTGTTTCCCCATCTATTTCCCATGAAGAAATAAGATTGATGTCCCCCAAAGAGGAAAGAATTCTGCCTCTGGATTGCCCTTTGACTTAAGACAGAAACATCAGCTCCTTCAAATTTCCAGCCTGCCAGCCAGTCCTGCAAATGTTGCATTTTTCAGCCCCGCAGTCACATGAGCAAATTCCTTAAAATAAAACCTCTCTCTCTCCATATATACACACTCATGCACACATATATGCATGCATATTGCATGTATGTGTATGTGCACATATAACATATATGCACATATATGTACATATGTATATACACACACATATACATTTAGGATATAAGTCCTATTGGTTCTGCTTCCCTGGAAAACACTTACATACACCCACACCTCTTCTAATTCCCCTCATTGTGGAAACAGAAGCAGCCTAGCTCCAGATCCCATTCTCTTAACCCCTCTGCCCCTTCCAGTCACTAGGAAAACTGCTAAATTTCTATAGATCCCAATATTTTCCATTGGAAACATAAGATGAATAATAGTACCTATCCTGTAGGATCATTATGAAGCTTATTCAAGATAATGTAAAGCAAGTGACTGGAGTCTGGTTACATGTTCAACAAAAATTACTGTTATTTGTTGATGTCTTCCATTTTCAAATACTCTGAGCAGGATTTATTACTGATTGTGTAATGGCAACCCACTCCAGTACTCTCGCCTGGAAAATCCCATGGACAGAGGAGCCTGGTAGGCTACAATCCGTGGGGTTGCTAAGAGTCAGACGTGACTGAGCGACTTCACTTTCACTTTCATGCATTGGAGCAGGAAATGGCAACCCAGTCCAGTGTCCTTGCCTGGAGAATCCCAGGGATGGGGGAGCCTGGTGGGCTGCAGTCCATGGGGTCGCTAAGAGTCCGACATGACTGAGCGACTTCCCTTTCACTTTCATGCATTGGAGCAGGAAATGGCAACCCACTCCAGTGTTCTTGCCTGGAGAATCCCAGGGACAGGGGAGCTTGGTAGTTGGACACGACTGAAACGACTTAGCAGCAGCAGAGCAGTGCTGTAGACGTCAAAGAATTAAAAGGAGGTTTAGAAACATATATTATTTTAGACTTATTGATGATCTCTGTTACAGGCACTTTAAGAATAAATGTTTGCTATGCTCAGGTCAATAAGAGTTCCCATTTTGTGCCCAGCACTTGCATTCCATTGTCTATTGAAATCCTCAGGTTAATCTTTCTGTTGAGACCACAGAGTCTGAGAAACAGAGGCTCTGAGTGACTGAGAAACTCACCCCACTTCTAAGTGACAATCCCTCCAGGAAATCATTTCCCTCTCCCTCCATGTCATCAAAACATCAGGTTATCTGTTTTCTTTAATAATCCTTTACAAAGCGGCACATAAGTGAATTGAAATTAACATCAAGTCCTTGTGGGGAAATTGAAAACTTAATCATTCCCACCTTCTCCTTCATTTTTATCTGCTGCTAGGTGCACACATTTGTCATTCAGCTTTGAAATTGTTGTATGATCTTATAATTCTTTTCTTGGCAATTTTGTGCAGGTAATCCTAAAGAGGATTTTTTATATTATTGTGTATGATTGAAATTGAATGTAGCTTGTAAAAAAAAATGAATGGTTAATAACTGAGTGAGCCTTGTGTTCTTTGGAAATATTTGTTGTTAAATGAAAAGAGACTTCAGAATGTCAATACACTTCATTTCGTTTGTTTTCCTCTCCTCTTCATCCTTGTATTCTTCCCATACATTTCAAATTGCTGTAATCCACAGATTAATTTTAAGGTATTTCTTTGAGCTATGTTCATAAATGTCAGGTTTTACAGAAAGATTATTTTTGCATGTTTTAATACATTTTTCTCCTTCATTCTCCTCTCTTTGATGTCAGAGTTTGTATAAATCCACTTTAATATGACTTTCATTTGTGAGGCTTAACATGGAAACTATTGTAAGGCTGAACCAAACCTCTTTCTGTTTCTCAGTGATTATCGTCTTCTGTCAGAATGAACCAAGCCCTCTAGTTGGAGAATTTGTTTTAAAAAAGGAAAGAAAAAGAAAAGAGTCTAAAAACGAGAAATCAAAGCTTTAGGGGTGAGCTCAGATTGTATCTAAGTGCTCCTTTCTTTGCACCCACACTTCTGAGAAGTGCGTTCTGTAGGCTGGTTATGTTGGCTATTTGGAGGGAGAGTGTATTTTTGAGTGGAAATTCTATGACGCTTATTCCAAGGTTGGATACTGCAGTGGTTCTTGGCCGCATGGTCTTTAACCTCTGAGTTCGGTACTCTTATGTGCATCATTTTTGCCCAGCATAGTTACATGAGGCTGTTTTAAATAATTTAGACTCTAATGTATGTTGGAACAGATACCTTCATAACTGGACCACTAAGACCTGTATTTCAATGAAAGTGCTGTGTGATGACCATGGCCATCACTCCCCTGTGATACTGTTCCTCTTCCTTTTCATGACTTCTTCCCTTTCTCTCATTATTATATCTTTGCTCTATCTCTGGGAGCTAACAGAATATAGCAGGAGAACTACAGAGAGAGTGTTTGGGGGAGTCTGAATTGATTACGCTCAAATTACAATCCATGCATATTTATTAAGCTCCTGCTATGTGCAAAGCTTTGCTCTAGATCTTGTGTTATAAAGATCAGCAAGGTCCCTGTAAATATCCCTCCCTGAGGTATAATTTACGACTACTTTTCTTGGGATTAATTAAGCAATGTACATCAAACCCTTAAAAAGATGCATGTCCTTTGATCAGGTAACTCTGTTTTTAGAAACGTAACTTAGGTAAGTGAATGAGAATGTGGGTTACTACTTAGTCAAAAGGATGTTCATCACGGTGTTTAGAATAATGAAAATCGGGGAAAAGCCCCAAAATTCAATAGTCAGGGGCTGATAATTAAGGCAATTATATGCTTTGCTCAAAGAAAACACACACAGAGACCAGACTTGAAAATTCCCTGAGCAGACAAAACCAGTTTAGTCACACAAGCAAAGCTTAATTTAGCTTATTTTGCAAGACAAATGAGGTGAACTTGCCCTGGGTCACTTCTTGCTTATTCCTCTAAAAATCATAATTGAAACTTAAATTGTTCCCCCAAATTGAAATGAGCTAACTGCTAACCAATCCTTTTCATTTAAGAAAACTCTAATTTTTAACCAATCACTGTGAAGAATAAACAGTCTCTGCGTCCACACTGTATAAACTGTCTTGTAGCAATGCACCTCTGAACCTCATTTCATGTTTCGATTTGAGTACTCTCAGTTTGCAAACTATCTGTTTGGTGCGTGTACAATAAACTTTTAATAATTTCTACTTTGGTGATTCACTGGTTTTGCTTCTATTTTCTTTAAACTTTTGACAGTTCATACAATGGAATATTATATAGCCATTAAGAACAGGACTATAGACTGCTGACGTGAACAGTATATAATCAATATACTGCTACATGAAGAAAGGAAAGGTTACACTGAGGATGCAGTGTCTGATTCCATTTTTATGAATGAACATATGAATATATTGCACTCATAGGAAAAAGACCAAATGGACACTGAGCCAATGTGAAGAGTGGTTATTGTTTGTTGATAGGATCATAGGTACATTTTTACTTTCTTGCTTCTATTTGCTTACCAGCATTTTCCAACTTTTCTCCGGAGATGAGGTGTTGCTTTTGAAGTCAGAAAATCCTATAAAAGTTATTTTTCTCTATTTTGTTCATTTGTTTGTGTGCATCAGGTCTTAGGTGCATCATGTGGGATCTTTCGTTGCAGAGCACAGCCTCTGGTTGTGGCTCTCAGCTCAGTAGTCACAGGCTTAGTTGCTCTGCAGAATGCGGGATCTTAGCTCCTCGACCAGGGATCAAACCTACGTCCCCTGTATTGGAAGGGGGTTTCTTAACCACTGGACCACCAGGGAAGTCCTTAAAAGTTATTTTTTAATGCAAAATAAAGTAGAGAGTCTGGACTCTGGTGGACACTTAGGTATCCTGCCTGTGCTTTGCAGTCACCTCTGTCCTTTTCATCTGACACTTCCTGCCCTGCCCAGGGCTTTATTTCTTGGCGTCAGAAAACCACACCCTCCTTCTTGCTCAGTGCAAATTATAGAACAACCAGCTCAGTCTTGTCTCAGGCACAAACCTGAATTTCTTTTCCTCCTGTGATAAGAAGTCTAGCAGCTTGGCATGGCCTCTTGGACTGGGTCTTAGGAAACTTCTGCTAGGCAAAATTCAAGATAAAATGAAACTGCTGAACCTGTGGAAATCCAGGCCTCCAGGCTCACAGACAATGTCAACTCTGGAATACGGAATCTTGGCTTTCTGTCACCTACAGAGAAACATGACTTTGGGCCTGGTCACAAGTCTTGTTCTGGTCAATGGACATGACTTGACACTAGTGGATGTGACATGTTCACACCCTTGCCCTGGGCTTTTGCACTGGGCCTGTCTTCTTATGCTCCACTGATTGCTACCAGATGGCATGCCCCAATTAGCCACTTCCCTTTCCCTTGGGCACCAGGATGAGACATGGAGAGCAGACCACCCACACCAAGCGGCCACTGGCCCGAAGAAAATGAGAGAGAGGTGGAGCGGATCTGAACCCAACCTGCAAACTGGACAAACGGGAGCCTGGGGTCTGGGGTCCAGCCCAGCCCAGCCAAGTTGCAGCTGACTTGCTGACCACGTGTATGAGAATAAAGGACTTTAGTTTTTAGCCACTGAGTTTGGGGGTGGTTGTTATGCAGCATTGTTGTGTTAATAGCTGACTGGTATAGTTTCCTCTCTTCTCCTTTTCTTCCAAAAATATCTGTGTATGTGCCAAGACTGGGCTAGGGGACAGAGATACTATAGCCGTGTATGGACCATGTGATATGCACAACCACCTTGTTTAATAGATCTGACTTTTATCATCTGTGTTCTACAGATGTGCAAACACTGCACCAAGAGGCCGAGTCACCAGTGTGAGGCCACAGAGCCAGCAAGTGGCAGGCTGGAGTTGAAACCCAGGCCACATGCCTTGAGGATCCCTGCTTTAAGCCACTCTACTCCCAGCCTCCCATGGTCACTGTGAGTCAGCAAAAGCCTCCTGTGTGTGTGTGTGTGTGTGTGTATGTAAGTGATTCCCGGTCTGTAGGTTGGCCATGACAGTGGCAGGAATAACATGCATAAAGTAGGTTGTCAAGGAGCAGCTCCCCCCTGCCCTCTGTCTCCCCTCCCCACCTCAGCTCTCAGAGGAGACTCACTTTTATCAAAATGATTACTCACAGGGTTAGTGGCTGGCAAAACACCTGCTGGCCAAATCCACCAAATCCACCTATTTTTATATGATCTTATTTTTGTATGAACAAGCTAAGAGTGCTTTTTACATTTTGTAATGGGTGCAAACTATCAAAAAAAGAATATTTTGACACATGAAAATATATGAAATCGACAATATTTTCCTTTCTTTTTTTAATAGGCTTTATTTTGTTTGTGTTTTTTACTAGTCTTAAGTTTACAGAAAATAAAGAGCAGAAAGTACAGTTTCCACTTACCCACTACTGCTACCATTCCATTGCCTTCGGTCATCTTGCATTAATGGGGTACATTTGTTACAATGGATAAGCCAATGCTGGTACATTATTATAACTAAAGTCTATAGTTTACATTAGTGTTCACTCCTTGGGAAGATTCCTTGGAGAAGGAAATGGCAAGCCACTCCAGTATTCTTGCCTGGGAAGTCCCATGGACAGAGGAGCCTGGTGGGCTATAGTCCACGGGGTTGCAAAGAGTTGGACATGACTGGGCACAAATGCACAGGCACACCTGGTGGTGTATATTGTATGGATTTTGGTGAATATATAAAGACATGTATCCACCATTACAGTATCGCACAGCATAGCTTCACTGCCCTAAAAATCCTCTGCACATATGCATAGCCTTTACTTATCCATCCTTCCTCCTCCTTCCCAACTTTTGGCATCTACTGACCTTTGTACTGTCTGCATAGTTTTGCCTTTTCTAGAACATCAATCAGTTGGAATTAAGCAGTACGTGGCCTTTTCAGATTGGCCCCTTTCATTTGGTAACACACGTTTGAGTATCCTTTGTGTATATTCATGGCCTGTTAGCTCATCTCTTTTTATTGCTCAATGACACACCACTGTCTGGATGGACCACTTGTTTATCCCTTCACCTACTGAAGGTCATCTTGGTCATTTTCAAGTTTTGGCAAATAAGAATAAGGTTGTTATAAACATTTGCATGCCCGTTTGCGTGGATGTAAATGTTCAACTCATTTGGATAAATACCAAGGAGTGTGATTGCTGGATGGTACAGTACGTTTGGTTTTGCTAGAAACTGCCAGTCTTCCAAAGTAGCTGTACCATTTTGCATTCCCACCAGCAATGGATGAGAGTTCCTGTGGCTCCATGTCTTTGTCAGCATTTGATGTTGTCAGTGTTTGGGATTTTAGCATTTCTAGGTGGGGTGTGGTGGTACTCGTCATTTTAATGTGCAGTTCCCTGATGACTTATGATGTTGAGTGTCTTTCCATACGCTTACCTGACATCTGTGTGTCTTCTTTGGTGAGGTGTCTGTCCAGATCTGCTGCTCATTTCCTAATTGGGTTGTTTATTTTCTCATTGTTGAGTTTTAAGAATTCTTTGTATATTTTGCATATCAGATGCTCTTTGCAAATATTTTCTTTCAGTCTGTGGCTTGTCTTTTTATTCTCTTCACAGTGAAATTCAAATTTTAGTGTCCATAAATAAGTTTATTGGAACAGGGTCATGGTCATTTGCTTACTCATTGTCTGTGGCTAATCTCACACTATGCCAGTTTTGTTGCAACAGAGCCCAACTGTCTGCAAAGCCTAAAATATTTACTAACTTTCCCTTGACAAAAAAAAGTTTGTTGACCTTTTATTTAGGGGGTTCCCTTCATTTCCTCCTTAATGAGACATTTTCTGTCATTCCCGGAAAAGCAATTCTCATGGGCAACCAATCCTGACCACAAATTTCCTTCTGGAATGACTGATTTGAAAAGTGCAGCTCTCTTCTGCCCAGTGGCCGCTTTCTTCTTCTTTTGTACAGTTTCTCTTTCATGGTTTGGTTTTGACTTCAGAAGACCGTACTCAAGGCTTTTGTAAATGGAGAGAGTATTGCTGAGGCAGCCAGAGCAGCCCTGCCTTCCGGGTTCCAAGTCCACCAGGGCCTCTCCGTTTCCCACCGCTGGCCCTGGAGCCACATCTTTCTCGTACAGGAAGTTGGATGGCCCCCTGGAGGTAAATCCTTGTTACCACAGGGACATCAAGCCTAGAGGAAGGGATTCTTGCCAGCTCTCCTCACAAGGGAATTCTCACATTCTTCACCTCTCAACCTGCCCTTCCAGCACTTTTGTGTCTGGGATTGAATTTCTTTCCAAAGTTTTGAGGATCTCATTTGCAGAATTCTCTCATCCTGTTTTCTCCTCCCAACAGCAGTAATCAATTCCAGCATGGGGGCGTCAGATAATTGAAACAAGCTCCATGTCATTTGCATTTTTCAATTTCCACATAGCTGCCAGTCTGATTTTTTTTCCCTCTATATTTCTTGCCTTTTGATTTTTTTTTTCACGTTTTTAACATTTGGTCCAATTTTTTTTCCTTTTCCAATAAGTGAAAAGAATGTAAATCTAGAAGAATGTGGGCAGACTTGTGTTCTTTTTCTTGCTAAATTCCCACTCTTTAACTGTAACAGTGTGACAACAAATAAAGAGAAATAAAGACACTCACACACTCTGTCTGATTTCTTCTCTCCTGACAGTTATTTTTGATGGTTTGGCATCTGATATAAATCAATTTTTCCCCCAACTTGCATCTTCTGCCTCCTACAGAACATGGCCACTCAAGAGAGTCATAGCCTGCCGGGTTCCTTGGTGTTAATAAAAATAACAGCAATTATACTTTAGTGAGCACTTACTATGTGCCAGCACTTAGGTGTTTTTACATTTAGAGGCGCTGAAAGGAAAACAAACTACTCAGCACTCTGCCCTGCCTTCCTTTACCGTGGCTGAAAGGGGTTGTTACTAAGCCTAGACTCTGAAATCCCATGGCCCAAGTTCAAATGTTGGCTTTGCCACCCAGCCGCACTGTCATTTTGGGCATATCACCTCACTTTTCTGAGTCCCAGATTTCCCCATCAATAAAATGAGGATTGATAAAGGGACTTCTAGGGCTGTTCTGAGGATTACATCTGTTAATATCGGTAGCGGTTTGCACAGCACATGGCATGTGTTGAGCATGCTGTGAGGGCCAGGATCAGTAAGTAGCTATAGCGGCAAGCCGATGCCAACGCTGGTGGTGAGTGCTACTCTACCCCTCTGCTCCCTCGCCAACCTGCTGGGCACGGGAGAATCCCAGTAAGAGAGGATACACACGCACACACAAACACACACACACACATGCAGTCAAAGCTCTTATGTAAGAAATACATTTGGATTCATTCCTAAAAGTTACCTTTTCTGTAAAACTTGTCCAATAATCCCAGGAGCTTCCCAGGGGTTTAAGCCAAATATGTGGGTACCACCCTTGGTCCCCAGTTTCTCTGCCTTCCACCCCTAGCCAATCAGTCCAGCAGAAATTCCCCCAGAAAGTATCCAGAATCTGTCCACATCTCACCGTCTTCATGCTCTCAGTTCAGGCCATCCCCATCAGTCACTTGAGTCCTTACAGTTAGTCTCTCTGCTCTCCCATGCTCTCGTCCTTTTATAAACAACTGGGAGGGCTTCTGGGAGGGGCTTCCCCGGTGGCGCAGATGGTAAAGAATCTGCTCATAATGCTTGAGACCTGGGTTCAATCCCCGAGTCAGGAAGTTCCTCTGGAGAAGGGAACGGCTACCCACTCCAGTATTTTTGCCTGGAGAATCGCATGGACAGGGGAGCTTGGCAGGCTATAGTCCATGGGGTCGAAAAGAAACGGACACAACTAAGTAACTAACACACCCTCCACACACACACACACACACACACACACACACACACACGCGGTTTCTGGGGAGTATTCTCTTCCTGGATAAAAGCGCATGGCAGGAGAGCTTTCCTCCCTGCTCCTTACTTATTGTAGTGAGTGTGGCTCGTGATTCATGGGACTGAGGCCGGCACCATGAGGCCAGAAGCAAAGGTCAAGAGAACTGCTGAGATGCAGACCCAGAATGCTGTCATTCTGAGCTTCAAATAGCTTTGTTGGTTAAGTTGGAGGTTGGCTAACTTTTTCTGTAAAGGGTCAGATATTTTCAGCTTTCCAAGCCAATGCCTCATTTCTGCTGTTTTAGCAAGAAAGGAAGCATGGACAATACGTAAAAAATGAGCTTGGCTAGATTCCAACAGAACTTGATTTTCAGGCACATATTTGAATTTCGTATTTTTTCACATGTCATAAAACAGTTCTTCTTTTGATTGTTTTTCAGCCATTTAAACTGTAAAAATCATTTTTAGCTCAAGGGCTGCATGAAAACAAGTGTCAGGACAGATTTGGTCACTGGATTAAGTCACTGTCCATGGGTTTCCAGTTACTGGATTCTGTTCTTCAACTTTCCATTTCACAGATGACAAAGCTGAGGTCCAGAGAAGTGACCCGGACTGAGTGTGGGTCAGGGCTAATAAATCAGGTCCCAGAGCTCGGACAAGTCCAGGATTTCCCCCAGAAGACCCTCCTGCTCCTTCTCGTTCACACACCATTCATGGCTCTCTCCTAGGCTGTGACATTTTGTTTTGTGTCGTGGTTGTTTAGTCGCTAAGTCACGTTAGACTCTTTTGTGACCCCATGGACTGTAGCCTGCCAGGCTCCTCTGTGCATGGGATTTCCCAGGCAAGAAGACTGGAGCGGGCTGCCATGTCCTTCTCCAGGGGATCTCCCTGACCCAGGGAGTGAACATGTGTCTCCTGCATTAGCAGGTGAATTCTTTACCACCAAGCCACCAGGGAAACCCCTGTCCTTTATGTAGGTGATCGCATTTCTTTCACACAAAATGTATGGAGTATTAGCCTTTGTTGAGGACCTGCCACATGCCAGGCACTTTACATCATTTCATCTCATAGTGTGAGGCAAGTATTGTGCTCATTTCACAGACAAGGAATGGGCAGCTCCACGAGGGCTGCACCACGCCCAGGTTCATCCAGGAGTAGGCGGGGGACCAGTCCCACCTGCCCCTCCTGCCGCACCTCGCCTCCTCTCCTGCTGCAGGGCTCAGTGCTGCGTGGCTGGGTGTGCCCTAATGAAGTGGACATAATCTCTCTTCTTGTAGGCGAGCCCTGGTAGAGCACACAGAGGAATTTCTTAAGTTTCATTCTGCTAAAGTGCACAACTTTTTACTGGTTCTAGGTGGAGCTGGTCTTCCCTGGTGGCTTAGATGGTAAAGAATCCGCCTACAATGCAGGAGACCTGGGTTTCATCCCTGGATGGGGAAGTTTCCCTGGAAGAAGGAATGGCTACACACTCCAGTATTCTTGCCTGGAGAATTCCATGGACAGAGAAGCCTGGTGGGCTTACACTCCATGGGGTCTCAAAGACTCAGATACAACTGAGAGAGATTCACACACATGCACACGCACACACACACACACACACACGCACACACACACTCACGCAGGTGCGCGCGCGCGCACACACACACACACACACACACGGAGCTAGAAACGACAGAGACAATGTGGTGACATTCACCATCCTGACCACTCGAGGGCAGCAAGAGGCCATGTTGCTAAAGCCTCTTACAGCCTCTGTGGCTATAACCTCAATTTATTCACACATTTATGGGAACTTGGGGGAATACGTTTCAACCTTTTATTCCAACATCCTCATTTTTCTGCCGGAAATAAATGGAATCCCACAAGAGTGAGGTTGTGACCTTGGGCATGTCACTGACACGCCCATTTCCAGGGCAGTTGAAGGAATCATCGTTTCCTGGAGCTGTCCTCACGAATCGCTATACGCTGGGTGGCTTATAACAGAAAAGTATTCTCTCACAGTTCTGGAGGCCAGAAGTCCAAAATCAAGGCATCAGCATGGCCGTGCTCCTTCCAAAGGCTCTGGGGGAAAGTCCTTGTCTCTCCCAGCTCCTGGTGAGTCTGGGCTGTCTCACTCCACTCTCTGCCCCTGTCTTCTCGTGGGCTTCCTCACCTGTCTCTCTCTGGGTCTTCTATAAAGATTCTTGGCATTGGATATAGGGCCCACCTGGTTAATCAGAGACGATCCTGAGATCCTTAACTCCATTATGTCTGCAAAGGTCCTTTTTCCAAATTTGGTCCTATTCACGGATTCCGGAGATTAGGATGTGGACATGTGTTTGGAGGGGTCCTCCATTCACCCCACAACAATCAAACAACAAATATATGTTACGTGCTCAACACAAAGCCAGGAACATTGTAAGGATTCAATTGATAGGAGCTATTACTGCCATGCATCTAGAGGCTGTGTCTGTGGTTAAACTGTGGATACATGTCCAGCCCATGAACAGAAACCCAACCGTAGTAATATCGGTCACCCTCTCCTTCAGGTCTCTAGGGTTACCAGTCCGACTTGCCACGCTGCATTTCCCAACTTGACCAAACTCGTTTCCGCTTTCAGATTCCCCCAACTCTCTGTCATAGACAGGTTTTTGGCAGAAACCACCGATTATCACAAAGTCTTCATTTTGCCTCACTAAGATCAGGCTTAAGGTGATCACCGATCAGAGTCTGAGGAATGCAGG
This sequence comes from Bubalus bubalis, assembly GCF_019923935.1. Classification (NCBI taxonomy): domain Eukaryota; kingdom Metazoa; phylum Chordata; class Mammalia; order Artiodactyla; family Bovidae; genus Bubalus; species Bubalus bubalis. Next base: position 9,477,994 of record NC_059172.1, read on the forward strand.
TTATAAAACAGCCCATATGCAGAATGGGGAGAAACAATCGGCAAAGCAGTCAGGATATAGCATCATCTTGTTTGGCTTCAGGCCAAAGCCAGCTTGGCCTCATTAGGTAATGTTAGGCATCAGGTTGAAAGGTCAAGGTAGAATTTCACTGAAAAGAAAGGACACTAGTTTTACCCTCAGAGTCAGTTCCGTGGCTGAGCCAGGTCAGTTCAGTTCAGTCACTCAGTTGAGTCTGACTCTCTGTGACCCCATGGACTGCAGCACGCCAGGCCTCCCTGTCCATCACCAACTCCCGGAGCTTGCTCAAACTCATGTCCACTGAGTCAGTGGTGCCATCCAACCATCTCATCCTCCATCGTCCCCTTCTCCTCCCACCTTCAATCTTTCCCAGCATCAGGGTCTTTTCAAATGAGGCAGTTCTTTACATCAGGTGGCCAAAATATTGGATCAGTCCTTCCAATGAATATTCAGGACTGATTTCCTTTAGGATGGACTGGTTGGATCATCGGGTGTGTTCAAGTGTCAGGGGTTTGTCTGGTAGAAGGAAATATAGAGAAAAAAGAATGGGCCAGGGGCTGAGGAGGGCAGAGAGGTCTGAGGAGGTGGGAAGAGAAAGAGTAGTTCTACTGGTTTCAACCCTGCTGGGCCACGTGCCTGGAGCCTCAGTGTTCTCAGCTTTCAAATGGGGTCATAGCAGGAAATACCCTTTAGGGACTCAGTGAAATGTGGATGTACAGGTGGCGCTAAAGGGTGTTGGTTGCTTTTCCCACCACTACCAAAACAGAGAATAATGGGTGACAAGGCACTTTTGGGGTGCTGGAAAGATCCAGGACAGTACGAGGACTTGAGCTCTGAGCTAGACTTGTGTCGGGGCTGGAAATGAAGCAGAAGGGAGCCCCCACAGTACGTGGGATGCACAGGGGGAGGCCTCTGTGCCAGGTGCCCATGAAGCACCTTCTGGAGGTGATATCAGAATCATAATGCTTTGTGTCTGTGGTGTGACCTTGCTTTTACCCCTGGAGACTGCCCCCGCCCCACCCCGCCCCACCAATTACTAGTGGTCCAGGTCCTTCCCAGAGGGCCGTTCAGGCAGCGATGATGTCAATACAGTGTCATTTTCGCAGGGCTGGTGGAGCACATTTACCCAGTGTCCCCAGCCCTGCATGGAAGAGCTCAGCAGAGAGCAAAGTCCACACCCCACTCTCCTTACCGTACCGGCTGCTGGGATCCTCACCCCCCGGAGGCCAACCTCAGCTGGTCTGTGCTGCATTTTAGAAGCTGTTTGCTCACCTGGATGGAGGGAGACTCTCGAGTTAAGAGGCAAATATAATTTTAGGAAGTGTTTCTCGTGTTCCCTGGGTTTACAATGACTGGCTGCTCTCTTTTCTGGAAAACTGCCCTTTTGCCCAGTGTAATTATTTTCTTTTGAAGTTGAGAGGCACAGATCACCCTCATGGCCACTCCCTTAGATCTGTGGCAGCGAACCTGCAGGACGGTAAACACAAAATATCTTAAAGCAGCCGGGGAGACAGAAAATCATGTCACGGGAAAAGACAATTATACCGCCATCGGACCCCACTACAATCCCTAATGGAGTTAGAAGACAGTAGAATATAGTCTTAAAAGTGCTGAGAAGAACTATCAACCTAGAGTTGTACAACCAGTGAAATGATCTTTTAACCACAAAAACAGAACATGAAACAGCACTTGCTACTAACAGACCTCCCCGCAAAGAACACAGATAACTTTGACTTCTCTCTTTGCAATTAGAGTGACTTTTATTTATTTTTCTTGTAGAATTGCTCTGGCTAGAGTTTCCACTACAATACTGAAAAACTGGTGGAAGCAGGCATCTTTCTTTGTACCTGATCTTAAGGGGAAAAGGTTCAGTGTTTCACTGCTGATTATGATGTTAGCTGTGGGTTTTTCATAAATGCTCTTTATTAGGTTGAGGCGTTCTATTGCTGGTTGTTGGGTGTTTTATTATGGAAGCTGTATCGTTGTTGTTCAGTCGCTCAGTCGTGTCCGACTCTTTGCAACCCCATGAACTGCAGCATGCCAAGCTTTCCTGTCCCTCATTATCTCCCTGAGTTTGCTCAAACTCATGTCCATTGAGTCAGTGATGCCATCCAACCATCTCATCCTCTGTCGTTCCCTTCTCCTCTTGCCCTGTCTTTCCCAGTATCAGGGTCTTTTCCAATGAGTCAGCTGTTCCCATCAGGTGGCCAAAGTATTGGACCTTCAGCTTCAGCATCAGTCCTTCCAATGAATATTCAGGGTTGATTTCCTTTAGGATTGACTGGTTTGATCTCCTTGCAGTCCAAGGGACTCTAAAAGTCTTCTCCAGCACCACAGTTTGAAAGCATCAGTTCTTTGGCCCTCAGTTTTCTTTCTGTACGGTCCAATTTTCACACTATACATGGCTACTGGAAAAACCATAGCTTTGACTATACAGACCTTTGTCAGCAATGTGATGTCTCTGCTTTTTAATGCACTGTCTAGGGTTGTTATAGCTTTTCTTCCAAGGAGCAAATGTCTTTTAATTTCCTGGCTTCTGTCACTGCATTGATTTTGGAGCCAAAAAATATGAAATTTAACACTGTTTCCACTTTTCCTTTTTCCCCATCTATTTGCCATGAAGTGACTGGACCGGATGCTGTGATCTTAGCTTTTGAATGTTGACTTTTAAGTCAGATTTTTCACACTCTCTTTTTTCACCTCCATCAAAAGACTCTTTAGGTACTCTTTACCTTCTGCCATTAGAGTGGTATCATCTTCATATCTGGTTGTTGCTATTTCTCCCAGCAACCTTGATTCCAGCTTGTGAGTCATCCAGCCCAGCATTTCGTATGATGTACTTTGCATATAAGTTAAATAAGCAGGGTGACAATATACAGCCTTGACGTACTCCTTTCCCAATTTTGAATCAGTCTGTTGTTCCATGTCCAGTTTTGCTGCTTCTTGTCCTGCATACAGGTTTCTCAGGAGGCAGGTAATGTGGTCTGTTATTCCCATCTCTTTAAGAATTTTCCACAGTTTGTTGTGATCCACACAGTCAAAGGCTTTAGTGTAGTCAATAAAGCAGAAGATGATTTTTTTTTTTGGAATTCCTTTGCTTTTTCTATAATCCAGCGTATGCTGGCAATTTGATCTCTGGTTCCTCTTTTCTAAATCCATCTTGTACATCTAGAAGTTCTTGGGTCACATACTGTTGAAGCCTAGCTTGAAAGATTTTGAGCATAATCTTGCTAGTATGTGAAATGAGTGCAATTGCACAGTAATTTGAATAGTCTTTGGCATTTTGTGTTTGATTTTATCAAATGCTTTTTGGCATTAATTCATGTAGTTGTTTTCTTTATTCTATCAATATGGTGTATCATATTGATTTTTTTTCTTTTTTTTATATTGATTTTAATATGTTAAATCATCTTGGAATAGCTGGGATAAATCTCATTTGGTCATGGTATGTAGTCCTTTTAATATGCTGTTGGATTTGGTTTGCTATTTTGTTGAGAATTTTGCATCTCTATTCACAGGGGATATTGATCTGTAGTTTTTTTTTTATTGTGATGCATTTGATTGCTTTGATATCAGGATAATGTTGGCCTCATGTAATGAGTTAAAATGTTCCCTCATCTATTTTGGGGAAGATTTATACATCAAAATGGAGAAAGCGATGGCATCCCACTCCAGTACTCTTGCCTGGAAAATTCCATGGATGGAGGAGCCTAGTAAGCTGCAGTCCATGGGGTCGCTAAGAGTCGGACACAACTGAGTGACTTCACTTTCACTTTTCACTTTCATGCATTGGAGAACGAAGTGGCAACCCACTCCAGTGTTCTTGCCTGGAGAATCCCAGGGACGGGGGAGCCTGATAGGCTATAGTCCACGGGGTTGCAAAGAGTCGGACATGACTGAGTGACTTTTTACTTACTTACTTTACTGTACATCAAAAATGAAAAAAAATGCTGAAAGATATTAAAGGAAATATAAATAAATGGAAAAACAATATGTGTCTATGGATTGAAAGAATTAATATCATTAAAATAGAAATCATCCCAACTGATCTACAGATTCACTGAAATTCCTTTCAAAAATCCTGGGTGCATTTTTGGCAGAAATGGAAAACCTTATCCTAAAATTCATATGGACTTGCAAGGGCCCCCAGTAATACTAAAAAAAAAAAAAAAAAAAAAAAAAAAGGAGCTGGAGGACTCATACTTCTTGATTTCAAAACTTACTGCAAATTAGAATACTAAAAGCAGTATGGTACTTACATAAGGATAGACATATAGATTAATGAGATAGAATTTGAAGTCTAGAAATAAACTAATACATATATGGTAAACTGATTTTCCACAAGAGTGCCAAGACTAATGGGAGAAAAAATATCCTCTTCAGCACAGGTGTTCAAACAAAATCTGTATACAAATTTCATAGCGGTGTCACTCACAATAGCAAATAGGTGGAAACCACCCAAATATCCTATGAATGACTAGAAATGTAGGCTATCCAAACAATGGAAAATTGATTGTTCACCCATAAAAAGGAACAAAGTACTAAAAGGGGGGGGGGCAACATGGAATAACACTGAAAGCATTGTGCTAAGTGAAAGAAGCCAAACACAAAAGGTCCAACAATTGATAATTCCACTTATATGAAATATCCAGAATAAGAAAGTCTCTAGAGACAGAAAACAGATGAGTAGGTGCCAGATGCTGGGTTGCAGGGGTGGGAGCAATGGGGAGTCACTGCTTAATGGATGTGAGGTTTCCTTTCAGGGAAAATAGAAATAAGTTCTAGAACCAAGTTGTGGTGAAGTTTGTACCACATTGTGAATGTACTTAATGCCACCCAACTGTGTACTTTTTAAATGGTTAGAATGGTAAGTTCCATTATATTTATTTGGTTAGAATGGTAAGTTCCATTATATTTATTTTACCACCAAAGTTTTTTCCCCAATAATTGAAATGAGTACTTCAAAGATTTTTCCCTTGTTACATGCAGAAGACTCTTGAGAGTCCCTTGGACTGCAAGGAGATCCAACCAGTCCATTCTGAAGGAGATCAGCCCTGGGTGTTCTTTGGAAGGAATGATGCTAAAGCTGAAACTCCAATACTTTGGCCACCTGATGTGAAGAACTGACTCCTTTGAAAAGATCCTGATGCTGGGAAAGACTGAAGGTGGGAGGAGAAGGAAATGACTGAGGATGAGATGGTTGGATGGCATCAATGACTCAATGGACATGAGTTTGAGCAAACTCTGGGAGTTGGTGATGGACAGGGAGGCCTGGCATGCTGCAGTCCATGGGGTTGCAAAGTTGGACATGACTGAGCGACTGAACTGAACTGACTGATGTTGACACAACTGGTTCACATCTTTTAGAGGAATGATATGGCTTTGAAACAAGAGCTTATTGGTTTCAAAACTATGACCAAGTAAATTTGCTAACTCTTGTGTCAACTCGATATTATTAACATTGAATTCCAAGAAGTATTGCATACTCTAAATTTCTCACTGTCAACAAAGTGTTCTCATGTTTCTTATGCAACCCTACCCATCCCTACAGCTGTGTAAAGTTTCGGGAGAGAAGACATACTGGGTAAGCCTGTATTGGGGTTGGGTCCACTGGATGCTCTCACTTTGACAAACCCATGAGTGTTTTTAGTTTTCTTTTCTTTGTCTTTTTCTTGGTGACTGTATTATGAAAAAGTATTTAAAGAATAAGACATTTGAGCAGGAGCAAATGAAAGAACTGTGACCCTGACAGGCAAGTCATTTGCTGTGTCTAAGACATTCAGAAAACTAAGACCATGGCATCTGGTCCCATCACTTCATGGCAAATAGATGGGGAAACAGTGGAAACAGTGTCAGACTTTATTTTTCTGGGCTCCAAAATCACTGCAGATGGTGACTGCAGCCATGAAACTAAAAGACACTTACTCCCTGGAAGGAAAGTTATGACCAACCTAGATAGCATATTCAAAAGCAGAGATTACTTTGCCAACAAAGGTCCGTCTAGTCAAGGCTATGGTTTTTCCAGTGGTCATGTATGGATGTGAGAGTTGGACTGTGAAGAAAGCTGAGTGCCAAAGAATTGATGCTTTTGAACTATGGTGTTGGAGAAGACTCTTGAGAGTCCCTTGGACTGCAAGGAGATCCAACCAGTCCATTCTGAAGGAGATCAGCCCTGGGATTTCTTTGGAAGGACTGATGCTAAAGCTGAAACTCCAGTACTTTGGCCACCTCATGCGAGGAGTTGACACATTGGAAAAGACTCTGATGCTGGGAGGGATTGGGGGCAGGAGGAAAAGGGGACGACAGAGGATGAGATGGCTGGATGGCATCACCTACTCGATGGACGTGAATTTGAGTGAACTCCGGGAGCTGGTGATGGACAGGGAGGCCTGGAGTGCTGCAATTCATGGGGTTGCAGAGTCGGACACGACTGACTGAATGAACTGAACTGAAGAACTGGTCACCCTTTGGAGAGGTAATTTCTTCCTGGCCATTGAGGACTCAAGATACTAGAACATCAAGACTAGAGAAAATAATAAAATAAAGCTAATAACAAAAGACATGAGTGGTCCCTGCCTGGGATTGTTGGGACAGAGAAGATGGCATCAGATCAGCCTGAGCGACTTAAAGTGGGGCCTGGCAGTTGGGGAGAAAGTTGGTGATGGGTGATGACAGGCAAATGAAATCAGTCAGCTCCATGCAGGATTTGGTGAGAGGTTGAGACCCTCCTGAGGCCGGTTGGAGGATCAACTGAGAAGGTGGGTGGGGGGCCTGGGCGGGGCTTAAGCTCTAGGGGCCGAGTGTGCACCTGCGGTTGGCTTTTGACAACAAAGTCAAGGTGTAGAGGTGAAGAATGTGGGATCCAGAGGTAGAAGTGTGCTGGTGGAAGAGAGGAGCCAGTGAGTGAGTGAGGGCTTTGGCCGAGTGAGAACAAAGTTTACGTGAAGGGCTCCTCGGGCCCCAGGAGAAAATGGAGGCCGAGGATGAAGAAGCCAGTGTTGGCAAAGGCAAACGCAGAGGAGCTGGGACATAGTGGGAGTAGCCCCATCAGGAGGCCCCCAGAGGGCAGCAGGACACTCTGCCACATGCCCCACAACAGTGGTCTTGCCGCAGCCGTTGCAGAAAGCTGCCCTCACAAAGGGGCTTGTCCCTGGGGCTGCGAGATAGATACACAGCTGTGTGGCCAGAATGGGCACAAGGAGGGCTTGTCAGGAGTCATATCCCTGACTTCTCAGGGCCCTTCTAGGCCTCATCCTAAGGCTCTCTTCCACATCCCCTTCTCTAGAGGTTCTCCTTTCGTGTCATCTGCTGGGAAGATTGGATCAGGAAGGAAGGTGGAGCGATGACCCACCTTTCCCTAAGACAAAGGGGCCCCCGGGCCACCTTGGCTTCTTCCAGGCAAGCTGATGAAGCTGCAGGAGCAAAGGAGGCCCAGAGGAATGTTCCTTTCGATTAGACCTGGAGAGCCCCAGGAATTCGCATACAGGATAAGATGATCAGTGATCACGGGGTTGATAGTGAGGCCCTCAGGTACAGTGCTGAGTCATGTTCACTGGCGGTCTCTCCTGTGATGCAGACCGGAAGTCATCCCGGAAGGGGAAGCCTGAGACGTGTCCTCCAGAATCAACCACGGCAGCTCACAGCGCCACCCAGTGGCGAGACGCACTGCCTAGCTCCACCCTCCTTCAGTCCCCTGCTTGGACAGCATGGATGGTCTCCAGATTCTTCTCCTGTGAGCCACTTCTCCAGGAACTTTGCCAGAAGGTCTGATCGGAGACTTTTCGAAGCTAAAGACTGCTCTCCAGATCAACCCTAACACAAAGGAAAGACTGCATCTAGAGATACTGAGAAGGAAAGTCAACCAATGCACAAGGTTCACTGATGACTAGGGGACTCTATTCCAGACTCTCTCAAGAATCCAATCCACGGCTACTGAATCGTCCTACTTGAGTTGTTGCGGAGGCTCCCTGCCACACTCAGCCTGTGAGCCACGGATGGGAGAGCCTTAGTCCCTCCTCTAATCTCTGCCCTGCCCAATCTGTTCCCTGGAAAGTAGGCTTTCCTTATCTGACCTGTACCTCCATTTTTCTTCAATATTAGCAAAGATTGATTCCTTTATAGAAAGCAGAGAAACAGATGGAGGAACCCCCACCACACAGGAAGTAGAAGATAGAATCAATTCTCCAAGAAGCCAGGCTTGGGCTCAGCCATGGGACACTAGCCTGCTCAGAAGAGTCTTTCACCAGCCTCAGGCAGCTGGGCCTTGAGAATGTACTGGAGAGCTGAGTTCTAGGGCTGCATCACAGAACTATTGTGCCATCACAAAGGGTTCTTGAGGGGGGCAGTTGACACAAAGAGGAGGTGAACCCATGGCCCCCACCCCCACCATCCAACCTAGCAGATCTCTCCTTTCTTCTCTGGATTGCTCTATTTTGAAAAGCCATCCTGATTTTCTATTTAGTTCACATAAAACCAAGATGCCAACTCTGTCCACCATTCAGCCCACTCTGGATCAGATAGGATGGTTGATTTCATTGAGAGAGTCCCAGATCGAGGGTCAGGAGTCCAGAATTGGCCACCCATGGACAGAAAATCTTGAGCAAATTATTCCCTGCTCTTAGGCTCAGATCTTGTATCTGTGAAGATGACTGAACTGGACCAGTTTCCTTTGGAACACCGTATCCCAAGAAGATAGTGAAACTGACAGGAAAAATTTCCCGGGTTGAATAAGTAATTTTGACTGTAGCCCCCTCTGCGCAATTCAAATGCACATAATGGTGTTAAGAGCCCTAGCCTCTTCAATTTTCTTCAATCTGACATTTCCAAACTTATTGACCATAGAACATCCTCCTTTTTTTTTTTTTTTTTTGTGGAAAATCAACTAAGATCTTAAAGTGTATAATTTTCAATGGATTAATTTGTGAAACTATGAGATGATTGCTAAATTTGCTGTAAGCTTTAAACTCATCATACTTTTGAAAAAATAGTCCTAAGTTAGGAGATACTATCTCACTATAAAAATAAACTCATTATAAGGCAAGTGGGCAGATGATAAACCAGAACAAACATTGGTGCTGACCCCAGAGCAGAACCATCCAGTATGTTGAAGAGGAAACCCAAACTTGCTGGAGGAGGGCAGGAACCAGCCCACATGTCCCCAGTTCCTATCCTGGGACCCCAGCACACAGCAGTGTCCTCTTCTCAGGCAGGAATCTGGACAAGGTAATGAGAGAGAGAGTGCAGCTTTTGTTTCTGCCCAGAGACCATCACTTTCTTTCATCTTCATCATAACATTGGTATAGAAGGCCACTCCATTATTTCAAAGATGATTTCTACAGAACTGATCTCAGTTGGGTGTGTTCCTAACTGGGTTTCTTCCAGTTGAGAGAACTGTCTTACATTGACAGAAAATAGACCCTTTTTATTCCCTTTGTTCCTCAGCCTCCTGTGTTGTAGATTTGGTTCATTCCTTCATCCTCCAAAATGTTATACCTGCCAGGCATTGGCCCTGAGGACTCAACAGGTACCACAGAGGCTAGTCCTGTGTTGGCTGTTTTAGTCTGTGCTTCACTCTTTAGCTCTCTATTTACAACTCCTCAAATATAGTGAAAGTTCACTGGGGCAAAGCCTCATTCTTTGGTCTCAGACAGTGCTGATAACGGTGACATATGAAGACGCGTGACAGTGCCCACAACAGTGACATATGAAGGTTGGCAGTCACATGTACTAGGCAGCTCTTCACGTGACTGCTGGTTAAGTGGCAGAAAGAATGAATAAATGCCTAGACCCTGGCAGACAGTTGGTCCAGGCTATGAGATGATATCAATGTCCCAAGAGCAAATCTTATTCTACACAAAGTGGATTTTTGACTATTTCTTATTTACTAATCCAAATGCTCTAATAAGAAAATGGGGGCCTAAGAACCACTGGAAATGAACTCTTAGATGCCCAGGTCCCCTTGGGAGAATGATACATAGAATTTCAGGGGTAGGACCCCTGCTCACTCTTCACTAATGATCCTGGGCACATTATTGCCTTTCTCTGTCCTTTTTCTTACTCTAAAATGTGGATATTAATAATTCTTTCACAGAGATTATGGTGAGAATGAAATGGAATGACATATAAAAGAGTCAGCATGTTTCATGTACAGAGCAAATTCTGCAATTTCAACTCTATGTGTATGGCAGAAAAAAAAAAACTTCTTAAAGAAAGGCAAGGAAAGAAAAATGCTTCCTAAATTAATAGAAAATATAATGAAAAAATGTAATTCCCTGGGACAGAGAAAACAATTTAAAATTTTAGTTTCATTCTTTTACAAGTGGTTGACCAGAGTTCCCAGCACCACTTGTTAAAGAGATTGTCTTTAATCCATTGTATATTCTTGCCTCCTTTGTCGAAGATAAGGTGTCCATATGTGCGTGGATTTATCTCTGGGCTTTCTATTTTGTTCCATTGATCTATATTTCTGTCTTTGTGCCAGTACCATACTGTCTTGATAACTGTGGCTTTGTAGTAGAGCCTGAAGTCAGGTAGGTTGATTCCTCCCGTTCCATTCTTCTTTCTCAAGATCGCTTTGGCTATTCGAGGTTTTTTGTTTTTCCATACAAATTGTGAAATTATTTGTTCTAGCTCTGTGAAAAATGCTGTTGGTAGCTTGATAGGGATTGCATTGAATCTATAGATTGCTTTGGGTAGTATACTCATTTTCACTACATTGATTCTTCCAATCCATGAACATGGTATATTTCTCCATCTGTTAGTGTCCTCTTTGATTTCTTTCACCAGTGTTTTATAGTTTTCTATATATAGGTCTTTAGTTTCTTTAGGTAGATATATTCCTCCACCTCCCAGAATATTGGAAATAAAAGCAAAAATAAACAAATGGGACCTAATTAACCTTAAAAGCTTCTGCACATCAAAGGAAACTATTAGCAAGGTGAAAAGACAGCCTTCAGAATGGGAGAAGATAATAGCAAATGAAGCAACTGACAAACAACTAATCTCGAGAATATACAAGCAACTCCTACAGCTCAACTCCAGAAAAATAAATGACCCAATCAAAAAATGGGCCAAAGAACTAAATAGACATTTCTCCAAAGAAGACATACAGATGGCTAACAAACACATGAAAAGATGCTCAGCATCACTCATTATCAGAGAAATGCAAATCAAAACCACTATGAGGTACCATTTCACACCAGTCAGAATGGCTGCGATCCAAAAGTCTACAAGTAATAAATGCTGGAGAGGGTGTGGAGAAAAGGGAACCCTCTTACACTGTTGGTGGGAATGCAAACTAGTACAGCCACTATGGAGAACAGTGTGGAGATTCCTTAAAAAACTGGAAATAGACATGCCTTATGATCCAGCAATCCCACTGCTGGGCATACACACTGAGAAAACCAGAAGGGAAAGAGACACGAGTACCCCAATGTTCATCGCAGCACTGTTTATAATAGCCAGGACATGGAAGCAACCTAGATGTCCATCAGCAGATGAATGGATAAGAAAGCTGTGGTACATATACACAATGGAGTATTATTCAGCCATTAAAAAGAATACATTTGAATCAGTTCTAATGAGGTGGATGAAACTGGAGCCTATTATACAGAGTGAAGTAAGCCAGAAAGAAAAACACCAATACAGTATACTAACGCATATATATGGAATTTAGAAAGATGGTAACAATAACCCTGTGTACAAGACAGCAAAAGAGACACTGATGTATAGAACAGTCTTATGGACTCTGTGGGAGAGGGAGAGGGTGGGAAGATTTGGGAGAATGGCATTGAAACATGTAAAATATCATGTATGAAATGAGTTGCCAGTCCAGGTTCGATGCACGATACTGGATGCTTGGGGCTGGTGCACTGGGACGACCCAGAGGGACGGAATGGGGAGGGAGGAGGGAGGAGGGTTCAGGATGGGGAACACATGTAAACCTGTGGCGGATTCATTTTGATATTTGGCAAATCTAATACAGTTATGTAAAGTTTAAAAATAAAATAAAATTAAAAAAAAAAAAAAATTTTAGATGGAAGAATAAACATTCAATAATTGCCAAGAATAATTTTGAAAAGTAATCTCGCTATTACTTTGAGAAGGAACTTGCCATACGAAATACTAAAACTTCAAACTAAGGGCACTGCAATGAATATATAAGTCTGATTTTGACATCAAAAGACACAAATGCACCATTGGCTCATAATACAAAAGCCCAAAATAGATCCAAGTATATGTGAGAATGTAAGTATAATAAAGGTGGCGTTTCAACTCAACGTATTGCATAGTTTATTTACTAAATGGTGCCAGTATAATTGGCAATCTACCTGGATTGAATACAGTTAAATCCTTTCTATACATTGTCTATAATAATAAATTCCAGATGAATTAATAGCTTAATGTAACAGCTTAAACTTTAGAAAATTAAAATAAAATGTAGGTGTGGGAAATGCTTAACTGGGTGAGGTATGACACCCAGAAGCCATAAAGAAAAAGAGGAACAGATTTAATTTTATTAGTGTTCGATTTTTCTCCATAAAAATGATGCTACTTGGGGAAGGAGAGTGTGGGGTGATACAAGAGAATAGCATTGAAACATATACATTACCATATGTAAAGTAGACAATGGGAGTTCCATGTATGACGCAGGGAACCCAAAGCCAGTGTGTTAGAAAAAAATGATGCTCCTAACAAAGCTGAAAGATGAATACTATGCTAGAAGGATGTATTTCTAAATAAAATGGTACTTTAAAAGATCTCGTACATATTGGACAAACAGCCCTATTGGTGAGTAGGTGAAGAAGAGATTTTCATTTTCAGAAATATTTTGGAACAAGTGTTCAGAGGAACCTTTCTCAATACTCAGAGACCTAAGAATGTATGAGAATATAAGTAAAATACTTTTAAAATCATGACTGAGCTGGCAGTGAAGTCAGGGAAGCAATGAGAGGGCAGAAACAATAAGAAAATGCAAACCAGAGAGGAAGCAAGTGCTGGAGTCAGTATTTACTTCAAGGCTTCCTAAAAATGAATAGAACTGTTGGGAGAGTTTGCAATTTCCTCGGTTTTGTCTTGTCACAACAAAAATTTGAAGCAATGGATGGACCAGTATTACAGCCCCATGTAATTTCCTCGGACAGACCAGTGTTACAGCTCAGTTTTATTTAGAAAGAAAGGAAAATACATCCTTGAGGCGTGAGGGCTGGCCAACCCAAAAGACGTGAAGAGAGGAGAAGCCTCTGGCCCAGTTTTGGCTCCTCTTTTTAAGTTCTTTTCTCCTCCCCCGGAGCCTGCCCTATGTAAATTGGGCTAGCCAGGAAGGTTGTTTTACCCAAGGTCCTCACTCCCGTCCTCCGACCCTTCCTTTGTTCTGTTTTCTTGGGCTTTCCCCTTCTGTGTTGTTTAGCCACTGCCATTCTGGATTCCTTTTTTCTTATTCTAACTACCTAACAGATCTATGCTATGATCCAACAATCCCACATCTGGGTATAAATCCACAAGAAATAAAGTCAGGATTTTAAAGAGATGCCTGCACTTCACGTTCATTGCAGCATTGTTCACAATTGCCAAGTCATGGAGGCAACCTAAGGTTCATCAACACACAAAGGGGTAAAGAAAATATGGTACCCACATACAATGGAATGCTATTCAGCCTTTAAAAAGTGGGAAATCCTGCCACTTATGACAACATGAATAAACCTGGAGGGCATTATGTTAAGTGAAATAAGACACAGAAGGACAAAAACTTTAAGATGCTACTTACATGGAGAATCTAAAATGGTCAAACTCATAGAAGCAAATACTATCACGGAGGGGCCGGGAGTAGAGTGGGGTATTAGTCAAAGGGTATAAAGTTTCAGTTATACACAGTGAATAAGCCCTAGAAATCTATACACTCTATAATGTCTATAGTTAGCAGTGTTGTTGTTTTTGTTTAATCCCTAAGACATATCCAATTCTTTGCGATCCCATGGACTGTAGCCCACCAGGCTCCTCTGTCCATGGGATTTCCCAGGCAAGAATACTGGAGTAGTTTGCCATTTCCTTCTCCAGGGGATCTTCCCAACCCAGGAATCAAACCCAAGTTTCCTGCATTGGCAGGTGGATTCTTTACCACCTGCCACCAGGGAAGCCCAATAGTTAGCAATACTGTATTGTATATTTAAAAGTTTGGTATATCTAATGTTGTGTTCTTATCACAAAGATTTAATAATATAGAGGGTAGAAGGAAACATTCAGCGATGATGGATATGTTTATGGCATAGATTGTGATGATGGTTTCTCAGATGTGTACTTATTTCCAAACTAATCAAGTTGTATACATTAAATATGTACAGCTATTTAAATGTCAACGCTACCTCATTCAATGAAGTGATTTAAGAATAAAATTAAAAATAATTTTGTAGAAGACATCTTTTTATTCCTGATGGCTAAAGCCTGAGTTTTAATAGCCCAGGAGGTGCCAAGGGCAGGACACAGAACCCGAGACCTAAGCAGTAGGGAAGTCACACTAGAGACCCCCATGTGAAGTCAAATTCTGCAGAAAGTATGTGAATTAGAACCCACCTTAAACACAGAAAGTTTAAATAAAAAGAATGGAAAATGCCACAGTATGCAAATTTGAACCAGATAAAAACCCATGTGACTATATACCTCAAATGCTATATGTCAAAGAAAGTATACAATGAGAAGCATTTCCAGATAGAGGGACATTACGTAAGGATGAAGGGGTAAATACATGAGGATGGTATTACAGCCTTCAATCTCTGTGTCCCCAATACGTTAACTTTAAAATGTAGAAAATACAATTGATAGAATTATTAGGTAGGTAGAATAGGGAAAAGGAGTCCAAAATGGTGGTGGCTAAAAGACAAGGAAGGGAAAAGCCCGTGAAAATAGAACAACAGAAGGTCCGAGGACCGGAGTGAGGACCTCAGGTAAAACAAACAACACTCCTGGCTGGCCCAATTTACATAGGACAGGCCCAGGGAGAGATAAACATATAACTAGAGGAGCCAAAGCTAGCTCTCTCTCTCTCCCGCACGCTGGGGCGCTCTTCTCCTCATGTCTTTGGATCAACATGCCCTCACGCCTCGAAGATGGATTTTCCTGCTATCTTCTAAAGAAAATAGAGCTGTAACACTGAGCTGTAACACTGATTTGTCTAAGAGCTATAACATGGTCCATTCGAGACCTTAGAGCTATAACACGGTCTATCCAAGACCTGAGAGCTGTGACCCGCTGAGGGGGCTTTAATGTCCGTCATTCCAAATCTTTGTTGTGATGAGACAAAGAGCCGAGGAACATACACTCGCGTGACATCTATGGTGCCGTGACTTGGGTTTAACTTGCCTGAAACAACCTCCGCACGCAAGAGGCCAGGCACAGCAGAAGCCAACTCAGCGAAGGTCCTGCGGTAGAGGCGAAACTCGAAGAAAACCCAGCGCAGGGGAAGGCCCATCGTGCTGGAAACTGGGACAGCGAAAAACACTCAGCAGAAAGCTCATGCGGCCCAGTCTCAGATTCCAGACCTCCAGTTACGGTAAGAGGTCCTCGCTCCTATGGCTGGAGGGACATGCCTAACAAAATCTTAATTCCTTTACAATCTCTCGTTTCTTGTTTCCTCAAACCTCCTGTGAACAGGAGGGCGGCAGGGGGCACAATTGAGGGACTCTGGAGAGGCTACTCCTCAGCATGTCCCAAAGGCGCTATCTGCTGAGCCCCATTAGCTGTTACACAAGCTGGTGGGGTTCTTCTGTCCTTTCTCTTCTCTGTGCCAAAGATCAGACCAATGAAATTGTGAGCACCAGTCAGATATTTAGCAAATTTTCTGGGAGGCTATGAAAGGGATTCCTTGGCACGTTTTTCTCACTGCTTTTCCCTCCTGTCCTTCAGCCCTCTCCCGGGACTTGAGCCCGGCCAAAACCCAGGAGGCCCGGCTTCAGGACCTAATAAAGCTCAGGCTCTGAGGTCTCATTGCAAAAATTCAGTGACAGTCAAAGCGATAGATAGGCGGTAGACTTGTTAAGATTCAGAGAGAAGCGCCCACTCTACAGGGTACTGGCCATGGAATGCGGCCTGGCTAGGTTTTGCGAGTGGGGTGAATTCATATGCTAATAAGTGAGAGGATCATCCCGGCCATTGGGGAACCACCCACTCCTCCATCTTTTGATAATGACTTGGAGCTGTCCTGCCACCTCTGGGTGTGTCTGTTGGCTTATAGATAGGGGATTAAGGTTTACTTGAATTTGGCTTGTCATCTTGGACCCAACTGATTTTAGTTGGTTTACATTATACCCTTGTGCTATGTCATTCTTTCAAAGGTTGTGCTCTGCCCCTTCCCTCCTGTTTCATGCTCTTTTCCTGAGCCCCATCCAGACCCACAAGGTTGCCTCTACAATCTTCTGGAGAGACAACCAGAAAATAGCTGGCCCTGGGAGGGAAATACTCTCTTATAATATCCAACCTCCTAATCCTACCCAGTACTGGTCACACTGGAGATCTTGGGGATGCCCAACTCCAGTCTGGGGGTCCCAGGAGGTCATCACACCTTGACCTGCCTAGGGATCTGGTCCTCGAAATGTTGTCAGGCCTCGACCTGCTTGGGGATCCGCTAGTCCCAGGGGTCCCAGGAGGTCATCACGCCTCGACCTGCCCAGGGACCCAGTTCTCGGGAGGCTGTCACGCCTCGACCTGCCTGGGGATTCGATCTCTAGGAGGCTGTCATGCCTCAGCCTGCCTGGGGATCTGCACCCTGACCCAGGGACGCCTGGCTCTCAGGTTGCAACAGTTCTGGGTAGGATAAGCTTTAGAAAGACTCACCCCTAAGGAAGTCCACCCATGGAAACATAAGGAAGCCTATTACTTGTGGGACTGTGCCCAGTCTCAGCAATAACTCAGGAGCCCAATGAGAACCCCACTGCCTTTCTGGAGAGGCTAAAAGAGGCACTCCAAAAGTTTACCAATCTGGACTTAGACTCTTACAAGGGACAGGTGATTTTAAAGGACAAATTCCTGTCCCAATGTGCATCAGATATCAGAATTAAGTTACAGCAGCTACAACAGCAGGACCCTGCTGCCTCTTTAGATGAAATGGTCCAGACAGCCACCAATACCTTTTATAATAGAGAACAGGGGAAGGAGGCCAAGGCCCAGGAGAGGGAGAAAAAGAAAGAGACAAGGTATGCCCAGATGCTGGCCGCCTTCCAGAGAAGCCCTATAGCAAACCCCGAGTCCTTGAAGGACAAGACATGAGACAAATGCCTGATCTGTAGACAGGCAGGGCATTGGGCCAAAGAGTGTTCAAACCATGACAAGTCTCCTAGAACGGCTTGCCACAAATGCCATCAACTGGGACATTGGGCGGCACTCTGCCCTCGGGACCTAAGCGCCTCAAGGTCAAGGGCCAAGCCTACCCTCCCGATGGTTCAAGAGGACTGAAGCGGCCCGCTCCAGCCACCTGCCTGTCACAGATAACCATCACGGGGCTGGAGCCAAGGGTGCAACTGGATGTGGCAGGTAGGTCCGAGAATTTCTTGGTTGACACAGGGGCTACCTACTCTGTCTTGATCTCCTACTCTCGAGCCTTCTTCTCCCAAACCTGTACCATTTTGGGTGCTACAGGAAAAGCAACTACTAAAAGATTCACCTGAGCACTTCTTTGTTGCTGGGATGGACAAACATTTTCCCACCAGTTTCTGGTGGCCCCTGAGTGCCCTACTCCCTTATTGGGAAGAGATATACTCAATAAACTGGGGACCACCCTTGTGATGGGAAATTTTTCAGCCCCCAGAGCTCTACTGCTGCTGCTAAGTCACTTAAGTCGTGTCCTACTCTGTGCGACCCCATAGACGGAAGCCCACCAGGCTCCCCCGTCCCTGGGATTCTCCAGGCAAAACACTGGAGTGGGTTTCCATTTCCTTCTCCAGTGCATGGAAGTGAAAAGTGAAAATGAAGTCGCTCAGTCATGTCCGACTCTTAGCTACCCCATGGACTGCAGCCTACCAGGCTCCTCTGCCCATGGGATTTTCCAGGCAAGAGTACTGGAGTGGGGTGCCATTGCTCTACAGCTCCTGGTTACTACTGAAGAACCCATTATACCTTCAATAGAGAGGGACCAAAAACTATGGGAAGACAAAATTAACCCCCAGGTGTGGGACCAGGGGATTCCTGGACGAGCCCACCAAGCTGAACCAGTCATCATTGTCCTCCGAGATCCCACTCAGTTTCCTAACTGGAAACAATATCCTCTCAAAAGAGAGGCTCGGGAGGGACTACAGCCTTTAATTAATAAATTCCTTGCATGTGGGCTATTGGTCCCCACCAGTTCACCATGTAACACCCCAACCCTCTCAGTAAAGAAAAAAGATGGAACCTGGCAAATGGTCCAAGATCTCCAGATCATAAACGAAGCTGTAGTCACCCTCCATCCCACAGAACCCAATCCCTATGTAATCTTGGGAAAAATCCCACCCAGTGCCAAGTGGTTTACAGTCTTGGATTTCAAAGATGCATTTTTTTGCATACCACTGGCTAAAGAATCCCAATATCTTTTTGCCTTTGAGTGGGAGGCCCCAGGAGAAAAACACCAACAGATGACTTGGACAGTATTACCTCAGGGGTTCAGAGATAACCCCCACCTGTTTGGACAGGCCCTTAGCAGGGATCTCCTAGATCTGGACCTGGGACCTAATGGGAAAATATTACAATATGTAGATGACCTACTAATCTGCTCTCCAGATGAGAAAAGTGCCCAACAACATGCAATTCAGGTTCTAAACTTCTTGGCAGAAAGAGGATATAAAGTCTCCCATGCTAAGGCACAGATGGTCGAGACAAAGGTCACTTACTTGGGAGTTCAGATTACACACGGGTCCAGGAAGCTGTCCTCTTATCGGGTACAAGGAATCCTCCAGTTGCCCTCCCCCACGACTCGAAAACAATTGCAAGCTTTCCTGGGGCTAACTGGATATTGTAAAATCTGGATACCCAACTGTGGTCTAATTGCCCAGCCCTTATATGAAAGCTTAAAGGGACGAGATGATTCAATCCCACTGATGTGGGGAACTCCTCAAAAGAAGGCAGAGGCTACAGTAAAACAGGCCTTAACTCAGGCACCTGCCTTGAGGTTGCCAGACCCAGAAAAAGCATTCCAACTTTATGTCCATGAAAGAGAGGGAATAGCCTTGGGAGTGTTAACTCAAAGGTTGGGATCTGAGCCCCAGCCTGTAGCTTATTTATCCAAGAGGCTCGATCCAACTACCTGAGGTTGGCCCCCCTGCCTTCGAAATCTTTCAGCTATTGCTATCATGATAGAAGATGCTTTAAAACTGTCCTTGGGGGCAAACTAACTATTTTTACCAGCCACCAAGTAAAACAACTCCTAAATGGGAGAGGCCATTTATGGATGTCTGATCAAAGAATCCTCAGATATCAAGTAATGCTGATGGAAAATCCAGGCCTCACTATATCCCCTTGTGAGGTTCTTAACCCAGCCACCCTCCTCCCTACCCTCAAGGGCTCTCTCCCCTTTCACTCTTGTCTAGAAATCTTGGACCACTGGACAAAACCCTGAGAGGGATTGTCAGAAGATCCTCTGACCAGTCCTGAGGAAATCTGGTACACTGGTGGAAGCAGCTTTGTCTTGGATGGAAAAAGACGAGCCAGGGATGCAGTAGTCTCCAATTTTGAGACCATAGAGACTAAGCCTCTGCCACCAGGTACTTCAGCCCAATTAGCTGAGCTCATAGCCCTGACTCGAGCTTTAGAGCTGGGAGAAGGAAAAAGAATAGCCATTTGCATCGACTCCAAGTCTGCCTTTCTGGTGCTACATGCACATGCAGCTGTTTGGAAAGAAAGGGGCCACTTGACCACCCGAGTGTCCCCAATCAAATATGGTGATCAGATTCTTCGACTCTTGGAGGCAGTCCATCTGCCCACTGAGGTTTCAGTCTTCCACTGTAAAGGACACAAAAAAGGGAACATGGAAGTGGTACGAGGGAACCAAGCAGCTGATCAGTCAGGTAAGATTGCAGCATTACAGAATCATGACCTAATAGGGATTGCCACCTTAGTTCCACAGACTAATTTGCCAGAAACACCTTCATATATTGAAGGTGAGACTCTTAAAGCTAAGAGTGAGAGCTTTCAAGATCATATGGGGGTGGTTCCAAAAGGAGGGACTCCTTTTTCTGCCTGGAAACCTCCAATGGAAGCTGGTTAACTCCTTACACGCCACTACTCATTTAGGAGAAAAGGCCCTCCGAAGATTACTAGAAAGGTCCTTCAGAGGAACAGGCTTCCAAACAGCTATAAGACAGATGGTCTCCTCTTGTCCCACTTGCCAATTAAACAACCCCCAAGGAGCTCGAAGACCCCAGCTGGCCCAGCCCATCCAACGATGTGGAGCCTACCCAGGAGAGGACTGGCAGATGGACTTCACCCAGATGCCAGTTTCTCAAGGGTATAAATACCTATTAGTCAAGATAGATACATTCACAGGATGGATTGAAGGCTTTCCCACCCTGACCGAGAAGGCTGAGGAGGTAGTTAAAAAACTGCTCCATGAAATCATTCCAAGATTTGGTCTGCCCAGGTCATTACAAAGTGACAATGGGACATCATTTACTTCTAAGGTCACCCAAGGGGTCTTGAGAGCATTGGACATTACTTATTATCTCCATTGTGCCTGGAGGCCTCAATCTTCAGGAAAAGTAGAAAAAGCCAATCAATTCTTAAAATCAGCAATAAAAAAGATAACCCAGGAGACCTCCCTGGGATGGAAGGAGGCTTTACCAATAGCTCTCCTCCGTACCCGCATTGCCCCTAAGGAATGGGTTGGTCTTAGTCCTTATGAGATGCTATATGGGAGACCTTTTGTTTATGTCAATGACCTCTTCCTAGATCCAGAGGCTCAGACCCTCCAGTCTTATACCATGGCCATTGGACAATTCCAACAAGATATAAGCTTGTGGGGTATGAACCAGGACCCAAAAGATTCTAAAGAGTCACCACTATATGCTCCAGGAACTCAAGTCCTAATTAAAGTCTGGAAAGATGGGTCCCCAAAGGCTCAACTCCAGCCCACCTGGAAGGGCCCCTACCCTGTAATACTTTCTACCCCCACAGCAGTCAAGGTACCAGGACATGACTCCTGGATTCACTACTCATGAGTCAAGCCATGGAAGAAAACAGAAGAGGACACTTGATACACCTGTGAGCCCCTGGGAGATCTCAGATACCTATTCAGGACTACCAATGAGTGCCCTTCTAATGAACACCCCCAAAATCTGGTTTCTGGGGATAAAATTTCTCAGGATAACTCTAAAGAGCCAACACAGCTTGACAGAGACTGTACTCCAAAACAGACAGGAGATAGATCTTCTTATCCCTGAATAAAGAGGGACTTGAGCCATCCTGGTCATGTGAATTTAAAATTGGCTAATGCCCCTACCCCACGTCCAAGGAGCCATGGCTGCACGGGCACAGGACGGCCTAGAGGAGCTATCCCACGTTGAAGATCAGGAAGGGCGTGGTGAGGAGATACCCCTCGTCCAAGGTAAGGAGCAATGGCTGTGCTTTGCTGGAGCAGCCGTGAAGAGATACCCCACGCCCAAGGTCAGAGAAACCCAAGTAAGACGGTAGGTGTTGCAAGAGGGCATCAGAGGGCAGACACACTGAAACCATACTCACAGAAAACTAGTCAATCTAATCACACTAGGACCACAGCCTTGTCTAACTCAATGAAACTAAGCCATGCCAGTGGGGCAACCCAAGATGGGCAGGTCATGGTGGAGAGATCTGACAGAATGTGGTCCACTGGAGAAGGGAATGGCAAACCACTTCAGTATTCTTGCCTTGAGAACCCCATGAACAGTATGAAAAGGCAAAATGATAGGATATTGAAAGAGAAACTCCCCAGGTCAGTAGGTGCCCAATATGCTACTGGAGATCAGTGGAGAAATAACTCCAGAAAGAATGAAGGAATGGAGCCAAAGCAAAAAGAATACCTAGCTGTGGATGTGACTGGTGATAGAAGCAAGGTCCGATGCTGTAAAGAGCAATATTGCATAGGAACCTGGAATGTCAAGTCCATGAATCAAGGCAAATTGGGAGTGGTCAAACAAGAGATGGCAAGTGTGAATGTCGACATTCTAGGAATCAGCGAACTGAAATGGACTGGAATGGGTGAATTTAACTCAGATGACCATTATATCTACTAATGTGGGCAGGAATCCCTCAGAAGAAATGGAGTAGCCATTGTGGTCAACAAAAGAGTCCAAAATGCAGTACTTGGATGCAAGCTCAAAAACGACAGAATGATCTCTGTTCATTTCCAAGGCAAACCATTCAATATCACAATAA
The DNA here is from genome assembly GCF_019923935.1 of Bubalus bubalis. Taxonomy (NCBI): domain Eukaryota; kingdom Metazoa; phylum Chordata; class Mammalia; order Artiodactyla; family Bovidae; genus Bubalus; species Bubalus bubalis. The sequence continues at coordinate 9,500,377 of NC_059172.1, forward strand.
TCCAAGTCTATGTCCCAACCAGTAACGCTGAAGAAGCTGAAGTTGAACGGTTCTATGAAAACCTACAAGACCTTTTAGAACTAACACCCAAAAAAAGATGTCCTTTTCATTATAGGGGACTGGAATGAAAAGTAGGAAGTCAAGAAACACCTGGAGTAACAGGCAAATTTGGCCTTGGAATACGGAATGAGGCAGGGCAAAGGCTAAGAGAGTTTTGCCAAGAGAACGCACTGGTCATACCAAACACCCTCTTCCAACAACACAAGAGAAGACTCTATACATGGACATCACCAGATGGTCAACACCGAAATCAGATTGATTATATTCTTTGTAGCCAAAGATGGAGACGCTCTATACAGTCAGCAAAAACAAGACCAGGAGCTGACTGTGGCTCAGACCATGAACTCCTTATTGCCAAATTCAGACTTAAATTGAAGAAAGTAGGGAAAACCACTAGACCATTCAGGTATGACTTAAATCAAATCCCTTATGATTATACAGTGGAAGTGAGAAATAGATTTAAGGGCCTAGATCTGATAGATAGAGTGCCTGATGAACTATGGACTGAGGTTCGTGACATTGTACAGGAGACAGGGATCAAGACCATCCCCATAGAAAAGAAATGCAAAAAAGCAAAATGGCTGTCTGGGGAGGCCTTACATAGAGCTGTGAAAAGAAGAGAAGCAAAAAGCAAAGCAGAAAAGGAAAGATATAAACATCTGAATGCAGAGTTCCAAAGAATAGCAAGAAGAGATAAGAAAGCCTTCCTCAGCAATCAGTGCAAAGAAATAGAGGAAAGCAACAGAATGGGAAAGACTAGAGATCTCGTCAAGAAAATTAGAGATACCAAAGGAACATTTCATGCAAAGATGGGCTCGATAAAGGACAGAAATGATATAGACCTAACAGAAGCAGAAGATATTAAGAAGAGATGGCAAGAATACACAGAAGAACTGTACAAAAAAGATCTTCACGACCCAGATAATCACGATGGCGTAATCACTGACCTAGAGCCAGACATCCTGGAATGTGAAGTCAAGTGGACCTTAGAAAGCATCACTACGAACAAAGCTAGTGGAGGTGATGGAATTCCAGTGGAGCTATTCCAAATCCTGAAAGATGATGCTGTGAAAGTGCTGCACTCAATATGACAGCAAATTTGGAAAACCCAATAGTGGCCACAGGACTGGAAAAGGTCAATTTTCATTCCAATCCCAAAGAAAGGCAATGCCAAAGAATGCTCAAACTACCGCACAATTGCACTCATCTCACATCCTACTAAAGTAACACTCAAAATTCTCCAAGCCAGTCTTCAGCAATATGTGAACCATGAACTTCCAGATATTCAAGCTGGTTTTAGAAAAGGCAGAGGAACTGGAGATCAAATTGCCAACATCTGCTGAATCATGGAAAAAGCAAGAGAGTTCCAGAAACACATCTATTTCTGCTTTATTGAGTATGCCAAAGCCTTTGACTGTGTGGATCACAACAAACTGGCAAATTCTGAAAGAGATGGGAATACCAGACCACCTGACCTGCCTCTTGAGAAATCTGTATGCAGGTCAGGAAGCAACAGTTAGAACTGGACATAGAACAACAGACTGGTTCCAAACAGGAAAAGGAGTACGTCAAGGCTGTATATTGTCACCCTCTTTATTTAACTTCTATGCAGAGTACATCATGAGAAACACTGGACTGGAAGAAACACAAGCTGGAATCAAGATTGCCAGGAGAAATATCAATAATTTCAGATATGCAGATGACACCACCCTTATGGCAGAAAGTGAAGAGGAACTAAAAAGCCTCTTGATGAAAGTGAAAGTGGAGAGTGAAAAAGTTGGCTTAAAGCTCAACGTTCAGAAAGCGAAGATCATGGCATCTGGTCCCATCACTTCATGGGAAATAGATGGGGAAACAGTGGAAACAGTGTCAGACTTTATTTTTCTGGGCTCCAAAATCACTGCAGATGCTGACTGCAGCCATGAAATTAAAAGATGCTTACTCCTTGGAAGCAAAGTTATGACCAACCTAGATAGCATATTCAAAAGCAGAGACATTACTTTGCCACCAAAGTTCATCTAGTCAAGGCTATGGTTTTTCCTGTGGTCATGTATGGATGTGAGAGTTGGACCGTGAAGAAGGCTGAGCGCCGAAGAATTGATGCTTTTGAACTGTGGCATTGGAGAAGACTCTTGAGAGTCCCTTGGACTGCAAGGAGATCCAACCAGTCCATTCTGAAGGAGATCAGCCCTGGGATTTCTTTGGAAGGAATGATGCTGAAGCTGAAACTCCAGTACTTTGGCCACCTCATGCAAAGAGTTGACACTTTGGAAAAAACTCTGATGCTGGGAGGGATTGGGGCAAGAGAAGAAGGGGATGATAGAGGATGAGATGGCAGGATGGCATCACTGACTCGATGGACGTGAGTATGAGTGAACTCCGGGAGTTGGTGATGGACAGGGAGGCCTGGCGTGCTGCGATTCATGAGGTCGCAGAGAGTCGGACACGACTGAGTGACTGATCTGATCTGATCTGAATGCCCCTACTAGTCCTTGTTATGCTATATTGATGATGCCTATGATTATTCCATGTACTGTCAATTGTCTAACCTATTTTATCTCTGCCCAGGTCAATCAGCTACAACATGCAGTGCCAGTTCAACAAAGATATAAAACTACAGCTGACCACGGAAAATATCACACACCCTTGGACACCGCTATAAGGACTCTGAGGATTGAGACTAGCAAGAGGGGGAGGCCCAATACCCCTCGCCGTCCCACTTCAGCAGGAAGTAGCTAGAAAGACCTCGACGCCCCTATTCCCAAAGAATCGGGCCTCCCATCTCTTGAGGGGGGAATGTTACGTAGGTAGAATAGGGAAAAGGAGTCCAAAATGGCGGTGGCTAAAAGACAAGGAAGGGGAAAGCCTGCGAAAATAGAACAACAGAAGGTCTGAGGACCGGAGTGAGGCCCTCAGGTAAAACAAACAACACTCCTGGCTGGCCCAATTTACACAGGACAGGCCCAGGGAGAGATAAACATATAACTGGAGGAGCCAAAGCTAGTTCTTTCTCGCTCTCCCGCGCGCTGGGGCACTCTACTCCTAGTGTCTTTGGATCGACGTGTCCTCATGCTTCAAAGATGGATTTTCCTGCTATCTTCTAAATAAAATAGAGCTGTAACACTGAGCTGTAACACTGATTTGTCTAAGAGCTATAACATGGTCCATTCGAGACCTGAGAGCTATAATACAGTCTATCCAAGACCTGAGAGCTGTGACTCGCCGAGGGGGCTTTAATGTCCGTCACTCCAAATCTTTGTTGTGACGAGACAAAGAACCGGGGAACATACACTCACGTGACAGAATTTTTAAAATAATTGGGGACTTCCCTGGTGGCACAGTGGATAAGAATCCACCTGCCAATGCAGAGTGAATCCCTCGTTTGGGAAGATTCCACATGCTGCAGAGCAACGAAGTCCGTGCACAGAAACTATTGAGCCTGTGTGCCATGACTACCACGATGAGAAGTCCACACATGCAACAAAGAGGAGCCCGCACTCACCACAACTAGGGAAAGCCCACTCTTAGCAAAGACCCAGCAGAATCAAAAAATAAAGATAAACTTTAAAAAGCTATAGTTCTTTAACATAATTCTTATTTGTAAGCATACATACAAAAATATAGTATTTACTTGAAATAGTAAAAAATAATATTTCTTTGACTTATTTGAAATAGTAAATCAAATACAGCAATATATAAGAAAGACAACACTTAGACAGGAGAGATTGATTCCAGGTATGCAAGATTACTTTAACATCTCAAAACTGATCAATGTAATTTGTCATATTGATACATCAGTGGTGAAAAGTTAATATGACCTCCTTGATAGATACATGAAAAATCATTTAATTAACATTCATACTCAATCACAATAAAAAATAAAATAAAACTCTTAGCAACCTAGGCATAGAAAGGAACTTCTCAATTTGATAGAGGGTAGCTACAAAAAAATTCTGCAGAGAACATTATACTTAATGATGGATGTTGAAAGATGGATTGAAGGAAAAATGTTCACCCAACTGAGAAGACATCTTGAAATAGAAAAAGGAGGCAGGCAGCTTCATAGAGTCAACAGATCAGTTTATTATAGGGTAACTTACATAGTGGAATCTGGATTGGGCAGGCAGCAGTTCACCTGCACTCCATAATGTCAAAGGGCTGCTGGGGCAGTTTTATAGTTAACCTAGGGTATAGGGGTTGTTTTTGTTATTTTTCAGTGACTAAGTCATGTCTGACTCTTTGTGACTTCATGGACTACAGCACACCAGGGTTCTCTGTCCTCCTCCACTATCACCTGGAATTAGTTCAAACTCATGTCCTCTGAGTTGGTGATGCTGTCTAGCCATCTCATCCTCTGTCACCCACTTCTCCTCCTGCCCTCAGTCATTCCCAGCATCAGGGTCTTTTCCAATGAATTGGTTCTTTTCATCAAGTGGCCAGAGTATTGGAGCTTTAGCTTTCGCACTAGTAGGTGCTTGGAAACAGAGCATGCATTCCTAAGTCAAGATTTACAAATGGGTAACTAGTCTCCCGGGTGCTGACAATAATCAGGGAAGGTTTTCATCACTGGGGACTAACAGAGCATAGAAACCACCTAGTCCTAGTGATTATTAAAGAATATCTATTAACTACAAAGCTGTTGACAGCAGAGAAGTGATTTACTGCACAATACAGTCCCGGGTAGGGTCAGCGGAAAGCCAGGAGAAACTAAAGACCCAAGATGGGATCAGTTATGCACCCATCCAAAGACCCCCAAATTCCTTCCTGGGTAGATGTGCATGTTTACCTAGAGACACGTACAAGCATATTACTAGCAACACTAATAAAAACAGGAAAATACCAGAAACTACCCAAATGCCCATCATGTAAATGGGTAAATAATTTGTGGAGCATTCACTCACTGTGGAATATCACACAGCCAAAAGAATAAATGAGTTCTTGCTAGGTGCAATAGCTTGGATGAAGTTCACAGGGTGATGATCACTGAAACAAATCAAATAAGAACCAGGGGAGTTAGGAAAACAGCTCTAGATTCAGGGAGACTAGAGAGACATAGGCAAACAAAATGGGTGAAATTTGACTGAATTTCAGATTTTTAAAAAGTTATGAGGATAATTGGAGAAGTTTGTATATGGACTGAATGTTGGATGAAGTTATTGATATAATACTGATATTCTTAAGTGTGGTAATAGTGATGAGGCTGAATAGGAAGATTCTTGGGAGATGCACGCTTAAGTGTTCAGGGTTGAATACAGGCTGCAGTTCATGCGGTGGCAGAGTCAGACATGACTGAGGGACTGACTGACTTTTTTTCACTTCACCATGATGTTTACAGCTCACTGTTAGTTGGTTTGGTAAAAGGGAAGTGTGTGTGTATGTGTGTGCACGTGTGTTTGTGTGTGAATTTGAGTGCATGTCCAACTTCAGTAGATACTTCCAGTTTTCTATAATAATTCTACCAATTTATTCTCCCACTAGCAATATAAAAATGTTCTTTTTTACTCTGGTAGATATTGCCTATCTTTTAAACTTTGGTCATTTTCTAATAAGTGAGTTATAGTTTCTTATTGCATTTTATTTTGCATTTCCTGATAACAGAGGTAAACACTTTTTCACTGTCTTTGGATAAATTTGGGGACAATTAACATAGTTGAAATATTTACATCTTTAATTCATGTCAATAATTTTTCAACTGGTTTTCAGTGAAAATATCTAACACACATTTTATGAAATTAATCAGTAAAAGAAAAGTGGTTGTGTGTGTGCGCACATGAGTGCGTGTGGTATCTATACAGAGAGCGATGGAGTCAGTTCAACAAAACAACTGTTGAATCTAGTTGAGAAGGTCCAAGGGTACTTCCTGGATTGTTATTTTAACTTTTCTAGGCTCTTGAATTTTTTTTGAAAGACAATAAAAGGAAAAACGAATGGAATGCCTACCAATTACAGAAAATGTGTAAAACAGAACATAAAGAAAGAAAAAAAAATACAAAATCCAAATAGACTTTTAACCTGAAAATAAATCACATCAGTAGAGCAGAAAATCTGCTATTCCTGTCTTAAATATTGAATTGAAGGCTCTAGTCACACACTAATAAAAGAAAAAAGAAATGAAGTAAAGATTGAACAGGAAGAAACAAAATTATCTACATAGAAAACCCAAGAGACTCTACAGACAAATTATTAGAACTAAGAGAGTTTGCCCATGATTGCTACATATAAGATCAATCAGCAAAAATAAAATGTATTCTACATCCTAGCACCACAGAGCTAGAAAAAGTAATTTAAAAAAGATTCCATTTATACTAGCAACAAAAATAAGTAAGCAAAAATAAATTTAGCAAAAAGATTTACTAGTTGCTTTATGTAGCAATCAGTGAAACTTTATTAAAAATCCATTAAAGAAGGACATGGCAAAGGAGAGATAAGCTGTGTTTGGAGATGGTAAGATTCAACATCATAAATATGTCAGTTTCTTCCAAATTAATTTCTAAATTCAATTCAATCCAGTCAAAGTCTCCAAAAGGGTTTTTCACTGCACTTGACAAATGGATTCTAAAAATACATATGGGAGAGCAAGAATAACCAAGACAATTTTGAAGTTAGTGACCTTTGTCCTGACAGGTGTTAAGAGTTATTCTGCACCCCCATGGACTATACAGTCCATGGAATTCTCCAGACCAGAAAACTGGAGTGGGTAGCCTTTCCCTTCTCCAGGGGATCTTCCCAACCCAGGGATTGAACCCAGGTCTCCCACACTGCAGGCGGATTCTTCACCAGCTGAGCCACAAGGGAAGCCATACTTAATATACGGTCAGCGTAAATAAGATAGTGCAATGTGGGTGCAAGATAAAAACGTGAACCAGTGAACAGAAGAGTGAACCCAGAAACAAATATGGACACTTTATATTCCCACACGAATATGGAAACTTTATACTTGGCAGAGGTTGCATTGTAAATCAATATGAAAAGGATGGTCTAGTCAATTAATAGATTATTTTGATGGAAAAAATAAAATTTGATTCCACTTCTGATCAAGCACACAAGTAAAGCCTGGTGAACAAATGACTTAAATATGGGGGAAAAACTTCTAGAATAAAATATTTATAGGTATATATAGATCTAACACCCAAAAAAGATGTCCTTTTCAATATAGGGGACTGGAATGCAAAAGTAGCAAGTCAAGAAACATCTGGGGTAACAGGCAAATTTGGTCTTGGGATACGGAATGAAGCAGGGCAAAGGCTAATAGAGTTTTGCCAAGAGAATGCACTGCTAAGTCACTTCAGTCGTGTCCAACTCTGTGCGACCCCATAGACGGCAGCCCACAAGGCTCTGCTGTCCCTGGGATTCTCCAGGCAAGAACACTGAAGTGGGTTGCCATTTCCTTCTCCAAAGAGAATGCACTGGTCATAGCAAATACCCTCTTCCAACAACACAAGAGAAGACTCTACACATGGACATCACCAGATGGTCAACACCGAAATCAGATAGATTATATACTTTGTAGCCAAATTTGGAGAAACTCCAAATTTCATGTTCATGAAGATCTTTTTTGTACAGTTCTTCTGTGTATTCTTGCCACCTCTTCTTAATATCTTCTTTTTCTGTTAGGTCCATACCATTTCTGTCCTTTATCGAGCCCATCTTTGCATGAAATATTCCCTTGGTATCTCTGATTTTCTTGAAGAGATCTCTAGTCTTTCCCATTCTATTGTTTTCCTCTATTTCTTTGCATTGATTGCTGAGGAAGGCTTTCTTATCTCTCCTTGCTATTCTTTGGAACTCTGCATTCAGATGTTTATATCTTTCCTTTTCTGCTTTGCTTTTCGCTTCTCTTCTTTTTCACAGCTATTTGTAAGGCCTCCCCAGACAGCCATTTTGCTTTTTTGCATTTCTTTTCCATGGGGATGGTCTTGATCCCTGTCTCCTCTACAATGTCATGAACCTCCATCCATAGTTCATCAGGCACTCTATTTATCAGATCTAGTCCCTTAAATCTATTTCTCACTTCCACTGTATAATCATAAGGGATTTGATTCAGGTCATACCTGAATGGTCTAGTGGTTTTCCCTACTTTCTTCAATTTAAGTCTGAATTTGGCAATAAGGAGTTCATGATCTGAGCCACAGTCAGCTCCCGGTCTTGTTTTTGTTAACTAGCTTGTCAATCAGGAGCTGACTGTCAAGACCAGGAAAAGGAGTACATCAAGGCTGTATATTGTCACCCAGTTTATTTAACTTATATGCAGAGTACATCATGAGAAACATTGGGCTGGAAGAAGCACAAGCTGGAATCAAGATTGCCGGGAGAAATATCAATAACCTCAGATATGCAGATGACACCACCCTTATGGCAGAAAGTGAAGAGGAACTAAAAAGCCTCTTGATGAAAGTGAAAGAGGAGAGTGAAAAAGTTGGCTTAAAGCTCAACATTCAGAAAACTAAGATCATGGCATCTGGTCCCATCACTTCATGGGAAATAGATGCGGAAACAGTGGAGACAGTGTCAGACTTTATTTTTTGCAAATCACTGCAGATGGTGATTGCAGCCATGAAATTACTCCTTGGAAGGAAAGTTATGACCAACCTAGATAGCATATTCAAAAGCAGAGACATCACTTTGCCAACAAAGGTCCGTCTAGTCAAGGCTATGGTTTTTCCAGTGGTCATGTATAGATGTGAAATTTGGACTGTGAAGAAAGCTGAGTGCCAAAGGATTGATGCTTTTGAATTGTGGTGTTGGAGAAGACTCTTAAGAATCCCTTGGACTGCAAGGAGATCCAACCAGTCCATTCTGAAGGAGATCAGCCCTGGGATTTCTTTGGAAGGACTGATGCTAAAGCTGGAACTCCAATACTTTGGCCACTTCATGTGAAGAGTTGACTCATTGGAAAAGACTCTGATGCTGGGAGGGATTGGGGGCAGGAGGAAAAGTGGACAACAGAGGATGAGATGGCTGGATGGAATCACCAACTCGATGGACATGAATTTGGGTGAACTCCGGGAGTTGGTGATGGACAGGGAGGCCTGACGTGCTGCAATTCATGGGGTCACAAATAGTCGGACATGACTGAGCGACTGAACTGAACTGAACTGTATATAGATCATATATTTTAAAATACATAGAAATATAGTGATATATTCATTACTTCAGATAGGGAAGCCCTTCTTTAAAAATTCACAAAAAGTACAAGCCATGAAAGAAAAAATTGGACCGTCTTAACATTAAAAATATTTGCCTACCAGAAGTCAACACCAACAAAGTAAAAAGGTGATCACTCATTGGGAGAGGGAAAGTGTCACACAGATGACAGACGCAGAAAGAGGGTCAGTGACGCATGAGCAGCTTTTGTGAAGCTATAACGAAAAGACAAACAATGCAACAGTCAGATGGGCGGGATCCATGAAGAGACATTTCTCAGATGAAGTATGAAAGGCCCTGCTAGAAAGATGATCATCTCCCTGGTCATTAGGGAAATACAAATTAAATCACATTATGGGTTTCCATTTTCCTTCCATTATTAATAAAAGTGAAGAGTCAGATAACACTCTGTGATGCCAAAAGTGAAGAATCGTGGAAAATCCCATTTGTGGCCACAGGTCCAATCTATCAGACAGGGTTTCCCAATAACAAGGAGTGCAAATCTTACGACGTTACTGTCCACCCAAGTGCATTCTCGAGAAACTCTTGTGCAGAAAGAAGACAGACAAGAATGCTCAAGTCAGCATTATTTATTAGAGCAAAAACTGGAAACAACTTCACTGCTTGTCAGTGCGAGAACAAAGAACTGTGGTATACTGGAAAAAATAACATATTTCACAGCAATAAAAATAAATGAACCAAGGCTATAAATACAGCATGGGTAAATCTCACAAACATAAAATTGGGAAGATGCCAGAGTTCGTAAAAATACATACAACGCAATAATATTTATATAGAGTCTTAAAATTTGAAAAACACTATAAATGGTTTATGGATACTCACATATGTAGGAAAAATACAACAACACACATGAAAATAATAATCATCAAATTCCAGACTTTCCAGATTTCCTTTAGAGACAAAATAGGGGTTGGAGAGAGCAGAGGGCTTTATTTGTATCAGGAATGGTTTCTCTTTTATCCAGGCGGGTGGGAACATAGATATATGTTATATGCTCCTCTGTACTATTTTTTGCTATGTCAAAATATTTCATGATAAAAAAAAAATGAAGAACATAAAACACAGAATCTGAGAAAATGAGCAAAGCAACTTGTAAATGCCAGAGATCGGGCCCACCATGAAGGGCGTGGAAAGCATGCTGCTGGATGGCTGGTTCCACCTTGGGCAGGATGGAGGATCCAGCAAGGAGAATGAAGCACACACTCTTCGTCTGACTTCGGTGTTTGATTAATAGGACAGTGGCCGGTACGAGCCCTGGGACGGTGGGAGAGACTTGTGTCACATCACAAAGCTCAGACACCTGCCAGAAGTCACGAATTGTTTGAAGTCCTTTCCAGGCCCATCCCAGCTATAGGGAATCTCACCAGTCACTATTTGAATTATGATGCGTATTTATTGACTACTCACTATGTGACCAAGAAAGTGGAGAAACAATAGAAAGTGAAATGGACACAGTTCCTGCTGACAGGGTGACAGGCTAGAGGCTGAGATGGGCCTTAATCTAATGGTCACAGAAATAAATCTGTGTTTCCAGATTGTGATAAGTGCTATGATGGAAAAATCACAGTGTGTAATGAGAAAGCCAGCCAGGTCGCCCACATATAGGTTGGGGGTCAGGAAATTTAGCTGAGGAGGGGCATGGGAGTTGAGATGTGAAGGCTGAGAAGGCATTCACCCAACAAAGATCAAGGTAAAGGATTCAAGGAAGAGGGCTCCAGGCAGGAGGAAGCACCTGGAGATAGATGCTAGGGAAAGAGAAGGGGGCCTGGAGTGCAGGGTATAGAGCCAGAGGAAGCTGGAGAGGAGACAGCAAGGCCAGGCCAGGGTCTCCTAGGACATGTAAAGATCTTCAGCCTAAAAGCAATAAAAAGACACCAAATCATTCTCACATAATCAGATCTGCATCTTGAGACGTTCACTCTGTTGACAATACCAAGTGCCAGCCACACACTGAGCATCCAGAACCTTCCTCCACGGATGGTGGGCATGTAAACTGGTACAGCCACTCTGGAAAACAGTTTGGCAGTTTCTCATACAGTTCAACATGCACTTGCCATATGACCCGAGAGATATGAAAGCTTGTGTTCACACAAAAACCTGCGCAGGAATGTTTTAGACATCATAGCTTAGTGCTGGAAACAACCCAGATTTCCTTTAACAGGGGAGCAGATGAGCAATCACACAATCTGTGGTACACATGTCCAATAAATAAAATCAAAGGGACAAGCCGCTGCTGTACGCGACAACATGGGTACATCTCAAATGCATTTTGCGAAGAGAAAGAAGCCAGACCCAGAGGGCTCCATTCTGCATGATTCCATTCATGACATCCTGGGCAAGGCAGAACTATAGAAGGACGGAAACTAGACCAGCGGTTGCCACATATTGGGGTTGAGGGGGGTGAGCTTGTTGATTACAAAGGGGCACAGGGCGAGGAACATTTTGGGGTGATGGAGTGTTCTCTATCTTGATTGTGAGAAGGTCCACACAATTGTGTGCCTTTATCAAAACGTATAGAGCTACACACCAAAAATGGGGATTTTACTACATTATGTTTCCATAAGAAGAAAAGAAGGAGGGAGGGAAGGAAGGAAAGGAGGGAAAAACCCACTCACCTGCCCACGGGGAAGTGATTAGAGAGATCCTGCTCCCTTATCCCTCAACACACAGAATGCTGGATGCCCACCTCCGTGGGAGGCAGAGCTGAACTTGAGAGCAAGAGAGGAAAAAGTGCCAGGTGTCAGAGTCAAAGGAGGTTCCAGAAGCCTGGGCGGTCAGCCGGAGCTGAGGTTAGGGTCCCGTAGGAGACCTACGGCCACCCAAGCCTTCTCACTGCCTGCTCCTAGTCCTGCAGGAGCTCTTGGTGCTGCAGAGACAGAGATTTAGGATGGTCCTAGCACTCTGGCACCCGTGCTTGGGGAAGGAGTGTGTATGTGAAGAAAGCCTGCCCAGGCAGCTGGCTATCCTGTTGGGAGAAAACCATACCAACTTCTTGATGAGGTGGTACAAGGTTCCCTCCACGGGCATCACGTCCAGCTAGCAGACAGTCATGAATCCATTTCCAGGCTTCACAAATGCAGCTTAAAGGTTTGTGTGCCCGACATGGTTCTTTTCCACAAGGAGAGGGGGATGTGCCCTGAGACGACCACTGCCCCTGTCTGTATCTGTTTAATTACCCGTCTGCCCACCTCGGCCTCGTGAAAAGCTCACCCACTGGCCAGCACAAGGGGTGGCGAGCCAGAGAAGGAGTTCTTTCTGTCGCATTGGCTTTAGAGCATAAGGAGGCCCTACAGGACCCCCACAGGCATCACCTTGAGTGGCCTTGGGAATGAAACTGAAAGGCTGGGGCTCTGCTGAGCAGGGTCCACGCAGAGAGTGGCAGGAGCTCTGTAGCAGACCCACAGCTTCAGGGCAAGTTCACACCTTTGCTCCACGATGCGGGTGGATGCCCGGAGCTGCGCGGGGAGGCGGTCCTGTATCCATAGGCAGATCTGCTTCTGCAGAGCGGGGACCCGGTCCAAGCTCACGGCTCCTTGGGACCAGGTGTATGCCCGCAGCACAGACAGACTGACCTCTGAGAACGTCTCCAGATTCACAGCTGTGAAAGCTCCCAGGTTTTACACGGTGGAAAGCACACTAGTCATTTATGCACAGGCCCCCTCCCCGTGCCCCGCACTGCCTTGGCAGTCTCTGGAGTGACAGGGAGGATGACCCTCCCACAGAGCATGAGACGTGATGTCCAGAGAGCAGCTGAGAGGGGCTTACCGCATGTCTAGGCCAACTCTTCCCGCAGAAGAAATTCCCTCACAGCTCCTTCCAGAGGCACTTAGAGCACTTGCCTAGTGCTTGAGATCCCCCCTTGTCTGGTACGGGTGTGCACACTTCCCTCTGAGCTCAGATTGGCGCCACTCAGCATGTTTCTCCTGAAGAGAGGGACCCTCACCCATTCCCCACCTCAGACTCTGTGACTGGCCCAAGGGGTGGGCGCACCACCCAACCTAGGCCAGCCAGGCACTGTCCCTAGGGTTTTACACATGGCTGTTGAAAAGAGAAGACCATTCTTTCCTGTTAAATCACAGCTTCAGGATTGGCCTCCAGACCCGTCGGAGGATTTTGAAGGAATGGGAGGTCAGGACAAAATATGGAGACCCTGGATCCGCAGACAAGATAACCCAGGCTCTGCCTTTCCCTGAGTTGGGTGGGTGAGTTAATGGTTTTCCTGTTTGGCTTCAACTAGAGTAAGATGAGTGTTGTGTCCCTTTTCTCTCAAAATGACAGGGGACTCACTGCTCACAAGGTCGACTGTCCTCTTGGACGGTGCTCAGATGTGGGAATTTCTCCTCAGGCTGGAAGGAGCCAGACCCAGCCTCCCCCATCACTTCTCCCAGTCTCTGGAGGGAATTGGACCAAATGCCCTCACTCTCAGGAGAGTCTGCCAATGGCGGCCATAGCAGCCGCAGAGTTGAGGTGTATGTACGGTGGGGATACAACCCTTGGTCCGGTCCTGCAGCTAGAGGCAGGGACCCTGAGACAGAAGGTGAAGGTGTGGGCCAGGCTTCTGAGACCTTTCAGGCCAGTAGACCTTCCTAATGTGAAGCCCGCAATGCAGTCTGAGCAGGGCCTCATCGAGGCTGAGGCTTCCCCGGGGGCGGTGGCTTCAGCTGGCCCTGGCCCTGAGACGAGCCCACCTGAGTTCTGTGTGGCGAGCAGAGAGGGCTGAGGCTACACGTTCAGGGTCAGACACAGCAGTCCCTTGAGACCTCTGCTCCCAGCACAGAGCCCCGCCTGTCCTGAAGGGCAAGGCTGGCAAAACCAGGACTTTGAGTCCGCATCTGGGGAGCAAGTCAGAGGAGCCAGCAGGGCGGAGAAGAAAGGCGGGAAACGCTGTCAGCAGGCCCTTGCAGGATGTTGGTGAACCAGCTCCTCAGACCTTGGGAGGGGGGCCTGCTGACCAAGGTGTGTTTACAGGCTGTAGCAAACGGTTACTTTACAGCTGGGAGTGCAGGCAGGAAATCGGGGTTTTACGGCTCACTAAACATCAGTAACAAACCCAGTAAGAGACCCCAGGGCCCTTCACAGGCCCAGAGCACTAAACAAACATTAAGTAAGAAACCCATCCGTGCCAGCTCTGTCCTGGAGAAGCGCCCCTGCCAAACACGCCAGCCCAGGGCTCCTTCCTCACGTGGGAACCAGCCAGAAGACCAAGTCTGCTTCATTTGGTTTGGTTTTAGTTTTCCAAAGAAATAAAGATTTAGTGATTCTTTTGGCTGGAGGAAAAATAAAGAAAAACCGACCCCAACAAAGGGACTAAATAAAAGCGTGAATCATTACAATATCAATTGTAAGGATATTGTAATGACTTAGTCACTCAGTGTGTCCGACTCTTTGTGACCCCATGGACTGTAGCCTGCCAGGCTCCTCTGTCCATGGGGACTCTCCAGGCAAGAATACTGGAGTGGGTTGCCATGCCCTCCTCCAGGGGATCTTTCCAACCCAGGGACTGAACCCAGGGCTCCCGCATTGCAGGTGGATTCTTTATCGTCTGAGCCACCAGGGAAGCCCAAGAATACTGGAGTGGGTAGCCTACCCTTCTCCAGGGGATCTTTACCAGCTGAGCTACCAGTCCCTAGCAGACTACATCACAGTCTAGGGACGATGCCCACACTAGGCCAGGGGTCACAATCTGTGTGTCCTGTCCAGAGCTCACTCTGTGGCACAGAATCACTCATCTCTAGGCCCCTGCTTGGTCGGGGACAGTTCTTGGTCATTTATGTGGTTCCCAAGTGACAGAAATGGGAATATCTCAAATACCAGAATTCCCACAATAATAATTATATGCACTTATACCATTTTATGGGGTTTCCCCAATGGAACCCCGATGGTTCAGCAGGTAAAGAATCTGCCTGCAATGCAAGAGACTTGGGTTTGATCCCTGGTTTGGGAAAATCCCCTGGAGGAGGGCATGGCAACCCACTCCAGTATTCTTACCAGGAAATTCCCATGGACAGAGGGGCTATGATCCATGGGAACGCAGAGTCGGACACAACTGAAGTGACTGAGCACACAGAGCATTCTACGGTTTTTAAAGGGTGATCAAACTCAGCCTCTCGCTCGATCCTCATCACAACCCTCAAGGGAGGCCAGGATCCCAACCCTCATCTTACAGATGAGGACATTGAGTTTTAAAAGTTGAAAGGACTTGCCAAAGGTCAGTAGGTAACTGGTTAGTTATGTTATTTGGAGCTCTGTCGGTTGCAAATAATAGAATTTTTTTCAAATTGGATAAGACAAAGGAAAAAAAAAAAATCAGTGACTCATTAAACCAAAGGTTAGGCTGACTTCAGGCACAGCTGAATCCAGGAATTAGTATTTCCCATCATCTCTGGATTCTACTTTCCCTTGTGGACTTGTGTCTCAAACCTCTATAAGGTGGCACCTGGCAACGACTGATTTCCATGATTGTTACAGCCACAGATCCCATCAGAAAGAGCTTCTTTTTTCTTTTGGTCTCAGTAGAAATCCCTGAGGGAAGAAAGGATGGAGGGAAGGAAAAGTGTTCATCAAACTGAGAAGGTGAAAAAATGAGTCAGGCAGCTCCACAGAGTCAATGAATCGATTTTTCTGTAGGGTAACCTGCTCACCTCATGCGAAGAGTTGACTCATTGGAAAAGACCCTGATGCTGGGAGGGATTGGGGGTGGGAGGAGAAGGGGATGACAGAGGATGAGATGGCTGGATGGCATCACTGGCTCGATGGACGTGAGTCTGGGTGAACTCCGGGAGTTGGTGATGGACAGGGAGGCCTGGCGTGCTGCGATTCATGGGGTCGCAAAGAGTCGGACACGACTGAGCGACTGAACTGAACTGAACTGAACCTGCTCACAGGGTGCACTCTGGCTTGGGCAGCCAGCGATCCAGAAGCGCTTCCAGCCTCACTCCACACTGCCAGCGGCCCCCGGGACAATTTCATAGTTAACCTAGGGTATGGAGAAGGCAGTGGCAGCCCACTCCAGTACTCTTGCCTGGAGAGTCCTATGGACGGAGGAGCCTGGAGGACTGCAGTCCATGGGGTCGCCGAGGGTCGGACATGACTGAATGGCTTCACATTCACATTTCACTTTCCTGCATTGGAGAAGGAAATGGCAACCCACTCCAGTGTTCTTGCCAGGAGAATCCCAGGGACAGGGGAGCCTGGTGGGCTGCCGTCTATGGGGTCGCACAGAGTCAGACACGACTGATGCGACTTAGCAGCAGCAGCAGCAGCATGGGGTTAGATGCTTGGAAACAGGACATGTATTCCTAAGTCAAGATTTAGAAATGGGTAACTAATCTCCTGGGTGCTAGGAATAATACATCAGGAAAGGTTTTCATCATTGTCTGGGGACTAACAGAGCATAGAGGCCACCTGGTCTTAATGATTATTAACCAAAGCTCTTAATGACAGAGAAGTGATGGGTAGAGTCAGTGAAAGGCCAGGAGAAACTGTAAGGGCCTGAGGTGGCATCAGTTATGCTAACAGCCATACTGAAAGCATAGGATAAATAAATGGTAAAGTTGAATCTAAAGGAAATAGAGCTAGTACAGGTGATAGACAATAGTTTTCAGAATTTCTGCTGAAAAGTTTGTGAAGATGTTGCAACCAAGAAAAGCAAGAGTTGCTGTAAAGATAACAGGTTCTTGAAAAGCAAAAGGCCCACTGCCAAAATTAAAAGTGAATTAAAAGTTTGATTTATAAAGTCAAGGGAATCTCCAGATGGTAAAAGAAAAAGAGAAAAGGATAGAAAATATGAGAAAAATACAAAACATGAAAGATTTTGATCTAGAAAGTGTAACATCTAACTAATTGGAATTCCAAAAAAAGAATTGGGAAAATGAACAAAAGTATTTCTCAGAGCTAAGGACCACGTGGGCTTCCCTGATTGCTCAGATGGTAAAGAATCTGCCTGCAATGTGTGAGACCTGGGTTCAATTCCGAGGTAGGGAAGATCCCCTGGAGAAGGGAATGGCAACCCACCCCAGTGTTCTTGCCTGAAGAATCCCATGGACAGAGGAGCCCGGTGGGCTGCAGTCCATGGGGTCTTCATGAGTCAGACATGACTAAGCACTCAGGACTGGGTATTTAGACAGATGGGTCCACAGAATGCCCAGAACAATGAATAGAAAGGTGCCCACATCCACCGTGGTGAAACAAACCCCAAGCATAAAGAGCAGCTCTTCTAAATGGTAGGACTTTTTAAAGAGAAACAACAAGAACAAAGATTGCTGTTAAAGGAGCGAGACTCAGATTGGCCCGGAAACTGGGCAGCAGGAACAGTATGGGTGCACTCCTGAAAACAAGAGGCGAAACAGCGTCCGGTCCACAGCTCTATGCCCAAGCGGCCACAGCACTGACTACAGTCTGAAGTTCAGAAAAGAGACATTTTCGGATTTACCAATACTAAGAACATTTGTCTCTCATAGTCACTTTCTGAGAAAGTTCTTCAGGATGTGCTCCAGCAAATGGAGTCCTCTTTCTTGCACCAAAGAAAGAGAAAAATGTGGCATACAACCTAGGAGTGTGATAGAGAGAAGTTCCAGAATTCTAGCTAACAGAGCAGGCCAGCTGCTGCTGCTGCTGCTAAGTTGCTTCTGTCGTGTCCAACACTGCGCGACCCCAGAGATGGCAGCCCACCAGGCTCCCCCATCCCTGGGATTCTCCAGGCAATAACACTGGAGTGGGTTGTCATTTCCTTCTCCAATGCATGAAAGTGAAAAGTGAAAGTGAAGTCGCTCAGTTGTGTCCGACTCTTAGCGACCCCATGGACTGCAGTCCACCAGGCTCCTCCATCCATGGGATTTTCCAGGCAAGAGTACTGGAGTGGGGTGCCATTGCTTTCTCCAAGCTCTTTTTCTAACAAGATTAATTGCTGGTCGCTGAGGGTCAGACACGACTGAGCAACTTCACTTTCACTTTTCATTTTCATGCATTGGAGAAGGAAATGCAACCCACTCCAGTGTTCTTGCCTGGAGAATCCCAGGGACGGGGGAGCCTGGTGGGCTGCCGTCTATGGGGTTGCACAGTCAGACACGACTGAAGCGACTTAGCAGCAGCAGAAAAAGAGCTGGATGATTCTAAGAGGAAGATACCTAGAAAAACACAGAGTTGAGACTTTATATATTCGTGGAATTTGGTACCACATAATAGGGTATTACAAGCAGTTTGATAAATAAATAAGGCAATGAACCACACAAGAACTTAAGGAATCTAACTCCCTAAAATGTTTGATACTGAGGGGAAGAAAATGAACTCAGAGCCAAACTGCCTAAACTGGTGAAATCCAGGTCTGGAATTTTCAGCTGTATTGTTTTACATAACCTCGCTGTGCCTCGGTTTACTCATCTATATAATGGGGATGGCATTCATACATAGTATCACTGTTGCAAAAATTACATGGATTAGTACATGTAAGTAATTAGCATAGTGTCTGTCACATAGTAAGAGCCCAATAAATTTTAGCCATTATTATTAGGGGTTTTCCTGAAAGGATTTATTTGTGAATAAAGTGTTAGTCGCTCAGTCGTGTCTGACTCTTTGAAACCCCATGGCCTGCAGCCTGCCAGGCTCCTCTGTTCATGGGGCTCTCCAAGCAAGAACACTGGAGTGGGTTGCCATTTCCTTCTCTAATTTGTGAATAAAACCAACAGTCAATATAAAAAAAAAACACCACATATTGGAAAAACTACAGTGATTGTTGTGCCAATTTAATTATAGAACAAGAGGACTGGTTAAGATCATGTTAACTACCTTAACAAACACATCTAGAATATATAAAGGCTCAAACGTGATAGAAGTTTCAAATAGTTGTTTCCTGATTGGCAGCAGCTCTGCCTTAATTGGTGATTCAGGGCTCCAGGTGTCTGAGCCCTGGCAGTCAGCATGGGCAGGTGGCTTGGGTTTGCACGCATCCAGTCAGTGGGACGGGGAGGAGCATGGAGGGCCGCCCACTGCCATTTTCATGGGCCATGACGCTGACCCACAGCACTCCTGCCCATAGGGCGTCACCTAAAGAGCAGGTTCAACTTGATCACAAAGGACACTGGGGAGTGTCATCCAGCTGTGAGGAGAGAAAGAGTGAAGGATTTGCTGAACAACGTCTAACAGAGCCTTGTGGGTGTCAACCTCTTCTGCTTCAAATTAAAACATGGAGTTAAAAAAAACACTATAATAGCTCTAATCTAATTTTTCCATGCTCTGCTTTTTCACCTTAAAGGAATCTCTTAAATTAATACCTTGTAGAGAAGAGCAGTTATCTGATCAGAAACTCATTTCACATAACCTCAGTTTCTTCTGTTAAATTTAAGTAAAATCAAATTTAATACCTACATCTTTTTAAATACATGCACATCTTGATCGCAAAGCTTACTTTGCAATTCCCGAAGCCTGGAAGTATTTACCAGTTCAGAGCTGCACTCCTGGAAAAGTTCAAGTGAGATCCTGTTACCAGAATGAAAAGCCTTCGGTCACTACTTGGCCAGACGATGCTCTGGACTCACTTCCAAGGTCTCTCTGTCAGCCACTGTCATGTGGACTTGAAAGGAGGCTCAAGAAGATACAGTTTCGAAGGACGGCACCCCTAGTCTCTGTCTTGCACCCTCACCATGCACTGGGCTCACTGCTCTGTGGGAAGGAGCGTGGGATGTGAACGGGACAGGATGGGGTCTCCGCCCGCTTGTTTCTGCACAAGGGATGCTGGAGCTAGAGTGAGAGGGTTGCTGGAATTCGCTGATGTGGATTCCCTTCTCAAACTTGCAGAAATGCTGGGAGGTAGCACTTTCCAGGGTAGGAAGTGATCACTAAAGAAAAAAAAGAAACAGGGAGATTGCTGGAATCAGCAGATCCTAGAGGATTTGTCCTAAGTGCTTTGCAGGCAACACTAGCACCACCTCCAGCCCCCATCAGGACCACTCAACACTGCTGATGGCAAAATAACCCGACTGAGGTGTCCCGGGGCCTGCAAACCACGGGTCCTGCCTCCAGGAGGCGGGGCCTGCAAACCATGGGCCCTGCCTCCAGGAGGCGGGGCCTGCAAACCATGGGCCCTGCCTCCAGGAGGCGGGGCCTGCAAACCGTGGGCCCTGCCTCCAGGAGGCTCCGAGGTGAATCTCTGCTCTGATGGCTGCTGTGTGAGAGTTTTCTGATGACTTTCCTGAATGCTACGCTTGGTGTAGACTGCATGAACCCATGATCCACCAGCCAGCTCCCAGAGAGACCTGCATCCCAGGGCTCACCCTAACCCACCCTTCTCCTACCCTCTGGGCTTGGGACCCTTTCTGCTGGGTTTGATGACTTCTCAGGCAGGGGAGCAGGCTGCAGCCAAACCATGTGCTCACCAGCCCCACAGACACCTCTACCCACTGAGAACCTTGATCATCATTCACTAGTGCCAATCATCCACTAAGCAGAGATTTATTGAGGACCAAGTGCTTTGCTGCAGTCTGGGGGATACATCAGTGGGCAGAGAGGCAGCCCCTGTCCTTACGAAGCTTATATTTTAACCAGAACAGGGAGTTCTAACCTCAGCACTAATAACATTTGAAGGTGTTAGTCGCTCAGTCGTGTCCGACTCTTTACAACTCCATGGACAGTAGCCCGCCAGGCTCCTCTATTGATGGAATTCTCCAGGCAAGAATGCTGGAGTGGGTTGCCACGCCAGTCTCCAGGGAATCTTCCCGACCCAGGGGTCTAACCCGGATCTCCTGCATTGCAGGCAGATTCTTTCCCGTCCATGCCAGGACATATGTGAATTGACATTTTACCAGATGATTTTTTTGTCGGGGAATGGGGACATTCCTGTGCCTTGTGAGATGTTTAGCAACATTCTTATCCTTTACACGTAGCCACTCCCCTTTTTCCAACAATGACCACCAAAAATGTCTCCCGACATTGCCAAGTGTCTCCTGGAAGGCAAAATTGCTCCCAAATGGGAATCACTGATTTGGAGAGGCACACACATAACACACACACACACACACACACACACACATGCACACACACACATCCCCCTAACTATACATCTAACACAAGGTTCACCACAGAGAGGATCTTAAACAGCTTCTAAATCCCAGGATTTGCCATCGGGACACCCCCCTAACCAGAGCTAACACTATTTTGTTGCTGGGCACTGTGGTGCAGAGTTACCCGACTCATTCCTTACAACATGACAATTCCGATATTAACCATCCTCACCCCATATTACAGACGAGAAAATTGAGGCTTAAAAGAAGTGGAGCAACTGGCCACAGCTATTAGTAGAGTAGCTGAGATGTGAACCCAGCCGTCTGACTCTGACTCCGGACGTGGCCCTGTTAACCATATACATTCTGTAAAGAGCAGTGCGTTGGCCCAGCCCGCACCCTCAGGTTGTCAAGGAGCTGTGACCAGATCATGACGGGGAAGCGCAGGGCAAACTAGAGGGAGAGATGAGGGAGAGATGAGCAACTTAAAGGCGAGTGTTTCCCATTCCTGGGCTGGGCCAGCAATGACAGAAGCCATAGAAGAAATCTGGGACTAATTTTTGTTTCACCTCCTGGGCTCATTTAAAACACATTATTTCAAGGCCAATAAAAAATCCATGGTGGATGAGAATGCAAAATCACATACTTTCTTAGGGTAAAACTATAGAGACTTCCAAGAAAGTCCACATTTACTGCTATCTTCAGAGAAGCTCTGATTAATAATAATGACAACAATACAAATAACAACTAGATTCCCCAGATGCTTCAAATGCAATGACTGCTGTTCTAAGCCCTTTGCTTGCGTTAATTCATTTAACTTTACAAAGGCCCATTAAATATGTGCGGTTTTTAAACATCAATTATATCCTAGAAAACAATTTTAAAAAAAGAAAATGAGGGCACTGTGAACAGATACACACTCATTACTGAGGAATCCTATTTATTTAACTATAAATATCACTTTTCTTTTTTAAAAATAAAGCCCTGTGGGTTTGATTAAGGCAATTAGGGGCTGGGTGAGGGAAGTGACTTTGCTGCCATTTCCTGCTATGATACCCACAGAGAGGGTACCAGCTCGCCCACGCTGGGTACCTCTCGGCCTCTGAGGTTAGCAGATGGAGCTCCCGAGGGGCAGGTGGCTGTGGGTGGAGGGCACTGTGAGATGCCCAGTACAGAGCCAAGGGCAGTAGCAGCAGCGGGCAGGGAAGTGGGAAAGGGAGAAGCTTTCTGGCCAGAGTGTGTGAGGTGGAACCCCCAGGAGAGCAGAAAGAATCTGGTTCTTGATTCCTGAAAACCAGTGGCTTTCCTTCAGGGCAGGTAGAAAATGGGTGGGAGACAGACGCAGGCAGAGATAGAGGCGGTGCACACTGATGGAGCTAGAAAGCTGGTGGAGCGAATGCAGGAAAACAACCAGGAAGAAACCAGGGCCCTGCTCTGCTCGCCTCCCCAGGCACAGGAGCACTCCGATGTTTCTCAAACTATGGTCCGTGGACCACCCACGCCAGCGCCCCCTGAGTTCACTGGAAAACATGCATTTCCCATGTTAATTTAAATGACAGACTATTCATTTATTAAAGTAAGAAATCTAGCAGAGTCACGGGCTTGTATTTCTGTCCCATTATATAAGTGGGAGAAGAAAGTCCAACAGTCCTGTCCTGATTTGACAGAGCATCTAACAAGCATTTATGCTCTTTATGAATACAGAGATGTCCATTGCAGCATTATCATCAGGAGAATAGTTGCACCAAATTACAGGTTTCTCTTTGAAGATTATTTTCACAGGAAATGGAAAAAAAAGCTCTGAAGTCTCAGGAGTGTTTTTTTTTTTTAAACCTTCTGTTTGAATTATACTTCTGCAGAAAGATTTATGTCAACAGGAGACAGAATACACTGGCAGTAGGTTCACAAATATTGACATGCTCGGATTATCTATTGTGATGTGACAAAGAGTCCCAGATCTTAGTGGCCTGAAACGGTACTTTGTAATTATCTCTCATGTCTCAGCGGTTGATTGGACTCAGATGAGCAGATCTCACTTAGGGTCTTTCAGACAGTTGCATTCATTCAGATCGTGGCTGGGGCTGCTGCCATCTGAAGGCTCAACTGAGCTGGACATCCCATATGGCTCACTCATCACAGCCTGTGTGGGCTGTGGGCTGGGCTGTTGACTGGAGCTTCTATACAAGGCTTTTCCATGTACTTGCCTTTCCCAGAATTTGGAAAGGGCTTGTAGAGGGAGCAGCTCCAGTGAGCATTCCAAGAGGCCCAGGCAGAAGCTGGGAGGTTTCCTATGACTTAGTCTTAGAAGGCTCGGAGCATCACTTCTGTGGATTCTGTTGTCCAGAAAATCACCAAGGTCGGCCCACATCAAAGGTGAGGGAAGCAGCTTCTCCATCTCCATACGAGGAAGCAAGGAGTTATAAGGAGGGAAGAAATTGATGGTCATCTTTGGATATTATCAGTCACATCCACCAGTTGCCATAGTACACAGAAACCAAGATTGATATTTTCAAGAATGATCTTAATTTTACATTGTATCAAGTGAGATTATTTACAAAAGAAAGAGATGCCATTCTCATTGTACTTACAGAAAAGGGTGAATGTCACCTTCATTCATTCCTGACATATATTTGCTAATTATGAGCACTTCAAATTTTGAAGGCAAGGCATCGAATGTAATTAGTGTTATCAGCAATCAATAAATAACTCTCAATTCTGTAAGCAGAAGAGGATGATGGATTTTCTCTATGAGCAGTGATGGAAGGTAGAGATCTCATTCATCTTTAACACAGGGAGACACCAGTGACCCTGGATCAGCCTCCCTGGTAGAAATGGGGCCCAGAAATTCGCATTTTGTTATTTTCATTGGTGGTGTTTTACTCACAGCATCAATTCCTCACCTAATTAGGATCCCTTCCAGGCCTATTGATTCATATAAGGTGTCATGATAACATTGATGATAATAAACATCTTGTTTGTTTAGCACTTCAGTTCAGTTCAGTCGCTCAGTCCTGTCCGACTCTTTGTGACCCCATGAATCGCAGCACGCCAGGCCTCCCGGTCCATCACCATCTCCCGGAGTTCACCCAGACTCACGTCCGTCAAGTCAGCGATGCCATCCAGCCATCTCATCCTATCATCTCCTTCTCCTCCTGCCCCCAATCCCTCCCAGCATCAGAGTCTTTTCCAATGAGTCAACTCTTTGCATGAGGTGGCCAAAGTTTAGCACTTAGCCACCTTCAAAGTACTTTTCACTCATGAATCGATTTTGTTTCACAATAATTCCCTAAACCTCCTCTGGGGTTTTACCTCTTTGACACCTGGCTTTGCCTACAGAGCTCCTCAAATTCACCAACTTGACTTGACTTTGCCTCTGAGATTTCTTCTCCAGTATGGCATGAAGTCTTCCCCAAAACACCTCCCCACATCCTCCTACTCTACCTCCACCTGGAAGTCCACCATGATTTGAATGAGGGGAAAAGAGACCACTCTTTGAGAGGGCCCCTTAGGCCTTTCACCCATCAGCCAAGAAACAAATCTGTGAATGGTTTGTGGGGTCAGCAGAGAGCCTGAGGGGAACACTGGATGTGGAATCACAAGGTCTGGAGGCTCAGCCCACCTCAGTTACAAAGTCTGGTGACTCGAAGGAGTCCCTTCTCTTGTCTGGCCCTTGGTGTCCCCAGCTGTGAAATGAGGGTGTCAACCAACATCGGTGGCTTCATGGGTGCCTTTGAGCCACTTGGAAGCTCCTCAGAGGTGCTGCTGTGTGATGTGGGGATGAGGGAACCCACACGATTCTTCTCTCTGCTCCTTCTTCATCCAGAGCATCTTGTGTTTTGTTTACAAGTTCAATTTCTACATAAAACTTCATGCGGGGAAATATTTTTTTTTCTTTTTAAAAATGTATTCATCTGGGGCTGTGCTGGGTCTTTGTGGCTGCATGCAGGCTTTCTCTAGTGGCAGGAAGCAAGGGCTGCTCCCTAGCTGTGGTATGCAGGCTTCTCGCTGTGGTGGCTTCTCTTGTTGAGGAACGCGGGCTCTGGAGCGCAGGTTGAGTGGTTGTGGAGCGGGGCTCAGTGCCCTGAGGCATGTGGAATCTTCCTGGAGTAGGGATCGAACCCATGTCCCCTGCACTGGCAGGTAGATTTGTAACCACTGGGTAAATCCAAGAAATGTTTTTCAGTAACAACAATAAGCAGTGCTTCTCCTCCACCATATGACCTCTAGTTTTCCTTTCGGCCCTAGCCTCTCAGCATGAGAGTCATAATTTCCAACAGTCTTACGCTATGAACCAGGCTTGGGGCCAAGCACTTCCTACCCGTTATATTACTTAATTCTCTCCATGTATAGATGTCAAAAACGGAGACTCACCCAGATATGACTCTAGGGGTAAAGTACCCGCTCTCTTACCATTGCAGGAGACACAAGAGACACAAGTTCGGTCCCTGGTTCGGGAAGGTCTCCCTGGAGGAGGAATGGTAACCCACTCCAGTATTCTTGCCTGGAGAATCCCATGGACAGAGGAGCCTGGTGATAGGGTCGCAAAGAGTCAGACAGGACTGAAGAGACTTAGCACACACAGGATAAAAAGTGCTTTGCCACTGCCCCCTCAGCTGGTTCCCTGGTGGGACCAGAATCACTCTGGGGTAGCTTGTGCCACCCTCTGACTTGACCACTACACAGTACTACCTTCCAGCCTGACCACTGGTCCAGACCACCACAGAGGACTGTCTGGCCACAGCTCCTCCCACCGACAGAGAAGACCTGGAGGAGAGTCCATTTCCTCCTGTCTCCTCTAGGTGGCAGCATCCTCCCATCGGTGGACAGCACAGACACGTCCTCTTGTCTGGAAGCTTCCTTCCCCCTGGAAGCTTGTTCTTACACTATGGAAACCAGGACTACTCCATCTAAGAATGCTCATTAAAAATGGGAAATTTTAGACAACAATGCATAAAGAATTCCTGGGAGGTGAACATTGTTCTGTTTTTTGATCTGGGTGCTAGATAGAACGGATGTGTCCTTTTTGCAAAATGAGCTAAATTATAATCTGTGCACTTCTTGCCCATAGGTTCAATTCAGTTCAGTCGTTCAGTCACGTCTGACTCTTTGTGACCCCATGGACTGCAGCATGCCAGGCTTCCCTGTCCATCAACAACTTCCAGAGCTTACTCAAACTCATGTCCATCGTGTCATGATGCCATCCAACCATCTCATCCTCTGCCGTCCCCTTCTCCTTCTGCCTTCAATCTTTCCTAGCATCAGGGTCTTTTCCAATGAGTCGGTTCTTCGCATCAGGCGGCCAAAGTATTGGAGTCAGCATCAGTCTTTCCAATGAATATTCAGGACTGATTTCCTCTAGGATTGACTGGTTGGATCTCCTTGCTGTCCAATGGATTCTCAAGAGTCTTCTCCAGCACCACAGCTCAAAAGCATCAATTCTTCAGTGCTCAGCTTTCATTATAGTTCAACTCTCACATCCATACATCACTACTGGAAAAACCATAGCCTTGACTAGACGGACCTTTGTGGGTAAAGTCATGTCTCTGCTTTTTAATATGCTGTCTAGGTTGGTCATAGCTTTTCTTCCAAGGAGTAAGCGTCCTTTAATTTCCTGGCTGCAGTCAGCATCTGCAGTGATTTTGGATCTGTACTGATTTGATCACTACTAACATAGCTAGTACCACTTCATGGGAAACAGATGGGGAAACAGTGGAAACAGTGTCAGACTTTATTCTTTGGGGCTCCCAAATCACTGCAGATGCTGACTGCAGCCATGAAATTAAAAGACGCTTACTCCTTGGAAGGAAGGTTATGACCAACCTAGACAGCATATTCAAAAGCAGAGACATTACCTTGCCAACAAAGATCCGTCTAGTCAAGACTGGTTTTTCCTGTGGTCATGTATGGATGTGAGAGTTGGACTGTGAAGAAACCTGAGTGCCAAAGAATTGATGCTTTTGAACTGTGGTGTTGGAGAAGACTCTTGAGAGTCCCTTGGAGTGCAAGGAGATCCAACCAGTCCATTCTAAAGGAGATCAGCCCTGGGTGTTCTTTGGAAGGAATGATGCTAAAGCTGAAACTCCAGTACTTTGGCCACCTCATGCGAAGAGTTGACTCTTTGGAAAAGACTCTGATGCTGGGAGGGATTGGGGGCAGGAGGAAAAGGGGATGACAGAGGATGAGATGGCTGGATGGCATCACCGACTCGATGGACGTGAGTTTGAGTGAACTCCGGGAGTTGGTGATGGACAGGGAGGCCTGGTGTGCTGCAATTCATGGGGTCGCAAAGAGTCAGACACGACTGAGTGACTGGATTGAACTGAACTGAACATAGCTAGTGGAGGTGATGGAATTCCAGTTAAGCTATTTCAAATCCTAAAAGATGATGCTGTGAAAGTGCTACACTCAATATGCCAGCAAATCTGGAAAACTCAGCAGTGGCCACAGGACTGGAAAAGGTCAGTTTTCATTCCAAGCCCTTAGATTATACTTCAATAAAAAGTTAAAAATGACACACACTCCTTAAGGATTCTGTTTTAATGTAAATCATAGTTTTCATTATTTTTCCCATATCTTACTGATCAGAGCTTTGTGAAATCTTTCTTAAAGTTTCTGAAATGTGTTAATACAGATAAAATGCTCAGAGCCCTGCCTGACGTGCAGGAAGTAGTTCAAAAACGTTAACACTGTTTCCTTTTGAATATACCACGATGCATCGCCTGTGACATCCAGTCTCACTTTCTTTACGGCAGAGGAAGAGCTTAAATACACTTGCCTAACAATTTGATTGCAGAATCCTAGAATTTTATAATTTCCCTCAGCCCTTTGCAGGTAATTTGCTAGTACTTATTTTAATGGAAGTCCTGAAAGCAACTTATCTTTATGGGTCTTTCCAAAGCACTCACCTTCATTTTTATAGAACTAACTCTGCTTCTATCTCATTGTTGTTTAGTTGCTAAGTCATTTCCAACTCTTTGTGACCCCATGGACTGTTGTCCGCCAGGCTCCTGTGTCTGTGGAATTTTCCAGGCAAGAATACTGCAGTGGGTTTCCATTTTCTTCTCCAGAGGATCTTCCAGACCCAGGGATTGAACCCAAATCTCCTGTGTCTCCTGCATTGGCAGGTAGATTCTTTACCAGTGAACCACCCAGGAAGCCCCTCTATCTCGTTAGTTGACACATTATATACATATATATATATGGAGAACAACTGGCATGAAAAGATCTGGAGATGAACACAGCAATTGTACAGGAGACACTGGACTAATCTGAAAAGTTGGTTCTGTGGAGGCTGGATCAGGAAGCTATCACCATTTTAAGTGTTAAGGTCCCCAGGATTGACTCTTATAGGATTTTAACGGCTAGTGCACTCACCAGGCATTACTGAAAGTTCTCGGTGAGGATGTCTTACGGAGGCAGGAGTAATGATTGAAACCAGTCATATGACTTCGGTGCACCAGGCTCTGTGCTGGGTGCTTTCCACACCCTCCTAGCAACCCTATGAGGCATAGAATATCATTTACACTTGAAGCTCTGGATGTGTAGCAAATACTCCAAAAGTCAGTGGCTTAAAAGGACTCCAAATCTTCCTTCAGCTCTTAATTCTATGGGCTGGCACTTTGACTGGACTCAGTTGGGTGGTTCTTCTAGTGTTAGCTGGGCTCCATCATGTGTCTGCGGTGAGCTTCCGTCAGCTGCACAGCTCAGCTTCTGGGTGGGCTGTGGTCATGCAGACACCTGGGCCACTTGGTCTCTCATCCTCCAACAGGTCAGCCTGGGCTTCTTCACATGCTGCCTGGTCAGGATCCCATGACAAAGAGCAGAAGCATGCAAGGTCTCCTTAGGCCTAGGCTCAGAATCGGCACACGTTTCCACCAGTCTGTCAGCCAAATTAAGTCACAAGGCCAGCCCAGATGAAGAAGTGAAGCAAGAGACCTCTAGTTTTTGGAAAGCCATAATATTGCAAAGAATGGTGAGCACAGGAAAGGGAATAATTGCAGCCACCTTTGCAGATATACCACACTCATTATATAAATGAAAAAAAGTAAAGCTCAAGCAAGCTAAGCTGACTCATCCATCCAGGGTCTCTCAGCTCATAAGCAACCAAGATAGAATAATACATACCTATGTGACTTCAATAGCTACCCTTTCACTAAGCTAAGCTGCTTTAATGAGAAATTAAAGGGTCTGGAGCAAATTGAATCATTTTAATTCTTAATATTCATAGAGTATCCTCTATTATTTATATAGCATAAGCATCCGAATGCAGAGTTCCAAAGAATAGCAAGAAGAGATAAGAAAGCTTTCTTCAGCAATCAATGCAAAGAAATAGAGGAAAACAACAGAATGGGAAAGACTAGAGATCTCTTCAAGAAAATCAGAGATACCAAAGGAACATTTCATGCAAAGATGGGCTCGATAAAGGACAGAAATGGTATGGACCTAACAGAAGCAAAAGATATTAAGAAGAGATGGCAAGAATACACAGAAGAACTGTACAAAAAAGATCTTCACGACCCAGATAATCATGATGGTGTGATCACTGACCTAGAGCCAGACATCCTGGAATGTGAAGTCAAGTGGGCTTTAGAAAGCATCACTACGAACAAAGCTAGTGGAGGTGATGGAATTCCAGTGGAGCTATTCCAAATCCTGACAGATGATGCTGTGAAAGTGCTGCACTCAATATGCCAGCAAATTTGGAAAACTCAGCAGTGGCCACAGGACTGGAAAAGGTCAGTTTTCATTCCAATCCCAAAGAAAGGCAATGCCAAAGAATGCTCAAACTACCACACAATTGCACTCATCTCACATGCTAGTAAAGTAATGCTCAAAATTCTCCAAGCCAGTCTTCAGCAATATGTGAACTGTGAACTTCCTGATGTTCAAGCTGGTTTTAGAAAAGGCAGAGGAACCGGAGATCAAATTGCCAACGTTCGCTGGATCATGGAAAAAGCAAGAGAGTTCCAGAAAAACAGCTATTTCTGCTTTATTGACTATGCCAAAGCCTTTGACTGTGTGGATCACAACAAACTGTGGAAAATTCTTCAAGAGATGGGAATACCAGACCACCTGATCTGCCTCTTGAGAAATCTGTATGCAGGTCAGGAAGCAACAGTTAGAACTGGACATGGAACAACAGACTAGTTCCAAATAGGAAAAGGAGTACGTCAAGGCTGTATATTGTCACTCTGTTTATTTAACTTCTATGCAGAGTACATCATGAGAAACACTGGACTGGAAGAAACACAAGCTGGAATCAAGATTGCCGGGAGAAATCTCAATAACCTCAGATATGCAGATGACACTACCCTTATGGCAGAAAGTGAAGAGGAATTCAAAAGCCTCTTGATGAAAGTGAAAGTGGAGAGTGAAAAAGATGGCTTAAAGCTCAACATTCAGAAAACGAAGATCATGGCATTCGGTCCCATCACTTCATGGGAAATAGATGGGGAAACAGTGTCAGACTTTATTTTTTGGGGCTCCAAAATCACTGCAGATGCTGACTGCAGCCATGAAATTAAAAGACGCTTACTCCTTGGAAGCAAAGTTATGACCAACCTAGATAGCATATTCAAAAGCAGAGACATTACCTTGCCAACAAAAGTCTGTCTAGTCAAGGCTATGGTTTTTCCAGTGGTCATGTATGGATGTGAGAGTTGGACTGTGAAGAAGGCTGAGTGCCGAAGAATTGATGCTTTTGAAGTGTGGTGTTGGAGAAGACTCTTGAGAGTCCCTTGGACTGCAAGGAGATCCAACCAGTCCATTCTAAAGGAGATCAGCCCTGGGTGTTCTTTGGAAGGAATGATGCTAAACCTGAAACTCCAGTACTTTGGCCACCTCATGTGAAGGGTTGACTCTTTGGAAAAGACTCTGATGCTGGGAGGGATTGGGGGCAGGAGGAAAAGGGGATGACAGAGGATGAGATGGCTGGATGGCATCACTGACTCGATGGACGTGAGTCTGAGTGAACTCCAGGAATTGGTGATGGACAGGGAGGCCTGGCATGCTGCAATTCATGGGGTTGCAGAGTTGGACACGACTGAGTGACTGAACTGAACTGATGCTTTAGATCCTCACATCTTCATGAAGTGGAGATGATTGTGTCCACTCTACAGATATGGAAATCAAGGCTCAGAAAGCTTGAAGTTTTAAAAACTATCTGCCATTGGATCATTGCTGTCTAGTGTCCATAAAGACAAAGGATTAGAACCTATTTTTTCTGATTTCAAGTCCACTATTTTTTCAGTCATGGGGTTCTGGGGTCCATAAACTTCCTGAAGGTGTCACATGGTCTTTGAACAATTTGGCGTCACATACAAAATTCGTATGCATTGCACTCAAGCACTTTTCTGAAGAACAAAACAACTTTTGTTCAATTCTGAACGGGATCTATGTCCCCCACACAAGGCAAAGCACCACGTATCTGTGTAAGTGCTTATCTTCCTCCCAACCAGGCAGGAAAAGCCTTCTAGACAAAGCCATGTAGTCTTCATATATTCCAGAAGCCCAGGGAGAAAAGAAGCCGCTAGGCCAGCTTCATGAGAAATAGCATGGAGTTGAGGAGCTCTGCCTCTGAGAATTGGAATTATACTGCTTCATCTTCTGCTGAGATAGAATCAGAGGTTTAAAAGAGCACAGGGGTGTTGAAGGTGACCTGCCAGGGCACGTGGCATCAGTTCAGTTCAGTTCAGTTGCTCAGTAGTGTCCAACTCTTTGCAACCCGGTGGACTGCAGAATACCAGGCCTCCTTGTCCATCACCAACTCCCAGAACTTGCTCAAGCTCATGTCCATTGAGTCGGTGATGCCATCCAACTATCTCATCCTCTGTCATCCCCTTTTGCTGACTTGGATTTCTGTTTCAGGGGCCCCCATACCCAGCCCCTTTCTCCTTCCTGCTTTATGACCTGGCCCTAGAATTGCTCGGAGCCAGCAACATGAGTCCTGGGTGTGGGCCTCCTGGGGATGGGCCTCACCTCCTGGCCCCTCTGCCCCTGTCTAGTCTCTGGGATATGTATGCATCACTCAGTTGGGGACCCAGGATCCCCACTCTCTCATCAGCTTCCTCCTGCACCTCCTCCCTTCAGTGGGGCCCAGGGTTTAGGGAATCTCCAGTTAGCAGTGGTCCAGCTTGGAGAACCACAAGGTCACCCAATGAGTGTGCTAACAGTGCAGAACTGAAAATTGGGGGCTGGCAGAGAGGGAAAATGAAAGTGCCCCCATACCCTTCCTCTCCTTTTGCGACTGACAGTGCCAGCCCATCACATGATTATACGTCATGACGGAAGCTTGGCAGCCCTCTCCTGCATGCCCACTGTGGCCCCCTCTCCAATCCACCAGCGTCCACTTTGTCCCCCTCCAATCTGTTTGCAATATGGCAACCAGAGGAGCTTTCTTCAAGCATAGGTCGGGCTACATCCTGCAGCCCCTGCCTGAGAACACTGAGCACCCCTCTGTCGTGGCCCATAAGCCCGGTGCCCCAGCCCCCGTCTCTCCTTTCAGTCTCATCTCACACAGAGCTTGGGCCAGTTGTGTGCTGGAACCACTCCTACTGGTGAATGCTCAGGAATTTGTTGGCAGCTGGAAACTGACCATGATAGGAGTATTTACACCAGAGAAATCAACAAATGCGAAAAACCAATTCCCCCCTCCTCCAGAGTTGGTTGACCAGCACACTGCTGACTCTCGCCCCGCATGCAGCTCCGTCACAGGGGCCTTGCCTGTACTCTTTCTCTGCCCTGAACACTCTTCTTCCTTCTTTGGTGCATTAGCTTGAGTCTTTTAGATCACTGCTTCCTCTGTGCTTAGTCGCTCAGTCATGTCCAACTCTTTGCAATCCCATGGACTGTAGCCCACCAGGCTCCTCTGTCCGTGGGGATTCTCCAGGCAAGAATACTGGAGTGGGTTGCCATGCCCTCCTCTAAGGGACCTTCCCAACTCAGGGATCGAACCCAGGTCTCCCACATTGCAGGCGGATTCTTTACTGTCTGAGCCACCAGGGAAGCCCACTGTCTCCTCTGGGAAGCCGTCATGGGTAGCTCAGAATAAGTCACATCTAGACCTGGAACCTTTCCTTCTTACCTTCTATCACAGCTGCCAGTTCACATGTGCTTGTGTGAGGGATGATTACTGTCTGTCTTCCCTGGGGGAATGTAAACTCCATGGTGAGAGGGACCATGCCAAAATTAGGTTTTTGCCCCCTAACTTTGCTCTTTCATGGGCTTCCCAGGCGGTCCTCGTGGTAAAGAATCTGCCTGCCAATGCAGGAGATGCAAGAGACACGGGTTTAATACCTGAGCTAGGAAGATCCCCTGAATCTTCAAGCTGGCTCGAAACCCAACATTTAAAAAGCTAACATCATGACATCTGGTCCCATCACTTCATGGCAAATAGAAGGGGAAAAAGCATGAACGGTGACTAGTTTTATTTCCTTGGGCTCCAAAATCACTGTGGACGGTGACTGTAGCCACGAAATTAAAAGACACTCGGTCTTTGGAAGGAAAGCAATGACAAACCTAGACAGCATGTTAAAAAGCAGAGACATCATTTTGTCGACAAAGGTCCATCTAGTCAAAGCTATGGTTTTTCCAGTAGTCATGTAAGGATGTGAGAGTTGGTCCATAAAGAAGGCTAAGTGCCAAAAAATTGAATACTTTTGAATTATGGTGCTGGTTAAGACTCTTGAGAGTTCTTTGGGCTGAAAGAAAATCAAACCAGTCAATCCTTAAGGAAATCAACTCTGAATATTCATTGGAAGGACTGATGCTAAAACTGAAGCTCCAATACTTTGACCACTTGATGCGAAGAGCCAATTTATTGGGGGAAAAAAACCCTGATGCTGGAAAAGATTGAAGGCAAAAGGTGAATGGGGTGGCAGAGAATGAGATGGTTAAATTGCATCACCAACTCAATGGACATGAGTTTGAGCAAACTCTGTGAGATAGTGAAGGTCAGGGAAGCCTGGCATGCTGCAGTTCATGGGGTCGCAAAGAGCTGGACACAGCTTAGCAACTAAACAGCGAAAATAGCTCCTTCACTGAGCACAGTGCCTGGCACGTGGTAGAAACTCAAAAACTTTCTCGAGAGACTGAAAGCTCTAGAGAAGAAGTCCTAAGCTCTGGCTCCTGGGTCAAGACTACTTTTGTTTATGCTTCTCCTCTGTACTTCCCAATCTCCTCGGTCATATTATGAGATGTCTTGTTATCAAGTTCTGACTGATCAACGGGGTGAAAGGTAGGTGCTGTTTTCATCCGTGGCCTCGGAAATGTCACCGATGGTCTTCAGTCCCCTCTCTTTCCTCTGTCTCCATGGCTGAAAGCAAAGGAGTCTCAAGACAGAAAAAGCCCAGATTCCTGATTAGAGATGAGCTGCCCACCCAGGTTCTCTGGCCTTCCTTGAACTATGATAGAAGCAAGATATACTTTTATTGAGTTAATCTCAGAGGTTTGAATTTACTTGTTACTGCAGCAAAACCTAAACTACCCTGATGGAAAACACCTTCCCAGGTCTGCCATTAACTCCTTCTACCCTGCAACCAGCCACAATCTCTCCAGCCTCCAGGCTTCCTCTTAGTAAAATGAAGGAATTCCACACAGTGATCTCTGAAATCCTTCTGATGCTAAAATTCAGTTGTTCTGTTTTTAAGTTTCCTCCCTCCTGCCCAGCACTATAGGCAGACATCATAAATGTTTGCTAAATAAGAGTACCTCCTATATTTGAAATCCTTCCCCCAAGTTAAAAGCATTTTAATATCTTAAAAATTCAAAGCAATTACTCAGAATACTTAACAAAATTCAACATCCAACAAGTAAAATATGCATCAAAATAACAATGGAATTTCATCAAGAGGCTGGGGAATCTTCAGAGATCTACTCCTCAGCCCTCCAGAAGTCCCCCCCCACCACCACCGCTTCCCAACCCGAACATCCTGCTCTGTCTGCCCTTGGCATTCTGGTGGCCCCAGCATTCCAATTATTTGCACACCTCGTCCTCAGACTGTCTTAGTGTTCCACTCTGTCAACTGCTTTTCTCAATAGTGATGATCTCATTTTTCAAAGGATCCCACCAATGCCTTTTCTTAGAGAGTTGTCATTAAAGGCTGCTGCCTGGGTATCAGTAACCAAGAAGCAAAAGTCACATCTTTGATGAGACGTAGCCAAGGTGACCCAGGGCCCTAATGACTTAACTGGGTTTCAAATCTCCAGAGGTCCAGCTGAGCTCTGCCATGGCTTCACTGCGTGTGAAAGAGGCAAAAGGCAGTCTATTCTTCTTGGACTGGAGTCCCTCTTCCTGTTAAAAATGAAGGTCACTGCGGCTGCTAACATCTCAGTAACCATAGTAACAAGGGACCACATGACAGATGTCTGATCCCCATCAGAAAATGTCTGGTAGTAAGTGTTCTTCATCCTTTTCCTCACCCCCACTCCAGATCTTGTTAGGTGGCACTGAGGGTCTCCCAGGCGAGCAGCTCAGGCATGGGAGATCCAGACTGACAGCATTAATTAAACCTCTTATTTCCCCAGGACATTTTGCATTGCCAGGCTCAAAAGCCAAGAAAGCCTCCCAGGGAAGCTCTTATGAGAGAGAATGCTAAGCCTATCACCCGGGAATAAAGCACTTCAGCTCCACAGATGGCAGCAAATGAATCTCTGTAGGAAAATATGCCTGGGCATACAGCAGGTACAAAATAAATACTTACAGAAGAGTCCATTTAATCAAATGGAGCTCATTTAGCAAACGGGATTCCTTTCAAGCCACTGGAAGTCCTACATGAGATGGTGAACCATTCACCCTTTCAACAGTTACTGAGGGCCTGCTGAACATACCCATGGGTGACAGTATGGAAGCTCTAAAGATATTCACTTGCTGACTGAATCCAATTGTCCCTAGGAGTGTCTGGGACTCCAGGGAAGGTTGGGAAGTCTGTAGAGGGCTGGGATGACATCAGAAAGGGCTCTGGATTCAACTGGAGTCTCTCGAGTTTATTACTGAAGAAACTGTGGAAGCTTTTATGTGTGTGAGTGACAAGATCAGCTCTGCATTTCAGAAACATCCCTTTTGATGCCCTGTAGAGAAATAAGTTGGTTGGATGGCATCACCGACTCAATGGACATGAGTTTGAGTGAACTCTGGGAGTTGGACAGGGTGGCCTGGTGTGCTGCAGTCCATGGGGTCAAAAAGAGTCAGACATGACTGAGTGACTGAACTGAACTGAGAGAAAGGATTAGAAGGAGACGATTGCTTTAACCAAAGAAATGATATTCTAGGACTGACAAACCCAGGCCTTAAGAGAACTGGCAATTTCTGCTTCTTTCCTCTTGGAAGCTGGCTGCGATGCTGTGAGAAGCTCCAGTCGCATAAGGAAGAACCCAAGTGCTCCATACACAGCCCAGTTGTGCCCTGAGCAATAGCCAGTACCAACCACTTGCCGTGAGGTATGCCATCGTGGATGTTCCAGCCCAGCTGACTGTTGTCCCAGGGGATACCATGTTGAGCAGGAAAACTGCCCAGCTGAGCCCAGTCAATGCACAAACCACCTGAGAAGTCACAAAAGAATTGTTCTAAGCCGCTGCATGCTGAGTTGCTTCAGTCATGTCCAACTCTTTGCGACCCCATGAACTGTAGCTCATGGGGCCAGAATCATGGGATTCTCCAAGCAAGAATAGTAGACTGGGTTCCTTCTCCAGGGGATCTTCCCAACTCAGAGATTGAACTTATGTCTCCCACGTCTCCTGCATTGCAGGCAGATTCTTTACCCACTGAGGCACCTGGGAAGCCCTCTGATATACTAAGTTACGGGTCTATTATGCAGAAGTGGATAACAAACACTGGGAGCTATCAGATGTTGGTCACGTCTGCATCTCGACAGAAAAGGTCTGGCTAGAATGATCATAGATTTGGGAGTCATCAGCCTCATGGGAAGTTTAGAGCCCTGTTTGGAACGAAATCACCACCAACACACAGCAAATGCTCGCTGAATTAAATGAAACATTCCACATAATGAAAATCACTGGAAAGCCCTGTTTGTGATCTGAGACAACCCTCCTCATGCCTAGAATTCTAATTTTCCCTCACTCTAAGCACACTAAATTTCTTTCTCTGGATCAAAGCATGGAATCCTAGCTGCTGCATTTGATACTCTTTATCTTTCTATGGTAAGTCCTTTCCTTTAGGGTGGCATGTGGACTTGAAACCTGCAAACTTGAGTTTGGATTTTTCAACCTGCCCTACATCCCCTCTGAGTCTAGGCTTCCTCATCTGTAAATGGAGATAAGAATACATGCCAATCTCATGGCTAAGGAAGTGCAGACAGATGTGAAAAGAATCACTGCAATCATCCTCTCCAGGACAAGAGAGGTATAGTCTCAACCCCAGACACAGCATCAATGCCCTGTCCCTGGTCGCCATTCCCTCTCCCTGGAAGTAAACACATGGCAAGTTTGGGAGATGGGAAATCTCCAGCTTTTTGTGTTTGAAAAAGCTCATGCAGGCCTCGATTTTCCAATGCCTCCTTGGCCAGAGGGTGAACAAAGCTTTTTTGTTCAGCCCTTAAGTCGTTTCAGACTCTGCAAACCCATGGACTGCAGCATACCAGGCTTCCCTGTCCTTCCCTATCTCCCAGACTTTGCTCAAATTCATGTCCATTGAGTTGATGATGCTATCTAACCGTGTCATCAGCTGCTGCCGCCTTCTCCTTTTGCCTTCAATCTTTCCCCGCAGCATCAGGGTCTTTTCCACAGAGAGGGCTCTCTGCACCAGTTAGTAGTCTGGTAAAACAACCCCCTATCCAGACAGAGCTGCAGGCCAAGGTTTGAGTCCTGGTTTGCCGGCTAACCTAACGCACAGTGTGACCTTGGCGAGCTCCTGTTCTTGAACCCAAGAGTCCTACCTAAAGCTAAAGCATGAAGGATGACTCGAGAGGAGAGGACGATGCGCTCAGGTTCCTTCCACCTGAGAGGATCCGCCTTGGGCCGGGGTGGGGGGTCGGGTCACGTGCTGGGCTGACGCGCTGCCGCACCAGCCAGCTCCGGGTCCAGCCTCCCGCTCTGACGTCCTCGGGCCGCCCTCCCTGCCCACCCCTCCGCCCCTCCGCCCCTCCGGCGGCGGCGGCTGGAGAGCGGCTGGCGCGCCTGGACCCCAGGCGTGGAGGCGCGCGGCGGCGGGACCGAGCCCGGTGCGGGGAAGCGGGGCACCATGGTGCTGTCGGTGCCGGTGATCGCGCTGGGCGCCACGCTGGGCACGGCCACCAGCATCCTCGCGCTGTGCGGGGTCACCTGCCTGTGCCGGCACATGCACCCCAAGAAGGGAGTGTTGCAGCGAGACCTGGAGCCCGACCCGGAGAAGGCGAAGCCCAGCGTGCTGCGGGCCGCCCAACAGGTGAGCGGCCGTGGGCCTCGGCCTCCCCGGGGCTTGGGTGGGGTGTCTCCCTGGCGGCTGCGGCGGGGGGAGTGGATGGGAAGGAATGGTTGGCGTTCTTCTTTGCGCAACAGAGCCCGGCTGGGAGTGGGGACAGCGGACGTGTTTGGACAGCGGATGTGTTCAGAGGCCCTGGGGCGGGGGCGGGGGGTCCCAAAGGCCTGGGGGGTGGGGTGGTGGCGGCTAGGGTACGGGAGGAAAGGGGCCAGCAAGCCTAAGGCGCAAGCATGGGAGTGAGTGGGAAAGGGGGCTTAGATAGAAATCGGAGCTGGGAGGCGAGTTGGAGGGGTGAGTAATAAGACAGGGACGCTGTGAGGGTTTGGGGCAGGGGGCTGCGAGGCTTAGGGGAGACGAAGAGGGGAATGACCGAGAAGGAGAAGCTCCAGGAACTGGGGAGAAGAGAAAGGGTGATAGAGAACAGAGTGGGCCCGTTGTGCCGCTGGCGCAGGGGAACTCACTGACCGAGCTGAGAAGGGAGAGAGGGGGTGGCAGCCGGGGGCTGCAGTGGGAGCGGGGGAGGGCCGGTTGGGCTGGGGGTGCTGGGGTCTGGAGAGACAGGTGAGTATGGAGGGCCTGAGCGACCCTCAACCCCCGCTAGCAGCCCTCAGCTCCAGCCAGCCTGAGGGAGTAGCTCTGAGCCCCCCTCCAACGCTCCACTCCCCACCGATGTGGCTGCAGATGTCTCTGGAGACGGGAGGGCTTTTATCTCCACATGAGCTCGTCCCCCAGGGCCTCTCTGGGCAGAAAATGGGTGGGGTCCCCATTGTACACTGCAGCCGAAGGGGGTCTGAGAAAGGTTTGGAAGGACTGCCCTACGTGGGCTGTGAAGTCCAGTACATATCCCCAAAGTGGCAGAGGCTAAGTCCTCTGCAGATCTGGGGGGGAGGGTCTGGCCAGAGAGACTGGAGGAAGGCAGGCCCCCCCTGGGGAAGAGGGAGGTGACTTAACGACTTCCCTGGGCCCGCTCGATTCCTTCCAGGGCTCAGAGTTTCAGGAGCGGCACTACAGAGCCGTGCCCCCGCCTTCCTTTTGCCAATCAATTATTCAAAAGCTCAGGCCCAGCTGCGGGGGCCCTGTCAGTCACTGTGAGAAGGGAAGGAAATGGCTGCTGTCCTTGAGGGACTTAGGATCCCAGCAAAGTGACATTGGTGCCGGCTGGGATCCGGGGCCAGCTGGGCCGGGGGGTGTGGGATCCAGGGCCGTCTGAAATGGGAGCAGCGGGCTCCCCACGGGGCCTGTGCAGGGGTCCACGGTTGGGGGCTGCTGGACAAGCTCTTCTCCAAACATGGAGGCCTCAACCTCCTCTCCCACTCGGCACACTTGAGGGACAGCCGTTCATTCTTCTGCCTTTCTCCGTGGCAGCTCTTCAGGCATTGTCTGCCCCCCACCCCCGCCCCTTCCCAGAAAGAATCACTGGGGCCGATGTTGGTGCAAGTGACCTCCGGGATCACTTCCAGCTCTTTGTCTTCTTGAGGACCAGTAGCCCAAGCAGCGGCCAATGATCTGTTAAAGACAAACCAGATCCTGCGTCTCCTGGGCTTAAAATCCTCCCCAGCTTCTCAATGAGCTTTTGAACAGACCACAGCACACTGTAGCCTGGCACTTGCCCGGGGCTGGGCTCTAAGTGCTTTACACATAATGCAATTAGCCACTCAATGACAGATGTAGGTTCAGAGAGGGTGGGTGAGTTTGCCCAGGGCCACACAGCCCGAGAAGTTTCCGAGCCTGATTCTAAGCTGGTCTGGTTCTGGAGTCTGTGCTGTGAGCCACTCCACCCCACGGTCTTGCCTGTCTGATGTGGCCTGTGTTTGCCTCTCCAGCCAAGCTCATGTGAGTGCCCCCCATCACGGGAGGTCTCAGCTCCCCTGGGTTTTTATCCTTCTTGAAGACGCCAACCCCTCCCATTTTCCTCTGACTTTTCACAGAGATGGCTCCTCCTCATCCTGTGGGTCTCCTTCTGTTTGCATTTCACCTCTTCAGGGGGAGGATTCTGCCCATGGCCACATGTAACAAAGCCCCCCTCCCCCATTATACCCTCCATACTATGCCTTCTTATTTCTGTTTGTAGCGTTTGTGACAGTTGGATGTGATTTTTCATATCTGCTTACTTACAATATTCATTCCCAGCACCTACTCAGTGTCCGAAACCTAGTAGGTGCCCAATGAGAAATTATTGACTAATATTAAGGCATCCCACGCCCAGCCGTTGGAGATTATTGTCTGAGTTATTTCTTCAAATGTAGATATATTTTGCAACCCAGAGCTGGCTCACAGGGTCACAATAAATGCTTGTTGATATGTGCGTGCTCAGTCACTCAGTCATGTCCGATTCTTTGTGACCCCCATGGACTGTAGCCTGGCAGGCTAATTCTGTCCATGGGATGGTTTAGGGAAGAATACTAGAGCGGGTTTCCATTTCTTTCTCCAGGGCATCTTCCCGACCCAGGGATCGAAACAGTGTCTCCTGCCTTGCAGGCAGATTCTTTGATGCTGAGCCACCTGGGAAGCCCCTGTTGATACGTGAGACCCATCCATTCACATCCCTCACTTGGTTCCCTCAGTGACAAGGATTTGGGCACCTGGATGTGAATCTGTAGGTGTGAACGTGATGCAGTTGAGATCTCACAATGTTGGTTTGGCTGCCATTGTGCTCAGACTGATTCAGCCGCTGACCCAGATAAAGTACACAGAGAAAAAAGACAGCATGTTGACATTTCAAAAAAAGTAAAGGGAGGTGGTGGTAGGGCAGATGGCAGCAGGGCGAGGGGCTTGGCACATGTCGACAAAGAGGAGAAGAGTCTGGTAAGGAAGCTTCTCAGAAGATGCTTCTTAAACAGAGAGGGCATTGGGGCTGGGGAAGAGGGTTCTGGATTCCTGTAACCAGGAGAACTGGGGTGTCTCTGTAAGTTGCTGGTTGTGGTTGCTGGAAAAAACTCCTTGGATTTCTTAGCTATGCCTGGGGAATCTAATTTCTGGCCATGAGTGGTCAGCTGAAGTTTATAGTGCTTTTGAAAAGAACTTGAAGTTTTCCTTGAGTGTTCTTCACCTGAGATCCACAGATCCCAACAGGGAGTCTGTAGCTAAAATGGAAGGGGTTCATGGTCTTGGAGAGAAAAAAACTCCATTTTCATGAGCCTCTACCTGAAACTTAGCATTTTCTGTAAATAGGAGCATAAACAACACGTCACAGGAATATGAACAATACCTGTGACTTGGTCCTCAAGGGAAATCACGGGTAGTTTCAGAGTACCTCACAGCTTTTCGATAGTGTTTATGCTCATCCCTAATTCTAAATTATGCACTTATTAAATCTCCCATGAGATCCTTTTATTTAATGAAAGAATAAAGAGGCACATGTGTAGCTATTTCCAAGATTGATTTTATTAGGTGGACTGTTGTAGTCCTGTGTCTTTTATTTGCTGCTTTTTCAGGCACTCAGAGGAGGTACCATAGGCTTCTCTAAACAACTGTAGAAACTCATCCAATGTCTCTGCCGAGTGGGAGGTGGCCAAGGTGCAAACTCTCACTGCTGTTCATGCCTCCAGCTGGCTTCAATTCATTCTTTTTCTTGCTTTTTCCGAAATGTACATCGTGGACCCTTTTCCTGCCTTCTTACACAATCCCTCACCCCCTCCGCCCCTTGTGTGCCGTCCTTTATGGAGGGGGAGAGGGATTCAGTCTCACTACACCATCCTTGTGACCTAGGATCACCTGGGAC
Organism: Bubalus bubalis; assembly: GCF_019923935.1. Classification (NCBI taxonomy): domain Eukaryota; kingdom Metazoa; phylum Chordata; class Mammalia; order Artiodactyla; family Bovidae; genus Bubalus; species Bubalus bubalis. The sequence continues at coordinate 9,542,729 of NC_059172.1, forward strand.
CTCGTTCTCTGTTATCAGCCCAGCTTTCAAAGCTTGGTTATTATGCAGTGATGGCCGAATGCTTGAGCCACGAGACAGCGGAGGGTCAGATGCGGGATGTGTGTGTGTGATCATTTAATTCACTGCTGCTGCTGAACCTATTAGTGACAGACAGCAAGACCCATTGGTTCCGTCCCCCAGAATTTCCTTTTCATGCTTGTCTGCACAGGCTGCCACTCACTGCATTTCTGGGTCCTTGCAGACGAAGCCCTCCTTTTGGTGAACCTACATGACTACTGAGCAAGCGGGGGAGCTGTCCTTCCCCACAGCTCAGTGCCCCTGATGCCTCAGCGTGACTTGGGTTCTGTTCTCAGAAGGCTTTAGTTTCAGTGTGTGATTTTTCTTCCCATCTGGCGCTTATCTTGTTGTCCCCTTATGTGAATCTTCTCAGATGCATCTCAGAGGTTCCCAGAGTAACCCTGCTGCTGTCCCCTTAAAGCTAACATGTGGTCAAAGGCAGTGGTCCCCACATCTCTTCTATCCACATCTCCCAGCTCCCACTGCTACTTACTACCAAACTCTAAAATCCTACCTTCTTTCCAGCAGAGTTAAAAAGCAAAGTGACTTTTGATGGAACACTGTGTTAGTTCATTCAGGTTATTATAACAAAATACCACAGAGTGGGTAGCTTATAAACAAAATTTTATTTCTCATGGAGCTAGAAGCTGGGAAGTCCAAGATCAAAGCTCTGGCCAACCCAGTATCTGGTGAAGACCTGCTTCCTAGACTTTTGGCTGTAACCTCACCTGGTTCCCCAGTAGCTCAGCTGGTAAAAAATCCACCTACAATGCAAGAGACCCTGGTTGTTTCGATTCCTGGGTCAGGAGGATCTGCTGGAGAAGGGGTAGTCTACCCACTCCAGTATTCTTGCGTTTCCCTGATGGCTCAGCTGGTAAAGAATCCATCTGCAATGCTTAAGACCTGGGTTCGATCCTTGGGTTGGGAAGATCCCCTGGAGAAGAGAACTGCTACCCACTCCAGAATTCTGACCTGGAGAACTCCATGGACCGTATAGTCCGTGGGGTCACAATGAGTCGAACACGTCTGAGCGACTTTCACTTTCACTTTTCATGGGGTAGAAGGGGCAGGAAGCTCTCTTCTGTCACTTTTATGGGGGCACTAATCTCTTTTATGAAGGCTTCACCCTCACAGCTGCTCACCCCAATGCCCCACCTCTTAATAGCATCACCTTTCAGGTTAGGTTTTAACATATGAATTTTTCGGGGGGCATAAACATTTTGACCAGAGCAAACACCTAATAGATTCGATGTTTTTAAGAAATAATTTAAATATGTGCTGTATTTTTATCAAGCAACATATGTATAGTAGTGTCTTTCCCTCTCTCTGAGATTAAGAAGTGTGTTTCATTTTCCTTGTACCTCTGACGATATCCAGTAGATAATAGGCACGTGATAGTCAATGTATATTTTGATTTAAATCATATCAGAACATCTGAAGAAGAGAGTAAAGGTACACAGGAGTGCACATGGTTAAGATTCCATTTCCACTCGATTTGAAATCAAGCCCATTTATGTCTGGGGTTTCCACTGGGGACAGGTAATGCCTGGGGCAGAGTGGGGAAGTTTCTGTTTATAGAGCTTTTGTTTATAATCTCTGCCTCTTGACATGGTACTGATCACACAGCTGTGTCCACTTTATGAAAGAAAGCATATACCGCTCTACATTTATGATTTGTGTACTTTTCTGAATGTAGTTATAATTCAGTAAAGTTCTTATCTGTCAAGTTGTGATGTAATGTTTATGAATATTGTTTTAGTATCAAGCCAGTGTTTTTTAATAGGAGGATTTGGGGGCTGTCATCAAGACACGCCCTCCTTTTTGTGGTCTGTTATTCACCATCCCCTGGCCCTGTCTGCTTTCTGCTGCTACTCCTGCAGCTGCCTCCTCCCTCAGACCAGGGCCTGGGGAACATCAGCACAGCCTGATTAATGCTCCTGCCTGTTTTCCTCTTCCTTAGACCACTGGAGCAACGTCTTCTCAGAGTACTTGTCTGAATGTAGACTTGGCAGAGAGGATGCATCAGAGCCCCAGTGCTACATTTCAGCAGCTAATAAATTCACTCGTTAAAGGTTAATGAACATATTCTAGGCACTGGGACATAGCGGCAAAAAGACAGGTGTATGCTCTTCCTTATAAGTGAGGAAGCAGACAATGAAGCCAGCAGTTGTCATTAACCATATTACAGGTGAGGTACAGGGGGCCATGGGAGACCCTTAGGATAGGCACCTCCAACTTTGCCCCAAAGTAGGGCTTGTCTCTAGTTCTTGTTGGCTGCCCTGACAAGGTCTCCCGGTACTTCAGTGATCACAGGAGGCCAACATAAATTGCTAACCCCACTCCTGGAACTGATTTGACCCTGGACTGCCGGAAGGCCTGACCTTGGATTCTCAATCCTTTTAAAGAATTGATTTCTTAGCTGATCTCCCAGCTGATAAACTCTCCTATTGTTAAAAACAAACAAAAAGTATATCCGTTTCCATAGAGTAATAGAGAATAGTGATAGTATAGCTAAGGTTTATTGAGTTCTTGTGTGCCAGGCACTATTCTAAGCTCTTTAATCATATTAATTTTATCCCCACAATAGCCCTGATATATGCATACTTATTGCATCCATTTTACACATGGAACTTACTCTGTAGCAACTTATTCCGTAGCAGAACTGGGAATCACATTTAGGAAGTCGGGCTCCAGAGTCCACATCTTTGACCACTAGGCTGGAGATTAGCAGGAAAAAAACAGTCAAAATTTTACTTGAGCCACTGCATTTCCCCAGGTATGGCCTAAAAGTGTCTACAATATATGGATCTTTGCAGGTCAGTTTAAAACCTTTCCCAAAGCTTTGGCTGGCTTCTGTGCCTCTTGCATCCTTCATGCTTCGAGCACTGGGTGCAGCCCCAGGCCCTCCAGAGAAATTTACACAGTAAACATGTTTGGGCTGGTTGCTTAGTAACAGGGAAGACAGTATGAATTTTGCATCAAGAAATCAGCATGGATTATTTCAGGGAGATGAGCATATGCCCACTGGAAGCGCTAGGCTCTTTGAAACATACTGCGGACCTTTGATCTGTATCCATTAGTCCTTCTCAGTGACAGGTCCCAGACCTGTCCCATCTTATTCCCTCTCTAGTTTCTCCTCTGGTTCAGCATGTAGGTAATTCAGGTTCATGGCTCCTCTCTTCATGTGATTGACGACTCACTAGCACCTTTTGTTCACTCCAGCAGAAAATGCTGCTACATCTTTTGACATTTTTAGATTTTCAGATACTGGCCCAGATTACTCTCTTGTGCCTGGAGTACAGGAATAAAAAGAGAGAGACCAACAGAGCACAATGGGAGAAACACCCGAACTAGAAATCAGACGGGCTTAAGCGGGAGGCAGAAGGAAGGGGAGAGAGCGGTAGGATGGGGAAGCTGCAGACCCAGAAGACAAAGAAAGGAGACAAGCTGAAAAGTGACCAACCACCCCAGAGTCAGAGGGAGAAAGCAGACTCTGTGTGGATGATCCCTGTGCGTGTTATCATCGTCACCTTCCTTATCCTTTCCCCCCAAACTTTAGTCCCTCAAGGGTCCCAATCTGCTTCACCTAGGTTCCTGGGGGTTCTAGAAACTCAGGTCCAGTTGAGGTGGCATTTACTACTTCTCAGCGACATTTCTTCACATTGGCATCACTGGGCCAATGTGATGCCAGGAGGAGGAGCCTTGATCGCTTACCATGTCTATTCACTGCACAAAAATAGACCTTCCCACCGAGGAGTTCCCCAAGTGCTAACTAAGAAAAGGGTGTTTTAATTGATTCATATTATAGAACATTCCTAGGAGAGTTTTACATGGTGTTTAAGGGCATTGCAGTGATTTACAGTGATATTTTGGGAACCTGACTGATGTTTGGGGTGGACTCAGAATGCATTTTAATGTTTTCCCATTTAAAACAGTGGAATGCCAGTGACTGCTCTCTGAAATTCACTGGCCCGGCAGGCTTGTTTCCATGAACAGATTAGAGTCAAAGAATGAGGGGTGGTTACATATAGGAATATGTGCACACGTGGATGTGAATGTGTATACATGCATATACAAATAAGAGGAAAGGGGAAAAGCGTCCCATGGAAAATCTGTGAAATTGAGTCTTAACCCATCTGGCGGAGACCCTAGGGTACTTTGATATATTTCATTGACTCCGCCCACCCTCCTCTCATTAATCCAAGACGTACTTTTCCTTCATAGAAAAACTGAGCAGGATGGCAGAGAGCAAGAGAAGTGAGGAGAAATCCTGAATGACTGCATGAGTCATTGGATGGACGGATAGATGAATGGGAAGAAGACTCCCGGGGCCACCGCCTCTGCTTGCAGCCAACATAAAAATCACAAGCACAGAAATAAATGCAGGAGAAGGTGCTGAGCTTGTGGAAGAATCTCTGTGCTCACCCCCAGTGACAAGGCAGGGAATCAAGACAAGCCTGGAGGGCATGGAGTCTTCCTGCCCTTCAAGCATCGGTTCACACAGCTGACATTGGAAACAGTTTAAAAAATCTCCTGTTGCAAAGACCAACGAGATAATATCCCGGGGGAGCACATTTTACTTGGAAAATCATTATAAACCACACAGTTTTGAACTTGCTGCTAAAAGTAGCCTGATGGAAGGGATGTGAGTTATGGAGGCAGGATAGTGAAGACTGCTTTTCAAACAGAATTAAGATTGATACTTACATGAGTTCCCTGGTGGTCTAGTGGATAGGATTAGATTATTTTACTGCTATGCCTGAATTCAGTCCCTGGTGGAGGAACTGAGATCCTTCCCATGAGGTGCGGCCAAAAAAAAAAAAAAAAGAAATAAAGAACGATGTTTTCAAGAGAACTGCATTTGAAGATGAGAAGGTTGGGGAAGAGTGGTTTGGTTGGGCAACTAGACTTATTAGGAAACAGTTGCAGAATGAAGCTGAGAATAACTTCAGTGAGCTCTAAACGCCTGTGTTTCATATCCGAACCCCCATCCTTTCTCACAGTGCACCCCCCAAGCACCTTAGGTTGTGTTTTTGTTTCCAGCACAGTCAATTCACAAAGAAAGGGTGAGGCTCCCAGAGAGACATACGGTGAAGGCAGCAATGGCACGAGAAGAGACGAAACTGTGTGGGAAAACATCAGCGTGGTCTCAGGGCTTTGGGGCATATTCCCTGCAGATGCATCATCTAATAAGTTGCCTACCTCTCGAGTAGGCTGAATCTGTTAAGTAGCAACATGACTATTGCTCTTCCTGTAACAGCCTCATTACCAAACTCAGAGAGACAAAGGATCAGAGGATGGAAAGGAGTGAAGAAGAGCGTAGGTATCTCGTTGGTAACCACTACTTGGTAGACTTGTGTGTATTTGGATATTCACCAGAATGAGTTTAAGTAAGAACAGTCTAGTCTTTGAGACCACGTAAGAGAGGAAATTGCCTCTTAGAACGAAAATGCTCACTTCTTGATCAAATCGCTGAGATGTAATAGGAAGCAAATTAGACTTACACTCTAAACCTGAATTTATTTTCTTTTTACAATTTCATTTATCTTACGGCTGCACTGAGTCTTCATTGCTGCACGTGGGCTTTCTCTAGTTGCGGCGAGCAGGGGTTACTCTCTTGTGGTACATGGGCTTCCCCTTGTGATGGCTTCCCCTATTGCAGGGCGCACTGCATGGGCTCTGGGCACACAGGCTCAGCAGCTGTGGAGCACAGGCTTTGCTGCTTTGTGGCATAGGGGATCTTCCCGGATCAAACCGGTGTCCCTGCATGCAAGGCAGACTCTTAAATGCTGGACCATCAGGAAAGCCCCTAAACCTGAATTCAACTTCCAGTGTTTTCCAGCTAAATGACCTTGGCCATTCTGAATCCTGCTTTCTTCACCAACAAACAGAGGTGATAGCAATAAGGTTCTCCACGGTAATATTAAACACTAAATGAGACAATACTTTTGAACACACCCAACACATTCAGTGCCTGGTCTCTCTATTCAGTATATTTTAGGTATCTCTGAAGCCTTTAAGGTATTTGTTTAGGTATATCTGAATCCTTTAGATATAACTGAATCCTAGGATATTCATTCATTCAAAAAATACTTCCTTACTCTGTAATAATGTAAATGGGAAAAGAATTTGAAAAAGAATAGATACACGAATGCGTATAACTGAATTGTTTTGCTGTATGCTTGAAACTAACACAACATTGCTAGTCAGCTGTTGTTTAGTCGCTAAGTCGTGTCTGACTCTTTTGTGACCCCATGGACTGTAGCCCGCCAGGTTCCCCTGTCCATGGGATTTCTCAGGCCAGAATACTGAAATGGGTTGTCGTTTCCTTCTCCAGGGAATCTTTACAACCCAGAGATCAAACGTGTGTCTCCTGCCTTGGCAGGTGGATTCTTTACCACAGAGCCGACAGGGAAGTCCTAATCAACTGTACTCCAGTATATCAATAAAAACCAAGCACAACAAGCAAAACAAACCAAAACCAAAGACTTCTTGATCACCTATTATATGCAAGACCCTGAATTAACACTGCTGCTGCTGCTAAGTCGCTTCAGTCGTGTCCGAACTAGGGACACCAAAGTGACCAGGCAGACAACACCCTTGACCATGTTCTCGGGGTAGAGAGCTTCATTACACGGTTGTACAAATGGATATAAATCTAATGGTATTAGGTGTGGTAAGGTAGGTAAGAGTTCTCTCAAGAAGTGATAACTCATTAGTGCTCTGATCTTAACATATTTGGAGACTTAGTAAAGAATTTTGAGCCTAAAATATATACCCTTTATACATACATACTCAATTCTTTGCAAAGCATATGTATGTTTATATGTTATATGTATGTGTTGCTCTACTGTTATATCATGTACATGATAAAACATACACAAAATGGACCTTTTAAAACAGTAATGTAAAAATAAATTATAAAATGAAATTCTGTTATTTTCTTCCCATACCCCAAATGAACTGTCTTGCACACCCCTGTGGCATAAAGTTAGTGTCATTTACTAAGTAAAGGTACTGGAGTTGAGGACTTGAAGTATTCTCGGCATAGGGTATGTGCAAAGGCCCTGTGGCAAAAGTAAATATCACTAAGGTGGGACTGAAAGAAGGCTAAAGTGGGTAGAGCTCCAAGGGTACAGGAGAGAATAATTGCAAGTGAGCAAGGCAGGTCCGGCCAGAGAGCACCACACAGGACCTCTGGGCCAACAGGAGTGTTGGGGTATTTTCCCAAGAGCAATGGAAGCTACTGAAAGGTCTTAAGTGAGATGTGACATAGTTGGATTTAAGGCGCAGCACCATCTTGGATGGGAGAAGACTAGAAGTGAGGAGACCAGGGAAACTCTGGAGAGAGGCCATGATGGCTTGGACCACTGTCATTGTGGCAATAGTTTGGAGAGGTGTTTAGGAGATAAATTGACTGGCTTTGCCTCTGAGTTGGCTGTAGGCTTCAGGGAGGGAGGAGTTGGAGTTGGGGATAAGAGCTAAGGGTTTCACTTAGGGTGGTGGTGCCACATGGTGAAACAAGGATGAGGCTGTGGAGTTTAAGTTGTGAGTTCACTTTTGTGCAGGGGGAGTGTGAGGAACCTTTGTGCTATCTCCATGACGTGGTTCTGCAGGTCTGGAGCTCACCCTCTGGGGGGGATGTATATTCGGGAGTAGAAAGCCCAGCCATGAGCATGGCTGAGACCACCTGGTTAGAAATCACAAAGAGAGGGGAAAAGGCTCTGGGAACAAGTCCTGAGAGATGCCAGTGTTTCATGAAACAAGGAGGGGTGGCCTGAGAGAGAGGAAGGAGAAAACCTGGAGAATGTGATATCAAAATACTAATAATGACAAGAGAAAAACTTTTGAAGAAGAAGGGAGTCACTGAAAAGTCAAGTAAGATAAGGCTGAAAAATCCCATAGAATGAAACAGTGAAGATCCTCAGTGACCTTGAAGATCAACAGTGACCTTCAGTGGGCTGATGGGGCCTCTGGGAAAGGGGTGTAGGGGGGTAGAAAGTGATGGAGGAGGACAGTACCAAGTACAGGCAGTTCTTCTGAGTTGCATGGCTGCCAAGGGGTAGAGAGGGCTAGGGCCTGGCTGAGCGAAAGACAGAGGTCAAAAAATTATGGAGCACTGTTGGAATCTGATGGGAAGGAGCCAGTTGAAAGAGAAGGATGAATGTTCAAGAGAGAGGGAGAGAAACAGACCGAAAATAGCTAGGGTAAGGCTCTCATGTGTGGGGAAGGCGGCACAAGGCTGGGATGGAAGGACTGATCCTGGAGGGAGGGAGAGAGGGGAACACCTCCCACAGTGTCACAAGACTCTGGACGGGCCACAGCATCAGTCCAGAGAAGAAGGGCATTTCCATGGGTCTCTTAACAGGACACTAAGCGTCCAACTCGTCCATCCTAAAGGAAATCAATCCTGAATATTCATTGGAAGGATTGATGCTGAAGCTGAAACTCTAATACTTTGGCCACCTGATGGGAAGAACTGACTCATTGGAAAAGACCCTTATGCTGGGGAGGATTGAAGGCAGGAGGAGAAGGGGACGATAGAGGATGAGATGGTTGGAGGGCATCACCGACTGGATAGACACGAGTTTGAGTAAGCTCCGAGAGTTGGTGATGGACAGGGAAGCCTGGTATGTTGCAGTCCGAGGGGTCACAAAGAGTCGGACACTACTGAGCGACTGAACTGAACTGAAGGGTCTTTAGTTCTCTTGGTTTCCTTTTTTCTCTATGAAGGCAGTCAGAGGAGATAGAGAAATTCCAAAATGTGAGCTTGAAGGAGTAGTTAAGGAAACAGTAAGATTTCTGGGAAGTACTGAGTTTAAGGTTGGTGACCATGACTTTATTATGGAACCATCTGCCCTGTCAAGTGACTCTTCTGTGGTGCCCAGCTACTGGATGCAGGCATCATCCAATGACTCACCTCGTGAGATCAGGGAAAGAATGAGGAGGTGAGGGAGATCTTTAGACTTTGAAAGGGTGCTGTTGACATCATGGCCTGGGTAACTGAATCAGGAAAGTTGCAAACTGCAGAAAGAGGAGAAAGAGTAGAGGCCTCCGAGATCTGAAGATTCCTTGGGTTTGGAAGAACAGCTGAGAAGGGCTGGTCCCGCAGCTGTCCATGGGCACCCTGAAGGCAATATGCCCACCAAGGTCAAAGGTTCCAGAACCATCCCTTCCTTCCTTCACAAGGCCTATAGGGGGCAGGGGCAGGGCACAGAATTCGAGTAAGTAATTGACGGACTTAAAGTTGTTTCAGCTAGCTCTCCACATCCACGGATCTGAAAGGCTGACTCTTCTATGGCATTTTATATGAGGGACTTGCTTATCTGTGGGTTTGGTGTCTGAAGGGTTCCTGGAACAAATCCAACAGAAATCCTAAGGGATGGCTATGTTCAGAATGCCAGATGGGTCAGCAGCTGGGTAAGTCAGCAGTCGCATCAGGTCCGTTCATTTCAGTCGCTCAGTCGTCCGACTCTTTGTGACCCCATGGGCTCCAGCATGTCAGGCTTCCCTGTCCATCACCAACTCCCAGAGCCTACTGTTGGCAAAGTCATGTCTCTGCTTTTTAATATGCTCTCTAGGTTGGCCATAGCTTTTCTTCCAAGGAGCAAGCATCTTTTAATTTCATGGTTGCAATCACCATCTGCAGTGATTTTGGAGCCCAGGAAAATAAAGTCTCTCACTGTTTCTTATTGTTTTCCCATCTATTTGCCATGAAGTGATGGGACTGAATGCCATGATATTAGTTTTTTGAATATTGAGTTTTAAGCCAGCTTTTCCACTCTCCTCTTTCACTTTCATCAAGAGATGAAAGGTTTTCTTTAGTTCCCCTTTGCTTTTGCCATAAGGATGGTGTCATCTGCATATCTGAGGTAGTTGATATTTCTCCCGGCAATCTTGATTCCAGCTTGTGCTTCATCCAGCCCAGAATTTCACATGATGTACTCTGCATGTAAGTTGAATAAGCAGGGTGACAATATACAGCCTTTCATACTCCTTTCCCAAATTTGAACCAGTCCATCGTTGCATGTCCGTTCTAGCAGTCAAGTGTCATACGGTGTTTCTGAAATTCTTTATTGTAGGAAAACAAGAGACTCTAAAAGAGGAGTGCCTTGAACCTGTAACCTCTGTAGCCCACAGGAGGATCAGGCAGGGGCCTGGATCCCCTGAGCTGGGAGCCTGGCTGTCCCAGTGGCTTAGAGTCTGGAAAGCAGAGTCAACACCACCGGTGTGCTTCCCTTACTCTGGGCTGTGGCCTGAGCTCTGGGCAATGTCAACTGCAGGGACCGCCCCAAGGAGGCACACCAGGGCCTCGGCTCCTCAGGAGCAGAGAAGGGGTGGCTCTGGCTGACACTACCGCTGGAAAGAAATGGGGTTCCTGCGACTCCCACGGGTGGCCTTGGGGGGACGCGCTAATTGCGGCAGCGCGTGAAGTGGTTAAGGCGTTAATAAATAGTGTGAATAACTAAGTTGTCCTTATAGTGATTCTTTTAAATGACTGAACTTCACATACAAGATGTATGGAGGGGATGAAGCACTCGGGCTTCGGGTCTCAGCTCCAATCTGCCCCTCACTTCCTGTGTGACGGTGGGTCGGTGACTTAACCTTTCTGTGCCTCAGTGTGGCCATCTGTTAACTGTCACTGACACTGGATTGGCACGAGGATTCACTCAGCTAATTCGGATAGGACAGTGCCCAGAACATTAGTGCTGGGCCGGAAAGCATCCAGAACCACTTTCCAGATCCTTCTCCCTGCACCCCCACCCCCAATCCCACCCAAACCTACCCCATTGTCTATTCCCTGTGCCCTCGTCCCAGGGGCCAGTTCTAGGCATGTGAACATTGCCCAGTTGCTCCTGGCCCCAGGATATTTCCAATGACTTGTTAGTTTCCTTAACCTTCCACACCTTTGTCAATATCTGCTTTATGAAATTCCCCTCAGTTACCTGCTTTGAATGTGCCATCTGCTCCTGCCACAACCCTGTGGATAAGGTGCTCAATCAACATTAGCTACTGTTACCTACCTTAAAAAATAATAAGAGAGGGGGAGTCAGCGAGTCAGGAAGAGTGTGTACAAATTGGCAAAGGTCAGGGCCCACATGTTGAGCCCTCTGTTTGCTCACAGCTTGATTGTTTAGAAACCACTTTCATTTTCTGATTTGATCTAGTATGATGCTTTACCACTGAGCCACCAGGGAAGCCCGTATAGAAAAAGAAAACAGTAGATGCTCATCTCTAGGGTTGTGTGAGGATCAAATACAGTAAAGTCTGTTGCGTTTTGCAGAGCATCTGGTGCAGAGGAAGTGGTGGAGAGGTGGCAGCTATATTGTCCTGTCCGGTTTTGTGATGTGACTGATGGAATCAATGCAGACACCACCTACAAGGTTCTCTGGGAGGGATCTTGCCACTGTATGGCAACCCGGTGGAATTATTATTTTAAAAATCAGTTTGAATTCTGTGTCCTCCAGAAGTATGGGGATAATGACAACACTCATTGTCCCTTCTCTTCTCATGGGGCTTTAAGCTTTGGTGGTACCCATGGCTCTCTGAACACACTGCAGACTTTCAAGCTGCTGCCTTGACCCAAAAAGCCCTTCTGCCACTTCTCCACTTGTCAGAATGCTGCCTTGGATTTGGGGCTGGGGGGTGCAGCAACCAAAAGTCAGAGTCTCTGAATCGTTGTGAAATCCTGTTTTCACTCCCCCAGCTCCACCCTGTAACTCTTCCCCCAGGTAATGTTTGATGGGCTCCTATGCATATTTAGCTGGTCTCCTTCCCTCAAATTTTAGCTCAGGAAGCCTTTCTTGATTTCAGATTCCTAGTAGACACAACCTCATCACCATCTGTCCCTGTCTTGAAAGGGATTGCTTTTTTGTGCTAACTGGTTTCTTGTTCCCACTCCACTGGAAATGCCAAAGCCACAAGAGAATGATTGGACAGTGTTATTCCTGAAGCTGATAAGTATCTGGAGTTTTAGTAAATGTCGAACGAATGAATGAATGACTGAAAGTAAAAAGTGAAAGTGTTGGTCACTCAGTCGTGTCTGATTCTTTTGCTACCGCACGGACTGTACCCCATCAGGCTCCTCTGTCCATGGAATTCTCCAGGCAAGAACTAGAGTAAGTAGCCATTCCCTTCTCCAGGGGATCTTCCCGACCCAAGGATTGAACCCAGGTCTCCTGCATTGCAGGCAGACTTTTTACCACCTGAGCTATCAAGGAGGCCCTGGTGAATCACTAGCAGCAGAGAAAGGGTTTTCTGTTATTCCCAGTTGTGGTTCATTCCTGCTGGTTTGGGCGAGGTGCGTTTACCTGGCTGATAGATAAGCCTAGCTGGCAAGTCTACCCCACAATAAACCCCCTAGTGTGTTGCCTTAGATCCAGCTATGGGGCAGGGAGTGTGCTAAGTCAATCACAGACTGGCCTTTTTAGAATTTAAAATAATCACGGAAGGGAAAGAGACCAGCAGGGGGTGAGTCCCAAGGGAAGGGGATTTAAGAAGGCACAGATCTATAATAAACAGAAGAAGAGGTGTTGGAAGGGATAACAAAAGATGTGTGGTGGCTGGGTTACCATGGAAACACTGCAAGGCGCCTGGACTAGAAGACAAGCTGCTTCTTCAAAGAGAATTTCAAATTTGCAGGTTGAAATAAACCCTTCCGCCAGGATCTGACCCTGTGGCATCACCCATAAGTAGCCAAGAACTGGAGATCCTGGTACGAGCAGCTCCCCAGGAGCTAGAGATCTACCAGACAAATAACTGTTTGTTGGAAGCCGAGAGGACTTGACTGAGAGGGAGGTCATGCCTGTGAGCAGCTCACCTTATCTCTCGACCTTGCCTGGAATTCTCGGACCTCCCCCAAACCAGAGGGTTCCCATGTGAGCTTCAGGGACCACCTGCATCATAGTCACCTTAGGGGGATTCTTAGATGCACAGATTCTTTAGGATCTACCTAGGACTTCTGAGACAGAGTGGGGAAGGAACCTGGGCATCTGAATTTTACATTCCCCCAGGTGCCATTTCTATGGGTTGAAGTGTGGAACAGTGCTCAACCCTCTGCCTCTGACTAAAGGCACGCAGGGGTGGAGGAAAGGGTGGTGCGGCCGGGCAGTGGTCCAGGCATCAGTCTAAGGGGCACAAAAGTGCGGGTGAACAAACGGTGATTCCAAATGTGACGAGGTGGTAAAGGGCTGGAGGCACAGCAGAACAGTTAAACAGAGAGCTCTGGTGGGGGGCCAGCCTGGGTTTGAATCTCACCTTTACTGCTTACCAGGTGGCTGTGTGTCCTTCTATGTAAAATGGGATTGGTCATAACAGCGCTTCCTGATAGGGTTATTATGAGGATTTGTTGAGTTCATATCTGAATGGTACAGGGCACAGGTGGGCAGAACCACAAGATGGAAGGGGCTTGGAGGACTCTGAGTTTGTAGAAGAGTGAACAGATTCTTGAAGACTAGAGAAACCAGTTTTCATTGTGTTCATCCACTGAGGTGAGGTTGGGTGTTGTTTGTTACAAAGCAGTTGGTCTTCCCTGACTAATACAAGGTCATGAACAAGTGGCCCAAGAAGGTACAATGAGTTGTAGGTGTGTGTAAGGATGCTTTACAGAGGGAATGGGCAAAATGGATCAAACCTGGGTTGGTTAAGAGCTTCTACAGCTGTACCCCAAATTCTCCCTAGGGGAGTTATCTCTATGGTTGGAAGGAAAACTTGGATAGAGGGCCATTCACACAGACTGCGCTTCTACGAGTTGTTCCTTTCCTGGAGACGAAATGACTTAATCTCCGCAGTTAGCTTTCAGCTTGATTTATTGCATGTTGTCCAACATAGAGAGAGAGAAAGAGTCCTGCTTCTCCTCTAGGGCCTGTGCGTGTGTGTGTGTGTGTCTTGAGGAGCAGAGGGAATGTGGTACTAGCCAGTGTTATGGAAAATATTCCACATCACAAAATAAACAAGAAAATTTTTTCTGTCCTTTCTTGCAGTAATTCAAAATATTTTAATACTGAGACGTTTATAGGGAGCCAAATACAAAAAGTCACACGAACTTTAAGACAGAACAAGAGATTTCAATAAAGAGATCCAATTGTTCTAGACTTCCCATTCCCTGGAGCATGTGTTACCTTTGTCTGCCTTTGGTGCTGCTTTGGAAGTGAAGTTTGAGCAACACTGATCCAGACACCAGAAAGCCTAATTCAGCAGGTGGGCTAGAGGTGTGTGTGTGTGTGTGTCTGTGTGTGTATCTCTATCTAAATTTTATTGCGATGCAGTCATCATACAGTGAAATGCAAGCATCTGAAGTCGCTAGTTTATGATGATCAGTGTTGACAAATATATATCCTCTAGGCTGTAACCCACACTTCTGCCGTGCCTCTTACCACTCAATTCTCCCTAGAAGCAATCAGAACCACTGTTCTAAGGTCTGTCATCATTGATTAGTTTCACCTGTTCTAGAGGTTAATTTCCATCAGTGTTTCTCAACCTTGGCACTGTTTACTTTGCGGTGAGATAATTCTGTGTTGTGGGGAGCTGTCCTGGGGAATGTAGGATGATAGCTAGCAGCTTTCTGGCCTCTTAACTGGTAACAACCTCCACCCCCAGTTGTGACAAACAAAAAATATCTCCAAACATTGCAGATGTTCCCTGAGTTGCGCGAACCACGGATATAAATGAATCACATAGTATAGATGAACGTGTATTATGACTTCTTTGTTCATCATGTTTTTGTGATATTTCCCTGTTGTTGAGTGTATTGACAATTCATTTCTTTACTTTTGAGGAATATTCCATTGTAAGAACATGCCATAAGGCATCTAGCCATTGTCCTGTTGATGGCCACTAGCCTGATTTCTGTTTTTGGTTAGTATGATTCAAGTTGCTATCAGTATTCATGAGTGAGTCTTTTTGTCAACAAATATTTTTACCTTCCTTGGGTCAGAGGGTACATGTATGTTTAAGTTTTAAGAAACTACTAGTTGTTGTTCATAGTAGCCAAGACGTGGAAGCATCCTGAATGTACAGGGACAGATGGATTGATAAAAAAGATGTGGTACTACTCCTCCATAAAAAGAATGAAATAATGCCATTTGCAGCAACATGGATGGACCTAGAGATGATCATACTAAGTGAAGTAAGTCAGAAAGAGAAAGACAAATACTATATGATATCACTTATATGCAAAATCTAAAATATGATAGAAATGAAAAGCAGAAACAGATTCACAGACATAGAAAACAAATTTATGGTTATCAAAGGGGAAAGGGGTTGGGGGAGGGGTGAATTGAGAGTTTGGGGTTAGCAGATAAAAGCTAGTGTATATAAAACACGCAGGGCAGCAAAAGGGACACAGATGTAAAGAACAGACTTTTGGACTCTGTGGAGGAAGGTGAGGGTGGGATGATTTGAGAGAATTGCACTGAAACATGCATATTACCAGATGTAAAATAGATGACCAGTGCAAGCTCGATGCATGAAGCAGGGCGACCAAAGCCAGTGCTCTGGGACAACCCAGAGGGGTAGGGTTGGGGAGGGAGGTGGGAGGGAGTTTCGGGATGGGGGGGACACATGTATACCTGATTCATGTTGATGTATGGCAAAAACCATCACAATATTGTAAAGTAGTTATCCTCCAATTAAATTAATTAGTTAAATATAAGCAAGGTTCTCCTCATAGTATAGGAAACTAACACAATCTTATAAACCAACTATACTTCAATTAAAAAAAACCAACTTTGAACAACTAGTAAAATCGGATTTTTTGTAACCTAGTGTCAGAAGGCACTTGCAACCCACTCCAGTACTCTTGCCTGGAAAATCCCATGGATGGAAGAGCCTGGCAGGGTGCAGTCCATGGGGTTGCTAAGAGTTGGACACGACTGAGCGACTTCACTTTCACTTTTCACTTTCATGCATTGGAGAAGGAAATGGCAACCCACTCCAGTGTTCTTGCCTGGAGAATCCCAGGGACGGGGGAGCCTGGTGGGCTGCCGTCTATGGGGTCGCACAGAGTTGGACACGACTGACGCGACTTAGCAGCAGCAGCAAGCAGCAGTGTCAGAAGAGATATTCCATCCTGTTTGCAGATTTTATTCATCAGAAGCAATTCACAAGGTTCATCCAATAATCAGGGGTGGAGAATGACACAAAGGTGAGGCCCCTGGCAGGTGAGGGTCCCTGGGGGCCACTGTAGTGCTCGCTCCAGCAGCCTGGTGTGAGAAGCTTCATGTAGGCCAGAGCTAGACCAGAGCTTCTCAGGCCATCTGGGGAGGGACCTGTTTTGTTTTTACACCTGCTTATTTCATCACAAGGGCTTCCTTGATGGCTCAGATGGTAAAGCGTCTGCCTGCAATGCCAGAGATCTGGGTTAGATCGTTGGGTCAGGAAGATCCCTGGAAAAGGGAATAGCTACCCACTCCAGTGTCCTTGCCTGGAGAATTCCATGGACAGAGGAGCCTGGTGAGCTACAGTCCATGGGGTTGCAAAGAGTCGGATACGACTGAGCAACTGACACACACATATCTCATCACAGATGAAGTTAAAAAATGTTGATGGACTGGTCCCAATGCATGAATCCACGTTGCAGAGATGCCAGAGTCAAATAAGTATCTCCAGTGTTTCCAAGGACTTGCCATGCCCGCTTGTGTGCTAAGACCTCAACACCCGGATGTCTTTTCTACTCCTCAATACAGCCTCGGAGACAGATGCTATTGCTAACACCCTCTTCTTACAGATAAGAAACCAGGGGCACAGAGAGGTTAAACAGATCCAAGATCAACCAAGCCATCTTGTTCTAGAGCATCAACTCTGATGACAAGGCTATATTTCAAACGCTTTTACACATGTTAGTATACATAATTACCAGTTGTAGAGCCCAGAATGACAGAAATTGTCAGGTCCCTGGCCTCTGACCCAGCTCCCCCCTGAGGGGGGCTTTGCTGTGCTAAGCTGCAGACCACAGCCACAGTGGCCCATGTTTAACCTCATCTGAGTACTCTATGTTCAACTCTCTCCTCTCTGCCATCTCTTTTAAAAGTTCAAATATAAAGGGTGAAGCCATCTGCTTCCATTTCCATCTGGGTCTGTTTCCCCCACCAGTAACTTCCTGAGTGCTGTGATGCTTTAAGATAGATGTCCCAGCGCAAAAACCCGAATTAATAAAACAGTCTTTAGGTGAAAAAATTAATCATGTCACAAAAGGGGTCACCTAACATCTCTAGTAAGGTTAAATGTTTGTTTACAGATCATTAACTTCATAATTAATTTCCTTTTTTTTTTTTTCCAACATGAGCCCCATAGGAAAGGACAGCATCTGTCTTGTTCGCTTCTATGTTCCTGCCACTTAGCAGAGGACCTGGCCTGTCATAGGGGATCAATAAATATTTGTTCATTAAATGAAGGTTCGCCCCTCCTCTCCCTGCCATCTGTCTTAGCCTGGATGACGGGAAAGCTGAGCCTGCTGAGCCTCTGTTAATTAGCAAGTGCCGTCCAGGGATGTAGGAGGGAGGTGGGGAGGGGCACGCACACAGGGAGTGTTACAGAGCCGGCCACCAGCCAGTTCCAAGGGCGACTGCTGGATCTCCAGGTGTCACCTTCCGAAAGGCCGCTGGACACCTGTGGGAGGAGTAGCGAGGAGGAAGGGGGGAGCTCTCGGTGGTTGAGTTCCCCCATGGAGCTTTAATCCTTGACACATCGGGGTTGCCTCTGGGTGCACCCACTGTGTCCCTGGGTGTCTCAGACCTCAGAAGCCACGAGAAGCCCCAAGGCAGGTGGCAAGAGGGGTGTGGCATGGACGTGACATGAGGCACTTTGGGGCTATGCCCACATGGAGCTGGTCAGTGACCATGAAGATCTGGCCATGTGGGAATGAGTAAGCGGCCCACAGCTCCAGAGACAGGTGAGGAGGGAGAAGCCAAGGAGACACATCACAAGGGGCTGATGCTCCAATGGGGGTGTCTCTCCCATCTCTGTACCTGCTGTGCTGAGCACAGCTGGGCATTCCCTAGTTGAACGCCTGCCTCCACTGGAAACCTTCCTGATTCACCCTGCCTCCCTATTTCCAATCCCTCTTCTCTGGGCCAAGGGATGCTTAGAAAGAGGAACCCACTTTGAAAGACTGCCCCGCCAATATCCACAGCATAAGGCTTGAGCTCAGGTCCTTCCTTGGTGTCTGCTCCCCGGACCACCTCTTTCCTCCCAAGCATTCTTGCCCTCCACCTCTAATCCTTTTCCAGGCTCCCTCCCTCAGCGCCCAAACCTCTTTTCTGCTTCCTGGGCATTGATGTTTAAGCTATTTAAGTGGAAACAGATGCATTTGTAAGATGCAGTGGAACCAGGGTTTTAAAATGCAATAAATTAGATTGTACAAGGGAAGGAGATAGGTCATCAGAGGCTGCTTTCACCACTTGGAGAGGCTCATGGAGTGGTCAGCAGGCCCTGCTCTCTGTGGGGTCTAGGGCAATAAATCATTCTTCACCAAAGGCAGCCATGGCTGTGCAGGATCTTACCAACGCCGGGCAAGAAGCAGCAGTCAGTGAGGATGCCTTTGGCTGGACGCACAGGGGCCTGGGGAGAGGTTTGCGTCTAGGCAGTTTCTCTACGTCAAGGTCATGATCTCCTGTGTTGCCCGATAAAAATGCATGGCATCTGTTCAGGATGCTTTTGGCCACAATTCACAAAGACCTCAATCCAAAGGGGCTTCAACAATAAGAACAATATTGTTCATGTAACCGGAAGTGCAGCGGTAAGACAGCTTCCAGGCTTGGTTGAGTTGGTGGCTTAGTGACACTGTCATGAAAGACACAGCTTCCTTCTGTCCACCCTGCAGTCCACCTTGGCGGCTCTGTCCTAAGACTGGCTCACCTTGCGGTCGCCAATCAGGGCCACGTGCTTCCTATTCGGCGGGGGAGAGCATCTCTTCTATTGCCGTGGAAAGCAAGTCCTTCCATTCCATCTGGGTGATTTCCCCAGGACTGTCCCCAAGGTGATGCCGAGAACAAATAGAATCAGATCAAACAGTACCCCCTCCCCACCCTTGCCCTGGAACTGGGGTGGGACCCCAAAGAGCCGGGTGACCTGGAGGGAAGTGGGAGGAAAGAGGGGGTCAATGTTGACAGGCACCCAAGAAAAACCCAGCTAGATACAGGCTCCTGAGGTTCTCAGGGGCCACACAAAGTGAGACCCACTCAGTAGGGAGGAATGCGAGCCCAGGCTCTGCAGGGGCTGGAAGTGACAGACTGACCCTCACTCAGAACTGAGCCCAATGATTATTTCCCCTCTTAAAAATGCAGAGTCAGCCTGATTTGATCAAATTGGGAATTAATCAACATAACCCTTTTCTGAGAAGGGCATGGCAACCCACTCCAGTATTCTTGCCTGGAGAATCCCGTGGTCAGAGGAGCCTGGCGGGCTAACAGTCCATGGGGTCTCAAAGAGTCAGACACAACTGAAGCAACTTGGCTTGCACACACACAACCCTTTTCTAAAATGATTGAACTAAGGTAAAACAAAATATAAAATGTGAACGTGTTCCCCAGACCAGCCCAACAGCCTCAGTTCTGGCCCCAACAAAGTGACAGAAAAGGACGACTCTGAGAAGAGGATGTGGTCCGGTCACTGTGGGAAGCTGTGGGATGCTGCAGTCGCCACTGAGAATCCGGCATCCAAAACAAACAGGGATTTTTTTTTTTTTTTTTTTTTTGAGAAGCAGCTGCGAGGCAGTGGAAATGACGCAAACTTGAAGTGAAAATATGCGGAGGCTTGATGGTATACCCCTCTTCAGTTGTATGACCTTGAATTTCCTCCATCCTCCCTTTCCTTATTGTGAAAGAGAACAGTTAGCATAACTCAGACTTGGATGCAATATTAGAGGTGGGCACGACTTTGTGGAGGACAGAAAGACATGGGGACATCAGTCATTGCTCTGCATGTCTCCTCCCAGGGCCTGGCCTTCCTCCCCACTCCTCCTTCCACCTTCCAGACACCCTCTCCTTTCAGGTCTAGCTCATGCCCTGGTTCCCAGGACGGCTCTGCTTGCCCCCTGCAGGTGTTATCTGCTGTCCCGCATCTGTTACTCACACAGGCTGTCCACTGCCTGCCTCTGTCCCGCTTGTTACTTACTCTCCTGTTTCTGGTGGTCTTCCCAACTCATCTGCGAATAAAGAACTGTGTCTCTCACCTCTTTGTTGCTCAGCATGTGGGAGTGAAACAAGCCTTGAAATCACCTCTTCCTTGAGTGATATAATTGAGAGGCGAAATGATCTGCCGAAAGTAGCTCAACTCAGACAGTTAGGTCAGTACTAGAAGCCAGGTCCCTGGATGCCCAGTGGCACTCTCAATGGGGTGAATGTGCAAAGGGGACCTGACTTTGCAAAGCATACAACTCCTCCCAGGGTGATTCGTCGAAATGTGTGATCATGACAAGCATCTCTGATGGGTGGGTGCTGCCTGGTAAAGGCTTGAAGGCAGAGAAAAAGGTGGGGAGCCACTGGTCTAGGTTCAATCCTGTCCCTGCCCTCCCTGTCTGGCCCCAGGAAACCTTCGTCCGTGGAAGCCAGCAAGTGCTTTTCCAGCTCATGCGTGCCTGATGCACTCGGCAGAGATCAGGGTAGATGTGTTTGGGCTGTATTACAGCCTACTGGGCAGTGTTCCCAAGGGAGGATAAGGTGTTTTATCCCCTCTGAGCCCCTTAGGGAGCTCTGATGGATGCATAATGCAGTGCGGGGACAGCAGCCCTCAGGTATCTGCAGGAAGTGGGTGTTGTGTCTCATCTCTTTAGCACCTTCTCATGGACTCTGTACATTGTCCAATCAATGAGGATAGTTAGGAATGCCCCCTATCATCAAGTTCCAGCCTTCTCCAGGAATATCTGGGGACAAAGTTTCAATCAGGTCAGAGTGTCCAGGAGTTGTCCTGGGGTAATGGAATGTACAGAGGGCAAGCACTAAACATGAGCTTTGAAACAGTGTAACCTCCGCCCCGCTCCAGGACTGCAGGGACTTCCCAATCTCCGAGTCACTCCTGCCACTGTGCAGAGCCACCTTGACTCCTGGCCAGCCCCTCCCCCAGCCACAGAGAGCGGAGGGGCGGGAGGAGAGCCTGGAGCAGGCAGCTGCTTGGGGGTCCTGCTGGGGGTTGGTACCTGCCTCTGTCTGAGGGCTGTTCTGTGGGCGGCCCACCCAGTGTGCCAGCGTTTCAAGCTCTAGATCTGGTTATCATTTCCTATTTCCTGGGGACTGGGCAGGTCCCCAGTATTGCTGCCTTTTATGTAACTTTGAATCTGTCAAATAAGAGAAATCTCAGTCCCCAGTGGAGGCAAAGATAGAAGATTCCACTCCTGTATGAGGGAGCTTTGCTTACTTAAGGCTTGACAAGCAGGCGCGTCAAGAAAAGATGCCCTTTCCTCCTTAGTTCCAGGTGGAACTAAGCCCTACCCCAGGGCACATAGCCAGGCAAGTGGAGCACAAATCGCATTTTGGTCCTTATCTGGGCATCTTTGCACAGTGCACAAACCACACAACTGAACATGGGAGCCCTAGCCATAAGTATGTATTGCATATTCCCCACGAGCAGACGCTGCAGGAGCAAGGCAAAACATAATCCCTGTGCTTATGGAGATTGTACACTAGTGGGAGAGACTGACTACAACAGGCCAGGCAATGATGGAGACAGTACAGGGTGAAAGCCATGCTCTAAAGCAAAGTGCAGAATGAGGTGGTAGGAAGGGACAGACTTGGAGGAGGGACTTAATTTAGAGCCTGTGGAGGTGGAGGTGGGTGGTTTAGGGGGAGGAGTTGGGAGCCAGAAGCCAGACCCAGAAAGAGTTCAGCCTGTTTGAGAAGCAGGTTGCTCAGTGGCTGGAGAGGGGTTTGGGGGTGATGTCAGAAAGGTGAACACAGCCAGGCTGGGCAAGCACTTAGCGTCACTGCAGGGAGTTTAGATCTGGTTCTAAGTGTGGTGGGATCACATTCATTTCTGAGTCATTGAGTGCCAAAGGGGAGGGGAAGAAGGAATAAGAGAGGAAGACAAGGAGAAGAGAAAACAAAGGCAGATGAGAGCAGTGGGAGAGGGTAACCATGACAGACCTGGGGAACTCCTTTGGACACAGCAGCAGGGCGCCCGGGCCACGGATGCCCAGGGGCTGGACCGACAGGGCTCACATCTCGGCAGGTCCCGGCATGATTCACGATGGTGGAGATTCTGCTGCACTTGACGATGATATTTTGCTTCCCCGGGTCATGTTCCTCGGAGCAGAAAGGAACCCCAGCCTTTCCTCTGTCTCCGCTGAAAGCTCAGGTCATCTCCTCTCCCTTCTGTGGGTGGAAACAGGCAGGAGGACCTCTTGTGGACTAACTAGAGTGATTTGTGTTTGCAGTTTAACGTCAAAAAGTCCACAGAGCCCGTCCAGCCCCGAGCCCTCCTGAAGTTCCCAGACATCTATGGACCCAGGCCAGCCGTGACGGCCCCGGAGGTCATCAACTATGCCGACTACACGCTGAAGACCACGGCAGAGCCCGCTGCACCGGCCAGCCCCCAGGCCCCGAATGACAGCCGCCTCAAGAGGCAGGTCACAGAGGAGCTGTTCGTCCTTCCTCAGAATGGTAGGGCTCTCCTGCCCCTCACTCTTCTGTGGACGATACCCAGCAGGGTTGGAAAGCATCTCTAGCTGGTGGGCGTGGCCAGCCCGTGTCCGCAGCGTTGGACACTGGGCAAGCAGAGGGCACCAGGCTTTGGAATTACACTCCATTATTCCCCACGTGTTCCCACAATGTGTCTTCCCAAGGCCTCCAGCTTTCCACTGGGAAATGGAGAGTCCCTTCCAAGCTGTGTGTACAACTACAAAGAAGGGATAAAGAGTTGTGGTTAAACTATGGGCTTCATTCAGAGTCATGGGTTTAATTCTCTCCCCTTTTATGTACCCACTGTGTGACCCTGGTCATATCGATCATTTTTCTGGGCCTCAGTTTCCCTGGGTATAAAATAAGATGGCACTATCACCTGCCCAGTAAGGCTGTTGTAAAATGTAAATATAGCAATGCATATGAAGTGTTTAGATCAGAGCCTGGCACAAGGATATAATCAAAGCATCGTTATTGTTATTATTTCTATTCTCCTTCTCATCAACATCTAGAATGGAACACCTTTTCATGTAAGGCACTTTGCTGGGCCCTGGGGCAGATATGGAAACAGAGACAGTCCCTAACCCAAAGGAGCAGAGCACACAGACTTTTATAAGGAGATAAAAAAAATCCAGCCAGGAGAATGGATTGTTATGTGGTTTGGGGTTTTGTTCTGTGTGGTTAGAGAGGGGGATGGTGGAAACCTGCTCTGACGCTGACCCGACTCCTAAGGCATCTCTTGGTCGGGGGCCAGCACCCACGCGCTGGCCAGTGAACGGGTGGCCCCTCCTCCAACCCGGCCCAGGACCGTGGTGATTACGCTGGCATTTCTTCAAGAACAAATTCAGGTAGTACCTGAGGCAGGAAGGAATCCTGGTTGGCCTTTAGCCTCCGGGTTTGCCAGCCCACATTTTAAATTAAAATAGACCCATTGAGGACTTGAGAGCTACGCTGAGCTCTCAAGGTGGGTGGGGAACAATTTGCAGGAGGACCCTTGGGAGTGGTTATCAGAATCAGACTCACAGGACGGCTCCATTGTCTTGGGAGACCCAGTGTCCTTGCCTGGAGAATCCCATGGACAGAGGGCCTGGAGGGCTGCAGTCCATGGGCTCGCAAAGAGTCAGACATGACTGAGTGACCAACACACACACACCAGATTTCTCAATGCTGGGATGAAGCCAGGCATGGGCACTGTCCACCAAGGACAGCAGCAGAGCGCTTCAGAGTCTGAAACTGAAGGATTCAGAGCACATTTGTCTTCTCTTTCCGGTTCCTTATTCTTTTCCCCACTGCAGAAGGCAACAACCAAGTTCTGATTCCACTGATTCCAATCTGCTGCTGCTGCTAAGTCGCTTCAGTCGTGTCCGACTCTGTGCGACCCCATAGACGGCAGCCCACTAGGCTCCTCTCCCTGGGATTCTCCAGGCAAGAATACTGGAGTGGGTTGCCATTTCCTTCTCCAATGCATGAAAGTAAAAAGTGAAAGTGAAGTTGCTCAGTCATGTCTGACTCTTAGCGACCCCATTGACTGCAGCCTACCAGGCTCCTCTGCCCATGGGATTTTCCAGGCAAGAGTACTGGAGTGGGATTCCGATCTAGCAAGGGCCAATTGGCTCAGCAAGTACTGACCAGAAGCTAGAGGGTGCAAGGGAGGAGAACGCTGGATCAGTCTAGCATTAACTGGATCATGTCCCCATGATGTGCCAAATTCAGCCCGCTCCTACAAGCAAAGATCCTCACTGGCCCTTTGTTGGGCTCGGGGTCCTGATTCTTGAAGCTGAATCCACTCCCGCATTTCCCAGGGTGCTGGCTTTGGTTTGGTCTTGCTTTGGTTTGGAGTTTGAAGGCTGAGGCAGTCTGAGAGCTGACAGCGCTGGGTGCCAGGCAAGCTCCATCTGGCGCTGACCCTGCTGCCGTTGTCCAAGCCACCTGGGTCCTGAATGCTTGTATGTCTGGCTTTCCACATGGCTGTTCACATCCTGGTCAATTCGTTCCTTGCTTAGACACACCAGGGAGATTCTTCACTACTTGCAGGAACCCGATAATGAACCATTTTGGAAATTAAATACTCCTCTATGTTTTTACCCTTTAAATTAATTCTGAAAATTAAAAAAAAAATTAATTCCAATTTATTTCAAGTGAAGTCTGCTGCAACTGCTGAATCCTTTTATGCTTGAATTATGCTTGACTAATGAGAATCTTCCAGATGTTTGGCTGCAGTCCAAGTTAGGGGAAGAGTGAGCGATAGCTGTAGTTTTACTAACTGAATTAAAGATAAGGTCATTCATTTATTCAGCAAGTAATCACTGAACATGATTTAGAGTGAACTAAAGTCCACTCTACTCTCCCTAAGCTTGACTCATTGTTTGACATTTATTTCCAGCCATGAGCTCCTAGGGAGCATGGACTGGACTCTGCAGAGAGGTGGAGCTGGAGATGGGCTGGGGAAGGGTTTGCCTGACACAGGCTGACTAGAGCCACATACACTGTGACAGTTTCCCCTGCTGAAAACTCACCAGGGGCCAGGCCCTGAGCTAAGTGCTTTTCTCACTTTATTTCATTTAATGCTCACAGTAATTCCAGGAAGAAGGAACCGCTGTCACTCCCATTCTAAAGATGAGGAAACCAAAGTTCAAAGTCAAGTAACTTGTCCAGGATTGCATAACTGTTATGTAGCAGCTCATGTCTGACACCAAAGCCCAGGTCTTGCCCACTGGGCTGTGATGGTCCCTGGAAAGCTGATGCCCAGGACCGCAGGTGGTGCCACCATGCTTTTGCACCCACTTAAGGAACTTTTGGTTTGGGTTTGTGGCCTAGCTGGCAGAGATGGAAAATTATGGGCTGGAAAACAGGATCCCAGTGTGGGTATCAGTAATGATTTACCTTCTTGATAGGTGTGGTGGAGGATGTCTGTGTCATGGAGACCTGGAACCCAGAGAAGGCCGCCAGTTGGAACCAAGCTCCCAAACTTCACTACTGCCTGGACTATGACAGGCAGAAGGCCGAACTATTTGTGACTCGTCTGGAAGGTATGCTCTTAGCGAACTTTCACGGCCTTCTGTGTGGTCTGCCTGAGCGTCTGTGGCTGGAGGGAGCACTGGGGGCTAGAGGAGCACTCTGCAACAAACAAGCCCCTGAGGCCTGTGATCCTCAGATACACAGGGGTTTTTCCTCTCTCTCGTATACCAGTCCAAAGTGGGGATTCCCGGTTGGCGGCCATCTTTCCTCCAAACAGTGATTCAGGGACCAGACTCTTTCTCTCTGAGGCCTCCTTGTGGCCTATTCCCAGCAGGTGGAAAGATGGGGAGAACAGGGAGAGGGCACAGCTGTTCCTTAGAAACTGTATCCTACGTATGCTTACTTCCCATTGGCTGAAACCAAGTCACAGGACGGCTGACTGTAAGGAAGGCTGGGAAAAGTGGCTTACTGGATTCCCACTTAAAAGAATGGGTTTTTTTTTTTGTTTGTTTATTTTGGTAAACAGCTAGTCATCTCTGTTACAGATGCCTTTGACATTGAACAGGGCTTTGCGCTGGACACAGAGGGTGTTTTGAATGGTCAGCAAAGCTTCTGTAGTCCTAGAACCCAGCAGTCTTTGCTATGGGATCAGATTGTGCCTGGTCTCCCTACCCTGATAATTTATTTTACCATCGGCAAGCAAAGCTAAGACTTTGCAAAGGACATGGGGCTAAAAATGGGCTACTCTGTGATGCCTGGAAACTAGAAGCTGGGAACAAGAAAAACTGGAGTTTTGTATTTAATTTTGCTTTTTTGATGGAGTATTTTTCCTTTTAGCTTTCTTTTATGATTTTTTTTTTTTTGCATTTCATAGACTTTCTTACGTTTTGTCTTAACAATAGTCCCATTTTACAGTTTTGAAAACTAAAGTCTAACAACATCAAGTGACTTGTCTAAGATCACTCTGGCTATTTGGTGCCAAAGTCAGGACGAGACCAGTTTCCCTGAAGCTCAGTTCAGGTTTCTTTCTATTAGGACACTGGCCTCTGTTCTTTATCTTCTCGTTCTGGGTAACAGTAGATACCACTTCACACATTGTCACTGAGGAACCAGTCATGAAAGCTCTCCAGGTGCAAACGGGAAAGCTCCACTAGGAAAGCATTAAAAACACCAAGGTTCAGCATATAAAACAGCACTCATGAGGTTGTGGCCCAGCAATTCACATCACAAGTGGTTATGTGATAAATATTTAAAATCGAGAACAAATGAGTTACGGTATCCATGGCAACCCTAATAAAAATCATCAGCATTTTGTCGGCCCAGGCGCCTTGGGGAAGTCTCAGAATAATGAGAAGGATCTCCTCTTTCCGAACGCTTCCCGAAAGGCTATCTCACAAAGCCAGTGCGGTCAGCCAGCCCCAGTGGGGTCTCCTTCAGACCCCCAAGGTCATGGCCACTAAGGCAGATCCTGCAGCTCACAGCAGGGCAATGCTTCTCGCCTCCCCTTGTCCCTGACAAGCCTCCCGCGTCTGTGCCCGTTTCTCCCTGGCTGCAGCTGTGACCAGCGACCACGATGGAGGCTGTGACTGCTACGTCCAGGGCAGCGTGGCCAACAGCATGGGCTCCGTGGAGGCCCAGACGGCCCTCAAGAAGCGGGAGCTGCGCACCACGTGGGAGGAAGGCCTGGTGCTCCCCCTGGCCGAGGAGGAGCTCCCCACAGCGACCTTGACGCTGACCCTGAGGACCTGCGACCGCTTCTCCCGCCACAGTGTGGTCGGGGAGCTGCGCCTCGGCCTGGATGGGGCGTCCGTGCCCCTGGGGGCTGCCCAGTGGGGCGAGCTGAAGACTTCAGTGAAGGTAGGGTCGCCTCTCCCTGGGGTGGCGGGGCAGGACTGGGCCAAGTGCTCATGAAACGAGCTTGGAGACCTTCCCAGCCTGGGGATGGGAGTCTGGGCAGGGAGGCGGGGTGTAAAAGTGAGGTGGAGTCTTGAATAGGGTGGGCGGGGGTGGTTAGAGGAAACTGATAGCCCAGGATTTGGGGATTCCTGGGGTCTAGTCTTGCTTCTAGCTTGCCAGCCACAGACACCCCTACCCCTGGCTTCACCATCATGGAAAAGATCTCACTGTGAGCGCCCTGACTCTGGTGCTGATGATGTTTATCCCCATCTAGAACCATTCACACTCCCTGTTGCATCCGCTGCATGCCAGGCACTGCAGGGGAGAGGAGCACCTCTATTCGTAGAGAGTACAGGCCAGAGGGAGAAACTGGCACAGAAGACGGCGATGATGACTGTGGCTGTGATACTGAGGATATCTGACATAGGACATCTAAGAGGGGCCAAGCTGAAGTGCTCTGGGACAGAGAGTTCTAGAAGGCCTGGTGTGCAGTGGCATTTGTGCTGGACTTTGAAGGAGTGACCATGGCTAGGGACCCAGGTTGGGTCTCCCCACCCTTCCCCAGCTGCCGAAGCCGTGAGTGGAAAACAAGCATCTGCTGAGATGTCGCGCTGTCCAGAGAGGTTCCTTGGAGAGCCACCCACCAATCCCCACAGGCCAGGGCAGTGAGCAGGTCAAGGAGGGTCAGGGCTGCTGGGCAGTGTGTGGTTATTTACACCCTCATCCAAGGGCCCGCCATGATGGTGCCTAGAGGGACCCTTCTGGATGGCCAGTCTCTCAACCAGCTGGTCAGTGCCTTCTCTGGAGGCTATATAGCCTGCCAAGCCTAAAATAGTTACTATCTGGCCCTTTATAGAAAGTTTGCCGACTCCCATGAGTAATAAAAATAGGAAGAAGAGTAGTAATTTTTGAGCGCTTACCATCTATCAGTTGCTATGCTTGGAACTTTACCTAAGTTCTGCCCCTAATGAGCAAAGCAGGACTGATTACAGGAGTATGCGTTGATAGGCAAGAGCAGTGTGGCTTAGAGAGGCTCAGTAACCGGTGTGGGGTTGCCCAGCTGGGACCTGGCATGCTCGACCTTGAGGCCAGGTCAGTCTGCTGGTAAAGCCCGCGTTGTCCTGCTGCCGCCGTGGGACATAAGTGCCCAGTAGCACAGGAGCCGTGGCCAGCAGGCGCCTTTCCTGGTGGACACTGCCGGGGGAGAGAGTACGCTTTCGCTCCCCATCTGCTGCGATCTCTTTTTTGCCTCATTTTCCTCTTTCCCAGGCTCAGAAAATTGATAAACATTGACAGCCACTCTCAGCTGGAACCAGGCTGTTCCCCAGCACACTCTCTAATTAGTGTGTGGTTTGGGACTTGTGTGGAATCACAGCCGGGGCCCCTGGGAAGAGGCGCCCAACACGCGGGTTTGTTCAGCTGGTAACCCAGCTTCCTCGGGAGACGGAGGCCTCCCCCTCCAGGCCTCTGGAGTGCTTGGTGCTGCCCGCAAAGGGTGGCAGTCCAACAGGTAGAAGTCTCAGGCACCTAGCCTGCCTCTCCCCTTTCCCCTAGAAGAAAACTTACCCATTCATTCCACAAAGGTCTCGTCTGGTTTCCACCACGTGCCAGGCCGTGTGCCCGAGGCTGAGAGCTCAGGAGATGAGGACAAAGACCCGCCCTCGTGACTCACTCATCCCGATCATCGCACTCACTGTAGCCGTCACTGTCCCACAAATACACTCCCGCACCCGCTTGGACCCCTGGCCTGTTTGCCACGGATAAGAATGATGTCAGAGGGCAGCATGGAGTCAGAAGTCAGAGGCGCTGCTCTTGGTGTAAGTGGTAAGGGAGAGCCCCAAGGCCCGGCTACGGAGCCCCTCTGCCTGACCATCCAGAGCGGATCCTACGGGCTGATTTGAACAAAGTGGGTGGAGCCATCAGCTGCTATAGCCCACGTGTTTTTCCTCTCTTGGTCAGAATGGGTTAAAGGAAGTGCCGGCCGTGCCCCAGTTCTCACCGGGAGATGGTCAGCCAAAAGCGGCATGTGCGTCACCGGGGACCACAGGGTGGACCACCCCAAGGACAGCTGGAGTGATTCCCTGAGAGCCCGAGAGAAAGATGGGGAGCAGGAAAAGACAGGGAGAGGATGGCAAAAGAAAGAGGGTTCTTTTTTGTCGGCAGGTACTTTCAACAGCAGAGCCGAGGGGGCAGGCGGCTGTGGTGTTGCCACCTGGGCTCGTCTGGGGCTTTGGGTACCCTGCACAGAGCTGCGGAGCCCTTCACGGGTTGCCGGGTCCAGGCTCCTCTCACTTGGGCACCATGTGACCAAAGCCCAGGCCAACACCTGTGGATGGACCTCCAAGAAGTGCCATTGAAACAGAAGCCTGGTGCTCATCCCAGCTCAGCAACACCCCGCCTGGTGCCTGGACAGGTGCCTGAGCTCAGCTCCTTCACTGTGAAAGGAGAGGTCTGTCCGTCAAGGATGCTGGAGGACCACAGGTTTAGGACTTGGGCTTTGCCATCAGACCAGACCCCCAATTCGAGGCTTAGTTTCACTACTTAACTGGCTTCATGGGGCTTCCCTGGTGGCTTAGACCATTAAGAGTCTGCCTGCAGTGCAGGAGACCTGGGTTCATTCCGTGGGTCAGGAAGATCCCCTGGAGAAAGGAATGGCTACCCACTCCAGTATTCTTGCCTGGAGAATTCCATGGACAGAGGAACCTGGCAGGCTACAGTCCATGGGGTCACAAAGAGTCGGACACGACTGAGTGACTAACACACACACACACACACACACACGCACTGGTTACATGAGCTCAGGCGGTGAAGTTCACTCTCTGAGCATCAGGGACTCAGACTTAAAATGGGAACCAGGTCAGTATCCCTCTTACTCTTGTCGTCAAGATTAAACAGGATGCCTCACCCTTCCTTCTCACGATACGTATCATGTGTCAGCTGTGTACCAGGTGCTGGGAATAGCTTTGTGCGGATGACAGCCTCAATGGATAAGTATTGTAACTTCACCTAGCAGAGTGTGTTGTGTTAGCTGCTACCCTTAGTGCCATTACCGAAGTTCCTGGCAACTCCCAGAAACATTCCATCACACGACTAGCCACTTAGGGCTAGTTGAATTATTGTGGTCATATTGAAGACATGTTTTCTGAATGGAAGGTGTGACCCAAGCAGAGGGCTGGCCAGCTCCTCCATCCAGTTTTACTCCCCAAACCCTGGCTCCCCTTCACCCAGAAACATTGTTCCCAATTAATATTCTCAAGAAGTGGTGACTATCCTTTCTTGATAACTGATGATAATCATCAAAGCAAGGGTAAAGATGCCGTCATGTGCACCAGGCACTGTTCTAAGCCATTAAATAATTCCTCATTTAATTTTTACCACACTATTGGGTGGAGATATTATGGTTCCCATCTTACAAATGAGGAAATGAAGGTTTGGGAAAGTGAAATAACTTGCCCAAGGTCACATGGCTAGTAAATGGTGAGATCCGACTTGAGACCCAGATGGTCAGATTCTGGAGTCCATATGCTTCTCTCTACCCTTAGACTATGACCTGCCTCCTGTGGGGACTCTCACTCATTTTTTTCCCTCAGTGGATTTGTTGGAATTCCAAACAAACTCTTGCAGGAATCTCAATGGAGAGACTCTGTAAAGCTGCAGACGGTGGGGGGCGGCGGAGGGGCAGGCGGCTAGACATGCTGGATGCTTCTTGGAGGCATCAGCAAAGCGCAGTTCCTGTGAGTGTCTGTGGTATGTTAGTTCCCACCGTATGCCTGGCCTTTGTTGACATGGTTGGTCATTCTGTAGACCAAGCCAAGCCCTGCTCAGCATTAGTGCATCACATTATTGATGTGATCTCATCACATCTCTCAACCCTGCAGGGGCTGGAAGGGATTCTTTTCCAGAGTAATGCCTTGCAACATCCCGCTGCTCCAGGAACCTGATCAGTCAATGCAGTGGTTTTCAAACTAGAACCCTAGGGTTCTGTGCAAAGATGCCTGAGGGGGTCACAGGTGATAAACTGAGAGGAAGTCCTGGCCCTCTGTCCTGCCCACATCCTGAATGGCATCTCTTTGATCTGTTTGGTACGTTGGGTTTGAATACGAGCTGTTTGGAAAATCACAATTGTGGCGAATGAAACAAACTCATATTGAAACACATGCTGGCATAGGATCTCTCTATGCCCTCCTCCCTTCTGCAGCCCTGATGGGTAAGTGATTTCCAGGATGCCTCCTGGATACAACTCCAGGGTGACCCCAGCCTCAGCGATAGTGACGGGGCCAGAGGGCATCCCTAAGTGAGGCTGCCCTCCTGCCTCCCTGATTCTGTTTCAGGAGCCGTCTGCGGGGACGGGAGAGGTCCTTCTCTCCATCAGCTACCTCCCGGCTGCCAACCGCCTCCTAGTCGTGCTGATTAAGGCCAAGAACCTCCACTCTAACCAGTCCAAGGAGCTCCTGGGGAAGGGTGAGTGAGGTGTGAGAGGGGAGCCAGGGCCCCTCTAGGGATGTGCACAGATGGAGGTGGTGCCTGGGAGGCAATGGGGACGGGTGAGCAGGGCCCTGGAACATGAGTACCTTTGTAGAGTCAGCCTCAGCTGTGTCCTCCACCCCCAAGCTCACAAACCAGTTCTAAAGGACACCCTCACTTCCCTAAAGTCATGTCCATTAACTCCCAGGCCAGTCCTACCCGTTAGCGCCCAGGTGTCAGCTTCCTAGGGCTCCCACCTTGCAGATCCATTGTGAGAAGAACAGCCTGATCCACGGTTCACAGGAAGCCTAGGATCAGACTGTAGCCAGGGAGTGGAGAATCTGGGTTGTAGAGGAAGCTTGGCCCCACTTTGTCACCCAGACCTGGCTGGGCACATCTTCTGGGCAGGTAGTGGGATTTCCCTTCTCCAGTCTCAGCTAGCCACCACTCTGCTCCCCACACCCACCCTAGACTCCTCTCTCTTCCCAGCCTTTGTCGACCTGCCATTCCCACACCAGCTGGGTGTAAGTGACGGCAGAAGGCGTGTGGGCGCACAGGCTGAGGAGGCGTCTCTGCCCCATATACCCAAATAAACATCTCTTCAATGCCCCGGAAGCCTTGGCTTTTCCCTCTGGATACTCCAGCACAGGCCCCAAGGCTTAAGGACCAAACAGCCTCTCTGGTCAGAGCAGGAAAGAAAGCAGCATTGGTCAGCCGTGTGACACCCGGACTGGGAGCCAAGTGCTCAGAGCAGGATATAAATACATCGATATTTATAGCAGGAAGCAAATAAAGAATTGCCTCTGCAGTCAGGACCTTTGGGCAAGAGATTTTTGACGAATGAAAAATCATCCGAGTTGGTCTGGCTGACAGATCCCTGAGCCAGAGGTCAGAACTCAATGCCTTTGCCTCATCCCCTCTAGACAATTCTTTGCCTCCTGCTCTTTTTTTTTTTTTTTTCAATTTTTATAGCTCCTGTCAGGACAATTACAGCTCAACACTTTATCACTCAAATATCTCTGTTGAAATAACAAAGTAACCACCTGGGGGTGATAATTATAGCAATAAATATAGAGTAACAATTATTCTCACATTAGCTTTGGAAATCCTGACTGATGAAAACACGATCCCAGTCCAGAGCCTCGAGATGCTATGTGAAAGCTTGTCTAGTAACCTGCTGCCTGATTTCTGGGGTGGGGGTTGAGAGCCAGGCAGCTCTATTGGGGTCAAGGCAGGCTGCCCTCACCCTCCACGTGGGGTGGGATCCTCCAGTAAAACTTGCAAAAGAACAGAAGAGAAAAGCTCAGTCAACCAGCAGGAGACCTGCTATCTCAGGAAGAGACGAAAATGCTTGGATGAAGAACCAAGCGGATGAAGATGTAGGGATAGCGTAGTGTTCCTGGTCTGAGTTTAAAATCAAGCTGCAGGATGTCTGAACCATCATCCTGGGCCTGGTTTGATATGGGACATGAAGGCATTCAGAGGGGCTCTTGAGAAAAGTTTCCTAGAGGTGCTTCAGCGTGACCCTATCATGGGCCACCCAATGACCAGCCGTAGGTACTGTGCTCTGATCTGCTTTCCATACTCCAGGCAGGAGCTTTTGCTGTATCCCTATGTTCAGACCGATGCCTGCCATAAGGTGGGCATTGAATCACTGTTGAATAAATACATGGCCCATGAGGTAGGGGGAAAGGGATGGTGGAGCAGAAGCCTCAGTGAGGATCTAGAGCCAGAGACCCTGTCTCTCCATCCCCAAGAGGCAGCACCACCCCAGCTCTCCCTGCCCCAGACCCCAGAAGCTCACTCCTGGCCCCTCTCTCTGTCTCTTTCCTCCATCCCTCCCCAGATGTCTCTGTCAAGGTGACCTTAAAGCACCAGGCTCGGAAGCTGAAGAAGAAGCAGACGAAACGAGCCAAGCACAAGATCAACCCTGTGTGGAATGAGATGATCATGTTCGAGCTGCCGGATGACCTGCTGCGGGCCTCCAGCGTGGAGCTGGACGTGCTGGGCCTGGGTGCTGAGGGGCAGAGCTGCGTGCTCGGCCACTGCAGCCTAGGCCTGCACGCCTCAGGCTCCGAGCGCAGCCACTGGGAGGAGATGCTGAAGAACCCGCGCCGGCAGATCGCCATGTGGCATCAGCTGCACCTCTAGGCAGCCACCCAAGCCGCCGCCCTCCTGGGGTACAGTCTGCCCCCCCACCCCACTACCCTCTGCCCCCTCCTCTTGTGCCCCATCCGCATTCTGACACCAGAAGACAGACGTGTGTGCAGAGACCAGGACCCTCTTCCTCTCCCATCACACTCCTATTTCTTAATGAGCAAGGACGGAGACAGGACATGTGGGTCAGAAGGAACACATTTTGCTGATCTGTGTTATTGAAAGAGACGCTTATCAAATACGATCTGTGTGCAGGTTATGCAGTGGGTGTCAGATGCAGAGAAAGCTGAATTGGGGAAATCATGGATGCAAAAAATGTGGCTTTTTAAAAATAAGCGTGTCAAAAAGGATGATGGAAATGCTGTATCCTGGATCATCTCAAAAGAGTTAGAGATGGTCAGGGCGGGATGGAAAATCAGCCGACATGAAATCGTGCTACTGACCCAAGGCACTAACCCAGCAGTTCCCAAACAGTGTGTGAAGAATCACCAGCAGATTCCCGGACCCTGCTTTAGACATTCCAAATCCATCATCCTGGCTGGACCCCAGGAGCCTGCGTCTTTAACAAGCACAGAGTGGTTCGGATGAAGAGGGTGGAGCACTGCATCTGGAGAAATCCCTTTCGCAAAACCCCCAACTTGGTTCCACAGTCCTTGTCGGGCCCCCAACTCCCTGGGGCAGCCAGTGCCATTGCTGGACATTTCAACCACGGTGTGAAATTTAGGAGCCTCCGTTTTTAATTTTAATCATTTGATTTCTTAATGTTCTCGTTTGTGCTTTTTTTGGATCCTGCTCTTGGACTGAATTTTGTGCTTTCTATTGAATAACTGTATTGTTTCATCTCAAAATCAGTTTATGTTATACTTGGGGAGCCCTTCCCTGACCAGGAGTAGGTGGGATTCCCCCATTGGTCATTGGGCACTAGTTGTCATGTCCACCAGCATCACCAAAGTGACCCTCTGAGTCAGACTCCTTCCTTCTCAGCCTACCAGCTGCGTGAGAAGGAATTCCATCCAGGGCGCACATTAATTTAGTCCGGGTCTGTGGAAGGGGAGGAGGATAGGAGATCTTTCTGAGTGTGCCTCTGTCGCTGTGTTTAGGATCTATCACTTTAATTAGTAAATAATCAGTAGCTAGGTTTCATATCGCTACCTGATTATTCCAAATAGCTGTCCACATCATTAAGTATAATATTATGAGCCTTGCTTGAGTGGATGTAATATTTGCCTGGGTACCAGGATTTCTGGGTTCTGTTGCTGACCATCCGCGAAAGTAGCCTAATGGTGTGGCAGCTTGGTCTCTGTGAATGATGCAATAGATGAAATTGTGCTCCCATGCCATAGGCACCCCTCACTAGAAACAAACTCCGAGGCCACCAGCAGATCATTTTTAAGCTTCATGTTGGCAGCTGAGCATCCCTGGTAAGTGCCAGACATTTCTAGAACCACGGACTCCTCATCTGGACTTTTTAATACTGACAGCCAAACTCTGGGCCTTCAGAGGTCACCCTGGATCCCTGATCTAGAAAAGAATTCCTTTCCTTCAGTCCTGTAACAAGTCAAGTCATTCTTGGTCTCTGCCTGAGAGTTTGAGCAGAGACGTGCCATCTTTTGTCATCACTTTTCCTTTCTGGACAGCAGTAGGAAAGCATTTAGAGATAACTTCTGCCGATCCTCTGAAGAAACAGAAACAATATCTCATTCCTAACAAATGAGAAGATCTTTCACGTAATTGGACATTTCTCCCGTTAAGTCTGGCCACCTCCTGCCAAGTGTTTTTCAGGCAAGTCGTGTGCCACTGACTTCCCACAACACATCTTTCGAGAGCCCTCTCACCACTTTGGCCTCCCTTTTTTGGTTGGCATGCCGAAACAGAGCAAAGCCTCCCCTGCATAAGCTGACCAGCACTCAGTTCTTGGTGGCAACTGGGACTCTAATCCAGAGGAGTCTGGATCCTACACTTACCATCAGGAAAGGTGCGTTCTGTTTCCTTCTAAGTCCACGAGCCTGCCATACAGTCACACCAAAGGATGTTTGCAGTGAGCTCTCTGATGCCAGAATATCAGCTCCACCCACAGCCGTCTATCATGAGGCATTCATGTCTTTGGTGTCAAAGGTTTTGTTTTCCAGAATCCAGACGAAACGGGTGTCCTTGAAAGGAGTCAAGTGTCTCTGCCTGACATCTTCGGTGTCAGCCTTCATCTCACTAAACAGAGATAAGACAGGTTTTGCAGGTGGGTTTGCCTGTTGTGTGCACTGGTGTATCCAAGCACCTAGAATACAGTTGACGCATTGACCCTTAATAAAAGTGTGTCAAATGAATTAGTGAATGAAGAATGGGTAAAGGAGTAGGAGGAAAAATATACATTTTTATCTAACTTGAATGCAAATCCGAGTCCTAGTTGAGTTCTCAATGGTAAGGTCATCAGAAACCTCAGCAGCTGGCCTAGAAATTCATAATGTTGAGTATTACCATTCACCTAATGACAATTTATAGCTCACTGTGTAAATAATTGGGCTTCCCTGGTGGCTCAGATGGTAAAGAATTTGCCTGCAGTGACAGAGACCAGGTTCAATCACTGGGTCGGGAAGATCCCCTGGAGAAGGGAATGACAACCCACTCCAGTATTCTTGACTGGAGAATCCCATGGACAGAGGAGCCTGGTGGGCTACAGTCCATGGGGTTGCAAAGAGTTGGACACGGCTGAGTGACTTTCCCTTTAATTTTACTTTATGTAAATAATTAACATAGTGAGCTATAAGGATGAGGATATATAGATGAGAGTATAAAAGCTGTGTTTCCCACCAGAACTCCATCTCAGTGAATTTTAAATTACCCAGAGATATCAGACTTGCAGATGAAAAAACTTCAGTAATCTTTGCATCCGCTTACCTTGTACCAGATACTTTTGCAATTGACTACCAGATTAGAGTAATTGGGTCTATGCGAATGCATCCGATCTTTTCTTTAAAAGAAACACTTGGTCCTTTGCCAGGGAGCATTTTCTAAGTGCATGAAGCAGAGGTGAAAATAAAGGGAGAAACCGTCTCCGACTGGGCTGTTGCCCACGAGGTGATCTGGCTTTGTCACAGATACGGCGATGGGGTAGAAAACTGAGAGTCTAATCTCATTCATCTTACGACTCACTTCTTATATCAAGTCCGTATGTATTTGTTGAGTGCCTATTGATCAAGACCTTGCCCGCGTCTGCCCATTTCAATTTGAGATATGACTCTTGGTGTAGATTGAGTAATGATGAATCTCCTCCAGTCGATGCTGTGTAGAGAGAGCTGGATGGGAGAGCAGTCCTCTGGGGCAGCTCCTCTGGGATATAAAGGAGTCCTGGGCAGCAGGCGACTGCAGCCTACGCCAGTCGGAGGTGAGGACCACCAAGAAAGACCTAGTCTTTGTGATTTGTTTTTGCTGCCTGTGTTTCCTGTTGTCAGTGCCGTGTCTATTCTGCGATCATGAACCGAAGCACAAAAAGACGCATGAGATATTGTACTCATATGTCTGGTGTCATACTTTGGAGCAAAAACCTCGCAGTGGTTAATAAATAACTTCTAACAGGGTCAGCTGCCTAGTGTGTGCATGTGTGTGTTCAAGTTCCTGTTTCTTAATACTCGGGACATGGATTTCCCTGGTAGTCCAGTGGTTATGAATTGACTTCCTAATGACCCCTCGCACGGTAGATACTGAAGCCCGCACACCTAGAACCTGGGCTCCACAGCAAGAGAAGTCACCACAGTGAGAAGCCCATGCAGAAGACCCAGTGCAGCCATCGGTGAACAGACAAATATTTTTTAAAAGATGAAGCATAAACAAATAATAAATAAAAAACTTTAGACATAGGCAATGCAGAAAAATAATCCTATAAACACACGTGAACTCCTGCCAAGTTTTATAAAACTTGACAAATATAGTTGAAATCCCCTTAGCCTCTCACTCAGGACATCCCCATCCTGAACTTAGGGTTTCTCACCCCAAACCTTTCTGTTTTTACTACATGTATGTGTAAACCTCATAGAGTAGTTTGTGTTTTTAATTTCAAATTGTATCACATTATTTTTGCTCCACGTCAAAATTTTGAGCTTCCTCGATGCAAATTTATGTAGCTCTAGTTCCTTTACTTTTTGCTGCTGTGTTATTTTCCATTGCATGAATATGCCACAATCACATTCCCCTATTGACATATGTTTAAATATTTCTCTCTTTTTTTGTGTTGGAGGAACTGCTGCTGTGAATGTTCTCAGGCAAGGCCTCTTGGGGCTTGAACTTTATTCTTGAGAAGGAAGGGTGGAAACTGTTTCTCTAACATACCCCCAAAGAAACACCCCCATCACTGGAAGAGGCAGGGCAATGCCCGAGCATTCACCTGTGCTCCAGGTGGCGAGCAGGGACAAGAGATCTTCAGAGTCCTATCATCTTAGGGCCTCCTTGTGGCTGCTGCCACCCTGCCTTCATGAGGAAGAGGCTCAGACATCAAGTCAGGGGAAGGGCCTGAATTTTCAGGTCAGTAGGAAATCAGGCAGGTTATGTGGCATTAAAACCAAAGGCTCTGAAAAAGGATGCTGCTGCTTAATCACTCGGTCGTGTCCAACTCTCTGTGGCCCCATAGACTGTAGCCTGCCAGGCTGCTCTGACCATGGAATTTTCCAGGCAAGAATACTAAAGCAGATTGCCATTTTCTACTCCAGGGGATCTTCCTGGCCCAGGGATCGAATCCACCTCTCTTGCATCTCCGGCGTTGGCAGGCATATTCTTTACCACTAGCGCCTCCTGGGAAGCCCTCTTAAAAAGGATAAATGAGCCATAAAGAAAGGCTTCACTTTCCAAGTCTGTACATGTAATTCCTTATTTTATATTATATACATTTGTTATATTTTAATGGCAACCACGATTTTTACTTCCGTATTAAAAAGAAAAGTGGCTCTTATCCCATGCAGCCAAATATTGTGTAGACTGTGTTTGACAGGTAACTGTGAATATGGCCCTTGAGGTGCTCAGTCACTCAGTCCTGTCTGACTCTTTGCAACCCCATGGATTGTAGCCTCCAAGTCTCCTCTGTCTATGGAATTTTCCAGTCAAGAATACTGGAGTGGGTTGCCATTTCTTTCTCCACGGAAACTTTTCAACCCAGGGATCAAACCCAAATGGCCTCTGAAGCCCAAAACTAAGATTTGAGAATCTGAATTTACCAAAAATAGAAATGGAAGAGGCAAGAAGAGTTTAGGGATGATTTTATACTGGGCTTTCCACTGAACCACCTTAAATAACAAACTCTGCCCCAGCCTATGAAATGACTCAAGTCTAGAGCACTGCATTTAGGAGCTGGGCAACCCAGCTGGTCTCAGTCACTGCCACCTTCATGGCTCTGGGTAAGTCACTTGCCTCTGGGCTTATGCCCACATCTATAAAATAACTTTGGACAAAATGATCACTCTTCAAAATTTAATGTTTTATGATTTGGTAATTGAGACCTCATGTGTATCCTTGGCCCCCAATCTCATGTGTAAAATGAACTGAACCCACATGCATGGATATCTGCCTTCCCTGCCCTGGGCCAGGTTTCCTGACAGCCGCTTGCTCTTCCAGACAGTATGTGACATTACCTGAGGCTCTGAGTCATCCTCTTCTCATGTGCTTAATTGCTAATGGGGCCGGTGGTGATTTTTCCACACAAGAGTTTCTGTTTTTTAGAGTCAACTAGAAGCAACACCCTTTCAAGAGCTCAGAACCCTAGCATCTGTTCTCTCTACCACCCTGGGCAGATGCCTGGCAAGGGTAGAGCCATAGGATGTGGCTGTGGATGGATTTAGGGTGTGGGGCTTTTCTTGGTACCAGCCTTGGAGAACTGCCCCCTGCACCCATCCCTCATCTCCTAAAGAGGAACCAGCACAGGTAGTCCCTGGCAGGGCCCTCAGCATCATCCTGAAGCCAGAGATGGAGACAGGTGCCTACCTGGGAGGAGGTGGGAAGAAGCCAGACTTAGGACTGGAAGTGAGACATTGCCATAGAAAGCAGTCTAGTAGTGGCTTGTCCTCAACCGGGTGACGTCTCTTCCCAAGGCAGACTAGGCTGGAACCTGGCTTCCCATCCCAGTTTCCCAACATTCTTCCTTGGTGTCTCAAAACAAGTGGATGATGGCAGAAATCCTGTTTTAGAAATGCAGGGATTCAAACCAGGAACAAGCCAGGAGAAACCTGGTTTTCCCACCAAAAACAAACCAACCCTCTTTGTGGTCTCTTTGCCCTCAAATGTCAGGTGAATTGAGCTGTCAACCAGAAGAGGGTGCCCTGAAGTTCTCTCTCCAGGCTGAGAAGGAAAAGAGGGTTGAGGCAGAGGTTGCCACTCCGGCTGTGAGATAGGTATTGGTGGCTCTGTATTAAAAAGTAACAGGCAATCCCTCAGCCAGGCTAGCCCCTGGAATTCTAGGTGAAAAAAAGGGAAACCTACGCTTCCTAGCATCTACTTCATCCTGATGTGAAAGGTAACAGTAATGATGATAATGACCCTGGTCATCATGTTGTAAGTCTCTGCTCTGTGCTGAGCCCTGAAGGTGCAGACTCAGAGAAGTGACTTGTCCAAGGTCTTGCAGCTTGTAAGAGGCAGAGGGGGAAATTTGAAGCTGGTACCACTCAAAACTATGACAAGCTTAGACAGCATATTAAAAAGCAGAGACATCACTTTGCCGACAAAGTTCCATATAGTCAAAGCTATAGTTTTTTCAGTAGTCAGGTATGGATGTGACAGTTGGACCATAACGAAGGCTGAGGGCTAAAGAACTGAAGCTTTTGAATTATGGTGTTGATGACTCTTGAGAGTCCCTTGGACTGCAAGGAGGTCAAACCAGTCAATCAATCCTAAAGGAAATCAACCCTGACTATTCACTGGAAGGACTGATGCTGAAGTTGAAGCTCCAATCTTTTGGCCATCTGATGTGAAGAGCCAGCTTATTGAAAAAGACCTTGACACTGGGAAAGATTGAGGGCAAGAAGAGAAGGAGGCGACAAAGGAGAAGATTGTTGGGTAGCATCACCGACTCAATGGACATGAATCTGAACAAACGCTGGGAGACTGCAAAGGACAGGGAAGCCTGGCTTGCTGCAGTCCAAGGGGTCACAAAGAATCAGACATGACTTAGCAGCTGAACAACAATACTGCTCTAACCCTGAAGTCCAGGCTGTGGTTTAGAGCCCGTGACCAGAGTCTTTACTGGAAAGGTCACAGACGCGTAGGCAGTCGTTTAAAAAGGCCATCTGAAACCACGAACTCAGACAGTTGCCATGCTGGAAGGAGCTGGGAAGATTCTCTTCCCTAAGAGAACCCACGAGCACCAGCCTGAGGGGCGTGGGACATTGTCCAAAGGACAAGTGTGAGTTGGAGTGGAAGAGAACTCGAGTAAGCACTCCAGGCACCTCCTCAGCTCTGTGGAGAAAGGGCTGGGTAGGGGCCAGGTGTTGCCAGGGTCAGGTGCAGGGTTCCCCTAGTCAAGTGAGGAAACTGAGACAGAGACAGGCAAAGTGGGAGCATCTGAGGTCTCTACTGTGACCAACACAGCGTTGCTGGGACAGCACTTTCATCAGGCAAGTGAAATTTACACTCATTCATTCATCCCTTCAATAAACACGGATTCAATTCAGTTCAGTCGTGTCCAACTCTTCGCGACCCCATGGACTGCAGCACGCCAGGCTTCCCTGTCCATCACCAACTCCCGCAGCTTGCTCAAACTCATGTCCATTAAGTCCGTGATGCCATCCAACCATCTCATCCTCTGTCGTCCCCTTCTCCTCCTGCCTTCAGTCTTTCCCAGCATCGGGGTCTTTCCCAATAGGTCAGTTCTTCGCATCAGGTGGCCAAAGTATTGGAGCTTCTGAACACTGATTAGGTGCCTATTATGTGAGGATGTGATAGCAACCGCACACAGTGGTATTAAAAAGTCTCTACTTTTCTATTGCGGACTTCATGGTCTAAAGGAGGAAGACCAGACACAGAATACACACACATGCACACACACATGTCAGTTACATAGTTGAAAACTGGAGATAAGAGCTGTGAATGAAAATATCAGGAGGAAAGATGAATAATGCCTCAAGGTAGCTATTTAGAGGGAGTGGTCAGGAAAGAGCCCCTGAAAAAGAGACATTTTATCTGACACTTAAAAGACGAAAAGAGCTCAGCCAGGCAACCGTCCTGGGGAAAACCATCTCAGACAGGGGGCACAGTGAGCTGGGAGGTCTTGCAATGGCAGGGAGCCCCGTGAGCTTGGGGCAACAGAGAGGAGGCCAGGGAGCACGGGCAGAGAATGAACCAGGAGGCTGGGAGGCTGGCGGGGCTGGACCATGCAGACTGATGGGTTGTGATCAGGACTTTGGGATGGGAGCGATGGGAAACCTTTAGAGGGTCCTGAACCGGGAAGACACCACAACTGGATCTGTGTTTTCAAAGGGTCACTGTAGAAACTGTCACACAGCAATGGGTCTTCAGGCCAGTTCCCTAAGTCTTCTCTCTGGGGTGAACTCAACTCGTCTTTTGAACCTTGGAGAGGGAAGCTGGGGGTAGCTGTGGAGAGGGAGGAGAGGAAGTGGACTGGGCCTCCCCCCTTGCCACATCCTCCAGGCCTTGCTTTGGGGAGACCCAGCTCAGGGCCAATGGAAGATTTATCTTTCCCTTGCCTCCCAGCTGCAAATGTAGGTCAGTTCCAATGGCCAGTGGTGGGGGGGGGGGCCGACCCCAGTTCACCTGGGCTGATTAGACGTGGACAGCTGTACCCGTTTGCTCTTTCTGCCCTCTGCCCTGGGAAAAGAAGAGAACCGAACATCCACGGAGACTGTGGAATGGCCTTTACAACAGGAAGCTCTGAGTCACCGAGAGGCTGGGGGGGGGGGGGCCCAGGCTGGAGGGACGATGGCAGGCACTGAGCAGGTAGAGGTTCAGAAGAGAGGAGAGGGACGGCCCGTGACCGGAAGCTGGGCTGGAGCGGGCAGGAGCTGAGAGGAGGGCTCAGCACCTGGGAGGAAACACTGCAGACACTTTTCTACGTTTTTCTCCAATGTATGCCCATCTTCTTTCTAAGACAATTTGGGCCAAACATCACTTATCACCCATCCCCATAGCAGTGCCATTAGCAAACTGTTGGGAAGGACCCTCCCTGGGGACGGAGTTTGCCAGTAGAGAATCATGCAGGTAGTTGGGGATGGAGAATTAGAACACTGTTCATCCAAGATCCCCTGCAGGAGGGCATGGCAACCCACTCCAGTATTCTTGCCTGGAGAATCCCAAGAACAGAGGAGTTGGGCAGGCTGCAGTGGTCCATAGGGTCACACAGAGTCAGACATGACTGAAGCGCCTTTGCCTGCCTGCCTGCCTATCTCATCTGCAGTAGTTTTGAGAATTTTGTGGGGTAAATGTGTGTGGGGGCGAGAGATTTATTTTAAACGGTTTTGGTGACACCTCTTTTTGGCCAGACGGGTGGGTGAGGTGTGTAGGTTACCAGCTGGAAGTGGCCTTGAATAGTGGAAAAGTAAGAACACCAGGAATAGGACTGAGAAGGCCTCTTCCAGTTGCTTCTGACCAGGGAGCAGGCAGGCAATCTCACCTGACACCCAAGCATGGGACTCATTCTGAATCACTCTGGGTACGGGCTGGGAGAAAGACAAGAAGGCAGAGATCCAACCTCAGTGAATAAATTTAAATGCTTTTATTAACAATCTTCTTACATTACAAGGATAATATGACAAAAGGAAAGTTTCTGCGTACATATTATGATAAACCAACATAGCTCTATTTGTATCCAGTGTTCTAGGTCCCGTCACACAGGTACTATAAAGCGTAGTCTGCAAAATAATAACATCGAGGGTTTGTTTTTTTTTAAGAAAGAAAGTATTAACATATTAATATGTATGTGATAATAGACTCCTAGGTATTTCCCCCCATCCCCACTTTATTTTCCTCTGTGATTGAAATGAAACGGTTCAGCAGCGTGGGGGTGGAGAGGAGGAGAGAGACAACGGGGCTGAAAAAGACGGAATCAGACTGCTGGCTCTTCCAGAGAGACAAAA
This sequence comes from Bubalus bubalis, assembly GCF_019923935.1. NCBI lineage: Eukaryota > Metazoa > Chordata > Mammalia > Artiodactyla > Bovidae > Bubalus > Bubalus bubalis. The sequence continues at coordinate 9,586,932 of NC_059172.1, forward strand.
GTGAAGAAACTGAGGGTGCCCCGAGGGCAGCCTGGCCCTTGTCTTTTGGGGAGCAGTGTAGTGACCGGCCATCCTCCTCTGGATGGAGGGCCTGGCGCCCTTGATGCCCCGAGGATGCTCTCTCTCTGAGGTACAGTGCATTGTGGGATTGCTACCCGAGGATGCCCATCCCCTGGCCACAGGTCTGACCCCCCGCAGCGGGAGGAAAGCTCGGGCCGGGCCTGGTCTCTCTTGAGCCAGGCACTGGAGGGTGTTCGGACACCCGGTTGGCAGCTAGCGGTGGCTCAAGGAGACCAGGGTGGACGTGGAGTGGAGAAGAGGTGGGCATTGGCAGAACAGACACCCCCCGCCCCAGACTGCGGGTATGGGGGGGTGCTCTGCTGGAGACTGAGGTACGTTGGTAAATGGTATGGAAGTGTAGGACGGAGGTCAGAGGAGGCTGGGAGACGGAGACGAGGCAAAAAGGCAGAGGCTGACTTAGAGGGCAGAGGGTGTGGCCACCCTCTATCTCCCATCCTCTGTGGCCCCATCGGCCCTTCCTCCTCTACCTCCAGGGCGGGGAAAGAACCTGGAAGTGAAACGGATTTCTGATCCCGTCAGGGCTGCACAGGCCCTTCGTCACGCGGCCGGTGGCACCGGTGCCCCCTCGGGCCCCCAGACGTCCCGGTCATCCAGGAGCGGGGGCTGGGCCAAGCCGAGGGAGGCGCCCTCCCCGGCGGAAGTGGATGAGCTTGGATGAGCTTGGGGCGTCTGGCTCAGCCTCTGCCTCGAGTCACAGAATCAGAACAGTGTACGTGAACTAGACCTGCCTGTTAACGGCGGCGCAGGTGGGGCCAGGGGTCACTGGGCACAGGAGAGGGGTGGGGGCCGCTGTCCCGAGTGCAGCCAGGAGCAGCCGCTGTGCAAAGTGGGCTGGGCCAAAGCCCCGCTTCTGAACTTGCGTTGCCACTGAATTTATGAGGGTGCGGATATGTCTCTCTCACCCTTTCCCATTAGTTGACACCCCCCCTGCCCTGGCCGGAAAGCCTCTGGATGGTGGGCAGCGCTGACTGGTGATGCTGCCCTGGCAGGCGATGAAAGAGTGGGTGAGGGAGGCCAGGACGGCTGTACTTCAGAGGCTTGGCCTCCAGGGCGGGGGTGGAGGGCAGCAAAAAGCGTCTAAAGTGGGGAGGTGGGGCGGCGGCATCTCTCCTGGACCCGTCTCGGTCCAATTCGCAGCTCTCCTATCGCCACCACTGCTGCCCGTTCCTGCGAGGGGGGCGGCATCGGGGGAGATTGTGCAGTGTCCCTCTCCCAGGGGGTCAGAGGCCACACCCTACTTCCGGGCAGCAGGGACCACCCAAGCGGAGGCTTGTTGGGGGCCAAAGCGGACACTTTGGAGGGAGCCCAACAGGTGAGGATCTCCTTTCGACCTCAGACTAAGCCTGCGTGCGGGAAAGGAGAGAAAAGTGCACGGGAGAGGGCCAGGGCCTGGCTATTCTCCTCTCCAACACTCCGGGTAGGAGGCCCCGTTCCCAGCAAACCCCACCTGCTCAGCTGCCCCGGGCGCCCCGCAAGGCTCCATGTCCTCCGTCTTCTCACAACACAGCGACAGCCTTTCCCGGTGCTCTCCCAGCTCTCTATAGACTCTATTTTTTATATCTATTTAAAACATAGAAATGTATAAATATATAGGATATTATTTATAGATATATAGACGTGATTTCATCTCTTACTCTGTGTGTATACGTACTGCATATGTCCATATATACAATATATATGCTGTAGCATTTGTATTATACACTGCACATACCCCTGCTTCCATGCACTCTCCTAGGGAGACTGGATTGCATAGGTATTTCCAGGGCGATACCACTTGAAGGGCTGGGGTGGGGGTGGGGAGGGCCAGATAAAAGAGGAGGGCCGTACCATTTTTCCTCCCGAAAGGGCACTTTTTCTCCCTCTGGCTAACACACAAAGATCACCTCAAAGCTTTCTTAAAATATTACAGCTCCAGACACTCAGCTAAAGCACCTTGTCCACAGAGAGCAGAGAGAGGCCTTCCTCCAAGCAGGAGAAGGGCCCCTGCGGATCTCTGGACATAATCTTCCCTCCTCAAGACTGGAGGAGGAAGCCAGCCGAGAAGCCATGAGCCAGCACCGCCTCCCTCGGGGAGGATGGCGGTGGAAATGGGGCTGTCCCAAGCTCACCTGCCTTGTGAACATGCCTTTCTCATCTAAGGAGGCCTGACCTCCCTGCTTTGGCTGTCCCAGGCTGGCCTGCTGCTTGAAAGGGTGAGAGGGGATGAGGGCCAGAGCCTTCTGTCCAAACTGGATGTAGGGACCAAGAAAGAACATGAATTCTACTTGGAAATCAGACCGGAAGCCACAACGAGCTCTAGATACAGAATTCCTGTTCCCACAGGTGAGAAAACAAAGGGGAAGGAATCGAGAAGTTCTGTTTCAACCCCCAAGCCACTTTCTGGACCCCGGGAGGCCTCAGTAAACAGCCAAAATAGCGCCCACTCCACAGCCTGGTCTACTTCAGCCTCTCTCAGATCATTTTCAGCACTCGACACACTTTTGCCTATTTTTTCCTTCTTGGCCACACTTCAAAACAAATGGAAAATATTTAAACATCACCTTAAATAATTACAAGGTCCTTTCTCCAAGTCAAAGGGGCAACATAAGCAAGTCAAGGAGAGGGGGCTCAGCAAGCCAACTCAACAGGGAAACACTAGGCAGGGACCAGGGTGGAGACCTCCAACCGCCCAGATTCAGGGCTCAGCACTGAATGCAACAAACCAGGGATCCAGGAGACAGAGCCTCCGCCCATCCTTCAGTGAGGATGAGGAAATGAGGGTCTGCCCAGCACTAGATGTGCCCAGCGGCCATCCAAGAAGAAACAAACAAATAAAGTAGCTGGTGTCGTGGATGCCCAGACTGTAATACCCAACCAGGCAGCTGAAACTTGGAAATTGGGAAGCGGCAAGAGTTGTAGACAGGGCTGGGCTGCCTCACATTTCACAGACAGATACAAGATGGCAATGGGTCTTTTTGTTTTTTCCCTCCATTGAGAAAAAGCAGACCATGTTTAATCACAAGGGTTTCTGGCTCCCAAGCTCTGTGATGTATCTGCTTGGCACCATCAGCCACAGACCTGATCTCATTTCCCACCCACTCCATGAACCGAAGAAAAACACTAATTGGTCAACCCAATGAGAACAAGCTTGACTCCAGAGACACGAACATTTTTTTCTAAGTCAATGGTTGTCACTCGTAAGCCAGGGGTTGAATTTAAGGGCTCTGTCTCTTGTCTATCAGCATACAAGGATCACCTGGCCACAGCTTTTAATACTCATCGACGAGAGGTTAGACTGCCCAAGCACGTGGGCAGACCCCAAGAGTCCCCACACCCCAGGAGTCCTTCTCGAAGGCAGAGAGTGGAAACGCCTGGGGTGAAAACCACGGGTAATTGCACGCAGCATTCACAGGATAGAAACACTGGAACTTCTGAGGGTAAAGACTCTGGGTCAATTGTAGTGGTGTGTCACCCAAATTGCTCCCTGTCCCCAGGCAAAGTGGCCTTCAGACTGCCATGAGCACCTGAAGTTTTCGAGATGCCTTCCCAAACTTCGGGAATCTCCAGAGAGCCCAACCTCTCCGAGGTGTGGAGCCTGGGTGGCTGGCTCCCGCTCCTCTGAAATGATAAGGTAGACACTGGCATTGGCCCAAAGGATTCTTTCCCCTCTGGATAAAAATTTGAGCTAATTTTGGCCATGGCCTCCTGAGAGCAAACAGTTGTGGCCCTGCCACAGTACTCAGGCGGCCATCAGAGAGTCTTTCCTCCTGGTTTTCAGATGAGTGGTGGTCTAGGGGATGACTCCCTGTCTCCTGATGTAGTGGGTGGGGAGGCACAGGGGTGGGCAGGGGGAGACGTAAGGCATCTGTTGGCTAGAAGAAAGGATCCCGACTACTGTTTCTGATCCCTATGGAGGCCCACCTTGCCAGTCATCTCTGCTCCTCCTCGACCCATCTTGGTCCGTGTGATGTCCAGAGGGAGCTCTCCCACAGACCTGATAGATTGGGTGCGTGGTGGAGAGGAAGTCGAGGAGGGAAAGGTGGACCCTTGTGCTTTGCACTTGACCACAGATACTGACCCTGATCGGACGAGGGGGATGGCAGGAGAAGACATCGGCTTAAAGTGACGTGCATGAGGTTGGGAATTTCAAAGCTGGAGAAAGGGCTTTGGGTCTTTCCTTGAAGGCTCCTGCTAACTCTCTCCTTGTTCAGAGGAGGGTGGGAAAGCGTGTGAGACTGGGGAGCGGGGGTGAGGGGTGAATGTCACCAGGCAGGGGTGCATTGATTTGTTGAAGAAGGCAGCATATGAGGCCTGGCAGTGGGACAGTCGGAGAAAACCAGTTGGTTTTGTTTTAACATGCTACATCACTGTTGAAAACAAAAAAAGTTTCAAAAATAATATATAATATATATAATATATTTATATAATGAAAAGCTATTGACTAGCAGCAATGATTCTAAAGTTATCATAGCACCAAGACCATGGGGGTGGGGGGAGGGGGTCTGTGGGGGGTGAAGGTCTGGCGGGACAAGGAAGAAGGGGTGACGTGTTCAGTGTCGCTGACAGTTCCCCTCCGGCTCTCATCGGTGGCATGAGGCCTCAGAGACAAGATAAACCAAGAAGGGAGGGAGCCACCACAGTTTTCTAATGTCTGAGCCGAGCAGGCTGGGGACACCGAGGCCTTGCCTGTGGCCAGATCATCCCATCCTTTGCCCACCCTCTGCCAAATGAGAGGGGTGGCTCCTATAGACAGACTATAGACAATGCGGGTCTTCCTCCTGTCCCCCAAATATAACCTGCATCCACAATGTAGGACCTCTGCAGATCAGATATGCATACATCAGATGTGGAAACACGGACAGAAGTTTTTAACAGCTCACGCACATTTGTTTAAAAAAAACTCCCTTGCGAGGTATACTGGTAATTAAATGAACAAAAGAGCATTGATCAAGACTCCTCTAGATGAAACCACTACTTGCCTCAGGGAGTAGGCAAGTGGCTATTTCTAAAGCTTATATCGCAGCTGTGTGTGTGTGTGTGTGTGTGTGTGTGTGTAGGCTGATGCCTTGAGAGTCCTGTCTGACTTCTTGTTTATTCCTTTCTTTGAGGACATCTCTACCCTGTTCAAAAAAGGAAGCGTTTGCAGGCATAGACGCATTCCCCACTTTTCCACTACCTTCCTGCCAGGCTTCAGGGCTTGTCATCAGCCTTATTGCAAAAGAAGAACCCAATCTCTAGAGACTCTCATCAGAGTTATGCATAACCCAGGGCACAACTTGCATTGACATCTCCTGCCACTGAACTCTAGCAGGCATTTCTCAATTATTAAAGGAAAAAATAATATACCCCCAAACACATAATACGATTATAAAGACAGAGTATAAATAATTCATGTAAATTGAATACATACTTTTCATTTTACGTGTTTTTAGCCAAAAATCATTGCCCTACTGGGGTCTGGACTTCTTGGCTCTGCATTTCCCCCACATTCCCTGGATCTGAATGGAATTCTGTTATGGTCTCCCACACCAGGTAAAAAACAGGAATGCAAAGGGCTCACGTCCTCCCTTTGCCCCAGGATTTCAAGCTCCGTTGTGAGGCAGTTTTACCTTTGATATAACAGGTAAAATGTTTAGCATCCAGGGGACTGGAAGGAGGGACTCAACAGCCCAGGGACGGGAGAGGTGACACAGGTGGGGACTGGCAGGTGTCACAGTCTGACCGACACTTCTGATTCAGAGACAGTGAAGGAACGCTCATCAGGGAATGAATGAAAACCTCTCAAGCCGGCTGGGAGGGGGAAAAGGTTGAACACCCTGATCCGGATACACAGCTCACCCTATCCAAAGATCAGAGGTCTGATTCTGCCGGACCAGCATGTAAGCCAAGAGGCCAAGAGATCCCCCTCGTAAAACCAAACAAGAAAAAATAAAAAAGGCAAGAACATACACCCAAACCCAAACCCCTCAACCCCCAAACAAGAACATAAACAAAACGAGCTACCTAAAGGCGATGACAGACCCGTCATTTTAGCTTATGCGAGTTGGTTGACAGTCAGGTGGGAGCCCGTGTAGCCCCAGCACATGCTTCTGTGAGTGAAAATGAGTTTCCACGTGTGTTACAGCTGCCAAATTTTGTAGACAAGAGTCAGTTTCCGACATTATTCCAATCTGAAAACTCCCAGGAGCTTCTGGTGGATGTCTCACCTTGGTTTTAAAAATTTTTTTTTCAGTGTGGGTTTTATAGATATATATAATATAATATATATTTATATAATATATCAAAGCTTATGAGTATAGATTAAAAAAATATTCAACAGCTTAGTGAACTCTGCAACGCCAGCTTCCTAAATATCCGGATAAAACTCTGACCCGTGGTCCGCAGTCTGCAGCGCCGGCTTCTGCTCCAGGGCAGACATCCTGCTGAGGACCTCGGCGGACAGGGCGTAGCTGTTGCCAGACTTCTCCTCAAACCAGCTGTCCAGGGCTCGCTTGGCATCGAAGTTGGCGATGGGAGGGCCGTTGACAGCAATGGTCAACAGGTCGCTGAGCTGCTCCAGAGTCAGGCGGGAGCGGTGGTTTTTGCGAACTCGCTGCAGGGCGTTTCGGCCTTTCTCGCAGCAAGCGGTGGAGGTGGGGAGGACTTTGAGGACCTGGATGATCTTGTTCAAGAGCGGAAACCGCTGCTTGTACTTGCAAATGTGGCCGATCAGGTCTTTGAAGCCGTTTTTGGTATAGTAATCAGCCTTGAGTTCCCGCCATTCCATCAGCAGACTCCCCCGGGGGTCCAGCCCTTCCCTGCAGACATCCCGGGAGAAGGTGGGGATGGCCTCCAGGTGATCAAAGATCTGAACCATGTCCTCCTTGCCGTAGCTCAGGAGCTCGTCGCTGCTCCGGGGCCAGGCGGCCAGGTCGAACACCTGGCAGGCCTTCACGAAGATCCGGCTGCGGGAATCGAACCGCTGAGCTAGGATCACCTGGGTCTTCTGGCAGATCTTCTCGCGGATGGACTGGAACTTGGCTTCAGCCACCCTGAGGTTCTTCATGGCAATCCCGTTGAAGCTCTCCCGGAAGTTCTCTTCGAACTCCTGCAGGTATTCCCCGGGGGAGTCGGCAAGCCGGCTGATCTCCTGGATGGCCTCCTCGATCTTGTCGTCCACCTGTGACACCAGGAGGTACTCGCCCTGGAAGACATAGGCCAGGCGCGAGAGCACGGCGATCACGTCCAGGAGGAAGTAGATAAGCTTGATGGACTGGTAGTCCATGAGGAACTGCAGCAGAGCCAGGGCGATGGCCGAGGCGTCCGCCCGCTGGGTCTGGCTGCTGACATCCTTGAGGTGGGCGACCACCTCCAGGTAGTCCTTGATGAGGGCGTTGAGGACGTTCTGCTCGCCGATGATCCACCGCACAGCCCGGATGTCCCCCAGAAACTCCGTCTCCTCGCACAGCGTGGACGCCGTGGACCGCAGCTCGCACATGAGGCGCGGGGAATAGCGGTAGAAACTGAGCAGCTGCTTCAGGTTGTTCTCCAGCTCCTCCAGGCAGGGGAGCTCCTTCCCACTGATGGCGTCCAAGATCTCTAGGTGGGGCCGGTGTACCATGAAGGGCAGGCACAGCAGCCAGGGCAGCGTCTTGCGGATCGTCATGAACATGCTGGCCCGTAGGCTGGCTGTGACGTTGGCCCCGTCTATGCCCAAGCCCACGGTGGGCTTCTCGTCCTGCAAGCGGATGCCCAAGGCGGAAAAGGCCCGGTCCAGCGCCTGCAGATAGCTCTCTGTGCTGGAGAACCCCAGCTCCTGCAGGGACAGGAACTCCGTGGCCGGGGGCCCGTCGCTGCTGGTGTACTGGACGTAGACCGCCACCGTGTCGGCCAGCAGGTCATCGCTCTGCCCATCCAAGATGATGCTGAGGCATGGCGACTGGCGGATGCGCTCCACCAGGTCTTCACGCAGCGCCCGGGCGATGTGATGGATGAGGATCTGGCAGTCTCCCTCGTTCATGTACTGGTCCACCACCTTGAGCTCGCATTTCCGCAGCAGCTCGGCCAGCGGCCGGAAGTCCAGGTAGGGCCGGCCCTCCAGGGCCAGGTGGTAGGCGGTGTTGAAGAGCAGGGTCATGTTTCGACACATCTCCTCCGTCTTCTCGGGGTGCATGCGGAGCTTGTAGAGCTGCAGACACTTCTTGTGCAGGTTGCTCTGGCTGTGCAGCTTGATGGTGTGGATCTTGAACTGCTTGGAGCCGATGATGAAGGCGGAGGTGCGCGAGGACTGCACCGTGTACTGGCGGCAGACGTGGCACCACATCTCGTTGAGGGTCGGGGAGTACCGCAGGAACCAGAACTTCTTCAGCCACTCCTGCTTGAAGCGCCGGATCCGGCGCCCGGTGGCCGAGGACATCTTGGAGGGCTCGTCGGTGGCCGTCATAATATCGTTGGAGACGGACTCGTCTGCGGAATCGACCTCCTGGTCGTCGTCCTCCATGATGGCCGGGCCGGAGACCATGCTCTCTGAGGCTGGAAGACAAATGGGAAAGGAACCCGTTACATCTGCTGGGAAGAAAAAACAAACAAACAAACACGTAGATGTTTCCAAAATGAAGGAAATAAGGTCCAGAAGGCAGGTGTCATATTCTGTGAAACAGACTGAATTCCAGCCTGGAACTCATTTATAAGCATCCTTGTCATCCATGCACGTCTCATCCTCTTTGTGGATTAGCCCCGGTGGCCACCACCACGCTCCAGGCTGCCTGCCCTCACCCTCCACGAGCGTGAGCTCAGGGAACTTAAATGTTCTATATCCACCAAAGAGGAAAACTAGGAGAGCCGAGCCCGTGGAGGAATAGAGCACGTCCCAGGTTTCACAGCAGGACCGTGAGGACATGGGACTCATTTGTCCCACCGCTAAGGTGCCCTCAAATGAAGGCAGCTGGGAACTCAACTGAGTTGGGGATCGGAATGCAGTAAAGACACAGGCTTGAAAGAGCTGCAACACCTCACTCTGAGCTAAGGGGTGTGGTTAAAAAGGAAGTGCTGTGTAAATCTCTAATTCAGCTGTGTAGTGAGAGGTTTTCCTTGTGGTTGAGCAGCCCTAAAAGATCCAGGAGCCAAGAGAAATGGGCAAGGGGAGGTCACTGCCCTGCATTCCCATCAGGAAGGCCGGGGGCTGTCCCCCATGGGACACCCTGCCTGGGACTGGGAGAGAAGAGAAAGACTGAGTTTAGAAGTCGGGCTTTGGGGTAAGACACCAGAGAAAGGCAACGGGTCAAGAACACAGCACACACCCCCTCCTGCAGTGGAATTTCCTTTATTGACGAGGAGGATACAAGGGCAAGACACGAAGCCCCCACGGGGGCTGCAGGGCGGCCTGTCGGAGGCAGCTGAGGGCGTGGACTGCGACCGGTGCCCACCTCTGAGTTCCCAGGCCTCTCCCTGAAGGGGGCACCCCCAGGGAGCACCTGGCCCCCCTCCACACTGTCCACTGCACGTTCCTCCCTCGGACAACAATTTCACCCACACCAACTTACCTGCGGGGTCTGAGAACTCGGGGAGCTCCAGGACCTGCGCTGGCAAGGTGGGGGGCTCAGGAAGCGTGCCAGACTTAAGCATGTCTAGTTCAGCCTGGAGTTCCCGGACCTTCTTCTTTAGGCGAATACAGTTGGGGCAAAAGGAGGTGGTGGGCAGCTCGGGAGGGTCGGACGCAAGGGAGGCCTCAGCGGGACTGTCGGCCTTGAACGACGAAGGCTCCTCCTCTTCGTCCTCCAGGGGGCCTGCCTCCTTGGAAGCCCCTTGGGGGATCTTCCAGTCCCCGTCCCCCTGGGTCCGACTGGCATTCTGCACGCCGTGCGACATCGTCATTGCACACTGACCGTAGGCGTCATTCTGGTGCTTGGGGACCTTCCTGATAACCAGGGAAGTGCTCAAGGCGAGCTGGTGGGCTTCTACCTTTGCGGATTCCAGTGAGGCCTCTAGCACATCCTTGAAAATGAGGTCAATCTTCTTCTTCTTGGCCTGGGGGTGCACATCCCCCTCGTCAAAGCCACGCTTGTAGGGACTTTTGCCCTGTCTCAACACGGGGAGCTGAAGGGGACCCCTCAGGTCTTCTGGGTTATCCAGAGCCTGCTCAGACTTCTCCTTCTGCAACCTCTTCTCTCCTAGGAAGGAAAACCAGGGTGTGAGGAAGTGGGGAAAAGCCCCGAAGAGGAGAAACCAACAGAAAACAAAGTGCTCCTGTCAGGAAGTCGCTTGACGCATCCCTCTGGGCCCGGCCTTGGGCAGCAGCTGTGGCGAAAGTGGGGCAGATTACTCAGTGAGGAATCGGGCTCACCTAACATACGGTTGGGGAGTTCACCAAGGTCTTTGACATCATTTACATGATAGAAAGAAACAGAAATGGATCACAGGGTCTGGAGTCAAAGGACCCCCAAAAGTGGCATGAACTCCTTTTAAAGAGGCACTTTCAACATAGCCTTATGTATCAAAAAGTGAAAGTGAAAGTCGCTCAGTTGTGTCTGACTCTTTGCGACCCCACGGACTATAGAGTCCACGGGATTCTCTAGGCAAGAATACTGGAGTGAGTAAGCCGGTCCCTTCTCCAGGGGATCTTCCCAACCCAGAGGTCAAACCCAGGTATGTTTATAAGTTGAGCAAATGCTGTAGGCGTGGGGAGTTGGCAGTTAAGGAACTCGCCATCCTGTCATCCTAAAAGATAACGTCCCATGTGGTAAGCTGAGTGGGTGGTAACGTAGCTCAGCGAAGTGCATAAGGAGCTCTCGTGCCTCCAGGCTTCCCCTCCAGTCTTAGCAATTGGAAGATGGCCACTTCCACTTGATAGTGTGTTAGTCGCTCAGTCACATCTGACTCTTTGGGATCCCATGAACTGTAGTCTGCCAGGCTCCTTTGTCCATGGAATTCTCCAGGCAAGAATACTGGAGTGGGTTGTCATTTCCTTCTCCAGGGATCTTCCTGATCCAGGGATCAAACCCATGTCTCTTGCATTACAGGCAGATTCTTTACTGTCTGAACCACCAGGGAAGCCCAAGTTGGTAAAAGGTACACAAAGCACCGAGTCCCGCTTCTTCCTCCTCCCTGACTATCCCTTAGGGCAAAATCCATCTTATAGCAACTGTCCTTTCTAATTCTTCCAGTAACCAGAAGATAGGATGATGTGAGGAAGCATGGCCTGAACCTCTGTGGGTCTCACTGATGACCAAGGCAGGAAGAAAAGGGAAGTCAGGGACACCGACTGCTGCTGTGGGCTCCAAGATGACAGCCTCTAGCATGATAAAGAAGGACGCGTGGACACAACGCACGCTCAAAATACAGCCGCTGTGTTTCCTTACCTGACAATTCTGACGTTTCCTCTTCTATTTCTTTCTATCGTGTAAATGATGTCAAAGACCTTGGTGAACTCCCCAACAATATATTATGTTAGCCTGACTCTTCAAAATGGCTAATACAGTTGCACAAATTGCTATAGATGTGTGGATGCTGCCTGCTCAAGGACAAGGTTATTCGAATTTTCTGGGATGAGCAGGAGATTTCTTTGGGGTCAAGGCTCCCAGAAAAAAATCTGTGGGTCAAAGAAGACCTTTAAACATTATGAAATTGATTCTAAAGCCTCCACAAAACATGGGGGAAACACCACAAAGTAAATCAATGACCCAAAGTAGACAAATAACAAATAAAGTCTTTGAATACATGTATAGATGCATCCTGTTCTTAAAAGATAACCACAAAGGAATAATTTATGCTCTTTAGGAAGCAGTTCTGGGCTCCAACTAATATTCCTACTTAATACTGCCCAGTTGCTCAGTTGTGTCCAACTTGTAGCCTGCCAGTCTCCTCTGTCCATGGGATTTCCCAGGCAAGAATACTGGAGCAGGTTGCCATTTCCTTCCCCAGGGGATCTTCCCAACCTGGGATCAAACTTGCATCTCTTGCATCTCCTGCTTTGGCAGGAGCCACCAATCACTTGAGCCACCAATGAGAGTTCCTACTTAATAAGGACTAATAATTCAAGCTCTGGACTTTAGCAGGGCTCCAACCTCCAATTACAAAGAAGTCTCCTTTCATGTAAGACCTTAATTGGTTGAGCGTGGGGGATTCCCCCCTCCAGAGCAGGACAGGCACACAGATCTCAGACACCACTAACCGTATCAGAGAACGCCAAAGCTACAGGCTACATGGACACATCTAAAGGACCCTGAGCCCCATGGCTGCTCCCAAGGGCGTCAGGACCAAGTCCACCCTCTGCTCTGACCCTGCCCATGGAGGCTTCAATTTCCTCCCTATTTCCTACTTCTCAGCCTGGCCAGGAATCGACATTCCATCCTCCTGTATCTGCACACATCTTGGCAGACAGATTTCAAGTCTGTCTGCCACGCTCCTTTGAACCACTTCTGAAAGCTCATGCCCTTCTCTGAGCATTCTCCTTGGGTCTCAGGGCTCTCTGAGGATGACGTAGCTTGCGGTGCTTTGGAGAAGACACTGGGGAAAAAAGACATTACAGATCCAGAAGAATTCAAGAAGATCCTGGCCAAGGGATGGAACCTGTGTCCTCAGATACAGCTTGGTTTTCTCTTCTTCTAAGATTCTTTTGGAGATTTCCTGACAGTCTTCATTCATTTCTTCTTTTATCCATTCAACAGAGATTTATTGAGCACCTAATCTGTTCCAGACATTTTCATCATGGCATCTCCGGAGATCAAATGGAAACCATTGTAATCATGTCATGGAAACATGCCTTCCCAAGTGTAATTGGCAAATATGTGCCCAACACCCAGCTCCAAAGAAGAAAGAGATGAGTATATCTATTGGGTCTCTTCTCACTGCCCATCCAATCACCAGATACCTTTTACCAAGTCAGGTAGCAGCTGTGTTCTCAGTGTTCTCAATTTGCTTTGCTCTGTTTTGATTTTGAAGATAGCATCATTCCAGTGGGTCCTTCTCACTCCTTTTTCATCATTTCTCTTCATAGTCCAAATGAAGCTTTATTTACAATAAGTAGGTTGGTCAGAAACATGATATAGTGAGGCTTGGGTGTAGGTTTGGTTCCCAGGGCCAGATGGACTCTGGGTCTTTAGATATGTGGTTTTAGTTCAAGGAAGGTCCCGTTGGAAAAATGACCTGGGCTCACCCATTTGTGCTGGCATGGCTGAGGATGGACCAAAAGAGGCAAAGGGCTAGGAGCTGGCGAATATTTTAAACCACTTTCAAATGATTCATTTAAACGGAGCCTGGATGGACACCCACCCACCAGGCTATGATCCATATATAAACTCACCTTCCCACCTCTCTCCAACCTTCTTCTTCTAAGAGAAATTGTTCTTTCATAGTGTATCATTAGAACAGCTAGGAATGAAACGAGGAGGATGCAGGGAAGAAACTGGTTTTGTCCGGGAGGCCAGGCGACACTGTTAGGTTAGAGCTTAGACCCTGGACTGAGACAGACGTGGGTTAGGAGCCTGGCTCTGCCTCTGCTGAGCACTGTATTTATCTGATGAGTGAGTCACTGTATTTATCTGCTGCTCAGGGTCTATACTTGTAAGATGGAGAGAATAATCCACATGCTACCATTCGCGTGTATATTATTCATCTAATTCTCACCACACATTCACAGAGCAGGTGCTAATGGGAAGGATTACACGGGACACTGTAGAAAACACGTTTAGCACATATGAAGTACTTAGTAAATACCACCTGTTATTGCTGCTATTATCGAGCCAGAGGCAGTTTACAACATCCTTCCATCAATCTGAGTTGGGGAAACAGAATCAATTTTGATTATATCATTGGCACTGGAGACTTGTCTCACTCCCTCATGCTCTGAAACATCTATAATAGGGCTCCTGACCCTGTCTGGGGGGGGAGGACACGCTGGGGTGCCACTGGTCCCATCCCAGAGCAGCTGCTCCAATCTAGCCTATCAGTTTCCCTGAGTTCCTCTGGGTCTCCCACGTGTACAGTATTTCCCATTGGATTTCCTAGAAGCACCTACAGAAGCATTTCTGGCCTCGCTGGGGCTCGGCGGTGGGCGTGGCCCACCCCCACGTGTGGACACTCACCTCGGGCCAGGTTGCGGTGGATGGTCTCCTGGGACATGCTGTGCAGGCGCTTCATGTAGTCCTCGCTGTACCAGACGCGCAGCCGCTCCCCCGGCCGGATGTCCCGGCAGGCCCGGAAGTAGATGCGCTCGCTGTGCTGGAAGGCCAGCAGGTTCTGCTCCCTCTCCTCCCGGGAGATGACCACGTACCTGGGGGCGAGGGGGACAGGTGAGAAGGCACAGGCCACTCTTTGGTGAGTGCCTGCTGGTACCAGGCACAGTGCTGGGCAGGTGCCGGTGGCTGGACGTCCATGAGCATGTGGGCATCTGCCAAACCCTACAGGGAAGCTGCCCTTCGAGGACAGGCTCCCCAGCTGGAGCCAGTCCCTTGTCTCGCTGTCTGGTATGACTTCAAGCAAGCCTCTGTACCTCTAAGAATCTGTTTGCCGAGACTGGAAATGACACCTGCCCTGCCCACCTCCTAGGTTCTGGTAAACACAAGATTCAACCCCAGATAGACAGGTGACTGGAAAACTATTTTTCACTAACTTTTTTTTTTAAGTCTTTATTGAATTTGTTACAAAACTGCCTCTATGTTATGTGTTTTTTGGCCACAAGGCATGTGGGAACTTAGCTCTCCAAGTGGGAATCAAACCTGCACCCCTGGCATTGGAAGGCAAAGTTTTAACCACTGGACTGCCAGGGAGTCCCCCTCTTCACTATCTTTTAACTTCAGGGGCTCCCAGATACCCGCAGGCTTCTGATGGTGGTAAGGGTGAGGCCCTTGAATTGTTTCCAGTACGTCACAAAGCCTAGCAGAAGGAACCCATGTGACAAGGGTGCCCGCAGGATCAATGAATGAATCCTAAAGTTCAAAGTCTTAAAAGAAAAAAAAAAAAAGGATGCCCAGGGGAGACAGGAGAGGTAGGTAAATAAGGGGCAAGGAAAGGTGAGCAACCACTTAATCTAAGTCATTTTCAGGTAAGGAAACTGAGACTCAGAGAGGCTAAGTCACTTGCTTAAGGTCACACTGCTAATAAATGGGAAATAGAGCACTGAGGTCTATGCTTTTCCCACTAGAACTCATGGCTCCTTTGTGGGCATGTAAAGCACAAACTTAGCAATGCCCAGAAAACCTTCAAAGTTCTGTTGAACCCTTAGAATTCACAGCTCTCACTCATTCTCCCTGAAATGACATCCCCAATATCCAACCTGCCACCTCACTCACCTCCAAAAGGTGAGGTGATGCAACATTTGCAGGGAGGTGAAGATGTACAGATCAAATGGACAAGAGGACATTATTTGGCGTTTTAGGGTTCTGCGCTATCCAAGTGCCTAGGAAATTTGCAGTCAAAAAAGGGAGGTCCAAGAGGGAGGAGATGTATGTACACATATGGCTGATCCACTTCACTGTACAGCAGAAACTAATGCAACATTGTAAAGCAATTATCTTCCCCTCCCCCCAAAAAACCCCTTCTTTTCCTTATGCTATGATTTGTCTCAAAAGCTAGGGAACAAATCAAAGTCTGTCTGACTGGCCCAGCCCAGAGAACTGTACTTGGAACAGTCTGAGGGAAACCATAGTTCACAGAAAAAAATCCAAATGGATGATGGATAAATGAAAGTATTCAGCATCACTGATAAGAAAAGAGGCACGAAATAGCACATTGTATCGTTGGCACACATAATTTTTTAAGTGATCAGCTCTGTACTGGTAAAGGTGGCAAGACTAGGGTTTCCCATTCTAATGGTGGAGAATAAACTGGCACAACCCTTTGGGAAGCAAGTTGGCAACACAGACTTCAACAAGTATTTGTTCATTCACGTTCACAGCATTATGCAACAAGAGTCAAAACGTGGAAGTAACCCAAGTGTCCACTGATGGATGAATGGATAAGCAAGATGTGGTATATACAGCCAATGGAATAACAGCCATAAAAAGGAAGGAAATTCTGATCCATGCTACAACATGAACGATTCTTGAAGACACCTACTAAGTGAAATAAGTGGGCCACAAAACAACAAATAGTATATGATTCCACTTTTGTGAGTAGTCAAATTCACAGAGACAGAAAGTAGAATGGTGTTTGCCAGGGGCTGGGGGAGGGGGCAATAGGGAGTTAGTGTTCGATGGGTACAGAGTTCAGTTGGGGAAGATGAAAAGGGTTCTGGAGACGGATGCTGGTGCTGTTTGCCCAACACTGTGAATGTACTTAATACCACTGAACTTTACACTTAAAATGGTAAATTTTATGTTATGTGGATTTTCCCACAGTTTCTGTAAAATTAAGAAAAAAAAATATCCAAAATGTTAGGATGTGGATCAAGAATGCAAACTCTGCACACCACACCGTGACTTGTTTCACTGCTTGTAATAGTGCAAAAGCATCTGAATGTCTAAAACCAGAGAAACGATTTAATAAACCGTGGTATATTTGTTTGCTGGAATGTTACTCATCTACAGAAAAATCTTTTCAAAGAATCTTTTATGACATGGAAAAACGGTCCCGATATAATGCAAAGTGGAAACAACAGGAACTGATGTATTATGGTTCTAATCATGCTTTAAAAACAAGCCTGGTAAACCACTTGAAATACACCAATGTTTTAACAGTGATTAGCCTTTATAGATGGTTCTACGTCTTTATAATTTTCTGTACTTTCCAAGTCTTCCTCAATAAGCAATTATTACTGTTAATCCCTCTCCCCCACCCCCTAAAAAAGCCAATTCCAGTACAAATGCCAATTCCAGTACAGGCTGTCAGTGGGGACAGTCATGGTGGCCAGCGGCTTTGGGAATCCACATCTGTGGTACCCCAGGCATAGCGCCCCTCACATATAATCTCAACTCCCCAACTGTAGGAGTCTGTTTTTTCTTCATACGTGAGATTTCTTCTGAATGTGCAAACTCTTTGTCCAGTCCCCATTTCAGCAAGAGCCTGGGATTTGACATCCAAAATTAATCAGCCTAGTGGTCAGCACAGAGCAGAACTGAGGCAGATCAAACTTCTCTACTCCCTGACCTGGAAGGCGAACCATTCATTCATGTTTTGTTCTAACAAGAATCACTTGAATCACAGAGCCCAAGGGGAAAAGTACACAATCTTTCCTTTTTCCAGTTTCTAAACAGCTATCCGGCTCTAAAAGATAGAATTATTTTCTCTGACATTCAACTTGAAGAGAAAAAAGTAGATGAGGAACACGAAACGATCAGGGATTTATTCCAAAGAGCAACCTGGTGAAGATGTCAGAAGGTTTAGAAAGATTCAAGTCCATTTCCCTTTCTACCTCTTCACACTTTCCTAACCCAACAAGAATCAACACTTAGGAAGAGAGGTCCTACTGAGCCTTTCCCTTCTTCAGGGGATCTTTCCAACCTAGGGATCGAACCCTGGTCTCCTGCATTGCAGGCGGATTCTTTACCAGCTGAGCCACTAGGGAAGCCCACTGTTTAGCACAGGGAACTATAATCGATATCCTGTGATAAACCATAATAGCAAAGAATATGAAAAAGAATATATATAGCTATACATACACATACATATGTAGGTATAACTGAATTACTTTGCTGCACAGTAGAAATCAACACAACACTGTAAATGAACTATATTTCAATTAAATAAATTATTAAAATATTTAGGAAGAGAACTCCAAAACTTTGTATAGATCACAAAGTATCTTCAAAGATCAAAACTGGTTCAGCATCCTGTTGTACTTGGTTGTTCTGAAAGTTGGCATTTGAAATAAGATACACATGGGAGCTCTCAGTGAATCATAAACAATCCATTCCCCTGAAAAGATGTTTATGTTAAATCATTTTTGAAGTAAAGCTAAATGGAGCCAGCTAAGTCCCAACATCAACTATTTCTAGCCAGGTCTCCCACTTTTAAGTATTTTGCGGTAACACCCAAACGGCTGGATCCACGCCTAGAATCCCTCTGTCCCCACTCAACAACCCCTGTACAAAGAAGCACGCCTGTTCCATTGCACGGTTGCAGGTGAACAAGGGCCCTTCCTGGAACCGAAGGCTTCCAGGGAGTGAAAATCTTTCTATTTGTTGTTTCCAGGTCACTTCCTCGTTGGCTGGAAGCACAGAGTATGTCAGAAGGATGATAGAAAATGCACAGCACAGGCTGATCTGTGAACACTAGGGCTTATTTGACAGTTTTTCAAACCCTTTGAAGCAATCAAGGGGGTGGGTGGTGGTGGTGATGGTGGTGGGGTGGTTCTGGACTGAAACTTTCATGATGACAATGGATTGTTTTTACTCTCAACTCTGCTGACTTTGGGTATTGGCTAGATAAGCTCTAAGACAACACTTTTCAGACCTCACCCACTGAGTCTTATCAAGTGCACCGTATTTTCTAACTGGCTCAGGAAATGAACTATCAGTTTCAACTCAAGAGAGAAAACAATCTACAGGGCATCTATTTTGTCGGCGGGGATAGACGAAGGCCAGGCTCAGACTCTCCCACCCAGGGGCTCTGTCTCTGATGGAAAGGAAGCAGCCCAGTCCCCGAGGCAGAGATAGGAAAGGAATGACTGAGGAGAAGCTGGGCTCTGTATTCTGCTAGGCATCAAGGTCTCTGGGCTGGGAAGGTCTTTGGGTCAGGCATTCACCCCCTAGATCCTCACCTAGACTTTAAGAGAACACCACCCAGCCAGCCTTCCCTCAGCACGGCTGGACGCCTCAGACTCTTAGGACCGATGTCCCCATCTAAAAGCTGAAACTGGCTGCTCATTCATTTCCGTCCACTGGCACCAGTTTCTCCTTCCTGTTTAACTTGCTAGCCCCACATTCCCACTGAAGCCAAGAAAAAGAAGCGGAAAACCTTTCCATCTGAAGTCGACAAGTCTCTGCATCTCTGTGTCCCTTCTGCTTCCTACATGCCCTCTTCTCTCCCCAGGGCCAGAGGGAGAGGCCAGCCAGTCACCAATTAGCACCTTGACCTAGGTGGGAAAGACCCCCAGGCCTGGTTTCACAGCATCTTTGCATCTCCTGGAGATTGGATAATCTTCATTTCCATGACCCTGCTTTTTGGTCAAAAATGGTAGAGGAGGACCTAGATTCCAAGAGATCAAAGACAGGCTGGAATCTTCCAGAAAGTGGATGGATCCTTGGTCAGGACCTGGGCATTTCCTGCCTGGGAGAATCTCTCCCTGTGACTGGAAATAAGCCAGGGCAATGCATAGGTCAGGGGGTCCCTTTCCTGCTGAAGAAACTCCCCAGGGGAGCCAGAGGAAGTCACTTCATGAGAAGCCTCAGAGGTGGGTGAGAAGGGCTTTACCTATGCCAGTCAGACACCCAGATCAATGGGCAGGTGAGCAAAAAAAGTGAGTGTCTTAGAGGGGGCCCTGAGGTACCCTGGCAAATGGACAGCCCCTGACCCTTCCAGAGTTTCCTGCCAGAAATGGTGGGGCTTTTTCCCCCAGGACCCCTAACATACTTTTAGGGGACAAAAGGTAAAATTCATTGAGCAACATCTCACTTTTGATGAGCAGAGAAATTAAACACAATGAAACAATTTCTTATGTGGATGCTTTGCCTCCCTCAGCCTATCAATTCCTTTTCTTTCCTTTAAGGGTGCTGAACACAGGGCGTCTGAGAGCTGATGGGACCTGGAGAATGCTAGGGGCACTCAAGCCCCTCTCACCAACATGTTTTCCCTTGGTCATCTAACCCTTGCTTTGGGGGCCTTGAGGTTTTCACAGGAAGCGAAGAAAGAGAATATACACCAAAGAAAGATGCTGGAGACCAAGTGTGTTCCAAGTGTGAGATCAATTCTTTTTATTGCCATCTTAACAAAAATACTTGGGAAGGCAATCTTTGATTCCAGCATCAGAGGGTGGGGCAATGCCAGGCAATATAGTCAAGCCATCAGGCTGTCAGACAGGGGAGTGTTCACTTTTGGGGATCGGGAACCCCCAAAGAACCACAGAATGGGAGAAGGAGCCCAGGACACTGCAGTTGCCCTCCATTCTCCCAACACGGGGCAAAGCTCGGGCTGGGTTTAGAAGCAGCACTCCAGGAACGGCCATGGCGGGCACTGGGCACAGCGATCCTCCCAGCCCCCTGGCTCTAGGAGGCTGGTGTGGAAGGGTGGATGGCTGGGGATATATGGCAGCCTCAGGCCAGGGAGCAAAGAGGACACAGAGCTGAGCTGCACCCATGTCAGAGCTAAGCTTGCAACTGCCACACCCCCCACCCCCAACTCCCTCCCTAACTCGAAGAACCCGGCTCTTTCCCACACTCCAAAACCAAACACGAAGCTTTGAGATGTGTGTAGCTAATGCACAGGCAGCCCAAGCAAGCGGAGGCACGGCATGCTGGAACCTGGAATGGGACAGGAGCCCTGCTGGGTTCTGGGTTCTTTTAGAAGCCAGGGGAGGGGTTGCCTTCTAGATCCTGAGATTTGGACCCTACTTCTTCCCAGCCACTGGGTGTCAGCCTTAGTGTGGGGTTGGGGGTGGGGTGGGGGTCGGGGGGTGGGGGTGGGTGGGTGGAGGAAGGGGTAGGTGGGAAGCCGGGGTGGACTCACATCTTAAATGCTGCTGTTGCCTCCCACTCAAAACCCAGAGGGCTTGGCAGGGGCAGGAAAGGAGTAATACCCGTCCCAAGTCTAGATCTGGCCTCTGACAGGGGAGCTGGAAAAATCCACAGGTTCGACTTCCGGTTCTGCCCTCACTCCCGAATAGACGATACTGTTTCATTTGTCATCTATGAAATGTAGATGAGGATGGTGGTAATGATGACTGTAACCCCCGACTCGGCTGCCTCTCCCGCTCTGTCCTGAGGACCCACCGAGCTCACACGCTCGGAGAAGCATAAAGTGCTCTACGATCACCAGGTCGTGTCTTCCCCTTCCTCTGACGTCACCTGGCTCTCCTCCCCGCCCCACAAAAGGCAAGCACGGCAGCTGAGCACACGCGCGCCTGCGCGCGCACACGCACGGAGGGCAAGCAGAAGGCCAAGGCAGGGGCTCAGAGCCCTGGGGGAGGGGAGGGCAGACCCCTCCTGGAGGGGCTGAGCTCTGCCGGCCCCTCCGCAGGCCTCGCTGCCCCCCTCCCCAGCCCCCTGAAAGCAGCAGAATCAGGGCCTGGGAGGCTGGTACAGCAGCCCTGAGGATGGAGAGCAGGATTCCATTGAGATGCTCTTGCAGCCCCCTTCCCTGCAAGGCCTGCTACCGCGGGATGCAGACCAAGAGGAGGCTGACCTTCCAGGACAAGCAAGCATTGAGCAGGCAGTTTTTCCTGCATCTTGAGCACCTGCCAAAGATGAGGGAGTCGGGCTGAGCCCAGGGCAGCCAACCTGTATTCAGTGAGGAGCTGACAGTCCCCCCAGCACCCTACAAGGTCATCGATGGTGGACACGAGAGACTGCCCCCCGTCTCAAGGCCAGACGCCCCTCCTCCAGCTTTCTTCCTCCCAGTGCAAACTGGCCGGCTTAGAAATTGTGCTTTCTCTTCCGAGACCTGGTAGTCCGTGCTGGAGCTGGTACCGGGGGCGCCTCTGGGGGCTCCACTGGGCGAGCCTCGGCTGGGGGGCTGGGGCCCACGGGGGCGGCCCCGGCAGGCCCCCGCTGAGATGCCTGAACCCCATCCCGGATCTCCATCAGCGTCTGGCACGCCTGGCTGACGCGGCCGCTCAGCTCGGCCATGGCCTGGCCGATGGCCTGCATGCTGCTTGCTAGGTCCCGGTGTGCGGCTACCAGCTCCTGGCAGAACTGCCGAAACACCTCAGTCTGCTGGGCGTGGGCATGGAGGAGCTGCCAGTCCAGGCCCACGCTGGGCGGGCCGGGGTGCGGCCGAGGGGTCCTGCAGGCAGCCTGGGGCGAGGGCCGGGGCAGGGCCTCCGGCTTGGGGCCCACGGTCTCGGACTGGTCAGAGGAGGAGGAGGAACGGAGCAGGGTGGGCCTGGCCAGGCAGGCCTCTTCCTCCGGCGAAGGCCGCAGGGGCACCCGCAGTGGCTGCCTCGAGGGCCCGGGGGTCTCCTCGTCTTCATCATCTTGGGGGATAAAAAAACAAAGAAGGGCGAATGATTACAACCGGGAGAAAGACGGCAGCTCTGGGCTTGGACACACCCCCCCACAGGCAAAGTTACCAGCTTCCCCCTCCCACACCCCGCTACCTCTCTGCCTAGTTTGGCCTCTGCTCGCTCCCCATCCAGCCGTGGAAAAGTATCTGCTCCCTAGGCCCCCAGGGTGTTTGGGCCAAGCACCCCAGGGAGACAGGTGAGCACGAACCCCGCCAGACCTCAGGCCCCCTTCCTATCCCAGGCACAGCGACACTCTGGAGGGACCACGGTCCCAGGGACGGCATGTCAACCCACGGGCTCACTTCCTCTCTCTGCAGCTCAGTTTCTCAAAGCAAAGATAACAATTGCTCTACCTACCTCCCCAACCTCTTGCCCGTCTAGCAGGGCTGTTAAGAAGACTACACAAGAGGACAGAAGAAAGCCCTACACTGCCAGAATGGTGCTATGATGCTCTTGGCCACCGCCCCGAGTTCCGGCCTCCACGCGGCCGTTTCTGAGTTGCTTGGGGCCACCTTGTGGCCTTGCTGGAATCTGCCACTTTTGGTCATGGTGGGGGAAGCTGAAAAGACTGGAGAAAGGAGGCAAGGGATGGCGGTGCTGGGACAGACAAGCCCAGACAGGGCAGAGCAGATCTACCTGGATGACCAGCCCTGCTGCTCCCTCGGTGCCTCCAGGCGGGCTCCCGGAGCAGACACATCCCATCTACCCAGGAACACCCGATGGCCCACAGGGAGCATCAGACAGACCACTCCATGAGGCCCGTCACAGGGAGGGGCCCAGCCCTGCACACTCAGATCTCGGCGGCTCTCTCATGACCAAGGTTGTGTTGAGCTAATTCCCACAGCAAGAGCGAAAAACATACAGGCTGACCCTTTAGACAGGCACATCTCTCTGCCTGTACGCAGGGTAGGGGGCTGAATTCAGAACCACCCCAGGGAAAGTGACAGGATCTTGGGCTGCATGCCTCCCAAGGGTCCTACCGTCTCCTTAGGGCCAGCATGGTAGAGAGCCAAGTGCCTTGTAGACCCCCACTTGGTGGACTCCCACTTTGTGGGGAGAGGGGCGCTGGAAGGACCGGGATGTACTGTGGTGACGTTGCTTCCCTCCCTTTCAGGGCCTCGTCCCACCCAGCCCCTGGCCAAATGCCGCAGCAGCTGGGAAAAGGAGGGCCCATCCCGCCTGCGGTGGAGGGGTCCTGGGCCCCCTGCCCAGCTCATGTCACGTTTGGTAATCTCATTACCTTCAGTCTCGGGGAGACAGAAGGATGACCAAGACAGAATTTAAGAAACAGACTTCACCTAGATAGCCCCCTTCTTTTTCTCATAATTTGGTAGCATCGTCCTGAAACTTGGGAGCTGGGAGTCTCGGGGACCTGGCAGACCCAGGTTTGAATCCCTATTCTGAATCTAGTCCTGAGACTACCTCTGCGCCTGAAGCTTAGTTTCAGAGGAAGCTTAGCTTCATCTGGACCACACGGAGGTCAGACCGGAGGGTGTCCTCCTTCGTCCTTAGTTCTTAATAGCTGACTCTGAGTAGCCTCCTGTCAGGAGCCCTCCCCAGGCCAGACAGGAAATTAGCACGTTCCCTGCAGTAGGGGGCCTGGGAAGGGAAGGCTGGGTCTCTGTGAACCATCTTCCCCTGGGCTGGCCTGGCTGGCATCCCTGGAGCCCTCCTGCCCTGCTGGTCACTGAGAAGCCGGACGGCCTCCAGGTGGGACCGCAGGTGGGGAGAGATGTGTGCAGAAGCAGAGCTGAAAGGGGGTGGCAGCCCCAGCAAAGAGTAGGGGTGGGGGGTGGGTGGGGGGTGGGTGGGGGGGGGGTCTCGAGTGCTCCCCCTTCTGGTGAGCGCCAAGAACTACAGCCCCAAAGGACAGCCGCCCCGTCTAGGCCGGGAGATTCCACACCCATCCAGCCCCTGGCATCAGTGTTCATCCTGAGCCTCTGCTTCTTAGCAGAGGGGGGAAAGAGGAAGATACTTGCTGAGGAAGAATAAGAGGTTGAGGGGGCCATGGGAAGAGGAACCAGAGCGCAGAGAGAGGGATCTTAGAGACAGCCTTGGGGCAGGCAGAAAGAGGCAGAGGACAGAGAAAAGAAGCCAGCAAGGCACCACAGAGGCCCCGCGGAAATATCACAGAAACAAAGACCCTGGGAACAGGCACACAGACAGGCCTGAGCTTTCGGGGGCCCGGGACTTGGCCGGCTTCCTCCGACGCCCCTCCCCCTTCTCCTGCTGCACGGGGCTTCCCTGGCTCCTCTCTGTTCCTGGAACGTGCCAAGCGCCTTCCTGATGCGGGGCCTCGTACATGCTGTTCTGCCTGTGAGGCCCTCCTCCCCTCCCCTGCGCTGCGCCCCACGCACACCCGTCGGGTTAACTCTTCCCCACCCTTCATCTCCATTCAACTGTCTCTCCCCGGGGTGGGGGGTGGGGGGGGCCTTTCCCAGCCAGTCCACTCCTGCTCTCAGACCACCACCGGCTGCTCTCTAATCTGCAGGGCTGAACCCAGCAGGAAAATGCGGGTGCTTGCTTCAAAAACTTCGTCTGAGTTTCAGGAAGGCGAGAGTCAGCCCAGCTCCCAGCCCTTGGGGGAAGACAGGTCGTATGCCCACCAAGTCAGCTCTGCTCTCAGGACTTCCTGTATTCATCTACCGATCCTTCTTTACTCATTTCCTCGTGCAAGTGTTTAATGAAAGGGTTCTTATTCTCAAGAGTCTAAGGAACTTCCCAAGAGCAGGGCTGGGGGAGGTTTTAGAATCAACTCTGTCTTCCCAGCTCCCAGCATCATGTTCAGGACATATTCTAGAATGAATGAAGGGTAAGAGGCGGGGAGAGGATGGAAGTGGGAGAAGGAAGGAAGGAAGGATGGAAGGGCTGGGCGAGGCAGAAAGGAACAGCAGAGAGAGAGAGAGAGAGAAGGCAGGTGCGGGGGGCATCGCCAGGAGTGAGCGGGAAGCAGGCAAGGGGGGCGCGGGGAGGGGGGCAGGGGGGCGCAGGGAGGGGAGCAGGGGGTAGGTACTCACAGCTGGTGGAAGGGCTGTCCGTGCCGTCAAGTTCCGCCCTGGGGAAGCCGTGCCCGGACCGGGCCGTGAGCAGCGCCGACTCGATTGCCCTCTCGTGGGCAGTGAGCACGATGGCAGGGGCTCGGCCCCCGGCTCCGGGGCCCGACAGGGACTGCTGCATGAAGGCCAGCTTGTCCTTGGTCCTCCGTTTCATGTCATCCCATCTGTGCTTAATGTCCTTGACGGAGCGCGGAACCTGGCTGACGGAGGTGATTTTCCGAGCTATGCCTTCCCAAATCTTGTCCCTGTCGGCATGGGACAGCCGCATGGTCTCCCTCCCAAAGAGAACCGCTTCGTGGTGGGTCACCTCGGTGACCAGAATGTCCAGCTCCTCCTTGGAGAACTTGGGCTTCCTCTTACGCTCGGCCAGGGGCGCCACGTTCCTTGGGTTGAATATCCCACAAAGCACAATGGGGTAAATGACCGTCAAGGCGGCAGGCCTCCTCCTTCCTAAGTGCCGGCCCCCAGCCGAGGAGCCAGGAGGCGTCCGGGCGCCCTCGCCCGCTCACCACCACCATACCCTGCTCCTGGCGCCAGGGCCCTCGCACTGCTGCTTAGGGGGCAGCAGGAGCCGCGGCGCGCGCGACGGGAGCGCGACGGAGCCGGACGCCTTCCGTTTCGGGTCCCGCCTGGCCTCTGACTAGCTGCGAGGAGCCAGGGCAGGCAGCTCGGCAGCCTCCCCTGGCCCCCTTCTCCCCATCCTAGAACCAGGGGTTGTTACCGAGGAGGGACAAGCACGCTGATGTAAAGAGCTTTAAAGCCCTCAACAGGCATGAAGGATCCTTACTGGGCTTAGGACGAGGCCACAGCCTGAACTCAGAGATGTTGCACAGACCTGCAAACCCAGGGGCTTGCAGGAAGATTCTTTCAACAGGGAGACTATTTACAGTGGGCTTCCAAGGGGTGTGGCCTTGCTGGTGACGCCCACGATTAAGGCGTGGTCACAGAAAGCTTGTTCTGCACCCCCGTGGGTCTCTTCCCCTTCCTAGTCTCCCAGGTCCCCACCTTTGGGTGTGGGCAGGCTCCTCCCTGTCCCGACCACCACTCCACTGCAGTGCTGGCAGGAGCTCCTTTTTGGCAGCTCATGGGTAGGACGTGAGGAGACCCTGAGCGTCCATGGGGAGACAGGGTCCACTTTGATGGAGACCAGGAAGGCCCTTGGCTTCCATCTGCACAGAGGGTCCTCGGTCACGGGCACAGCACAGCCCTTAACCCCCTGGCCTGGCACCTGCTCTGGCTCTGCGACTCATTCTTTCCCACAGTGTGGTTCTGTCCACCCTTTATCTCATGTCCATGGTCCCAAAGATCCACCCAAGAGAGCATCCTAGAGTATGATGGGAGACCCAGAGTCTGATTCATTCCCTCTGGCTGGTGCCAAAGCCACAGCAAGGGACAGGGCGCAAAGATCCTTCAGCCCTTGTCTCCCCACTCCACCCACCCAGAATACCACAGCCCGAGTGGCAGAAGAAGAAGGCGGAGGCTTTGTCACCCGGCCAAGACAATGGCCGGGGCCTGGGCCTTGCACTCAGACAGACTTTGGATTAGAAGCTGAATCTCCTATGCAAACCTTGTCCCCCGCCCCCACCCCCGTCTCCCCGGTGCCACCTCCAAGGGCTGCCAGGAGGAATCTGTTCAGGGCTTCTTAATCTCACCACTACTGGCATTTAGGATCAGAAGTTCTTTATTGGTGGGGGAGAGGGCATTCTGGACAATGCAGGATATTTACCAGCATTCTTGGCTTCTGCTCGATAGAAACCAGCAGCATTCACCCGCAGAGTTGTGACAACCAAAAACATCTCAACACACTGCTTCCAGGAGACAAAAAGAGCCCCTGCAGGTCGTGGACCACCGATCTCATGAATGCAGAGCACCCACTATGGGGCTGCCATAGAGTCAACAAGTGGGTTCTATTCCCAGCCTAAACTTAGGTTTTGAGAAAATTAATCAACTCCATTCGATCTTCTGCAAGCCCCTAAGCTAGTGAACGTGTCCTCAAATTAGAAGGAGCTGTACAAATGGAAGCCGTACATTAAGGGGGAAAAAGAGGGTCCCAGGATGAATTGGCTTTCCCCTCAACCCTGGAACTACCCGAGGGCTATCTCCCCGTCAATAAACCATAGACCCAACCCCAGCCTACCCCTTGAGTCTCTAATGAGATGAGGGCCCTCCAGCTGTGGGCCACCCTGGCACCATCTTGAATCAGAATGGGTCCTGGAGCAGGAACAGGACAGACGCCAGGCCAGCAAGGGAGCAATAGCAGAACCCACCCACATGAGGCCCAGGAAGCCAGGCTTGGCCTGGTCCCTCGTGCACAGAGAGAACACTGGCCTAGACGCTCAGAGATGGATTCCAGTCCTGTTCTGCCACTGACCACATCATCTTGACCCTGCTCTGCTCTGGGCCTCACTTTACCACTGGAGCATGAAGATCAGAGCAGAGCAGTGGTTCCCAACCCCAGCAGTGCATCAGAATCACTCCGGAGAGCTTTACAAACTGCCGACGCCCTGGGCTCAGTCCCAGCCCGATGAAGTCAGAATCGTGGGAGCGCCAGATGACCACTTAGTTAGCACAGGTGATGAATCCCCTTCTCTGCAGTATTGGCAAAGCCTTGTCCCCAAACAGAAAGATCAGAGATACATGGAAGAGCAGAACTGAATCAGCTCTCCTGGCCAAAACTTCAGTGCAAAAAGGCCTGACCCAGACCACACTCAAACACACTCTCCTTTGCTTGCCTAAAGCCAGGCCAGAGCCACAGGCCAGGGGTCTGGGCCATGCAGCCCATCTGATCGCCTGCTGGACACCTGGTTGCCACTCCCCACTTCTGAGCCTTTGCTTACAAGTGCCCTCAAATGCCTCCCTTGAAGGCCCAGCTCAAAGGCCCTCCCCACCCTCACTTTCATCTGAGCCCCCACAGCACATCGCCCTCACTTCCTTGGAACAGCCTCATTAGAAAAAGCAGTTTCCACAGCAGAAGGTGTGAGTCCTGGGAGGGCCAGGGAGCAGGGCTGGGCCCATCTATCTAGGACGCCCCGTACAGGCTCTGACTCACTGCAGGTGCTCAGGAATAAGGGCTGAGTTGCACGTGCTCATCTGACCTGAACCCAGTGATCAGGGAGAAGAGGGCAGCCAGAGATGTCCACCCACCTTCTTGGAGCCACTTTCAGGGCACAGCTGACCTGACTGTGTGAAACGGGGCAGGTCCCCACAGCACAAGACTGGGGCCTGCCTGTTCTCAGCGCTTCCGCTTCTGCACCTGTTCAATCGCAACGAGGACAGCGACTCCGACAAATCAGTGGGCGAATCCTTAAGTGTCCCAGAGAGTATCCACAGCTGCCCGGCTGCCAGCCGGCCTCAGGTGGGAGACCCGTGGGCAGTGGGGCCCAGGGGAAAGGGACCAGACAACTCACGGCAGCCTCCCCACCTCAAACCAGTTTCTCTGCATTTGCTTGGCAAGTCTCAGGGTTTAAATCCAGCAGACTCCCCTTAGGGAGGCCCTAACTGCCCTCCCTTCAAGCACGATCTCTCCTCTACCCTCCAGCCCCCAGCCCCACGGGGCACACACACTGACAGAGGGCCCGATCCACGGTGCAGCACTGCCTCGGGTTCAGCCCTCCAAGACCCAGCTCGCAGCCCAGCTGCTAACCTCTTCACGGCTCCTGAATCCCAGAGACAGGCCACCAAGGAGGCAATGAGGCAAGACTGACCTCCCATACTGCCCGATGATGCCATTGGGCAGGGCCCCGCCCAACTCCCAGGCACACCAGACAAGCCAGCAGCATAGAACCCAAAGGACAGCTTGGCGCAGCTGCCTCGGGGTGGCCCTGGGCCAGTCTCCTGCTCGCTCTGGCTGGCGGTGAAGGATCCTTCTGGTGCAAACTTCTGTCCCCAGCAATGGACAAAATCACTCTAACAATCAAAAACTGAGCTAGGGACTGCGCCCTTTTCTCTGGGGGCCTTTTAAACAATGGCTGGGAGTTGCACTTTGATGTGTCCTGCACCCCATCCAGCCGGAGTTTGCCTGCGAGAGATGTCACAGTCCAGGGACATCCCCACCTCCACGCAAGAATGCCAGCAGGCTGGGGCCTGGGGCCTCCAGAGACACTGACACGTTTGCCCCTGTAAACAGCTGGTCTGGCCACAGGCCTCCTCCAGACCCCTTGATGGAAGCCTGGGGGAGTCAGAGGATTGGTCCCCCGGAGCTAGACATGTTCCTGCCAAGAGCAGTCCCGGGGCCTTCAGGGACTTCCACCACTGGAGACTCTAAAAGGCCAACGTGCTCCCTTGGCCTCCTTTCCAGAGTTTGGACAAGGCTCTTGGGAAAGCAGCAGAGAGCGGGACTCACCTCATCCAGTTGGCTTTAGTCTCATCTGACCCATCTATGGACTTGTAGCGGTTGTTTTTGTCCACAATCTGGAAGACAGAGAGACAGTCTCGAAATGGGCATTTTTGAGGGGTGGGCTCTTGCGTCCCCAGCCTCCTCCCCAGACCAGGGCCCAAGGCCACCACCCAGAACCCTCCCTGTGGCCTCCCTACTAAGCCCCCATTGCTGCAGGACCGACCCGGAGCTGGGCAGGGATCCCATCTCCCTCCTCTGCCTTGAAGGAATACCCAGAACATGCCAACAAGTGGCATTGCCAAGAACATCACATTGCAACAGCAGTTGAATTCAGGCGTTCCTCTCTCTCCACGGTTTCTGCGGGAGATAGAGGCTGACACCAGATGACCGGGCACACGTGATTCCAGCGGGTCCTTCCTCTCCCGTCTCTAAACATTCAAGAACCTCAGGGTTCGGGGTGGACCCCTTCATCTTCCATAAAACTGTCTTTATTTCATCACCATTTTTGAATCACAGTTCAGCTGGATATGGAATTCTAGACAGATGAAGTTTATTTTCTTTCAGAAAATAAAGACTGCCAAAAAGGCTGCCATAGGCTCTTAAGCAACTTACTATTAGTCTCTGTTGTTCTTTTGTGGGTAATCCGTCTAAGTAAATTCTAAGCCTTCCTCTTTATGCTTGATTTTCTGCAGTTTCACTATGTGGTTTTAAAGTGGAGATTTACTTAAAATTCTCATTAGTTGTCAAGCATATTACTTGATTAGGATTTATACCTCCTTTTCAACTCTGGAAAATTCTGAGCTATTATGCTTTTGAGTACTGCTTCTCAGTCATTTTCTTTAGTCTCTTCTTGCAGAAGTGCCATTAAACACATATGGTTGGAACCCAGTCTATTCTCCAGGTCTTACAACTACTCTCATAATTTTCCCTCTATGTCTTTGCGGGTGATGTTCTCAGAAAATTTCTTGGAACGCTCTTTCAACTCACTCATTCTCTCTTTGACCATGTTCATTCCAGAGTTTATGACTATTGACATTTTTCCTTTCTTTCCTTCCTTTTTAAAAGATTTTTAATGCAATTAATATTTTTCATTCCCAGAAATTTCAATTAGTTCTTTTTCACACTCATCTTTTCTTATTCTGCCTCTTTTTGTTTCATAATGCTGTGCTCCTTCTTTCTTTTTCTAACAGCTTTATTGAAATATAATTAACATACAGTATGTCATGTGATAAATTTTGACAAATGTATATATCATAGTCAAGATAATAAACATATCCATCACCCCTAAGAACTACTTTATGGCCTCTGTGATCCCTCGCTCTTGCCTCTCTCCATATCTCCCATTCTCAGTTCCACAGGCAGCCAGGGAGCTGCTTTCTGTCACTACAAATTACTCTGCATGGTTCATGCTGCTGCTGCTGCTGCTAAGTCGCTTCAGTTGTGTCCAACTCTGTGCAGCCCCATAGATGTGGTCCATAACTTTATACAAATAGAATCAAATGGAAGGCATGTTTGCCTTCTTTCACTCTGCACAATTATTTTGAGATTCGTTCCTCCTGGTGTGTGTATCAGAGTTCATTTCTTTGTACTGGTGAGTAGTATTCCATCGCTTGGATGCATCACTATTTTTTTTAGTCTACCTATTGCTGGACATTTGGGTTGTGGCTAGTTTGGGCTATTATAAATAACGCTGCTAAAAGACATCACTAGCAAATCTTTTTCTTTTATTGGAGTTCAATTGCTTTACAATATTCTGTTAGTTTCTGCTGCACGATGAAGTGACTCAGCTATATGTATACATATATTCTCTCCCTCTTGCACGTTCCTCCCATCCCCCACCCACCCCCTAGGTCATCGCAGAGCCCCGAGATGCACTCCCCGTGCTGTCCAGCAGCCTCCCCCGCCGGCTGCTTTACACATGGTAGTGTACGTATGTCAGTCCTGATCTCCTCGTTCGTCCCTCTCTCCCCTTCCCCACTTTGTCCACACGTTCTTTCTCTACACCGTGTTTGTATAAATACATACACTTATTTCTGTTGGGCAAATACATAGAAGTGGAATTGCTGGGACACATGGTAAGAATACGTTCAACTTTTAAGAAACTGCTAAACTGTTTTCCAAAGTGGTTGCACCGTTTTATATTCCCCTCAGTCGTATGTGGGATTTCCAGTTGATCCAGATCCTTGCCAATACTTGGATGAACTGGCTTTTCTGTTTTAGCCATTTTGACAGGTATGAGGCAGTATTCATTGTGGTTTTAATTTGCATTCTTCTGATGACTAATGACACTTGAGCATCTTTTTATGCACTCATTTGTCAGCTGCATATCTTGTTTGGTGAAGTGTCTATTCAAATCTTTTGCCCATTTTTAAAATAGTGGACTTTTTTTTTTCTTACTGTTGAGTTCTGCGAGTTTGCAATGGACTTCCCAGGTGGCACTAGTGTTAAAAAACCCACCTGCCAATTCAGGACACATAAGACATGTGGGTTGGATCTCTGGGTTGGGAAGATTCCCTGGAGGAAGGCATGGCAACCCACTCCACTATTATTGCCTAGAGAATCCCATGGACAGAGAAGCCTGGCGGTCCAGAGTCACAAAGAGTTTGTTTGTTTTTAATGCATTTTGGATATAATTCCTTTATCAGAATATGGCTTACAAAGACTTTCTTCTAGTCTGTGGCTTGTTTATTCACTCTCTTAACACCATCTTTCTAAGAGAGAGGTTTTAAATTCAAACAAAAAACACCAGTCTTATTCTTCTTAATGGATGTTATCCTTACTCTTTCTTTGAAGATCCCAAAGCTGTGAGTGTTAATGATATATTATCCCTTTCATCCATAGTAACAGAACCTCTGGATTATAACTGAGTGCCTAGCTATCTGTAATAACAGAATACATTTCTTGACTTCTCCTCTGGCCAAGTTCTGGCCAGTAGAGTGGAGGTGGAAGTGTCATACGTCATCTTCCTGAAAACTTCTTTAAAAGTCAGCTGATATATACCCTTTTACCATCCTGTGGCCTGGAATGCAGATGTAATGGCTGGAGCTCTAGCTATCACCTTGGACTATGAGGCTATAATCCAAGCATTGAGCCAGTGACTAGCTGGATCAAGCTAGGTTCCTGAGGACTTAATACAGGCTCAGAATTTATTCATAGAAGAACACAATTCCTGTTTTGCATGAGCCACTGTTATTTTGAATCTCACAGTCAAACCTATTCCTGACAGACCCTAAACAGTTGTTTTAAATTCATTTTCAAAAAAATACTATTTTTATATTTTAATTAGAGTGAATTCAATTGTCATTGTTTTTGAAGGCTCTCTTTGTAACATTAATTGTCTTCATTAGCTTTGGAGGTTGGGTCCAGAGGCTCATCTTGAATAGGAGTCTGTCTGCCTATTGCTTGCTTTTTCTCATTTTAAGCAGTCAACCTGGCACCCCTCTCCACCTCACACAAACACTTCTATTTCTTAGTGCCCCTCAGGAGCTAAAACTGACGGCTGTCTCTGCCTGTACCAGATGACAGCTCTATGGGCCTTTGTTTTCAGCCCGGCAGTCACTTTATGCTTCTCTCTTTTCTTCTCCTTCCTTTTATCTGGGGGGAGGGGGCTCAAAGCATGAACTCTCCGTCCATCTGGACTGGAAGCCCCACTGCCTCCTCCACACACACCTTCTCTAACTATACTCTTTCTTTGGGTATTTACATCTATTCCCACACTCTCAATTTGTTCACTACTCACAGATTTTCATCTCAAGCCCCAGACATGAATATTTAATTTCCTACACAACGTGATGTCTTACTGGCAGTTCAAACTCACCTCAGGCCCCACCCCCAGCCTATTCCTCTCTTTTTCTCCTTCACAGCATTTGGAGCCACCATCCACTCAGATTTCAGAAAGAAAGCCATCCCCACCAAACCCCAGTGACCTGTACACTTTAAATGAATGAAGTGTATAGTATGTGAACTATATCTCCACAAAGCTGTTAAAAAAATTCATCCTTCATGCCTCCCTATTTTTTTTAATGTATTGAAGTACAGTTGATTTGCAATGTTGTATCTAATTTCTTCTGCACAGCAGAGAGTCATATATATATACACACAGAGAGAGATATATATCTGTTTTCATATTCTTTTCTATTATGGTCTATCACAGGATATCGAATATAGTTCTCTGTGCCATATCCTGTAGGACCTTGTTGCTTATCCATCCTATAGGTAATAGTTTGCAGCTGCGAATCCAAAACTCCCAGTCCTTCCTTCCTCCATCCCCTCCTCCTTGGAAATCACAAGCCTGTTCTCTATGAGTCTGTTTTTATTTCATAGATATGTTCATTTGTGTCATATTTTAGTTTCCTCGTATAAGTGGTATCATATGATATCTGTATTTCTCTTTCTGACTTACTTCACTTAGCATGATAATCTCTAGGTCCATCCATGTTGCGGCAAATAGCATTATTTCATTCCTTTTTGTGGCTGAGTAATATTCCATTGTGTCAATATGTATATACTACATACATATTTACTTTACTCTTCATCTCTCAGTGGACTTTTAGGTTGCTTCTGTGGCCTGGCTATTGTAAACAGTGGTACTATGAACAAAGTGGTCATGCCTCCCTCTCTTGATCCCCTGTATCTAATCCCTCAGCATGTCATCTGAACCTGATTTTAAAACTGCTCCTGTCTCCACTGCTTCCAGCCATCATCAGCTCTCCTCAAGACAACAAGAGATCCCAACTAACCTCCCAGTGCCTTTCTTAACTCTCCTCTGATTCTCCTCATAGCAGCCAGAGAACCCTATTAATGTAAACTTTAGAACATGCCGCCCACCAGCTCAAGAAGGCATTCACTGTACTTAAAGCAAAAATCATACTTAAGGTCATCATCTTCAACTCTTTACAACCTGGTCCCTGCCTACCTCCCAACTCTCAGGCCTCTCCCCCATTCACTCTTCCGCAGCCACTCTTTAAAAAATAATAATCATGAAATAGTTCAGGTGTTGAGAAATTATAAAGAGCAATGCAATTGATCGCTCTGTATCCATCAGCAAGAGCCAGCAAAAACGGCCACCGGCCAATTCTGTCCCAGACCTCAGTCTCCCCTAACATCAGGAAAATACACAGATGTCATTGAAGACCATCTCTGCCTCCAACTCACTGTCTTTCCCATCCTCTTTCCAAGGGTAACTACCATCCTGTTGAGGCTGGAAGGGAGCCTTCTTGATTCTTACTATTCCAGGACTTTTTCTTAAAAAATAACACACAAAATTGCTGTGCATGTTTGTAAAGTTTACAGAAATGGCACCCACATGAATGTGTTATCCTAGGGCAACTCTTTCCCAACAGGTTTCATGTGGCTGGTCCCATCTTATCTTTTGGGTCTTGGTTTCTGTCAGCTCCTCGGAAGAAGCTTTTCCTGATCTGAACCTCAAGGAGGTTCTCCCCTTCCACACCCTGACCTCCACACGCCCGCCCTTCTCAGCACTGTCTCTAAACATGGTCCTGCTGCTTCCTTTTACAGACCTAATTGCAGGGTTTGTCTACTTGTCAATGCGGTGACTGCCTCCTTCATCACACCAAAAGCTGATGAAGACCAAGCACATGGCTATCTGCTCATGACGGTGGCCTGGCCCTGGTCCCTAACACAGGCCATGGCACGCAGAAGAGTCCTAGTTGAATGAATGATCCGATGAAGAGCCTTTTAAATAACAAGCAAGCTAAAGGGAAAAAAAAAAATTGTATAGGATTCATACTCGAGTGGAAAGGAAAAGAGTGGCTAGAACTGGCTTGTCCTGGTTACCGAGAACTGACTGTGAAATTTTCCAGTCTCATGAACCAGCTGTGAAACACGGTCATTATTAAAAATTAAATTATATGAACTTACAATTCAGTATATTCTAATTTTTAATAGGTAACAAATGCCCAAAGCTTCCTAATTACTTTACTACATTTCATAATGTGGATGTTCTTGAGGATGTTGGCATCTGTAGAGTAGAAATACTATAGATTAATTGTCATTAATTAAAGACAGCTCTTCCCATCTGCTCATTTAGTGCCTTCATGTTGGCAGTCTGAAACCAGACATGCTGGGAGCCTTGACACCAAGGAAACTGGCACATGTATTCCCCACCACAACCATCGCCAGCAGGTTGTTAATTATCTGCCAGCACATCACTCTGTGTGTTTATCTATGCACAGAAAGCCTGGGAGATACACTTCAAACTCTCATATCTGGTTACCTCTAGAGGGGAGATAGAGGGAAGGAGGATGAAGCTTTTGCTTTGTCTATTTTTGAGACTTTACTGTCTCCATGGTTTAACATTCATGGACAAAAAGAGAAAACATGCAGGCCAGGCCTCCCCTCCCCTGCCAGTCTCCCCAGACGACACCCCAGTCTTCAGCGACCTTCCCAGGAATCTCATGGAACCATGTACGTTATCATAATATTAATCATCCTTCATTAGCACTTTCTGATTGCTCCTTTCTCTCCAGGGGGGAAACAGAAGTGTCTGTAGGTCCCGAAGCCAGCTGCAAGAATGCCTAGTAGGAAGTGAGAGCCATGGAGCCTGAGGCATCGGCTGGAACTTCAGCATCACCACTGACAAGCTAAGTGGCCTTCAGCAGGTGACTTCACTGGCCAGCCTTCAGTATCCTCATCTGTAAAATGGGGAAACCAACCTTGCAGCCCTGCCATAATGATTGATGTGGAAGGCACTCCATAAACAGTCATGATTATGTTTATTAAGGGGACCAAATGTCAGTTATGATTCATTCTGGGTGGTGGGAGGTTTGCATAAAACTCCATGTATTACAACATATAGTTGTAAAACTATATGCATTATTGTTGTATAGCTATATGTATTACAACACGCAGTTATAATCAGACTTTTTGCAGTCTCAGCTGGGCCGAGAGTCCTGGGTGGGAACTGTGAGGGACTCTGGAGCTCCCTAAGATCTCTGTTGCTAGGTTCAGATCCCAGGTTTGCTGAGGGATGCTTCTTGACATATCTTTCTTTCCCATCAGTCAGGCTTTTCTCCAATCAAGGATTCATTCATTTAACAAACATCACCCAGGGAGCAGCTACATGGACAGGCTCTGGGGATAAAATGGTGATCTGGGAATGCAGTGTCTTTGCTCTCACAAAACTCACAGTCCAGCGGACATGGAAAGAGGCCACTGTGCTGTCCTGCGGTCAGAACTATGGTGGGGAATTCTGTGGAACATGGGAGCACAGAGCTGGAGCCCTGTAACTGGTGGTCATCGAGGACCTTCTTGGGAGGTGTGGAATCTTAGCTGAAGTCTTGGAGAAGAAGAGGGTGAGGGAGTTCTAGTGGAGGAAGCAGGGGGCGAGCAGGATCACAGAGGGTGTTCAGAGCACACCATAGGCTACTGATGAGCCCCCATCATCCAAGTGGAGAGCAGGCTGCAGACCTCAAGTCCTGGGACTGAGATGGTCCAGGAAGGGCCAGCCGGGCCAGATAGATGGATGCTCAGGACCAGGCCCCAGGAGACTGGTTACCAGCATCCTCCCTTGCCTTATCCATCAAGGTCGACTTCTTGGCCACTCTGAACCCAGCACTTCTTAGACCAGCCCAGGCTCTGAACATTGTGATGTGAGAAGGACTCTGACAACCTGGGTCTGACCAGAGAAGGGCGACCAGCATTGGAAGAGGGTCCCTTAGCCTGGAGAAGAAGAGGCTAGAGTAAGCAGACACATCATCAAATGTAGGAAGGACCCTCATGTAGGGGAGGGCAGGCAAAACCAGGACCACTTGAGGGATGGAGGCCTGAACTCGGCATGAAGAATGTGCATGCAGAACAGTCCTAACATACATGTTCTAACATGCAGAACAGTCCTGCAATAGCACAAGAAGCCTTGTGAGGAGGTGAGTTTCTTGCCACTGGGGGTGTTTAGGCTGCCGTCTACGGGGTCGCACAGAGTCGGACACGACTGAAGCGGTTTAGCAGCAGCAGCAGCAGGACAACCCACTATCAGGAGAACTGAAAAAAGAATTTTCCCACTGAGTGGAAGTCTGTCCTAACTGACCTATAAAATTCTGTTTAAGAATTTTATGATTCTACGTGGGCATACCCTCAGAAAATAATATAAAAAACATGAGGTTTGCCTCCCTGGGACAGGCATGGGTCCATGTAGACTAGAATGTTATTTCTGACCATGGTAATAACAAAGGTATCAGCCTTAAAACATTACCCACTGCCACTGATGGAGCAACTTCACTGTGCCAAGTACTCTGGTACCCTGTTTCATGAATTCTCACAACTCAATGAAGGTAACTACAACTATTATTCCCATTTTACAGACTAGGAAACTGAGGTTTAGAGCCAGTAGGCAGCTTGCCTGAGGCCACAAAGGAAATGTGTGGGGCAGCTGGAGTTCAGACTCTGTAGGTACAGCCCATGCTCTTGAGCACTCGGCAGCGTGACAGATGTCAGCTCAGGCTTCCCCGGATGACCTTATGAGAATTAATCAGGAGCGTCCTGGGGTCCCCTCTGAACTCCTGGCTTTGCTGCTGGTTTGAGCAAATCTGCTACAGAAAGATGGGCAGTTTAATAGGGAAGAACAATCTGCTTTGCTGCAGAACGTCTGCCACCATTGATGATTCGCTGCTGGGTTCCTCTAAATGGTGCCATAACCAGATGCTGCAGAGATTGGATTTTTAAAAACCTGATTTGCTTGCAACTTTCCAGGAACCCATTGATTCCATAAAGAATTCTGATTTTCAGCTCTGCAGCTCCTCTCAGGCAGGGCAAAGCAGTTACAAAAATGATTTGTGAAGCCATTGACAGTTGACAAAGCTTTCACACAGATGCTCCTCCCAGAGGCCCAGGAGGTTGACGGCCTCACAGTGCCTTCAGTCACTTCCCAGGCTGGCAAACTGAAATGCAGAGAGATAAAGAGGGTGACCTTCCCAGGTGGCGCTAGTGGTAAAGAACCTGCCTGCCAACACAGGACCATAGGAGATGCGGGTTCAGTCCCTGGGTCGGGAAGATCTCCTGGAGGAGGACACGGCAACCCACTCCAGTATTCTTGCCTGAAGAATCCCATGGACAGAGGAGCCTGGCGGTCTACTGCACGTAGGGTCTCAAAGAGTTGGACACGACTGAAGCAACTTAGCAGCATGCAAAGAGGCTAACCTAGACATGAACTTGAACTCTGACCTCTGCTACGCCCAGAAACACAGAATGAAGAGCTTTTAAAGGGGCCTCTGAGATTATTCAAGCCATGGATTCCTGACTTGGTGTCGATGAATTCCCTAAAATGTGTACAGCATTTTATGAATATTGGTATATGAGAATAACCTCCTCGGTGACTAAGGAGGCTCAAGAACCACGATCTAACCCATCCCCACACATCCCCACCACCATTTAACCAACAATGGAATTAGTACAGTTGTTCTTCCCTATTAAACTGCCCATCTTTCTGTGGCAGATTTGCTGAAACCAGCAGCAAAGCCAGGAGTTCAGAAAGGACCCCTGGTTCGTACCTGGTACCTGGTTCGTACCTGGTACCTGGTTCGTACCTGATCGTACCTGGTTCGATCCCTGGTCAGGGAACTAGATCCCACATGCTGCAACTAAAGAGACTGCCACATGCCACAAAAGACCTGGCACAGCCAAATAAATAAATACACTGTTTAAAGTACACAGGAAGGTAAGTGTAGGTCATTTGCAAACACTGCACCATTTCATATAAAGGACTTGAGCATCCATGGATTTGGGTATCAATGGAGGTCCCTGGCACCAATCCCCGTCAATTCTGAGGAAAAACTTTACATGTTGCCTTTTATTATTCTAATTATCAAATTTCATAAGGCCCTGGGGACCTGGGAAATGAGGTATGCTTACACGCAACCACAAATTCCACATCTGTAATCTCACTCATCACCCCCAGTCAGTCCTGAGACCCACATGAAGCTAACTGGAGATAATCAGGCTGCAACGTGCTCATCACCTGCTATGCACCAGACATGCCACAAGCATGAACACTCACAATTCATGGGGGATGTTCCCTTAGACTGGGGGGTGGGGGTCTCCATTTGATGGATCAGAGAAATAGAGCTCAGAGAGAACGGTGACTAGCCCAAAGACACACTTCCCTCAAGTGGGAGGAAAGAGATTCCAGAGCCCTGTCACCAATGCAGACACCTCTTCCCTTTCCAAGTCCCTCTGCTCTGCCTGGAAAGGAAACTGGCCCTGGATCCAGCTGCAGAAAGGACCACCCCCTACCCTGCACACACTCGGCCTCACTCCCTGCGGTAACAAATCTGGCTGTTGGAGAAACTGGTGAAATGAGTCCTTGGGCCAGGACTTGAGGACCAGTGTGAGGAGACTGGTCTCCTCATTATGCCTGACATGAGGGTCTCAGGGCAAGGGTTAGGGAGAGAGCCAGGAGAATCTGCCCATCTCGGGGGCAGCAAAAATGCAAATAAGAATGGGCATGTTGGACTTCCCTGGTGGTACAATGGATGGCAGCCTGCCTGTCAATGCAGGGGACATGGGTTCGATCCCTGGTCGTGGTGGATTCCACGTGCCTTGTAGCAGTTAAGCCTCTGCACCACAATTACTGAGCCCGCGCTCTAGAGCCCTCGAGCTGCAATTACTGAAGCCCATGCAGCCTAGAGCCTGTGCTCCGCAACAAGAGAAACCACCACAATGGGAAGTCCACACACCTCACCCGGAGAGCAGCCCCGCTCTCCTCAACTAGAGAAAGCCCACAAAAGCAACAAAGAGCCAGTGCAACCAAAAACAAATCAATCAGTCAATATTATTTTTAAAAGAATGGGCATGTCGCCAGGGAGAAATTAGCTGGAAACAAACTGTGTACCTCATGCTACAGATCTGAAAGCTTCCCAAGGGGTCAGTGGTAAAGAATCTGCCTGTCAATGCAGGAGATGCAGATTCGATCCCTGGTTCAGGAAGATCCCCTGGAGAAGGAAATGGCAACCCAATTCAGTATTCTGGCCTGGGAAATACCATGGACAGAGGAGCCTGGTGGGCTGCAGTCAGTCCATGGGGTTGTGAAAAGTGGGACATGACTGAACCAACAGACACAGGCTTCCCTTGTGGTTCAGACAGTAAAGAATCTGCCTCTCAATGCAGGAGATGAAGGTTCGATCCCTGGGTCAGGAAGATCCCCTGGAGAAGGAAATGGCTACCCATTCCAGTATTCTTGCCTGGAGAATCCCATGGACAGAAGAACCCGACGGGCTGCAGTCAGTCCACGGGGTCACGAGGAGCAAGGCTCGCCTGAGCAACGGAACAGCAGCAGCTCTGGGCTTGTGACTGAGTTGGCACCTGCTGCTGCTGCTAAGTCGCTTCAGTCGTGTCTGACTCTGTGCAACCCCATGGACAGCAGCCCACCAGGCTTCTCCATCCACAGGATTCTCCAGGCAAGATAACTGGAGTGGGTTGCCATTTCCTTCTCCAAGTTGGCACGTGTGGGAGACTGAATTGGTCCAGCTCTCGCCCTTCCCTGTTACCCTGGCCATGAGACTCTGCACTACACTCTGTCTTACAGGTGGCCTCTAAGTCTTCACTCCTTGACTTTGGGTTCGGTCATCTGACTTGTTTGGCCAATGGGATGGTAATAAGCATGATGCAAACACAGGCTTGACATGGGCTTGTGAGGCCCTGCCTGCAGGGCCTCTGCCTCCACAGAAGAGCTTCCCCAGGGAGTCCCTGGAGTCTGGGCCCAGAACAGACACACTTGGAGCAGACCTGGCCCTCGGTAAGAAGCCAACTTCACCCTGTGCCTGGAGGCTGAGCAGCACCGCGGAGCGCAGCTAAACCAGCCCAACCACGGGCAACCGGCAGACACACCAGAATCAGTGAGGAGCTGCAATCAACCGGCAGATACCCCAGCAAGGATAAACGATTGCTGTTCTATATGCCGGCGCCTGCAGGCTAAATCCAGCCCGCCACCTGTTCTGTATAGCCCACCATCTGAGAATGGTTTGTACATTTCTAGATGGTTGAAAATAACTCAAAAGAAGACTATTTTATCATGTGAAAATCACATGGAATTCAAATTTCAGCCTCCATAAACAAAGTCTTAGAATACACACACCTCTGGCTGCTCTCACACTGATGGATGGCAGAGTTGAGTAGTGCGACAGACACATATGGGCCACAAAGCCTAAAAGACTTACTATCTGGCCGTTCACACAAACATTTACAGACCCTCATTCTATTGCACTGCATTTGGAGGTAGCTTGTTACACTGTTACAGCTGACTGACTGTACAATTATTACTACTTGCCATGAGCTAATGACAAAAGAACAAACTTTAATATGTAAATAATGCTTCCTGGCAAAGACTAAGAAACACTGTGGCAGTTGTATTAACAAAAGATCGCCCAGTGTTTTAAATAGAGACAAACAAATAAAGAAAATAAAAGTGTCACATGGCACACAAAAGCAGAGAGGCATGCCAAACTCAGAAGAATCTGTGTTGAAGTCGTCACTGTCGTATTCACCCTATAAACTGCGATTTAGTTTCAGTAACACATGATCCAACACAGAACACTGATTTTGTTCATTTGAATTACGTTGGTTTGTGTAGTTCTGTTCATTTTATATTCGTAAGTTTGTCTCGGTTTAATAGTTGTTTAAAAGCTGTGTGAAATGCTGTATTTATTTAGTTTCTATGTTTAAACCTTTTAAAGTAACTTTAGAGTACAATTAATATAATCATAAATAATTGGGACTCCATAAATGATAAACGCAAAAGTCGGACATGACTGAGCAACTGAACTGAAACGATAAAAGTCAGACAGACACCTGACCAACACGTCCTTGAAAAAATGTTCAGCATCACCAATCATCATGGAAATGCAAATTAAAACCACAATGAGATATCACGGCACACCTGTCAAAATGGTTTTCATCAAAAAGACAAGAAATACCAAGCGCTGACCAGGATGAGGACCAAAGGGAACCCTGAGCACTGTTTCAGGAACGAAAATTGCTGCAGCGGCTATGGAAACCAGTATGGAAGCTCCTGCTGCTGCTGCTGCTCAGTCGCTCAGTCGTGTCCGACTCTGTGCGACCCCATAGACGGCAGCCCACCAGGCTCCCCCGTCCCTGGGATTCTCCAGGCAAGAGTGCTGGAATGGATTGCCATTTCCTTCTCCAAGGGATCTTCCCGACCCAGTAATCGAACCCGGGTCTCCCGCATTGCAGGCAGACGCTTTACCATCTGAGCCACCAGGGAAGCCTCCAATATAACACAAGTGAGAAACAACTGCAGTAGAAGTGCTGAGGAGGCAAGGAAAGTTGAAGGTCAAGTTAGCAGTTGGTTTATATTGAA
Organism: Bubalus bubalis; assembly: GCF_019923935.1. Lineage (NCBI taxonomy): Eukaryota > Metazoa > Chordata > Mammalia > Artiodactyla > Bovidae > Bubalus > Bubalus bubalis. The sequence continues at coordinate 9,629,783 of NC_059172.1, forward strand.
AATTCAGAATAGTTTTTCATGTTTTATTTTTGTTCCATATAGTAGATTTTAAGAATTATAGAGTCAGTTCCAGCCAAAACTAGTTAACTAGAGCATTTTTGTGGAGAGTGGGGATATCTTTGGTTTGGTTCATGATTTAATAACAAAACTACTTGTATAACAAAAGTTATACAAGTCATGCCATTTAATGCTTCTGACATTAAGAGGAACCTTAGGGTTGAGGTCCATATTTAAATTCCTAGAAAAGCTGACACTGTCATTCATTCAATAGTGTTTTAAGATCCATAACATCTTAGAACGTGAGAAAAGCAACTGTTTTCTAGCATCATCTTCCACTTTTCCGTCTCAGCACACCTTGTACCTCTATCACCCTATTACAGGGTACCCTGTGCCCTATTACCATTCCCCCACCTCAACATTACACACGTGCCCTTGGACCTTTGTACATGCTATGCCCACTGCTTGTGATTCCGTGTTCCCTCGGTTCCTGACTCTACTGGCCACTCACTTTAACTCACCCCTCAAACCTAGTTCAGGCTTAGAAGCAAGGACACCCCAGGAGCAATCTCTGGAACATCTAGTGCCCAGAGATTTGATTTCTACAAACTATTTCTCACTAAATCACATTTGAGCTCCTAAGAGAGATGACTAGAAGATCTTCTTTGGGACTTTCCTGGCAGTCCAATGGTTACAATGCTGTGCTTCCGCTGCAGGGGGCAAAGTTCAATTCCTGGTCAGGGAACTAAAGATCCTGCATGCCCTGTGTTGGGGCAAAAAAAAAACTTTCCACTAGAAAATAAGGAAACAGTAAAAGAAGGACAAGAAGCCAGTCTGAATGGGTTCTTGCTGGCCAACTCTAGGGCAATCTAAAGCTCAAAACGCATAATGAGAGGAATGGACTATAGCACAATGAAGGAAAAAAACATCCGTGAGTCCATACTGGTAGTAAAAATAATCTTAAGGGATGGGGCGAGGGAGAAAGTTGAGCACTTCTTTGAAACAGAAGAATATTCAGTCATAAGTGTAGAAGGAATGATTAAAAATCCTTTCAAGCCATGAAAAATAATTGATATAGGCAAGAATCACCAATAGTTGCTGAAAGCACTGAGTTAAAGAGAAGACAAACGGACATCACAGGCTCTCGCTATCTGCAGCGAGAGACACAACATACCCAGTGCCAAAAATCTATAACCTGAATCAATCGGGAGGAAACAATCGGGCAAATCTAAACTGTGGAAGGGTCTGCAAAGAACTGTCCTGAACTCTTCCAAAGTAGCAATACTGTGAACGAGAAACACAATCTGGGCAGCTGTTCCAGAATAAAGCAGACTAGTGAGACGTGCCAACCAAATGCGATGTGTGATGCTTGAGTGGGTCCTCAACGGCGGGAAGACTATCAGGGCCGTCACTCAGGGCAATTGGGAAAATCTGAATAAGGACTATAGTTGAGACAGTACTGTATCCTGAGTATAATAACTATACTCTGATTACATAGGACAGGGATCAACAAACTATCGCTGGCAGGTCAAATCCAACCCCTCATCTGTTTTCACAGCCTGTGAGTTAAGCACGGTTCTGCTTGTTTTTCATAACTGAAACCTTTTCCATATAATTTCATCTGTATGATTTTCAGAACTTATATGAATTCAAATTTCATTTGAAATTATACGAAATTCACATCAGTGTTTATAAATAAAGTTTTATTGGAACCCAGCAACACTTGCTCATGCAGGTACTGTCTGTGAATGCTTTCACGGTACAACTGCAGAGCTGGGTAACGGTGACAGACGCTGCATGGCCACGAAGCCTGATACCTGCAACTAGGTCTCAAATTGTTCAGGAAAAAAAAAAAGAATGTGTGTGTGTGTGTGTGTGTTGTGTACGTGCCTGGAGGTAGCTATGCTGTGCTGTGTGGTGCTTAGTCATTCAGTTGTGTCTGACTCTTTGCAATCCCATAGACTGTAGCCCACCAGGCCCCTCTGTCCAGGCAAGAATACTGGAGCGAGTTGCCATTCCCTTCTCCAGGGGAGCTTCCCGACCCAGGGATTGAACCTGGGTCTCCTGCACTGCAGGCAGATTCTTTACTGTCTGAGCCACCAGGGAAGCCAGGACATACAGAGAGAGACTGAAGCAATTGTTATAAAATGTTAGCAACAGGTGGAGCTAGACGCAGGGTGTGTGGCTCCTGATCATACAATTCTTATGCTTTTGCAGAGTTTGAAATTTCAGAATAAAGAGTAAATAAGCATGAAATTCAGTTGCTCAGATTCTCAAACACACCCAGAAGCCCGACCTGCTTCAAATGTGCATTCTTCCGTTCCTGGACCAGCCCATTACTCTTCTCTTCCCTTCTCTGAGCCCTGCCCACCCCCAAGCCCGGTCAGACCTGCCCGCCTCCCCTGACGTCTTGCGCTGTTGCAACCATCTGCTTACACTTCATCTCTCCCATCAACCCGGGGGTTTTCAGACTCTGTTCTGGAGGGCGTGTCACAAGCCTTTGCACACCCAATCTTAAGTTTTAAAATAAATCTCCACTTTATGATGGAAGCTGAAATGGAAAACCCCGAAGTCGCATTTCACGTCTGCTTCTCCCCAGAACAGTAGGAGTCTGGCAGGCAGAGAGACCAGCTGACAGCAGGGGAGCGATCCCACCGCACGGTGTCCTCTTTAAAAGGGGCCCTGGGAAGCCTCCCGCCCAGGATCCACCCGGAGAAGCAGGCCTCCTCGGGAGCTACCTGCGACTTCTTACGCTATGGTCAGAAAGCACTGGTAGCCGAGTCAGCTTGCCTCTTCCCAGTGGCCGCCAAATTTGGAACCTCTATAGCTAAAAGTGCACACACAGGTCATCATGGTATGCATTTTTAGCCTCATTCCTGGCTCCATTTGGGATCTCCACCCTTGTTTTTCTTTCTTCTCTCTCTCCCAGTTTTAATATGCTATCGTGTTATATTTTATAGATCCTGCTAGGCTGCCCTAAATCCCTTCTGGAACCAGACTGGGCCTCAGTGAAACGTTTAAATAGAAACCCTGTGCTGGACTCCTCTTTCTTCTGCCTCTTTCCCAAACCACATGGCTGCCTGGTACTCCCCAGGCTCCTCATGCCTGCAGCATCGTCTCTGGCCTGTAGTGTCTGAGGGCAGCCTGGCAAGCCTGGCAATGATTCATGGAGTCTGTATATTTCCAGGGAGATGAGAAAGTAGAGGAAGGGGCATTTCTTTTCCAAACATCCAGAAGTGAAGGCAAAACTCCTTCCGAGGGGCTTCCTGGTGGCACAGTGGATGGGAGCCCACCCCCCAGTGCAGAGGACATAGGTTTGATCCCTAGTATGGGAGGATTCCACATACTGCAGAGCACCTGGGCCCATGTGCCACGACTACTGAGCCTATGTACTACAGCTACTGAAGCCCACACGCCCTAGGAGCCCACACGCTGAAACTACTGAGCCCGTGTGCGGTAACTACTGAAGCCTGGGCACCTAGAGTCCTTGCTACACAACAATAAGCCACCACAATAAGCCCACACGCTGCAACCAAGAGTAGCCCCTGCTCCCGGCAACTAGAGAAAGCCTGAAGCAGCAACGAAGACCCAGTGCAGCCGAAAATAATAAATAAAACTCCTCCCGAGGAGGTCAGGCCTTAAAGGAGAGATAGAAAGTGGAGATGGCCATGTGGTTCATCTCAATCTGGGCCCCGCACCTCCATCACACTGTAGCCAATGGGACCAGCTTGCCTCCACGCTGAGGGGAGATGGAAAGGAACCTTGTACTGGGCTGGAAGGATGAGAGGAAGAAAGTCAACTGAGGCCAGGAGGCAGGAATAGGCCAGACAAGTCCGGGAGGAGAGGACCTGGAGGCTGAATGAGAGAGTGGGTTCTAGAGTCAGACTGCTCAGGTTCGACTCTCAGCTCAGTTACTGAGTAGCTGTTCAGCTGTGTGCAGAATGACTTCTCCTCTCCAGGCCTCAAGCTTCTCAGCAGAGTAACGGATAGACTAATACCCGCTTCACAAGGGCATCGCTAGGATCAAATAGGATCATGCTGTGAAGTGTCGAGCACAGAGCCAGATACATAGTAGGCGCTCAATAAACATAAACGGCTATGCTTATCCTTAGAGCACCGCCATTGCTTCCACTGAGACGCTACATACTGAGTTATGGGAGGAAATGTGTTCTGTTGGATGGAGGCCAGGGCTTTGGAAGGCAGGCAGAAGGTCAAGAACAGACAAGATCAAGTATGGCTTTGGGACAGGATCTGACACGTGAATGCAGTTTATTCAGGAAGTGGGGCTTCTAGATCCTGGTCCAAAATTGGGGCCGTGGTTCAGGCCATTTGTCCTTTCTCACACCACTGAGCCAACCCATCGTTTGAGCAAGCTGTTCCTCATTCCTGCTTTGCCCCAGCTGAGGCCCCAGTTGAGAACACACCCACCCACCCACACAGGCACTGCTCAAGCCATTTTGTACTTCTGTTCTCTCCAGGCCTTCAACACCTCTCATGTCCCTGGATCACAAAAGTCAAAGTCTCCATGTGGTATGGTGACCTCCAGCCACACCGGCCCTACACCCATGCCCATGGCACAGCTCAGAGGCCCTTGGAAGGAACCTCCAAGGAAGCAACATAGCTGCCTCTGGCCACGCCCCTAACTGCGGGCCACGCCCACCCTTGACAGGAAGAGCTGGTCTAGGACCAGGCTGCAAACTCCAGACCTTCCTATTCTCCCTTTTCTTTAGACCCCAGACCCATGCCAGGCCATGAACCTGGGGAAGATGCCTGCTTTAGAGATCCCAAGCTTCCCTGGCTGGGCCGTCCCAGGAGTAGACTATGGTGGGAAAGAAAGGGATCTCCCCTAGCCCTTCACTGGGTATGAGATTTTCTCCCCTGAGACTTTCCCACAGGCTGAGAAGGCATCGGCCTCCTCTACTGAACTCCTACCCGTCCTTCAAAACCCATCCCCAATCTGCCCAGCCAAAACCAACTCGTCTTCTCCCCGCCCCTACTGCCTGCTGCAGCACCACAACTACCAGCAACACTCTGGGCTGGGAATAGGCCTCCCGCCTCTCATCTCCCTTGGCCCCGGCTGCCATGGCTGGACCACAGACTCTATAAGAACAGAGAGCAAACTTCATGCATTTCTGTTACCTCTAGAACTTCCTGTGCAGTACCTAGTACATGGCAGTTGCTCTATGAAGATGAATTGAATAACTGAATTTAATCACATAACCACACATGTCTTCCCACGAAGGAACTCCTTAAAGCCCCAGGCATCACACATCCTATCTTTGAAGGAACCCAAGGTCTGCCAGGTACTACCTACAGGAGCTGAGGGTCGCTTACTGAACCTCTTCAGTCCCAGCACCCTCCATCTGAAGGGCAGCCACCTCCACCTGCGGGACTATCTTGAGGAAGAATGAGGTAAACACCTGGCATATAATAATTGATCAATGAGCAGCCAGACTTTGAAAATAAGCTGATCATCCTTGCTGGCTTCCCCTCCTCTCCTCCTACTCACACCTCAATCCACAACAAGGTGGCAGCAACCGTCCCTGCCAAGAATACCAGGACCTGTGTGCCCCCCGAGCCAATGAGCTCTCAAGCCTCAAGCTTCTCGCCCTCTGCCCATCCCTTCCCAGGGCTTCGGCTGCATAAGTTTATATGCTTGGCTTTCCCCCCTAGGCTGCAGACCCACACACACCGATGTGCCTCGGGACAGCTCCACCTGGGCATCCCGTGGGCACCTCCACCTCTCCCCCCACCCCAGCCTGAACTCACTTTCTCCTCTGTCTCAAGATACCTCTCTCCACCTCTCCACACACTTTAGCAGCCATCCCCTCCCAAACACTGGATTAGAGTCCCACTACTGCTATAATGGAAGAAATATCAAGAACCTCAGATATGCAGATGACACCACCCTTATGGCAGAAAGTGAAGAGGAACTAAAAATCCTCTTGATGAAAATGAAAGAGCAGAGTGAAAAAGTTGGCTTAAAGCTCAACATTCAGAAAACGAAGATCATGGCATCCGGTCCCATCACTTCATGGGAAATAGATGGGGAAACAGTAGAAACAGTGTCAGACTTTATTTTTGGGGGCTCCAAAATCACTGCAGACGGTGATTGCAGTCATGAAATTAAAAGATGCTTACTCCTTGGAAGGAAAGTTATGGCCAACCTAGATAGCATATTCAAAAGCAGAGACATTACTTTGCCAACAAAGGTCCGTCTAGTCAAGGCTATGGTTTTTCCAGTGGTCATGTATGGATGTGAGAGTTGGACTGTGAAGAAAGCTGAGTGCGGAAGAATTGATGCTTTTGAACTGTGGTGTTGGAGAAGACTCTTGAGAGTCCCTTGGACTGGAAGGAGATCCAACCAGTCCGTTCTAAAGGAGATCAGCCCTGGGTGTTCTTTTGAAGGAATGATGCTAAAGCTGAAACTCCAGTACTTTGGCCACCTCATGCGAAGAGTTGACTCATTGGAAAAGACTCTGATGCTGGGAGGGATTGGGGGCAGGAGGAGAAGGGGACGACAGAGGATGAGATGGCTGGATGGCATCACTGACTCAGTGGACGTGAGTCTGGGTGAACTCCGGGAGTTGGTGATGGACAGGGAGGCCTGACATGCTGCGATTCATGGGGTCACAAAGAGTCGGACACGACTGAGTGACTGAACTGAACTGAACTGAACTGACTGCTATAACAAATGGCCACAAACACAATGGCTAAAACAATAGAAATGTGTTGTCTTGCTTTTCTGGAAGTAAGGAATCCTAAAATCAGGTGTTGGCAGGGCTGAGTGTTTTTCAAAAGGCATGAGGGAAGAATCTGTTTCCTGGCCTTTCCTAGTTTCTGGAGGCGCCTGCATGCCTTGGCTCCTGGCTCCTTCCCTATCTTCACGGCCAGCAGGACAGCATCTTCCAGTGTTTTCTTCCTGACGCTGCCTCTCCTGCCCTCCTCTTATAAAGAAGCTTGTAACTGCACTGGTACCAGCCATGTAACCCAAGACAATTTCTCCATCTCAAAATCCTTAACTTGATCACATGTGCTGTCCCTTTTACCATATAAGATAACACATTCACGGGGTCCAGGGGAAGGCCTGGCCATCTTTGGAGAATCATCATTTGATCAACTATAGCTAACTCCCTTCATCAGCTCCAAATCTCTAAGACAGTCCTCAAGGGACAGAAAAAACATTGACCTACCGCCTCTCCACATCAAATGTCTCCATGTGAACCTTCTCAGGCAACATAAAAGCTTACCCATCGTGTCTATTTCTACTGTATATTCAGACAGACTTCCTCCAATGGGTTTTTTAAGGAAGTTAAAGTCTCATTAACTCCCTTAGGGACTTCCATGGTGATCCAATGGATAAGAATCCATCTACCAATGCAGGGAACATAGGTTTGATCCCTGGCCCAGGAAGATCCCACATGTCACTAGCAACTAAGCCCGTGCACCACAACTACGAAGCCAACGCACCTAGAGCCTGTGTTCCACAAGCCACCGTCATGAGAAGCCTGCGCATCGCAACTAGAGAATAGCCCTCGCTCGCCACAACTAGAGAAAGCCCACATGCAGCAATGAATGTGGTTCATTCATTCACCCAGTGAACAACACAGTCAAAAATAATTAATTTAAAATATAATCAAGGAAACCTAAGTAAAGTTAACCTGTGTCTGAGACTTAGAAGCCAACTCTGATGCATGTGTCTGAATAAAGGGCACCCCACTTTAAAAAATACAAAAACCTCCTTAACCCCAGTCTTCCCTTAGCCATCACCCTTCCTATGTCTCTCCTCCACTTCTTACTTCTCATCAAACTTCTGAAAGGTGACTAAACCAGTCACCTCCATTCTAATGAGGTTCTTATTTCATTACTCTTCTTCAGGATTTCTCAACTCCCATCTATTGACAAGCGAGGCCACACCACTCTTTGTTGTAGGAGGCTGCCCTGTGTATTATCAAAGGTTTAGCAACATCCCCGGCTTCCCTGGTAGCTCAGACAGTAAAGAATCTGCCTGCAATGCAGGAGACCCAGGTTCGATCCCTGGGTCGGGAAGATCCCTTGGAGAAGGAAATGGCAATCCACTTTAGTATTCTTGTCTGGAGAATCCCATGAACAGAGGAGCCCGGTGGGCTACAATCCATGGGGTTGCAAAGAGTCGGACACAACTGAGTGACTTTCATTTTCGCTGGCCTCTTCCTTCTAGATCCCAAGTTGTGATGGCCAAAAAAATGTCTCCAGATATTTACAAATATCCCAGAAAGGGGTCAGGAGGTATAAATTGCCCCAGGTTGGCAACCGTGGTCTTATAGTATCAGCTCTTGCTAAAATCACCAGTGACTTCCCCGGCACTAAGTCCAGTGGGTACTTTTGAGCCCTTCCCTCGCTTGGCTTCTCAGCCCAGTTGGACATTGCTGGACATTCTGGCCATCCCACCTCTCAGGCGGCTCTTGCTGTGTCTCCCGTGCAGATCAAGCTCCCCTTCTGGACCATTCACTGTTGAAGTTCCTCAAAGCTTAGTCCGTAGGCTTCTCCACCTCCCACTCAGCCCATTCTCCCTGGGCGCTGCCCTCCAGCCCTCTGGCCCCACTGACCGCTTAGGCACAGGTGACTCATGAAGTGACATTTCCAGACCTCCTTTCCAAAATCCCAACCCATAATCTAACTTCCTAGTTGATATCACCACTTGGATGTCTTGACATCACTCCAAGCTCAACAAGCCCCAAAACCAAAATCAGGATCTTCCCCTCAACCCAGTCTCCTTCTGGTATTCCCCATTTCTCACACAAAGACACCATTCCTGACCTGGAGGCAGAAGAACACCGCAGGAGTTGTTCTTGATACTTCCCTCTCCCTTACTTAGGCCAGTCTCTTCCCAAGTCAGACCTCCCTTACCTTTGAAATATTCACAAAGCAGTTCACTTGTTTCTATGTCTCTGCCCCACCCAAGCCCAAGCCTCCACCATCACTGACTTAGAGAATGACCACATCCCTCTGACTGGGGTGCAGATGCTCATTCTTTTATTTATTTATTTATCTATTTATTGGCCACAATGCTCAATATGTGGGATCTTAATTCCCTGACCAGGGATTGAACTCAGGCCCCCCTGCATTGGAAGGCAGAATCTTAACCACTGGACCACCAGGGAAGTCCCCTGGATGTCCATTCTTGACCAATGCCCCTACCCCATCAGTTCTCCAGCCTGCAGTCAAACTCACCTTTTTAAAACATAAATGAAAGTTCCTCATTGTTCTTAAAATGGAGAACAGAAGTCCCAATCTGGCCTGCTGGGATCTCTATGGCCATGTCTGTCTCTTCCAGATCCCTGGGTGTGTGGCACTCCAAGCACAGTGGCCTTCCAGGTGGGCATACACGCCTTGGTCTCTCTTGCCACAGGACTGTTGCTCATACTGCCCCGTCCATCCTGACAGTCCTCAGGATCATCACCCGGTAGGAATTCTCTTCCTTCAATCACAGCTCAGCTATTTGGAAGCCTTTCCTGACTTCTGGCCACATCAAATCCCTTTGTGGATCACTTTTCTCCTAGCCTCCCTGTCTCTTCATCACCTTTCAGAGTCGTCATTTTACATTTACTTATCTTATTCTTTAGTTCATCTTCCCACAGTAAACTCAATGAGGGCAACACTGATGTCTGATCTGGCCCCCCACTGTGTCCCCAGAGTCAGCCCAGTGCTTGGAACAAAGGAGACCCTCATAAATGGTTAAGGAATGATTTTCCTACTTGTCCCATGTCCCCCTCATCTCTGTCCAAGTTTGATGCCTGAAATTCATCTTTGATCACCCTTCCTTTTCAAATCTGAAAATCCCTCTTCTTCATCTTTACATCCTGTCCATCAACAAATCTTAGGAATTTTCCTCTTTAAATCTCTCTCAAACGTCCCCACCTCTAGCACCTGAATTTAAGCTGCTATCTTTCCTTATGTGAATCTCCACTCCAGCCTTTGACCCAGAATCCCACTTCTCCATTCTGCAACCTTCCAGGTCACACTTCCGTCTGAAATGTTCCGATGGCTTACCTGGCCCGCAGGATGAAGGGCGTACTTTCACGGTCTATGGAACACAGCGTGATCTGGCCCCATCTCCCTCCCTGGCCGATTCTTGCCTCTCTGCCTCTCAGGCTCAGTGCTGCTGTCCTACCAGGCTTCCTGGGGTCCCTCTCTCTCAGCTCTTCTGTCTACAGGGAGCAATTTTTCATCCCCCTGTGACTAACTGCTACTCATTCTTTAAGTCTCAGATCAGAGAAACTCTTGCCCAAACCCCTTAAGTAGGCCAAGAACAATAACAGCAATAGCTGATATTCACTGCACGCTTGCTAGAGGCGAGCACAATTCTAAGAACTCTGCAGCATCGACGCATTTCATCTTCACCATCAGCTACGATTATCCTGTCGCAGAGAGGTTCAATGACTGGTCCAAGGTCACATTAGATAGTAACTAGCAAACCTGGCTGACATAATGAACGCGGGCTCCAGGCCCCAAATTCCAGAGCACTGTGAACGCTGCCATCTCCCTAGAGCATCTTGTATTCTCTCTTAAGCTGCAACTGTTGTATGTGAATGTATTTGTTCACTGCCCGCTCTCCCCACCAGACGGTCCACTCACGGAGGGCAGAGACTGTGCCTGTCTTGTTGGAGGCTTTACCTCCAGCTCTGGATTTTACTGCTTTTTTAGCTGAATGTCATGCTCTGCCCCAGCCCCAGGTATCCACTCCAGAGGAGGGCTTGGGGAAACCCTTTGTAAATGTCATACAATGGTCCTCCAGACGCACACAGGAGGATTCAGGGAGAAATCGCTCCACTGACGATTCTGCAGACTACTGACAGAGGCGGCTCCTCCGAATGGCCCTCAGTCACCAAGGGTCACAGGGGCAAAGGGACAGCAAGATCCATCATCCACTTGTCCAGCAGTGATGGCAGAAAAGCTCTGGGACCAGCCTGGGCCAGCATATGGCTCCCCCTGCTGGTTTCCTTCCACGTTCGCGGCACCCTTTACCGAGGCACGGCCCAGGAGACACTCACCAGCCACGAGAAGAAGCCAGCTGATTTGTCCTGGGTGGAGATCTGCCCCTCATAGGGGCCGAAGATGCGGCCCTTGGGGATGACCTCATTTATGCAACGCACGTCATTCTCCCCACTGGCTTCCTTGACCACCTCCATGCCCTGGGGGATGGTGAGGGCGGCCCGGTCTGGGATGCCCACGGGCACCGGTGTGTCAGACACAAACACTGGGGGACCGTGGTTCGGGCACTCATCCACAAAGTATTCCTGGCAGGACTCACAGACTGCAGGGACAGAAAGAGGAAAGAGCGCTTCAGTTGTTGCAGGGGGAGAGAGCCCCATGAGGTGGCTGAGGGGCTGATGAGAAACCCACCCTGAGCACAGCGTAGACCAGTGGCAAGCACACAGCGTGAGACTCACGAGTCCCAGCCCTGGCTCCACCCCCAGAGCCACAGGCCCCTGCATCTTCAGTAGCGATACCCCACCCCCCTCCCTGGCGACTCAAGGGGCACATCTGCCAATGCCAAGGAAGCCACTAGCCCCCTTTGTTTCAAATTTGAAACAACAGAAGAAAGCCCATGACTGGAGTCAGATGGGTGTGCATCTGTGAGCTGGGGGAGCTGAGCCAGGAGGTCCTTAACCCTCACCAAACCTACCAGTGTCCTCCCCTGGAGAATGGGACCAAATAATAGACACCTCAGCGGCTAAGGGTGAGGATTCACTGAGGCCTGGACCTGTGTCTTATGTACACAATAGGTGAGTGCCTATCGTCAGAGTTGCCTCTGCAAATCCCCTAAGCAGAGATGGGGTGGGGGTGGGGGTGATGGTCAGCGTGGCCAGGAATAGCCCCAAGCTCCACTTACACCAGAAGTCCACTTGCTGGAAGCTTTTGGGCATGATGAGGTCACGTTTTCCCTTCAGTTTCCTGGGCTCCACTTCCATGACCGAGGGGTCTGATCTCCTAGAGCTGGCCAGGACAGGGGCCAGTAGAGAAAGCACAAAGCCATCAGAGTGAGAGGCTGGTGGGCAGAGAAGCCAAGAACTTGGCCCAAAGGCCACAAGGATGGGGCAGGTAGAGGAACCCCAGGCAGCCTGCTTGTCTGATGCAGCAGATAGTAGAAAGATAGGGGTCCTGAGACCTGGGTTCAGGCCTTCTTGGGTCACTGCTTGGGTTTTTCTAGAGCCCGTGCCCACCCCTGGTCCTAGGAGTTGCCCAGAGGAGGGCAAGAGAGAGCTCTCTTCCCAGGGTCTCCAATCAAGCCCGCCGGGCGATGCCCCCCTTCTCCCTCGCCTGCCCCCACCCTGGGGCCTCACCAGGGTTGGCCATACTCCTGATCCCGGAGCGGAGAGCAGACCTCCGTCTTCACCACTGTCACCATCTCCCCCACCGCCGCCGTGCTCTGTGCCAGGCACTCCTTCATGTTCTCAGTCATTCTGTCCTGGGGGCGCGAAGGCGGGACCAGCGCAGGAAGAGGATCAAAGAGACAGGGGAAGAGGGGTGAGTGGCGAGAGGGCAAGCGGGGGTCCCATGGAGTCTGGTTACCCTCCCTGCCATCCCTAGAGGAAGCGCTTGAGAACACAGACAACAAAAACAGCTGTAGCTGGGCCAAGAGGAAATGCCATTTCTACCCCGGGCTGGTCCTGGGGACGACTGGAGCCACCAGCCCCATGGGGTCAGGGGCCGGGAGGAGCTCAGGCCAGGAGGCAGGGCTTCGAAGCACAGCGTGGACCCCAAGCCCAGAGGGCAAAGGGTATGAGGGACCCATAGGAGCCTCCGCACAAAACTTTGCAGCGTGGGGAAACAGGGCGGGGATCCGCTCAAGTCCAGCGGGGGCCAAAGCGGGGCAGGCAGATGAAATGGGCCCCGAGCGCCTGGCTGCAGAGCCCCTCACCCAGGGCTGCCAGGGAATGCAGCCAGGCACGCTTTGCCAGCTCAGAGCAGGTACAGGCGGGGCCTGGTTTGGGGGGGGGGGTCCCCGCGTGGGCGGCCCTGACTCCAAGCCCCACCCAGCTCTCTCTAGGGGAGTCTCCCTAGCCCGCAGCTTACCGCCCTCCTCCACCACCGCGCTGGGCTTCAGCCCCTCCCTTGGCACCCCAGGGTCCTCATGCCAAGCCCGGGGACACTCTTCGGGTCAGGGCAGCGCTCAGCTCGGGCTGCGAGCGCGCTCGGCCCCGGGACTGGGCGAGCAGCGTGTGTGACTCACTACCCGGGGCCCCGCTGGCCACACCCCTGCTCCTCTGCTAATCAGCCCCCTGCTCCCCACCGGGGCCCCAAAGCCGCCGGCAGCGGGGAGGGGTGTGGGGAGACGTGCCGGCCTGCCCCCTTCTCCGAGCCGGCAGGGACGTGTTGGGGGGGGCCGCGGGGAGGGGGGCGCGGGCGGCCCGGGTCCGGCCGAACCGCCCCGCCCCAGCCTCCCCCCACCACCCCCGGTCCCCCGGGCACCCCCGCCCCCGGAGCTCGCGGGTCGTCCCCGCCACGGGTCCGGCGGGGAAAGTGTGAGACGCTGCGATTCGGCCCGCGCGGCGCACCGGCCGGGCGCAGGGGCGGCGCTGGGGACCGGGAAGGGCGCGGGCTCGCCCTCCGCCGCCTCTCACCAACCTTCGCGGCGGGGCGCTCCCGGGCCGGCCCGGCCCTGCCCGGCGCCCGCCCCCCGCCCGCCCGCCGGGCCCGGCATTCCTTGCGGGGGCATGTGGCTTCTTGCCGGCCCCGGGGGCACGTAGCTGGCTGGCGGCCGGGAGGGGGGCGCGCGGGGAGAGGGAGGAAGCGGGCGCTCGGGAGGGCCCCCCCCACCCCCCGCCTGGGAGGGATTCCAGCCCCTCTCGCGGGGCTCGGCCCCCACGCGGGCTGGGGGGCGCCCCGCGGGGCGTCTGGGTAGGACGAGAGCGCCGGGGAGGCTGGGCCCCGTGGCCCGCCGCGGGTCCCCCCCACCCCCACCCCCAGCCCCCGCAGCCCACTCTGCACGGCCTACGGCGGGGCCAGAGCGAAGTCGCCGACACTCAAGTTGCCAGCCACGCACCGCAAGCCCGCCCCTTCCCCACCTGCGCGGCCTCGGGTGGCGACCCGCATCTGCGAAGGGCCTCACGCCAGGATCTTGGCTGGCCAACCAAATGGCCCCCAGCCGCCAGTGATGGTGGCAGGGGTTGGGGTGGGGAGGTGGGGCGGTGGTCACCGAGGCAGGAACCTGGGGCTGGAAGTGTGTCAAGTGACTCCCCCAAGGTCACACAAGCCATTCGTGGTGACGTCCTCACTGGAGCCTGGGGCCTCCTCTGAGTTAATTGGAAACAGGAGGACCCCCAAAGGTAAACGTCTTGTCTGGACTGGTTCACTTCTATGCCACAACCTCAGCCCATTCTTCCAGAAGGATCATTGAAATCACCAATCCCGGGTGGGTTCTGGACTGCAGGGTGAACCCAATGGAATTTTAAGGGATCCCTGAATACCCCTGCTCTGAGGCTCACTTCTCAACTGGATGGACAACATTCACACACAACACATTCTGAGCCAGTTAGTCTAGAGTTGAGGAGTCTGGGCCCCCAGCATCCACCGCTGCTGCTGCTGCTAAGTCACTTCAGTCGTGTCCGACTCTGTGTGACCCCATAGACGGCAGCCCACCAGGCTCCCGTCCCTGGGATTCTCCAGGCAAGAACACTGGAGTGGGTTGCCATTTCCAATGCATGAAAGTGAAAGTGAAGTCGCTCAGCCGAGCCCAACTCTTAGAGACCCCATGGACTGCAGCCTACCAGGCTCCTCCATCCATGGGATTTTCCAGGTAAGAGTACTGGAGTGGGGTGCCATTGCCTTCTCTGCTGCCTGTGTTCAAACCCCTGTGACTGGCTGTGGGACCCTGAGCAGGTGTTAAGGACTCAATGTTCTTCAATGTGCCTATATTTGGAGAGAGGGCCTATAAGGAGGTGATAAGTTTAAATGAGATCATATGGATGGGGCCCCAATCTAATAGGGTTGGTGCCCTTTAAGAAGAGGAAGAGACACCAGAGTGCTCTTCCTCTTGCTCCCTCCTGCTCTCTCTCTGCACCAGGTAAGGGCAGTGGGAAGGTAACTGTCTGCAAGCCAAGAAGAGAGCCTTCACCAGGAACCAAATGAGCCAGCACCTAGATCTTGGACTTCCCAGTCTCCTGAACTGTGAGAAATAAATTTTGCTGTTTAAGACACCCAGTTTATGAGATTTTGTTATGACAGCCCAAGCTAAGACAGTGGGCTTTCTAACTTCTCTGTGCTCCCATTTCTTCATCAGGAAAATGTGGCAAGTATTAGGTTCTATCAGACATCTCTGTGTTTAATGGACAGAGATGAAATTGGAGGGATCCGGTCACTATCTCTGCACATCAACTGAAGAAAGCTCGTTGGGCAGGTGGGTATGAGTGATGTCATGAAGGAGTGCCCTTGAATTCTTTCCAATGGATTGGATTTAAATCAGTCATTTGCAAACTCTAGCACTCTATTAGGAACTGACTGGTGGGGACCATTTTGCATTGAGCACTCCTATTCTCGCCCCTCTGCCCACCCCCAGCTACACCTGTACACCATCCTCCACCTGTACCCCATGCTCCACCTTGCCAGGGAGCCTGTGAACTTGCTTTGTATTCCATCTGCATTTCACCTGGAAAACTCCTACCTATCCTTCAGCTCTCACTGCCACCCCCCATAATATCCTCTCTAGCCCTATGTCCCTTTCCTCATGGCCCCTGTCATCCTTAGAACAGTCTCTTTTTAACATGATTGTTTGATTGTTATCTGTTTCCCATAATAGATTAGAAGCTCGCCAAGGGCAGAGTGCAGGCCTTTTTGCTCACCACTGAATGGTCAGCACTTGTAACAGTGTCTGACATCCCGGCAGAAATAAGTGAAAGACAAGCAAGACACTAGAAAATAAATGTTAAGGAAGCTCTCATTCTCAGGGTCATGCACTTGCAGGATTGGTACCTGAGAGTGAGTGCCTCCTTAAATTTTACCCTTGCTTTCCTTACCTGGTCTCAGCCTGGCCTAGCAACACAGCGTATTCTCAATAAATATTTGTCTAGGGAATAAATGGACAAATGAAACATGTCATAACTCACCCTACCTCCACTAACATGTCCTTCTGTCCCCATTGAGAATCTCAACCCTATAAGAGATGTCAAGGGGGTGACAGGGTAGGTGGGTTATTGTTTTGAACCCTCTTCTTGGGGCACTTTCTCATGACCTCTACTAGACAAGGTGGGTGAGGCTGGTATCTAGAGGCAGTGAGAGAAAGTGAGAGTGTGAGGGAATTAGATTCCTGAGGCCTGGAGCTTGGATTTGATAAGTGTAAAGCACAAACTGTGCAACCACAGGCACGTGACTTCAATGCTCCAAGCCTTAGTGTCTTCCTTGCTGCTGCTAAGTCACTTCAGTAGTGTCCGACTGTGCAACCCCATGGACGGCAGCCTACCAGGCTCCCCCATCCCTGGGATTCTCCAGGCAAGAACACTGGAGTGGGTTGCCATTTCCTTCTCCAGTGCATGAAAGTGAAAAGTGAAAGTGAAGTTGCTCAGTCATGTCTGACTCTCAGCGACCCCATGGACTGCAGCCTACCAGTCTCCTCCATCCATGGGATTTTCCAGGCAAGAGTATTGGAGTGGGGTGCCATTGCCTTCTCCGAGTGTCTTCCTTGGCGAAATGGAAATAATCAAAATTGCCCAGAGAAATCAATGAGACAAAGACGGGGTCAGAGCCCTGGAAAGAGCCAAGTGCTGAGGGTTTATAAGAGATGTTAACAGTAAACTCCAGCTACTCCACGTTCAAGGTCAAGAGGGGTGGTGGTGAGGAGATTCCCCTCGTCCAAGGTAAGAGAAACCCAAGTAAGACGGTAGGTGTTGCAAGAGGGCATCAGAGGGCAGACACACTGAAACCATACTCACAGAAAACTAGTCAATCTAATCACACTAGGACCACAGCTTTGTCTAACTCAATGAAACTAAGCCATGCCCTGTGGGACCACCCAAGATGGGTGGGTCATGGTGGAGAGGTCTGACAGAATGTGGTCCACTGGAGAAGGGAATGGCAAACCACTTCAGTATTCTTGTCTTGAAAACCCCATGAACAGTATGAAAAGGCAAAATGATAGGATACTGAAAGAGGAACTCCCCAGGTCAGTAGGTGCCCATTATGCTACTGGAGATCAGTGGAGAAATAACTCCAGAAAGAATGAAGGGATGGAGCCAAAGCAAAAACAATACCCAGCTGTGGATGTGACTGGTGATAGAAGCAAGGTCAGATGCTGTAAAGAGCAATATTACATAGGAACCTGGAATGTTAGGTCCATGAATCAAGGCAAATTGGAAGTGGTCAAACAGGAGATGGCAAGAGTGAACGTCGACTTCTAGGAATCACCAAACTAAAATGGACTGGAATGGGTGAATTTAAATCAGATGACCATTATATCTACTACTGTGGGCAGGAATCCCTCAGAAGAAATGGAGTAGCCATCATGGTCAACAAAAGAGTCTGAAATGCAGTACTTGGATGCAATCTCAAAAACGACAGAATGATCTCTGTTCATTTCCAAGGTAAACCATTCAATATCACAGTAATCCAAGTCTATGCCCCAACCAGTAACGCTTAAGCTGAAGTTGAACAGTTCTATGAAGACCTACAAGACCTTTTAGAACTAACACCCAAAAAAGATGTCCTTTTCATTATAGGGGACTGGAATGCAAAAGTAGGAAATCAAGAAACACCTGGAGTAACAGGCAAATTTGGCCTTGGAATACAGAATGAAGCAGGGCAAAGGCTAACAGAATTTTGCCAAGAGAATGCACTGGTCATAACACACACCCTCTTCCAACAACACAAGAGAAGACTCTACACATGGACATCACCAGATGGTCAACACCAAAATCAGATTGATTATATTCTTTGCAGCCAAAGATGGAAAGCTCTATACGGTCAGCAAAAACAAGACCAGGAGCTGACTGTGGCTCAGATCATGAGCTACTTATTGCCAAATTCAGACTGAAATTGAAGAAAGTAGGGAAAACCACTAGACCATTCAGGTATGACCTAAATCAAATCCCTTATGATTATACAGTGGAAGTGAGAAATAGATTTAAGGGCCTAGATCTGATAGATAAAGTGCCTGATGAACTATGGACGGAGGTTCGTGACATTATACAGGAGACAGGGATCGAGACCATCCCCATGGAAAAGGAATGCAAAAAAGCAAAATGGCTGTCTGGTGAGGCCTTACATATAGCTGTGAAAAGAAGAGAAGTGAAAAGCAAAGGAGAAAAGGAAAGATATAAGCATCTGAATGCAGAGTTCCAAAGAATAGCAAGAAGAGATAAGAAAGCCTTCCTCAGCGATCAATGCAAAGAAATAGAGGAAAACAACAGAATGGGAAAGACTAGAGATCTCTTCAAGAAAATTAGAGATACCAAGGGAACATTTCATGCAAAGATGGGCTTGATAAAGGACAGAAATGGTATGGACCTAACAGAAAAAGAAGATATTAGGAAGAGGTGGCAGGAATACACAGGAGAGCTGTACAAAAAAGATCTTCATGACTCAGAAAATCACGATGGTGTGATCACTGACCTAGAGCCAGACATCCTGGAATGTGAAGTCAAGTGGGCCTTAGAAAGCATCACTACGAACAAAGCTAGTGGAGGTGATGGAATTCCAGTTGAGCTATTTCAAATCCTGAAAGATGATGCTGTGAAAGTGCAGCACTCAATATGCCAGCAAATTTGGAAAACTCAGCAGTGGCCACAGGACTGGAAAAGGTCAGTTTTCATTCCAATCCCAAAGAAAGGCAATGCCAAAGAATGCTCAAACTTCTGCACAATTGCACTCATCTCACACGCTAGTAATCAGATCAGATCAGATCAGTTGCTCAGTCGTGTCCGACTCTCTGCGACCCCATGAATCGCAGCACGCCAGGCCTCCCTGTCCATCACCAACTCCCGGAGTTCACCCAGACTCACATCCACTGAGTCAGTGATGCCATCCAGCCATCTCATCCTCTGTCGTCCCCTTCTCCTCCTGCCCCCAATCCCTCCCAGCATCAGAGTCTTTTCCAATGAGTCAACTCTTCGCATGAGGTGGCCAAAGTACTGGAGTTTCAGCTTTAGCATCATTCCTTCCAAAGAACTGATCTTCCAAAGAACCCAGGACTGATCTCCTTCAGAATGGTCTGGTTGGATCTCCTTGCAGTCCAAGGGACTCTCAAGAGTCTTCTCCAACACCACACTTCAAAAGCATCAATTCTTCAGTGCTCAGCCTTCTTCACAGTCCAACTCTCACATCCATACATGACCACAGGAAAAACCATAGCCTTGACTAGACGGACCTTTGTTGGCAAAGTAATGTCTCTGCTTTTGAATATGCTATCTAGGTTGGTCGTAACTTTCCTTCCAAGGAGTAAGCGTCTTTTAATTTCATGGCTGCAGTCACCATCTGCAGTGATTTTGGAGCCCAGAAAAATAAAGTCTGACACTGTTTCCACTGTTTTCCCATCTATTTCCCATGAAGTGATGGGACCAGATGCCGTGATCTTCGTTTTCTGAATGTTGAGCTTTAAGCCAACTTTTTCACTCTCCTCTTTCACTTTCATCAAGAGGCTTTTTAGTTCCTCTTCACTTTCTGCCATAAAGGTGGTGTCATCTGCATATCTGAGGTGATTTATATTTCTCCTGGCAATCTTGATTCCAGCTTGTGCTTCTCCCAGCCCAGTGTTTCTCATGATGTACTCTGCATAGAAGTTAAATAAAGAGGGTGACAATATACAGCCTTGACGTACTCCTTTTCCGATTTGGAACCAGTCTGTTGTTCCATGTCCAGTTCTAACTGTTGCTTCCTGACCTGCATACAGATTTCTCAAGAGGCAGATCAGGTGGTCTGGTATTCCCATCTCTTGAAGAAATTTCCACAGTTGATTGTGATCCACACAGTCAAAGGCTTTGGCATAGTCAATAAAGCAGAAATAGATGTTTTTTCTGGAACTCTCTTGCTTTTTCCATGATGCAGCGGATGTTGGCAATTTGATCTCTGGTTCATCTGTCTTTTCTAAAACCAGCTTGAACATCAGGAAGTTCACGGTTCACATATTGCTGAAGCCTGGCTTGGAGAATTTTGAGGATTACTTTACTAGTGTGTGAGATGAGTGCAATTGTGCAGTAGTTTGAGCATTCTTTGGCACTGCCTCACACTAGTAAAGTAATGCTCAAAATTCTCCAAGCCAGGCTTCAGCAATATGTGAACCATGAACTTCCAGATGTTTAAGCTGGTTTTAGAAAAGGCAGAGAAACCAGAGATCAAATTGCCAACATCCGCTGGATCATCGAAAAAGCAAGAGAGTTCCAGAAAAACATCTATTTCTGCTTTATTGACTATGCCAAAGCCTTTGACTGTGTAGATCACAATCAACTGTGGAAAATTCTTCAAGAGATGAGAATACCAGACCACCTGATCTGCCTCTTGAGAAATCTGTATGCAGGTCAGGAAGCAACAGTTAGAACTGGACATGGAACAACAGACTGGTTCCAAATCGGAAAAGGAGTACGTCAAGGCTGTATATTGTCACCCTGCTTATTTAACTTCTATGCAGAGTACATCATGAGAAACACTGGGCTGGGAGAAGCACAAGCTGGAATCAAGATTGCCAGGAGAAATATAAATCACCTCAGATATGCAGATGACACCACCCTTATGGCAGAAAGTGAAGAGGAACTAAAAAGCCTCTTGATGAAAGTGAAAGAGGAGAGTGAAAAAGTTGGCTTAAAGCTCAACGTTCAGAAAACAAAGATCATGGCATCTGGTCCCACCACTTCATGGGAAATAGGTGGGGAAACAGTGGAAACAGTGACAGACTTTATCTTTTTGGGCTCCAAAATCACTGCAGATGGTGACTGCAGCCATGAAATTAAAAGACGCTTACTCCTTGGAAGGAAAGTTATGACCAACCCAGATAGCATATTCAAAAGCAGAGACATTACTTTGCCAACAAAGGTCCGTCTAGTCAAGGCTATGGTTTTTCCTGTGGTCATGTGGATGCGAGAGGTGGACTGTGAAGAAAGCTGAGCGCCGAAGAATTGATGCTTTTGAAGTGTGGTGTTGGAGAAGACTCTTGAGAGTCCCTTGGACTGCAAGGAGATCCAACCAGTCCGTTCTGAAGGAGACCAGCCCTGGGTGTTCTTTGGAAGGAATGATGCTAAAGCTGAAACTCCAGTACTTTGGCCACCTCATGCGAAGAGTTGACTCATTGGAAAAGACTCTGATGCTGGGAGGGATTGGGGGCAGGAGGAGAAGGGGACGACAGAGGATGAGATGGCTGGATGGCATCACTGACTCAGTGGACGTGAGTCTGGGTGAACTCCGGGAGTTGGTGATGGACAGGGAGGCCTGGCGTGCTGCGATTCATGGGGTCGCAGAGAGTCGGACACGACTGAGTGACTGAACTGAACTGAACTGAACAGTAAACTGGCTGCCGGAGGCAAGGGAGTGAGCAGGAAGAGGGAGGAGACAGGGGAGGGAGGTTATAGAGACAAAGGGGGAAAGGAGAGGAGGGAGAAGTAGGCAACAATAAGAGAATGAAGGCTGGAGGGGAAGAGGGAGAGGAGAGGAAATCAGAGAAAAAAAGATGGAAAGAGAGAGAGAGAGAGACCAAGAGAGAGATGGAGGGAAAGGGCCCACAGACAGTTCTGTAAGTCTGAAATGGCCCTGCGGAGACCATCCTCTTATGAGAAAAGCATTCATTTGAATCTCAAAGTGAGATGTCTATGGACCACTTCCTTTCAGGTCTTATTTTTCATTTATATCCCACCTTCATCCCATTCTTTTTAAAAAAAAAAATTGTGATTATTTATAACATAAACCCATACTCAACAGGACAACTGAACAACCAGAGACCTCATGGAGAAGGAGTGATGCTAGTTATACCCAGAATCTGTTGTAAGATGGTTGGTGATCTAGTTTTCCATTCAGTTCTGAGCCTCCTGGCAGCAAAGGCAAAAGGGGAAACACAATGGGTTACATAACACTCACTACTGATACCTACTGACTAACTACACAATTCAGTTTTCCTCGTTCTTGGAGGGGTCCAGCTCCCTGGAGAATCGGAATCAAGCCTCACTTATGTGACTGACGTGTATTACAATCCTCTGTGTCTGTAACAAAGGCCATGGGGGCAGGGAGGGAGAAGACGGGATATGACAGGACTGAATGGACTTCCTTGGGAAGAGAGGGAAAGCACAGGCGTATGTCCTTCACTGGGTCCATGTCAGCAGGCACTGTAAGGCCGGAGCCAGGTGAAGCTCCAGCAACTGTTTCTGAGGACTGTTCTGGCTCTGTTTGCCTGGGGAGGGACCTGGGGGAGGGGTGGTCGGCAGGCCTCGTGGAGGACTCCCAAGCTGCTGGCAATGCTCCCTCTCAGCTGGCTCCTCGGAGTCTGCACACACGGAGATTAGGCATGTTGCAAACCCAGCAATGAGATGCAGGCCCAAGAGGAGGGGGCAGAATGCAGCTCAGGAGCCTGCAGCTCCGTTTTCACCCTTGGCAGGATGCCAAGGGCCTGGAATGCCCGGCAGCAAGTGTGGCCAGAGGGACTGGGAGTCTGTACCCACTGGGGTACCTTAGAGGCTAGCACCATGAGACTCTGGCAGGCCTTGCACCCCTGAAGCATCCCGCATTGTCTCCTCTGATGACAAAGGGATGTGTGGTAAGGGGGCTACCCGAGGCACACGGTGACGTGGGCTGGGTCCCAAGCCCTGGGTCTCAGTCCTGACTGTGCCATAAACTTTCTAGGGGTCCCTGAGCGAGGTCCTGCCTGGCCCTGAGTCTCAGTTTCCTCCTCCTGAAAAATAAAAGGTCTGACATGGTTCTTAACAGTAGACCATGGAGGGTAAGCAGGAAAAAGCATGAAATTATTACAGGGAGTTGTTGGATGTAAATGTCCAGCAAGCACTGCCTATAGAAAAAATAAATTATACACCTAGCGCTTATACATCAGATGAATTTGCATATGTATTAATATGTAGATACTCTTGTGATGAACACAAGGTAAATTTATTTAAAAGTGTTATTGACTCACAGAAGCTCTGCCACCACATGTGTTGTTACTCAGTTGATACCAGCACAGCCATTCACAAGCTGTGTAACCTTGAGAAAATTCCCTACCCACTCCTGCCTCTGTTTCCCCATCTGTCCAATGGGACAGGTATCAGATCCTATCTCACAGGGCTGTTTTACATAGCACAGTGCCTGGCATAGAATAAGTACTCTATACATATTCTTCTTATCCATTTTATTCATTGTTTTAAAAGCGTAGCACACATTAGGTATGGGGCTTCTCCAGTGGTTCAGCAGTAAAGAATCTGCCTGCAATGCAGAAGATGCGGCTGGAGCCGCGGGTTTGATCCCTGGATCAGGAAGATCCCCTGGAGAAGGAAATGGCAACCCACTCCAGTATTCTTGCCTGGAAAATCCCATGGACAGAGGAGACTGGTGGGCTACAGTCCATGGAGTCCCAAAGAGTTGGACATGACTTAACGATTAAATGAAAAAAAAAACTAGCCACAGCACATTAGGTGGTGATGTTGGTGACATTTTTTGACATTAAAAGAGGGCCTTTACAAGCAGTCAATACCCTTAATAGAAAAACACTTTTAATAAACCTATGCTATAAAGATGATTATTCCAATAGAAAAAAATGGAAAAGTTGTAAAAGAAAGAAAAAAAAAAAGACAAATGGTCAGTATGCTTTATGGAAAACCACAAAACTTTAATACTCAATAAATATAAATTAAAACAAATAAATATCATCTCTCCTTTATTAAACTGGCAAAGATTAAAAATCTCAATACCAATCAGAGTTGGCAAGTATGTGGGGAAATACCCCACATACTCTAGCAGCTGGAATAGAAACTGATGTACCCTTTCTGCAGGGCAATTTGGCAGTGCCTTGAAACGAGCAAAACCTTTGTAGGAGCAATCTCAAATTGAATAATTTATCTAAAGGACATGATTAAGCTGTGTGCAAAGATTTACCCACAAGGCTGTCCTCTGCAACACTATTTTTAGTAGTAAAAAAAAAAAAAAAAAAGGAAATAACTTAAACCTCAAACACAGAAGTTAATACACAACATACAAGGAAATATTAGCAACTAACAACGCTTGAGAAGAATACTTATTGACATGGAAACACATGCTCAATATACTGTTAAAAGAAAAATGAAAGTTATGAAGTGAAAGAAGCGAGTCGGAAAAAGCTACATCTTGTATGATTCCAACTTATGACATTCTGGAAAAGGCAAAACTTGGAGACAGCAAAAAGATCCATGGTTGCCAGGGGTTGGAGGGTGGGAGGGGTGAATAAGTAGAGCACAGAGGATTTTTAAGGTAGTGAAACCACCCTGGATGATACTATAATGGTGGATACATGTCATTATCCATTTGCCCAAACCCATAGAATGCATAACACCAGTGAACCTTAATGTAAACTGTGGCCTCTGCATGATAATGATGTCAGTGTAGGTTCAGCAGTTGTAACAAATGTACATGCCTCTGGGTTTAACTGTATAACCAACAGTTGAATGCCTGCTGGGGTGGCCCCTGGACCAGCCACGTAGCTGAGGACTGATGGGTCTAAAAACACTTCCAACTCTTGGAGTCTGAGCTAGTCCTAAGACTGACGCTGCTGTCCACAGTGGGGAAGGGGGTGGGGGGGCAGGGAGCGTAGGAAAACTCTCCACTTTCTACTCGATTTTCCAGTCAACGTAAAACTACTCTAAAAAATAAAGTCTATTTTTTAAATGAAAGTTGCAAAAAGATAGATACAAAACAATTGCATATAAAATGTGTATTTATCTATACGGATTTGCAACACAGGTCTGGGAGGATGTATTTTGGGATATCATTAGTGATTAGTTTTGGATCTTATGTTAAAGAGTTTTCATTCTTTTTTGCTTACATCACTTAAAAAAATTGTAAAAGAACTCTTTTTACTCATTTAGTTGAGAAACTGCTAGAGAAGATGATAACTAATGTTCTTCTATCTTTATCCACTTGTCATTAGATGCTGAGACCTAACCAACTATTTAGGGCTTCCAGCGGTGCTAGTGGTAAAGAGCCTGTCTGCAACGCTGGACACCTAAGAGACACAGGTTCAGTCCCTGGGTTGGGAAGATCCCCTAGAGGAGGGCATGGAAACCCACTCCAGTACTCTTGCCTGTAGAATCCCATGGACAGAGGAGCCTGGCGGGCTACGGTCCATGGTGTCGCAAAGAGTCAGACACAACTGAAGTGACTTAGCACTCATGCATGCACAACCAACTTTTTGGGAGGAAGGAGGAATCTAGATTAAAGATAGGCATATAAGTGTCATATATGTGCCACTTGATACACATTGGATCAATGAATCAATGAATCAATCAATCGCCCAATTGAGCAATAAAGGCCCCAATATTTTTACCACAAAGCACCTCTGTTTTAATTTCTATATTCCCATTTGAAAGGTTTTGTCCATGAAACATATTGCATGGACTCTGTAATAATTCATTCCGTTTCCTAATGTTTTTATAGGTTATGTGAGAACTTGGGTGAACACATAGGTTCATTGCTATCATTCTAAGCAAAAGCCAAGAAATCGGACATGGTTCAATCACTTGTCTTGCTGATTACACAGAGCCATGAGATTTTCATTATACTTCTCTATGTTCAAAAAATAGCTTGATGGATAGAATACTATGCAGAAATGAAATTGGACCACAACTGCACACTGTAGAGTAGATGAGTCATGATGCTTAGAAAAGAAATGTGACCCCAGAGAGTACATGCTTTGTGGCTCGATTTATATAAAATTTAAAAATAGTCAAAACTATGGTGGTTAAAGGTGTAACTGGTTATCCTTGCAAACAATTAGAAAGGGCCAGGAAAGGCAGTTCTAGGATGCTTGTCATGCCCTATGTCTAGATCTGAAGACTGGTCCTATCTGAGTATTGGTCCCATTTTCTAAGTTTGTGAAAATACATTGTCACACTTTTACTTTTCTATATGTTGATAAAAACAAAGAAAAAACTCTGCAGGGGCTTTCAGGGCAAGGAGTTCCCAAGGGGAGACCTCTAACCCCATCCAGCCTCTGATTTTGCAATTGGGGGAACTGAGGTCCAGCCAGTCGAGGCTCCTGTCTCAGTCACAACAGATCTGGCTTCAGGACTTTATCTACACATCAGTTTTCACTGAGCACCAGCGGTTCAGCTGGTCGGGGGCTGTGGAACGTGTACTCCCAAGGTGGTTCCTCCTGAAGAATCTTTTGGAGGTAATATGTTGACTCCTTCATGGTAAGACTTTGATAAGGAGTTGGAAGAAACAGTGTCAAGGTTCATGAGTCAAGTGGAGAAGCTGGTGAAGGATGGCACCTATTTAATGAGCTGGCTTCTTACTGTTGGTGGCTTACCTGGATCCCCCTCTCCTCCCACTAATGAAACCAGATTTTGCTCAGATGCTGCACCTCCCTCATGGGAATGACTGTCCTACCCTCTGGAGAAAGCACAAAGCCATTATTGCAAATGGCAGGCACATCCTGCAGAAGACCCCAGCAGGAATCCCCCCCTAGGATGAAGCTAGCACAGCAAAGTAGTGGAGAGGTGTGGTATAGTAATAAACATATTTGGTCTTTGTCTTAAAGACCTGAGCTCCTAAAACCCTTGGCATTTCCCACTAAGAGTGTCTTGTTAGTCACAAGGAGCCCCTTGCTATCACACCTGAGTCGATGCTAATGAGGTAACATAGAATGGGGTCCCTTGATAGACTTAAGATGAGGCTGATCACCAGAAAGACCAAGAAATTCGAGTCATAACTTTCAGTCCCATCCACCGAGGTAGGGATCGGGGAGAAGGGTAAGAGGAGGCAAAGATCGAACTCTATAAAAATTCTATTTTTTAAAGATGTTTTTATGTGGACCACTTTTAAACTCTTCATTGAATTTGTTACAATATTATTTCTATGTTTTGGTTTTTTTGGCCATGAGGCATGTGGGATCCTAGCTCCCTGACTGGTGACTGAACCTACAACCCCTGCGTTGGAAGGTGAAATCTTAACCACTGGACCGCCAGGGAAGTCCCCTATAAAAAATCCTTATGATTCAGAAAGCCTCCTGGTTGGTGACCACACCCAGGTGCTGGGAGGGTGGCATGCCTGGAGAGGGGATGGAGGCTCCACACCCCTCTCCCCATGCCTTGCTCTTCCATTTGGCTCTTCCTGAGTTGTATCCTTTACAATAAACCAAAAATAGTAAGTAAAGCACCTTCCTGAGTTCTGCAAATTGTTCTTGGGAGTTACAGCATCTGGGGAGGAGGTCGTGGAAATCCCTGATTTATGTTGGTCATAAGTATTGCATGGGTGTCCCAGGAATTGCAAGTGGCATTCGGAGTGGGGACAATCATGAGGGAGTGGGTCCCCAACCTGTGGGATTCTGTGTTTATTCTGGATCATTCGTTTCACTTGGTGTCAAAGAATCAGAGGACAGAGCGTGGTTTGTTTGGTATTGGAAAGCATCCCTGAGGTGGAGACTTTAATCAACCTGGTTATGGCATTAAATCAAATGGTCCTAAAATCTCCCCTACTTCTGCACTTCCCGTCACATGTTTTCACTCAAGCCTGACTAGGATGGGGTCTCTGTTACCTGCAGCCCTGGCCATCCTCACTGGTACCCTGTCCCACCAAAGGTACAGGCTCCACCCCCATCCGCAGGTCCAATCGGGCTGGCACCCCCAGCCACCCTCTCCCTAAGTTTCCCACGTGGCACTAGAGGTAAAGAACCCGCCTGCCAAAGCAGGAGACGTAAGAGACGTCGTTCCATCCCTGGGTCAGAAAGATCTCCTGGAGGACAGCATGACAACCCACTCCAGTATTCCTGCCTGGGAAATCCCCTGGACAGAGGAGCCTGACAGGGTACAGTCCATGGGGTCGCATAGCATCGGAATTGACTGAAGCAACTTAGCATGCCAAGCCGGCGATCTTACCGGATGCTCTAACCTGAGCTCTCTCTAATGCACTGCTGCTGGGAGCATACACTGGACCTCTAGGGAAGGCAATTTGGCACTGGGAACCTTTCAAAAAATACCCATGACCTTTGATCTTGCAATTCCACTTCTCAGAATTTCTCCAAGACACATGGGTAAGGGTATTCATTGCAGCACTGTCTGGAATGGCAAGGACCAACCACTGTGTCCATCTGGAGGTTGGTTAAGTAAATGAGAGTGTATCCACGCTACAGGCAGTTTTTTCAGAGGAGGAAGCAATGGAACAAACTCCACCCACTGCTTCCACTCCGCCCCTACTGTCCATTCTCCATCCCGCAGCTGGATGAACCTGTGACCACCTAAGTCAGATCAAATGGTCCCCAGCTCAAAACCCTCCTTGGAGCCCCATCTCATACGGAGCAAACAGCAAAGCTCCTCAGGGACATGCCAGCCAGACCCAATGGGTACCCACCCCCCACTCACTCTGGACCTCATCTCCTCCCATGCCACTTCACTCTCACCACAGCCCCAAAGGCTGCCCTGCACAGCCTGCGGCAAGGCACACTTCGTCTCAAGCTTTTGCACAGGCTGTTCCTTCTGCCTGGCATGCTCTTCCCCCCAGGGACCCGCAGGGCTCAGCCCCTCATGCCCTCAGCCCTTTGCTCAATATCACATCCTCCGGTCACTTGTATAAAATTGCGGCTCCCTTACGCTTTCTACCCTTCCTTCCTTGCTTCATTTTCCTCCAGAGCACCATTCACCATCAAATATATGCAGTACTTATCTCTATTACTGGCTGGCTGTCTCCCCGACTAGAATGTAAAATCCAGAAGGTCAGAGACGTGTGTCTGTTTTGTTCATTGTTATATCCCCTGCCACTAGAAGAATGCCTAGTGGAAAGTTATGCACACATTTGTTGGATGGATTACATAATTCGTAGTGAAAACAAAATCCCGAGGTAAAGAAGACTATATATATAATTTGAGAGGCAGTAAAAAAAAAATGGTGGTTGAGACCAAGCTGCCCAGGTTTAACTCCCAATGAGGTCAACCCCTGTGTGATGTCATCAGTTCAGTTCAGTCGCTCAGTCATGTCTGAATCTTTGTGACCCCATGGACTGCAGCATGCCAGGCTTCCCTGTCCATCACCAACTCCTGGAGTTAACTCAACCTCATGTCCATTGAGTTGGTGGTGCCATCCCACCATCTCATCCTCTGTCATCCCCTTCTCCTCCTGCCTTCAGTCTAAATGAGCGTGATGTCATAGGAGTTCCTTAACCTCTCTGTGCCTGAGGATATTAATAGCACTATGAGGATTAAATGAATTAATATTTGTTATCTACCCAGAATGGGGTCTGATACAAAATGAGAAAGCTACACTAATGTGTGTTTTATAAAATAAACATGCCCCATTTTAATAAAATTAGGAGAGCATATGCATTTATCTGTGCTCATGCATGCACAGGATGGCTCTAGGCTATGATAGCCACTGCTCCTGAGACTGAGGGTTCAAGCGGGGAACGGGACTTACTTCTGAGTTGTACACCAGATCCATGCATTTCTTTTTTTTTTTTTTTCATGCATTTCTAACTTAAAAAAATAGCTCAGTAATGCACGTGTGCATGCTTAGTCACTCAGTCCTGTCCGACTGTTTGTGACCCCATGGGGTGGACTGTAACCCACCAGGCTCCTCTGTCCATGGGATTTTTTTCAGGCAAGAATACTAGAGTGGGTTGTCATGCCCTCCACCAGGGGATCTTCCTGACCCAAGGATTGAACCCAGGTCTCCTGCATTGCAAGTGGATTCTTTACTGCTGAGCCACCAGGGAAGCCCTAGTAATGCCTAAGAGTTACTAACTGTTGAGGCTGGCTGACAGACGCATGGAAGTTTATTATCTTCTTCTATCTTTTCTGCATAGTAAAATGTTTTAGAGTACATATCACTATTTATAGCCTAAAAAATTAGTCCCAGGCTGCCCTACCTCCCCTACTTCCAGCATGGCAGCAAGTGGTGCAGAACGGGAGGTGGTATCTGCTGATAGACGAGGGTGGACAGGGGTGGGGGACTCCTTCCGACCCCCTCTGTCCCCATGGAAGGGGACCCTGAAGGCCATTCCCTGAGACCCAGTTGGCCCCAGGATTCCAGGCACCAAGTTGACCACAGCCAAATAAGGCTGGGGGAGAAGGGGGTGTGCCTGTGGAGGGTGGGGTCAGGCTGCAAGCAGCATAGGGTCTCTGGGCTGAGCTACCAGGGCCCAAAGTGGGAGGAAGGCAAGGTCTTGATGGGCAAAGGCCTGGATATGTACATCCATTTAATGTTCTGCATTGATTGCTGGCTGGGTGGCAGACAGATGCTGGAGACCCAACATGTCCTCTGGTGTCCCCAGCTCCTTACCTCTATGATGCTAATGCAGAAGGCAGAGAGTCTGTAAGCAATCTGCTCCCAGGTCCCACCTGTGGCTCTTAAGAGCCAGCGCTGGCTCTCACATCTCACTGCCTCCTACGGATTGTCAGAGCTGAAAGGATGCACCCAGGCTTCAAAAGTGTTAGTCACTCAGTCCTGTTCAACTCTTCTTAATTCTATTAATTGTAGCCCACCAGGCTCCTTTGTCCATGGAATTCTCCAGGTCAGAATACTGGAGTGGGTAGCCATTCCCTTCTCCAGGGGATCTCCCTCACTCAGGGACTGAACCCAGGTCTCCTGTACTGCAGGCAGATTCTTGACCATCTGAGCCACCAGGGAAACCCGGCCCAAAGCCCTCCTTTCTAGATGAGGAAATGGAGGCCCAGAGGCAGTGCCTTGCTCAAGACCTCCCAGAGGAAGACTCTGGGAGATGCAAACCCACCACCACCCAGCCTGCGCGTGGCAGCCCCTCCCCCAGCTCTGTTCTCCCTGCCCCTCTCCATGGTGGTGTCCTTGGCATCCTCGCCGCTACACTCCTCCACCGATCCCCAAAGCCTCTATACCACCGGGTAGAACCCTGATGAAACGCCGTGTGGTGTTCTGGCCGCAAGGAAAGGGGCACCACTGTCTGCACCACGAGACCAGGGGGGAAAGACCTGTGGAGGGAGTGGGCTGCAGGGCCATCAGGGGCCCGGTGGGCCTGACCCCAGCCTTTACTTCTCCTGCCGTCCCCTTCTGCTCCCTCCTTTCCTCCCTATTCCATCTCGCCCTGCCATTCTCTCTGGCTGTTTACTTACCCAGTTTATTTACCCAATTCTGCCCAGAATTTCAGAATTACAAGACACCTCACAAGTCACTTAAATCCCTCCTTCTCCAGGTGTGGCCCACAGACCAGCAGTAGGGCCATTACCTGGCACTTATTTGAAATGCGGAGTCCGGGACTCCACCCCCAGACCTCCCAAATCAGAGGCTGCTTTAAAACAGGGGGCTCCCCAAGTGACCTGTATGCCCAGTGGAGTCTGAGAAGCACTAGTCTACATTGCCAGAGGCTGGAAGCCATGGTGTATATCATCTCTGAGCACACACGAATACCTCTAACAGGGAACCAGGTCACCAGGCCACCCTTCCATCCTGGGACAAGTAAGGCTTTGTGTGTGTGTGTGTGTGTGTGTGTGTGTGTGTGTGTGTGTGTGTGTGTGTATGATGGCCTGGGACAAGTAAGGCTTGTGTGTGTGTGTGTGTGTGATGGGAGGGGCGGTCCACCGTGGGCCCTGAGCATCCCCTGCTGAGTTTGTCATACTGTAAGCCCTCACCACCCTCCCACCCTAAGCCATTTCCGTAGCTAGTCACACAGGTAACTAAGCCAGTCATGGCAACATAGCACAAATACCATACAACTGCTCGCTCCCCAGAGAAGGGGAGCCGGCTTGATTACTGCTGGCTACAAAAGGTGCCAAGTCCTCAGCCCTGAGTCCTTCCAGTGCGGCGTAACCTACAGTGCCCACCTGGGTCCATCATATTGCCCCGTGAGACCTGGGGGCAGAGTAACTGGTGCCACCGTGCTGATGAGCCCGCTGATTCTTGTGCTGGGGGTAATAAATTGTCTGGCTGATCCACGGAGTCTTGGCCACATGTAGCCTCTATGCCAAGAGATCAGGGTTCTTTCCTAACTGAATATGTGTACAGGTGTGATTTGTGTGTATAAGTACACCATTAGTGGCCACTTGTGAAGAATTAACTATCTTCCCACATTCCCACGAAACGGCTTACACATGTGGGTTTATTCATACACTAGGACCTGGATTTGAGGGGATTCAAAGGGAACCTGGCTCTTCTTGAGCACCTCCGTTGTGCCAGGACTTGGGCCAGGAGCTCCACTTTTTTTTTTTTATCTCACTTAATCCTCTCCGCAACCTTGCAGGGTGGATTCTATCC
Source organism: Bubalus bubalis (assembly GCF_019923935.1). NCBI lineage: Eukaryota > Metazoa > Chordata > Mammalia > Artiodactyla > Bovidae > Bubalus > Bubalus bubalis. The sequence goes on from NC_059172.1 coordinate 9,662,125, forward strand.
CTGTCTTACCCTTGAGGAAACTGAGTCTCTAGCAGCAGCTCAAGCTTGAAACGGTAAAAAGCATAAATGATCTGGACACAGGCAGTAAAGAAGTCAAGAGTGAGCTGATTTCAGAGCACACCTGTGAAGGCAGGTGCTGCAATTACTAATTATTATAATGACTGTATGTCAAGTTGCACCAAACAAACGGTGTTCTGGGGCTTCCTGGGCTGGGCTGACAAGCTCCACGCTGAGGAGGCACTCACAGTCCACAGGGGTAAACATCGCAAGGACCAAGGATGCAAGGCCTTCATCCTGGTTTTCCAGGAAGGAGCAGGAGGGGTATGGATGTGGCTGATGCCAGGCTGTGCCTGGGGTCCTACACGTGCTATGGAGGAGATCCATTCATTCACTCTTGACCTTCGAATGCTGTGGAGTGCCAGGCACTGTCTTAGGTGCTGGGAACCCGGGCTGAACTAGGTCCCTGCCCTCATGAGGCTTGCAGCCCGGGAAGAATGTCTGTAGGCTTCCCTGCTGGCATCCATTCCCGCTTCTGGCACCAAGCCCTCGGGTGTCCTTTTCGAAAAGGAGAGCCCCCTTTTCGAAATGCTTCACTCTGACTGATTGGCCCGAGGACTGATCCACAGCAGATGTATCTGCCCAGCAGAGTGAACGGTGCAGGGAAGGGAAAAGGGCCCAGCTACTCAAGAGCTGCAGTCTGGGGGCTTTGGAGGAACCTGCTGGGAAGAGGAGGCGCTGAAAGAATAGAACATAAGTACGGATCCGCTGGTAGCCAGCCACTGTGCCACCGAGTCCAGCAGCCTGCCTGTGAGTGGAGCCAGTACAGGGGAAAGCAGAGTTGGACAGACAGGCCAAGTCCTGATGATGCTGTGTGAGCCCTGGATCCAACTGTGCCTGATGCTGTGGACACGCATGAACTTCTCACTTTGCTAGGCCCATAAATTCCACTTTTGCCTAGTTCTGCTTAACTGAGGTTTCTGTCTGATTGTATTTACTCCTTTCAACAATCTTCTGAGTTCAATTTTACTGTACTTGTTTCAAAATTTAAAAAATGGAGGCTCAGAGAGGTTAAGTAGCTTGAACAAGGACGTAAAGCGACTACCTAGAGACTCTCCGGTCAAAGCCTACGCCCCTCTCCTCCACTCCAGGCTGGAGGTCCAGTGCTGAGGGTGATACGCTGCGCTTGCAGGCGGGGTAGGGTCTTCCATGGCAGGGAGTGAAGGGACCTCCTCAGAGAGGTGGCCCCTGAGGAATGATTAGAACAAGACCTTGCTCTAACCAGAGACAGGCTTAGAGAGAGGCAGCAGAAGTACGGATCCACAGCTTACAAACGGATGGCTGACTTTTTTCCAATTTTTATTTTTGCTTTGGTTGCCAACTCTAAAGAAACAGAAGATTTCGTGTAAAAGATGGATGTTCAGCTTCTCTGGAAAATCAGAAGCGCTCGCAACGCCAGGCAGGGGGTCCCACGTGGCAACAATTTGCCAGGGCTGGGTGGTGGTGGCCAAATGGGCAGGGCACTTACTTTCCACACCTCCGGCGGACCCGTGTCCCTCCTGCCTGGGCTGGGCCGCTGAGTGCGTGGCCTGTGTGGCAGAGACCAAAGTGCTGTGTAGACGCTGTCCTCTGGGAACTCAGCCTCAGGTGAGATGGGGTGCTGGGGAGGGGCCTCACCGGCGCCAGCCTCTGTCCATCCTGGCTGCACCCAAGAATGGCCCAGAACGGTTCTCAGCAGGGGCTCAATACGCATTTGGTGAAGGGAAGAAGAAAACGAGAGGGTGAGCTGGGGCCTTCCAGGAGCACTCACAGTGAGCTTATAAACCCACTCTAAGAGGCAGCTTGGTGTAGAAGTCAGGAAAAACTCAGGCTCCACAAACTATGGCTGTACCACATACAGCTGTGCCGTCTGGGGAGTTTATTTCACCTTCTGGGCCTCCAGTTACCCCTCCATAAAATGGGGATAATAATACTCAAAGAGGGGTGTTGTGAGCAAAATGGTGAGCAGTCAGTAAATAGCCATTAGCTTGACTTCTTCCACAAGTCACTGTCCTGAGCTAAATTCCTTCCTCTCTCTGAGCCTCAGTTTACCCAAGGTGGTTAGGCTGGACTTTCAGCCAGAGCCAACCAGCTCTGGTATTCTGTGACTATGAAAATTCCTGCAAACTTCCAGAGCTGGGCCACAGAGAGGCACCCCAGCAGGTCACAGGGGTCTCTCTGCTGAATCACTCCACCACTAAGGGTTAAAATAGACCCAAATGTCCATCACAGAACAATCATGTGATTCTAAATTCATTTAGATTCAGCCCAAGTTCCAGCTCCAAGACCTGCAAAATCATAATCCAAAGGCACAGGGACACAGCTGGAAGGAGCCGGCCCTCGGGGGCCCTTTGGGGGATTCCAGGGTGTCCGGTCCTTGCTTCTGAGCACGCAGGCAGGGCTCCGCACAGGCGCCTCGCTGCGGCTGGCGCCCGGGCACCCAGCTGGCAGAGCCGTTTCCATTCCTCGCACACGCCCCCGGATGGGAAATGATTCATGAAAACCAAGAAGGTAAAATTAGCCCAGAGGCTGCCGAGTAATTTATGCAGCCAGCAGCCCCGGGAGGGAGGGGAGGCCCCCGCTGCCAGCTCACGGTGGCCTCCTGGGGGCTGGCGGAGGCCAGTCTGGCCATCAGCAGCCTCTGCCTCTGGGGTCTTCTATTTCTGGACTCAGCCTCCAGAGGCTTCCGGAACTTTCTCTGACTCCCCCCCCCCCAATTTTCCAACTCTTCAACAGATCCGTGCATGCCACTGGGGAACCAGCTAAGTGTCAGCAGGTAGCTGGGGAGACATGCCTGCATTTCATCCTAACCTCAACTTAGGGGGACCATGTCACCTCCTGTTTCACCAGTGAGGAAACTGAGGCTCAGAAAGGCCAAGTAGGTGGCCAGAGGTGAGTGGGAAAGCTTGTATTCAAACCCAGATCTTGCAGCCTCCAGAATCAGTGCTTGCATCCCATGTGGGGGTGCTGTCTGCCGAACCCCAGTTTCCCAGGGCCCACCCGGGGGAGTGCAGCTGGTGGAGTTCCTTGGCAAGCCCCACCCCGCCCTGCCATGTGCGTCTCACAGTCCCAGGACTGTCTGGGACCAGAACCTGGTCCTTGATTCCAAGTCCAGTTGTCCCTCAACTGGCAAGGCTGAGAGTCCCCAGTAGCCTAGTGTCTTCAAAAGGGGTTGAGAAAATGCCAGTCTGGGTGCTAAGGCATAAACCATACCCCTAAAAGGTAAGGGCAGAACAGCAGTGAGCCCTGTGGTCCCACTTCACAGGGCTGTACGCCCAGGCCCAGAGAAGGGCAGGAGCTTACTCAGGGCCACCCAGCAGATCTACGGCAGATCCTGAGATGGACCCTGGCATCTCCGGAGTCCCCCTGCAAAGAGCCTACCGTCAGAGCTGCCCACCAAGGGAGCACACCAGAATGTGGGCTCCTGCCACGCAGGAGACCTCCAGGGGCCCTTGATCTGCCTCTGCCCCAGGCACCTGCCCCACTTTTGAAACCCACAGTGAGGAGCTAGAGGGGGCCCTCAGAAGGCGGTGGGTGAGGCCTGGAATCATGCTCCACACCTGTGGGAACCTGGGTGAGTCACCTCGCCTCCCGGAGCCTGGATGAAAGACAGGCATGGGGAAATGACAAGAAAAACGAGGGAGGGAACTACCCAGCCGGCTGTGAGCGACCCAGAGGAATGCAGGGGTCTGCACGCACCCGCTCACAGGGCTCACCCTCCGCCCTTCTGGCCCCCGGCTCTGCCCAGAGGAAGCCCAATGCCAGCCACAGGTGACACCCCACAGGCACCCATGCAGACAGAACTTGCCTCTGTCCCCCCCAGTGAGACAGCTCAGAGCCGCACCCCGACTCCCAGGACGGTTCAGAGCCACTTGGAGGCACCGTCTGCCCAGAGGGACCGCAGCCGCCGTGGGCCGGCCCTGACCTCAGCACTTTGAAACGCCTCCATGCGGTACTCTTCCCATCGACGCTGGAGAAAAGGTGGCCCCTTACTTTCCTGCCACTCAGAGAGGCCGAGTCACTTGTCCAAAGCCTCACATCTATTCACACAATTATTCCCAACAGATGCATACCGAGGCCCGCCATGGCTCAGCTACCAGGATAAGACAGGCGGGTGTCGCTCTCCCGGCTGTGAGAGGCTTGTCGTGGTGCAACCGGCAACTCTGAGCCCCTCTGCTGGGAGTGCAGTCTCAGCTTCACCCCGCCCTGCCCCCACCGCCGATATGACCACGGGAAGCCACCTCTCTGTGCCGGTTCCCCACTAAATGCAGATAATAATGGTGTCTACCTCCTGAGGCTATTCCGAGGATTGAGTGAGATATTATGAGTCAGGACAGCATAGCACCTGCCACGTAGTAAGTGCTCAGTAAACATGAACAGTTCCTGTGGAGCCAGGACCCAGCCCATATTCCTCTTCTGACACCAGCATCCATGCTCTTAACTCAAAGCTGGGCCAGCTCAGTGTCCTTGGTGTGACCGGCAGCGTGACTGCAGAAGGTCTACGGGGAGAATCAGGGAGTGGGTTCCAGTTTCCCCTCTGCCAGCCGCCAGTTCAGACCAGCCCCCTGCGCCTTTCGGAGCCTCGCTTCCTCCAGTCTTAAAACGCATCCCTTGATGGCTACTCTCCCGCCTCCCCGGAGAAGCACCCAGGGTCCCCAGGGTGGCTGCAGACCCCCGCCCACACCACAGGACAGGCCCAGAGAGAAAGCTGCTTCCCCTTCAGGGGCACAGGGCCTCAGCTGAAGCAGCCACTCTCTGTCCTGCCATCTCTGGCTGCTGAGAGCGTTTGCGGCTGGTGCTGGGAAAGGGCCGGGCCCCGGGCCAGCGTTGGTGCTTCTCGCCTCTCAGGAAATAATTCCAACCCTCTGTGCTCACTGACCACACATGCCACGGACCAGAGGGCAAGAGGACAGGCAGGGCTGCCCCACTGGGCACCTTCTGCCAAAACTACCACACTGGGTGGCCTCATGAAAAAGAACTGAACAAGGAGCCAGTTGGCCTGGGTATATTCCCTTAACCCTGCCAGCGCCTAACTGTGCAGCCTTGGGAAAGTCACTTGACATCTCTGGGCCTCTGTCTGCACATCTGTGAAGTGCCTTGACCAGGCTGCCTACTTCAGAGGGCGGCTGTGCAGAGCTGGTTAGATGGTGGCATAAAGGTGGTTTCGAACCTAAAAGGAGGGGAAGAGGGATGGAGGTGTGAGAAAAAGAGCAAAGGGGCCATCCTTTCCAGCACTAACTAGATGATGAGCTGCAGAGATTTACCCCAGGGGCTGAAAGGTAAACCCAGGCCTGGACCAGCCAGTGTGGTCCAGAGGGGCCCCAGGGCTCTCAGGGGAGAGCTTGGCCCCCGGCGGCTTTCTTCTCCTGCTCACCCTGCAGGCCAAGGGAGATCAAATCCCTGGCCACAACAGGCCCCATTGAGAGTCGGCAAATCTGCCCAAGGTATGGGGTTACATTACCAGGTTCCTGGCCACCATCACCAAGCAGAGGGTCAGGCTGACCTCCTTCCCTCCCTGCAGGCCTCGATCCAGAACCGACAGGGCCGAGCCAGGCAGAAATCTGATCGTCCGCTGCCTTCCCAGGCAGCAGCCTCCTCTGGGAAATCAGTGGACAGTGGGCTGAAGCTGTTGTAAAGGCTGGAGCCATCCCAGGCGGCCCATGGGGAACACGGGCCCTCTGCCCTCAGAGGTGGGTCTGGAGCTAACACAGACAAGAGAGCCCAGGATAATAACATTCTTGGGACTGTTACCAGCATCGTGCACATTAAAAATGTTAGTTTACTCAGTCCTCATGGAAGTGCTACACACGCCGCTGTGATCTCTGTTTCACAAAGGATGAAACTAGGCACAGAGGGGTTAAGTCAATTTCCCAGAAACACCAGGATCTGAACCAAGGCATTTGGATTCCAAAGTTTACTTAATCACAACAGCCACCAGAGACAGGAGGAGACACTGAAAAACACACCTTTTGAGTAAGGGTAGAAAAACCCAAGTGTGAAAGAGAAAAGACTCCAGGGGCCATGGCTGTTGTTTCCAGCTCTCTGGGGACTGGCAGAGGGCAAGGGAGCAGATTTTCTCTCTGGCTAAAGAAGAGATGCAGGAATAGCTGGAGATCCTCAGGGAGACATTTGGTTCTGGGCAAAGCCTCAGTGGACAGACTTTAAATATTGCACAGCAATTTTTTAAAAATGCAACTGGCTCCCATAACCCAGCAGCAGCACAAGAATAAAATTAGAATTAAGCTAAATGTACAGCAGTAAGAGAATGGCTAGATAAATGATAATCCTCTCCACTGATACACTACTGTGTTCAGTTCAGTTCAGTCTCTCAGTTGTGTCCCATGCTTTGCGACCCCATAGACTGCAGCACCCCAGGACTCCCTGTCCATCACCAACTCCCAGAGCTTACTCAAACTCATGTCCATCGAGTTGGTGATGCCATCCAACCATCTCATCCTTTGTCATCCCCTTCTCCTCTTGCCTTCAATCTTTCCCAGCATTGGGATCTTTTCCAACGATTTACTACTCATTGATTTACAATGATTTACAGTGATACACTATTGTGTATCAGTTTAAAAAAAAAAAGATAAAAGAAAAAAATTATGGTACGCTCACTACGTAAAACTATGACTAGATCCAAAGTTAAATGAGAAAAGCAATTTGCAGATGAAATCACTTGTTGAAATGTACATATGTATGTACATGCATATACACGTGCTATAATGGTACATATTCCCATAGGCTCTGTGTGCAACGTACAGACGAAGATCTAGACCACAGTAATAAGCAATGATAAGCCCTGCGGAGGAGGTTGGAATGCTATGGTTATCAAGGAAAATCATGTTTCACTTTTTAAATAATACTTGATTTTTTTATAGCAAAAATTTTTCTGTATATTCTTTATATAATTGAAATTTAGTAAAACAACATAATAAAAATACAAGGAGATGTCTTGGGAACAGTGACCTACTGGTCCCCGGATGTGTGCAAGCCCATGCATTGGGGTGGAAGGATTTACCACAAGGATGGAGGGGTCCAGCCCTTCTGACCCTCACAGCCTCATCAGAGGAGGAGGAGAAAAGCCCTTACTGCCCCCGCACTGTGAATGTTTTTAAAGCAGCACAGAATCTCAGGCCCTGGAGGAGGGAGAGGCCAGGAGTTGGGGACCCTCACGGTGACACAGGTGTGCCAGAGGCCCACAGGCCAGCTTCCGAGTCCACCTCCTGCCACCCAGCTCCCCCCCATTCTCCTTGCCCCAGTAATGCCGTCCCGGCCCCTCTGTCCCAACAACCCTCAGCCCCCAGCCAGCATGTCTGGTATCAGGCTTAGACTCCCAGGATCGGGGCCATGCCTTTGGGAAGACCTCACACCGGGGTGGGGGGGGCAGGAATTCAGGAAGGAAGGAGAAAGTGACTTACAGGCTGAACGCACCTGACTGTAAACTGAGCCCAGACAAGGGCCCAGGCCACACGAAGAGCCCTACCTAATCCAACAGCCTGAGCCCCAGCCCGCAGACCCCCAGTCCTGGTCAGGCACCTAGCTCCTGACACTAACAAGCCGAGATCAGTGCCGCTCTCACCTTCAGGACAGCTACCCGGCCAAGAAAAGAGCCAGGATCCACTCCCCTGGTGGTTTAGTGGCTAAGACTCCACGCTTCAAATGCAGGGGGCCCGGGGGTTGATCCCTGGTCAGGGAACTAGATCCCACATGCCACAACTAAAGACCCCACATGCCACAGCCAAGTAAATAAACACATATTTTTAAAAAAAGGAAAAGAGCCTCGAGGTATGGGTCCAAGTTCCAGCTCTGCCCCTGACTTCCTACAAGACCGTGGCAAAGTCACTGAACCCTATGGAGTCTCAACTCCCTCATCCACAAAATGGGCTCACAGTATCTATCTCCCAAGCCTACCGTGAAGATGAAATGAGACATCATCCATGTAGCTCCTTTGTGAACCATACAGACTCCCCACAAAACACAAGGCCTCATCCGTACCATGGATGAGAAAAGGAGGTGGCCACACCTGAGGGCCAAAAGCAGCCACACTTGCTACAAGACAGGTGTGAGTCCATCCAGAAGGGCAAAGGAGCCTTTCTTGGCCAGTGTCCTTGATCGAGAGCCAGGGTGCTCGGGGGGCGGGGGCAAGCAGGGAGCCGCCGAGAAGTGCCAGGGGGAGTCCTAGTTTCTACCTGAAACTGAGGAAGGGAACCCTGGGAGATGGGCCAGCAAGTCCTGGCCTCACCAGCCCAGGGAGCCGGAGCTGGGGCAGGTGACAGAGCTACAGGGAGGCCGGAGGGAGAAACAGCAAGGCTCAGTCCCTGCCAGAGGACACTGGAGCAGAGGGCCAGCCTTGGAGCACCTGGGAAGGAAGGCCACACAGCCCATGAAGAACAGGCTCGGAGGGGCACCTATGAGGAGAGGGGCGGCCAAGAAGCAAGACGGTGCCACTCACTGCTCACAGAGAAGTGCCAGCTCTGGGAGTGGCCGGGGCAGCAGGACGAAGCCTGGAGGGCGGGAGGCGGGGAGTCCAGCTGCCCCAGAGTCGTCCTTTCCTGCCTCAGGAGAGGCAAACCTCCAAGTACCACCACAGTGAAAGTGAAGTTGCTCAGTCGTGTCCGACTCTTTGCGACCCCACGGACTGTAGCCCACCAGGTTCCTCTGTCCATGGGATTTCCCAGGCAAGAGTACTGCAGTGGGTTGCCATTTCCTTCTCCAGGGGATCTTCCTGACCCAGGGATCGAACCCGGGTCTCCTGCACTGCAGGCAGATACTTTTGCTGTCTGAGCCACCAGGGAAATATCTTCCAGCACCACCAAGACCACAGTCAAAACCAGAGCACCCCAGTGACTCCTGCAAACGCCTGCTGGACTCCCCGCTGAATGGCAGCCAGACAGGCCTGCTGCGTGGGGCCCACCACCAACAGGGAGCTGCAGGGAGGGAGCCAGAGCCTGGGCCACCCCGCACAGGGCCCCGAGGAGGAGAGCGTAGGTGGGGCGGACAGGGGAGGTCCTCCCCGCAGCTCCCTGATGGGGAGGACCTGTGGCCACATGCAGGCCCAGGAGCACCGTGGTCTGTTCCCAGGGGCCCCGGGACAGGGCAGTTACCTCCTCTCGGAACAGGAAGCTGGGCCACAGCAGGAACTCTGCTGCCCCGCCACCGCGCCGTCTGCTCCCGGGAGCTGGCCTCGTGGGGACAGCAACCCTGCCTTGCCACCTCCATCAAGCGTCCAGCCCTCAGGCCTCAAAAGCAGGCCTCAGCTTAGCTCTGGCCCATCAGAAAGGGTTCGTGCAGGAAGCAGCTTCAGGCTTTCGTCCACGGCTCCCCTCTTAAGCGAACCCCAGGCTCCTCACATACCAGGCTCCTGGGGCCTGGCCAAACCCCCCAAACTCAGCCCCGGGCCTCAGGCCTTCCCCCTCCCAAATGCGGCCCTGGACTCCTACAGGCGGCCGACACACCCCGTGAGCTCGCAGCACTGGCAGCTTAGGGCAGGGCGGGGTGGGGGGCACAAAAAGGTTCCACCACGGCCATCCAACCACACCAGACACCCACCCACTGACCAGGACGGCCTGGGAAGGCCCGCCCCTCACACCGGAGAACGGCCTGCCTGTCCAGCCCGGACTGACTCCCGGAGCAACTAGGTACCAGGCAAACTCTGGAGTCTGCTTACCAGCCACTCACCCCTCTGGGGACCACGAGGCAGCCTCCCTCAAGGCCGAAGACCAAAGGGAACTTCCGCACGGATGGCCCCTTCGGGCCTTAAAGTGCCCACGCAGCCGTGATCTTCTCCCCCACCACACGACCTCTGACCCCAGGCCAGTCTTGAGGTCTCAACTCCTTAGCTGAGCAGTCAAGGCTTTCCTGGGCTGGCCCTGACCTGCTTCTCCAGGGCCCGTCCACCACCTCTTCTCCAAACATTCTGATCACCTTCCATGCCCGGAACCCTCAGAACTGCACGTCACCTGCCTTTTGCACATACTGTTCCCGGCGCCAACAACGTCCTTCCCTCTTCCTCCACCCAGCAAACTCCTACTCCTCCTTCAAGGTCCAGCTCAAAAGCACTTCTGGGAAGCCTAACGCCCCTCTCCCCTCCCCCGCTACCAAGGCAGAATACTTGCTCCTTTTCCCACCTTGTCTCTGAGCAGCAGGGCACTTCCTACCTTCAATCACAGTTAGGATCTGGGCCAGAGCTGCTCAAGCTATTTATGGTAAAGAGGCTTTTTTTTTTAAGTTTTCCAATCTGTTGCCAACTGATGCTTTTGTAAATTACAATAAGAAATGATGCAGCGGTGTCAAGTCAAGTTGTCTATATGAGCTTCCCAACACTTACTCTAAGGTCTGCACCTACCGTGCTACGGACCAGTAACAGGAAACTCACAGATGGGCAGTGGTTTGTGGACCACCCTCTCCTTGGCCCTGGGGGACTCTGCCCCTGGTGCTTCCAGTTCAGGGCCCATCCAAATTACGTTTATGTTTGGACCTCCAGAGCCCAAAGGGGTGCTCCTTGAACAAGTGCTGACCCAAATGCTGCAAGGGAAGGTCCCAGCAACCCAGGAACAGGGGCAGCACCTGCGCCAGGCACCCCCATTCTCAGGTGAGCCCGTAGACACACAGAGAGGGTAACTGGCCTGATGTCTGGTCCAGGCTGTTCTTTCTCTTACTGCCTGGCATCACAGGGCACACTTCTGGAATCTGCAAGCCCTCCAGTCCACTGTCCCTCCCAGCACAGGCTCCTGACAGCAGTTTCCACTGCAGGAACAGTGAGGCAGCCCCTCACAGTGATGAAGAGCTCGGCCTCTGGAATCAGACCTAACCAGGATGCAAATCCCGGTTCAGCCTTTAATAGCTGTGTGACCTTGGGTAAGTCACCTCACGTCTCTGGGCCTCGATATTTGCTCTGTAAACTGAGGCTATTAAGATGATTTGGGCAGCACCCTGCTACAGGCAGGGCCCATATACACCGATAAGCTGCATTCAAGTTTGGCTGTCACTGATGTTTATAAAGGGCTTCCCCAGTGGCTCAGTGGTAAAGAATCTCCCTACAATGCAGGAGCCACAGGAGATGTGGGTTCGATCCCTGGGTCGGGAAGATTCCCTGGAGAAAGGCACGGCAACTCACTTCAGTATTCTTGCCTGGGAAACCCCATGGACAGAGGAGCCTGGCAGGCTCCTCTGTGGGGTTACAAAGAGTCCAAACATGACTGAAGCGACTTTGCACGCATGCCTGCACGATGTTTATCAAACACCTGGGATTGCCCCGTCCAAAATTCTGACCTGGATCTTCCCTTTCTGCTCATCCTCCCTTTGCAAGACCCAACATCTCCTCTTGGGGGTAAATTCTGCTCAGTTGCTGAGTTGGCTGATTCCCTCTGCAGATCCCATTGCCCTGCCCTCCCCTCACCCCAGGCTAAGGGGCTTCTGCCATGACACCTTCAGCCTCTGAATCTCTTCACCTCCTCCCCAGATATCAGCCCCTCTGACTTTTCCTCTGGGACACAGCTGGTCTGAGGAAGGGCCTTGACCCACCCCAGAAAAGCCCCATTGGCTCGGGTTGGAACAGTGAAGTGCTGGGTTGTGTGGCTGAGTGGGGTCCCAGCCTTCAACTCCTCCCTCACCCACCCAGAGCCCACCCGCCCTGTACCTTGGGCCACGACAATGCTGAGTCCAGCCCGGCTGGGTCCCAGTCGGCTGCCCCTACAAGAGACTCACTCCCTGCTGAGGCTGTGGGTCGGGTGGGCCGCTCCCCACGCCCCGCAGCCATCCCGGAGCCTCCCAAGCCGGCCATGTCCATCCCTTGGGCATCGGGCAGCAGGATCCCTCCCCGGCCCTCAGCACTTTTCCTTGGGGAAAGTACGAGATAGTGAGAGAAGCTGCTCTGGGGAAGCTGACATCGTGGGGGTGGTTCCATATATACTTGCTCAGTGACGTCCACAGCAGCCCAGCCCAAGACAAGCTGATAGCCTGCCTGCTGATCCCTCTCGCCCCCAACCCTGCCTGGAAGAAGCAGTCTACCGGTCAGCACATCGCTGACCACCTCCGTTCCTTCACACACATCATCTGGGGTCTGCTGCCTCGGTCCCCCCAGAACAGGGCGAGCTCCAGCCACCGCAGATATGTAAGCAGGGGCTGGACAGCCTGCCCTTTGGGAAGGACTGGGCCAAACGCTCTGAGGCCCCCCTTGTGCTCTGATTCCAGGAAGTGGAGGCCTGGGGTGCAGAGGAAGAGATGCTAGATTTGGAGTTAGAATGTTAGCTTGGTCGCTCCCTAAGTTGCAGGACCTCAAGCAAGCCACTTCCTGTCTCTGAGCCTCAGCTTTCTCAACTATAAACTGGGCGTTATGAGAGTGGTTCTGCTCACTTCAGAGGCTAACGATAAAGGATGTGGAGTAGTGTGAAGTTGGGGAGAGGTCTGGGTTGCCCTTATAGGTCAGGTTGGGGGACGTGGGAGAGGGGTGTCAGGGAAAGCCCTAGAAGGTGCCGAAGGCTCCAGAGGCCTAGGGGCACCTCACTTTGCAAACAGGGCTCCCATCTGTCAGCATCCACCCTGATCTGGGGCTGGTACTGCGGAGCAAGACAGCGAGCAGCCCTCTGTCCTTCACCTCTGCTCCCCTCACCCAGAGTCGTTTCACTGGAGACTCTTAGTTGGTCCAGATATACCAGTAAGATTTGATTCGTGAGGTTCCAGGTGGGGAGAGGGTCCCGAAACCAAGGGCTTATCAAACTCTGGGTTGAAAGCACCCAGGGGTCCTGCAGGGAAATTGTGAAACTGAAAGTCACTCAGTCATGTCCGACTCCTTGTGACCCCAGGGACTGTAGTAACCCCAGACTCCTCTGGCCATGGAATTCTCCAGGCCAGAATACTGGAGTGGGTAGCCTTTCCCTTCTCCAGGGGATCTTCCCAACCCAGAGTTCAAACCCAGGTCTCCCACATTACCGGTAGATTCTTTACCATCTGAGCCACCAGGGAAGCCAAGAGCTTATAATCAAATCCTGGGTTGAAAGCACCCAGGGGCCCTGCAAGGAACTATCACATAACACAAGGAAACCTCCTTCATTAAGGTGGGTTTCTTCAGGCGTTTGGAAAGATCAGATGATGGCTGTGTGATCTGAAGCTAGTCACTTACCCTCTCTGAACCCAAGTTTCCTCATCCAGAAATGGATGAGGAAGAGACCTTATGGGGCCGATGTCAAGTGCCCTGATGCTCGATACATGGTCCTCTTAAAATGTGGTCCTGAAAAAACACGGAGGAAGGAGTTTTTTTCCACAGCAGGTAATACAGGACTGACATGACCGTCTCTGTTTACAGCAAGGGAGACTGAGGCCCAAGCATGTTTGGCTTTGAACACAAGCCCGTTGGGGGAGTGTGTCTGAAGGTATGGTCAGGTCACCTTTAAGTAGAGACCCCTGTGACTATGCACCCTCCCATCTCCGGGCAGTGCCGTCCCTGTGGTCCCGATCTCACATCCACGGAGCTGGACCCCCAGAGCTGGCCCTGTGCGGCACCGGTACTCGGTGCTGCTTCCCGGGGAGCTCTGTGAGACCAGCACCATTACCACCCTGACTGTGCGGATGAGGAGGCAGGCAGACGCTAAGGGGGCAGCCTCTTACCCGCTGTCTCCCAGCTGCCGAGAGCAGGCGCAGGGCTGGACCTGAGGCCACTCCCCCCTCCAGGGCGCCCCGCCCACACACTGCCTCTCCATCCCACCCCGCTGCCAAGAGGCCAGTCCAAGGGACTTTGCCGCATCTTATCTGGGGGTGCCATGGCTACTCAGAAGTGAAGTCAGACACACTCCAGGAAGCCTTCAGCCCCCAGAACTGTGCTCCAACCTAACTGCACTGACTCTCAGTGCGGAGGGGCAAGGCCTCTCCCCCCGCCCCCACCCTCCCTTTTGGAACGGCCTCCACCATGCCCTCATCCTCACCCTCTCCTACCCTGACGCTGTAACAGCCTCCCAACTGGCCTCCCTGCCTCCAGCCTCACACCCAAGCTGCCGCTGCTGTTGACGACTGGGACCTGGGCCTGCTCTCCATGTCAGCTTTCTCCTCATAAAACTTTCTGTGGCTCCCAGAGGCCCCACAGACAGAGTATAAACTCCTCTGCAGAGCGGTCATAACCTTTTTACAATCTGGCTGGGATAGAGTCTCCGTGTTAGGTGGGATGGCTCAGGAGCCAGGAAACCTGAGTTCAAATCCCAACGCTGCTGCCAACCAAATGGGAAACCTTGGGCCAGTTAGTCCACCTCTCTGAGCCTCGGGCTCCTAAAGGGAAATAACAGCACCAATCTCAGGGTGCTGCTGGGAAGATGAAATAGAAAACACGTCATGAAGGACTTTGCATCCATTAATAGTAAGTGCTCAACTCATTCATTCATTCCACAAATACAAGGCCTTACTATGTGCCATGCACCGCTCATGCAGCCCTGAACAAAACTGACAAAACTCCCCACTCTGGGAACTTATAGTATAATTAAGGGAGGCAGACAAAACCAACATAAGTAAAACCCAAGGCATGTTGTACATGCTGTGCACTATGGAGAAAAAAAAAAGGCAGGGAAACAGTGGGATAAGGGGACAGGGGTTGCGATTTTAAACAAGTGCCCATGAGAGGGTGACATTTAAGCAAATCCCAATGCAGGTGAGGGAGCCTACCATGGAGAGTACCCACTTTACCAATGGGTAAGAGTGTTACAGCGGTGGGAACAACCAGTGCAAAGGATCCGAGGCAGGATCAGAACTGGTGTGTTAGTCATATTACTATTATCATCACTATTATTTCTTCCCAGTTTCATCTCCCTTCACCTCCTCCCCTTCCTGCACCCTTCAGCCAAATGAACTACCAGAGCCTCCCCAAGCCCTTCTGTGTGCACATGCCTTTGGACAAGTCACACTCCAATGCTGGAATGCCTTCCTTTCTCTCCAACTTCTACTTATCCTTCAAAACCCAGCTGAAAGGCCTTCTCCTCAGGGAGGCTTTCCTTGACTTAGAGTCCATGGCCCACTCTCTTGTCCCCTTCTGCTGTAACCTGAAACTGCATGGTTAACTGCCCACCTCCCCAGACGGATCAGTGAGTTCTGGAGGGATAAGGACTGGCTTTCACATTGCACCCCTAAGCACAGCACAGTGAGGTTCTGTGCACTGACCACCTGATGAATGAAGGCAGAAACGAAGGATGCCCCAGTCCTCCCCCCTTACAGAGCCCTCGCCCTGGGCATGCCACCACGAATGACCGCCTCTGTGAATGCTGGCCATTTCAACGCAGATATAAATCTGCAATATGAAACAGGCTTTTTAAAAATAACAGCACATTTTTCTTTTTCCTTCATTGTTTTTTTTTTTCTTTCTGCACGGCTTATTTTTCCGGTGCAGCCCTGGACCAGCTGTAGGGAAGTCCCTCCCAGGCCCACTCTAAGAACACAGGGCTCTGGGGCCTCTAAGGACTCCTAGGCCCTAACAGGGATGGAGGAGGCACCAGATGGTTCTAGACGAGCTCTGGCACCAAGGCTACCAGGCACCTCTGAGCCAGAACCTTTTTGCTCAAATGCGATGTTAGGTGGGTTACCGCTGGGAAACCTTATAGCCCCATGTGACTTTTCCAAAGCGGCTTCTCCTTGATGGGTCTGGAGTTCTCTGCCCTCACTCTAAGAGGGCATCCTAGGGAGATGGCATCAGATTCAGGGTTCCAATTCTGGCTACATCATTGGGTAGCCCTGGATCCTTTCCATCACCTCTTGGGGCCTCAGTTTCCCCATCTGTGAAATGGAAATAATAATAATACCTATCTCTGTTTTCTGCATATGGTATGTGACATGCTTAGGACTATACCTAGGACACAGTAAGCTTTCAGTAAATATTAGCTGCCTTCATCACGATGACCTTCATTTTCATCAGCCCTGGATCTCTTATTGTGCAGTTCCTTCACTAAATCATATACTCTCCAGATCAGAGACCTCAACGATCTGCTAAATCTCACCCTCTTGGCCCTCCTGGAATTTTCTCTCATACATCCCAGAAACACAGTCCTTCTGGGGGTATGAACATCTGTAAATATGGAAAGCTTGGTATCCATACTCTAAGGGCCAATCACTTTGCCTGCCACACCTGACACCTCCTTCCTGCTGGACCTACCTGCCCACACCCCAGGGAAGCAACATTTATAAGGAATCCTGTCCTTAGCTCCCAGCACACCATGAGCCTGCAGCCAATGCTCAGAGATTCATCACGTGCACAGACAATGGAGACACAGCAGCATGTGCACACCACACCAGGCCCTACCCTCACAGAGCTTACGGTCTGATCAAAGAGTAAGACTCAATCAACGTTGTTGTTCTTCAGTCGCTAAATTGTGTGTTTTGTGACCCCATGGACTGTAGCCTGCCAAGCTCCTCTGTCCATGGGATTTCCTAGGCAAAAATACTGGAGTGGGTTGCATTTCCTTCTCCAGGGGATCTTCCCAACCCTGGGGTTGAATCTGAGTCTCCTGCATTGTCAGGTGGGTTCTTTACCACTGAGCCACCAGGGAAGCCTGCAATCTGTAAATACACCAATAAATGTAAAACCACCACTAAGACGAGTGCTATAAAGGAAAGGCACATGGGCCGTGAGAGACTGCCATGGAGGGCTTGACCTAACCAGGGAGGGCTTTCCTGAACAGGTGATGCTGAAGCTGAAAGATGAAGGATGAGGAGACCCACACAGGTGCAATGGAACACATCACCAGGGCAGGGAAACATGAGTAAAGTACTACGTTCGGCTGAACATGATGAACGGAGGGATTCAAGATGGTGTCCCCACAGTGTCTAAGGGCAACTGAAGGATTCCAGAAGGCTTTTCGGGCAGGGGTTGACAGACTCAGATTTATTTGTCAAAAAGATCACCCTGGCCACTGAGGATGAGCTTTTCCAAGCCTGTGTGTGTGTATGTATCTCTGCCTAGAATGCTCCCCCAGTCTTTGTATCAGTCAGGACAGGCTAGGTTATGCTGCAGTAACAAACAACCCCCAAATCTAAGTAGTTTGAAACAACAAAGGCTTAACCATCACTGATGCTGCACGTCCATCATGAGGCACCAAGGGGGTTCCACTCAGGGAGCGGCACAGGGACCCAGGCCAGCAGAAGCAGCCACCAACCCTACCTCCTGCCATTTGCCACACCACAGGAAAAGAGCACTCAGGAGGGTCTCAAGACCAGCAACCAGATGCTCTGGACCAGAAGCGGCATGGGCACTGTAGTTCACAACTCACGGCCCCAGCCAGCACAAGGGGAGCTACAGTCAGTGCTACACATGCCTGCCTGGAGGAGCTGGAAATATTTAGGGTGTAGCATTAAGCACCACCAGACACTCACTCCATCTTGCTGTCCCCCAACCTTAACTCATTCATTAGATCACAACTGTTTCAGTATTCCAGAAGGAGGGACCGACATGTGCCGGAGAGATCAGAGAGATGCAGGGAAGACGGAAGACGAGGCCAAGGAAAGGATAGGCCCACATCACTCAGAGGCTTCTAAACCATGGGAACAATTTGGTTCTTTACCCCACAAGTACTGTGAAGACTTTTCAATGCTTTATGCGGAAATGGGGAGTCTGCTGTGATCTTCTTGGGAACAGATCACTCTGCCACCCTAAGACTGACGTGGAGGGGAGGTCACAGGTGGAGTTAGGAGGCTCGTGCTATTGTCTTGGGAATAGACAGTGGTGCTTGACCAAGATGCTCAGGAAGAGAAGACAGAGAAGATGTGGATGGAGTCAATTTAATAGGCTGAAGTTCCCTAGATCTGGAGATACAGTGGATTGCAGTGTGGGAATGGAGACACCAAGGTTTCTGCCTTAGGGACTAGCAAGATGGTGGCAGCCTTGGACAAGATGAGAGCCCTGGAGGTGGTTTAGGGATGAAAATGATGGAACAGCCTCGGACTCTGTGTGTGGGTCATAACTATGAGATAGTCAAGAGAACGAGCTGAGGAGGCAGCTGAATAAACAGGAATGACTCCTGCCTACTCGTCCAGTGGTCTTCACTTCCTTCACACTTGCCAAGAACTTAGAACCAAGGGAAACCCCTCCCCCATTTAAGTCCAGGTGAGGAAACATTCAGAAGTCTTACTTGACACCAAAGACAACAAATTTTTGAAACATATCAATGCAAAGGGTCAAGAGGACAGAACTGTAACTCAGGTCAGAGTAGTATGTAAGTGATAGCTGTGAGGGCTGGTGAAGGACTCCTGGGACCAGTGAGGGGAGCCCCTCACCTCTGAGCACGTCATTACGGTAGGCAGCATAGACTCTGCCTCAGTTGCCCCTTGGAGGCCCCAGCAAATTTGGGACTGAATGGACCCGGGTGGAGCTTGTTGGGCAATTCTGATATTCCCTGGAGAGTGTTCTGCACTAATCACAGGAATAAAAATACTTTTTAACTCACTGTGGGCTATGGGCTAGGCACTGTCTCTGTGCTGTCTCATTCCATCTCACAACTGCCTGCCCAGACAGGCTTTGTTGGCCCTACTTTAGGGATGGAGGAGCAAGATCCAGAGAGGTCAAAGGCAATCGTGCCAAGTCCAAAGTCCCAGGTCAGTATGAAGGGGAAGGAGGACTCCAATGGAGAAGCCCTTTTTCATTAAACTAAAGCAACCGGCCTGGGCTCTATTCCAGAGAGGAAGGTTTACAGACACATGCCTACACAGAACTCTGCTCACCCACCTCTGAGAAAGTCAGTGAGCAAAAATCATGCCCCATTCCCCAGGGAAGGTGAGTTACATCTGCCCCATGGACCTCATAGTCCCAACCCCTTCCTTTATCTCAAGGGGAAGTGAGGGCGAAGGACAGCTTGGGTGCCACAGGCATCATGCTTCATGGAAAATTATTTTGCTACAGCACAGACAGAATCCCCAGTTTATAGGTTTACAGGCATCAAGAGCCCTGTCTCATTCTTCCCCCTGTCCCCGCGGACAAAGAGCTGGGTGTGTTTCCTTTCAGCCACTCTAAATTATATACAACAGCCTTACTCCACATGAAACAAGCATCTGAGAAAGAAGAGAGGTTTAACATTTTTCTCCCTGAAGTCCCAGCCCATCCCGGGGGTGGTCTAAGCCCCTATCGCCCAACACCACCCCGTACAAGACACGAGCAACTTTTCCACCGGCACCGACCAGCGCTCAAGACAATCTGTATTCTCCTTGCAGCCACTTGCCTGGGGCGTGCTGGCCTTGACCGGAGAAAGGTCATCGGCCGCCAAGTGCCTGCAGAGGAGACTACCTTGGGGATTGCGGGGGTAGGGGGTGGGAATGGGGGGTACACTCCGGAGAGATTTCCCGAAGAGTCTACACCGCATTCCCGAAGAGTCTACACCGCACCTGGGATGCGAAACGTGTTAAAAGAAATGCCCCCGGCGCGACCACGTTTACCGGGAAATCGTGCACCGCGTTGGAAAAAGGGCCCCCCACCGCACCCCGGCAGGACTCATGCCTCCCACGTCCGCTGCAACCCCCGTGGCCGAGCCGAAAGCGCGCCCCCCCCCCCCCCCCCCCCCCCCCCCCCCCCCGAGAACTAGGCCAGCAGCGGCGGCGGCCGCCGCGGCGAGCCGTCCAGCCTGCGGCGCCCCGCCCCGCCCCGCCGGTGTCTCAGCGTTCTCAGGCCGAACGCCCGGGGCCCGGGCGGCCGCTGCCATTGGTCGGCGGCCACGTCCGTCAGCGGGCGGCACGCCGGCGCAGAGCAAAGGCTACATTGTAACAAGGCAGGCAAGCGAGCGAGCGAGCGGGGCGCGGGCGGGGAGGAAGGAGGCGGAGGGGCGGCCCCCGAGTCCCGCAGCGGCGGCGGCAGCTACCTGCCGAAGGGTTAACCCACCTCGGGCCGGGGCGAGCCGCACCCCCACCGCCACCACCCCGCTCCTGCGCCGCCCGGACCCCCCTGCGCCGCGGGCGCTGCACCCCCGGCCGCCCGCCGCCCCCGCGGCCGCTCGCAGCCCCTGCCCCGGCGGCCCCCCGCGTGCGTGCGCGCGCGCTGGCAAACTGCCGAGCGCTTTCCGAAGCCATTTTCAATGGCCACAGTGGCTACCGGGGCTGACTCACCTTCCCGGGAGTGCCGCGGCAGCCGCGGGGCCCGGGCGGCGCGGGCGGGCCCGGGCGGGCGGCTCGGCGGAGGCGGCGCGGCCCCGGCTGGCGGCCCCCGCGGCGGGAGCGGCCGCGCTGCGGGCGCGCTGGGCCCCGGCAAAGTTTCAGCGCCAGCCTCGGCGCGGCGGCGGCGGCGGCGACTCGCTGCTGCTCTCCTCCCCTGCTTTGACCACCATCTTATTAGTACAGGAAATGACATGGAAAACGGAAGAAAGCGGCGTTTGGGGCAGACGCGGACCCCCCAATTCAGGGGCCCGGAGCCGGGACTCACCAGCCGCGCGTCCCAACCCGGCCCCGGGAGAAAACTGCCGGGGTCCCCTCGGCGCCCCCGCCCCGCGCCGTGCCTGGAGGGGAGCGGGGGTGGGGGGAACCTGGTTCCTCGAACCCAAAAGGACAGGGCGACTTTTATAAACCAGCCCGGGAGAAATCGAGAAAAAAAAAAAAATGAAAAAAAGAAAAGGTTAAAAGAACTTTCGAACTGGGACACTTTTTTTTGTTTTTGGTCGGAATTAAAAGTTCTAGAATTTTAAAAAAGTCATTCCTTGAGGGGGCTCCCTGGCTCCCCCACTCCTGTTGCTGCCCCTTGTGAACCAAACTGGGGAGTAAACGTGTTGATATTTTTAACCCTTTCTTGGCTCCACTGCCCGCAACTGGCCCCCTACTGATCCGGTTTAACTCTTTGAATGCCCAGCCATTCGGAATTCCAAACGCCAGGTGCATCCCGCTGAAAGCTGGGGGAAGAGGGCTGGGGGGGGGGGGTGGTTCATTTGAAACGTTTAACTATTTACGTGGGGCTGCGGTTTTAACGTCGCGAGCCGCACGTGTTCTTCAAATCGGAATTTTTTTTTACCGGGATTGAGATCCTGAGAACCGGACTTGCTGGTCCCGGGCTGTCTTGGGAAAGATGTTTAAACCGAAATCGCTTGCTTGGGTCCTCAATTTCTTCATCTGTGAAATGGGATTCAACATCGCAGAGCAACAAGGTAGCAAAGAAAAGATCGGGCGGAATATTCATAAAGACGGTGTTTAAAAGCTTGAAAGGCTTTACTCCATGCTTGGAAACCTGACGGGTTAGGATGCAGCAGAGAACACCGCGGGATGGCGTAACCAAGACAACTACTCCCAAAATAACAGTGTTCTTCTGGCGTTGTCTGCAAGGCAAGGGGCCCAAGTGCCAGATCTCTCCTGTCAGGGGAGGCTATGCTGCTCTGGCTCTAAAACCGAGGTGTAACCTCTAGTAGAAAGTTGTCAGGAGGAATTTGACCTCAGGACCGCGCTGGGGTGGGGCGCTTCTTAGGGAGGGGCTTCCCGACCGTCAGACATCCGTGGAAGCCCTGAAAGTCTTGGCGCAGGAGGTCTCCAGTGGGTACGGCCCCGGGGAGATGTTCTCTCGGGGATGGAGGTCCCTGTCAGTTTCCCTGCTGGCTGGGAGCCTGAGTCCCAGATGGCATCCATGGTCAGACCCCAGGACATGCTCCTAGCTCTTGGAGTCTGAAAGTTGGGGGTTGAGGGGAGAAGCTCTGTATGTACCACGTCTTTTGTTTCCCTTGAGTCTGGCATCACAAACACACCTTCTTGAAGTCCTTCATCTTGTACTTCCTGTGTGATCTTGAATAAAGAACTTCCCTTCTCTGAACCTCAGTTTCCTATCTGCAAAGTGGGACACAGGAATAACAACCCACATTGCCAGCTCCATGTGAGGAGCCATGAAACTTTAAAGAGCCTAGCACCAGACTGCTCACAGTAGATGCTCAAGTAACGATAATTAACATCAGAATTATATGACTTTCAATATAACTATAAAAAGTTTGCTGAGTGTCTTTCTGCTCAGTGCCAGGCAGAGTGTTGGGTACTGGGGAGTACCGAGGTTAGTTAGACCTGGTCCTTTTAAGAGGTCTTGGTCTGGCCAGGAGATGGAGAAACTGGTAGTTAACTCAGATTAATTCAATAATTAATGCACAGCTTTATACTGGAGGCCAGGTGCTTGGGCAGAGAGAGGAAAGGACACCAAGGAGGAAGCCATGTATTCCTTTTGAGAAGGATTCACCAAGGAAAGGGTGTCAGGTGGGCCCTGATGGGGTTGGAATTTCCACCGGCGGTAGGATGGCGTTCCAGGAAGGCGAACAGCACTGGCAGAGACCTGCAGGTCTCAAAGCGGCAGGGTGTGTAAAGTGGCCAGCTATGATGACTCAAGAGTGGGTGGGGCAGAGGAGCCCAGATGAGGCCAGAAAGCCAAGAGGATAAAGAGAGAAGGTGGTCACGGCCTCCAAAAACCAAAATGGTCTTTGAGAGAATGAGCTGAGGAGTGAGGCAAAGAGGGAATTTTTCCATGTGGTGCTGGTTTT
Source organism: Bubalus bubalis (assembly GCF_019923935.1). Lineage (NCBI taxonomy): Eukaryota > Metazoa > Chordata > Mammalia > Artiodactyla > Bovidae > Bubalus > Bubalus bubalis. Next base: position 9,684,603 of record NC_059172.1, read on the forward strand.
CTATTTAAATCTCCCCATCCATTTGGCCCAGTCTGGCTTCTATTTGCCAGGAACAGTTGGTCTCCAGGCTCCAACTCTGGAGTGAGGCTGGGTCCTTGGGCATTGCAGGCCAGGAGTCTTCAGTCGTCACGCTTGGTGGGCACAGAGAGTCTGCATGGTTCAGAGACCCAGGTCTGAGGTCCGGCCTGCCACCCCCTGCCATGGAACCTGGGGTGCATGACTCTTCTGTCTGAGCTCCAGCTTTTTCCTGTGCAACACAGAATTTGCACCAGGGGTCCTACCTTATTCCCTCTAGAAGTGCCCTGTAGCCACGTGATCAACACCACAGCTTGGGAAGGGATCTCAAACTAGACTGGGAGACTTTCTGGGAGCCCAAGGCAGGCAAGGGCTGGGACAAATGCCTGGGGTCAGTGGGCAGAAAGTGGTAATTACCTAAAGTGATTATCCCAGGGCCCAAAGGTAATCACTGTAGACAAGTGGTCTGGACAAGGTAGGCCTTTGAGACTGTGCCTCAGCTTCTTCCCTCTGTGGGCTGAGTTGGGCCTGAAACACAAAAGTAAGGATGAAGAGAAGCTCCACTCAGATCCCCTGAGAACTAGTTGGGGGTCAGGCGGTACGAAGGGGGTTGACGTGAATAGGGCACGTGACACACACTTTCAGGGACCTTACCATTTGACCCTCTCAGTAATCCAAGGCAATCGGCATCATTGCTGTTTTTGCAGACAGGGACACCATGCTCAGAGAGGTTAAGAAACTTGCCTGAGGCCACACAGCTAGTTAGAAGTAGGATCAGATTCACAGCCAGATGTGTCCGACTCCATTGCTCCATGCTCTCCACCCTTGGACATTTCTGGTTTGTCGTCCTTCTCCATAAGACAACTTTTTAGCCAAACAGTTGGTAAAATATTTCCCTGGTTTCTCCCTTGTGCATTTCACACAATAGGAGCTGACCAGAACTGTGCGATGGGATGTCAGGCTCTTCATGATTGCCCCCTACAAAAAATTTACCAACAATCCCAGTCACTTCCAGGTCCCTTTGAGGACACTGGCATGTTCTAAGTGAATGAAGCTCAGATCTTCAGAAAGAAAAGCCAATCTGAGACCTTTCTCATCTACTACTGATACCCAAGTAAAACATTTATGCAACGAGCTGCGATTTAAATGCCCCCTGGATGACTAGAGATTCACTTCCACATTTGCTATGAAGCAAGGACCAGTATTTATTGCATCAATCAATGACCCTTCTGAAAGCCTTGAGGGAGAAATTTCATTCAGGATTTAGTGCCTGTAACAAACAGACCAAAGAGCAACTGCATTTCCCTCGAGGAGCTGGCAAGCATCTCCCTTGCTAACAAGAAGAGCTGCATAACTGATCAGGTTTCCCTTTTTACGCAGGCTGCCAGGAAGCTCAGGGCCAGATTCCACCCCCATCCCCAACAACTTTGGCAGTTGCTCCCTCCTCATTCCTCCTTTCCCACTTCTAATCCTACTAACTCAGCTTTGTTTTCTCTGCCTTTTATTAAAGATTCCCCCCCACCTTTAATGGCAAGAAATAAATATTTAAAATAAATCCACATTTGGAAGAGTTGCTGAAGGGAGTTGGATTCCATGGGCCTTGTGTTAAGCCTGGCATGGTTCTCTTTTGGTCTTGTCTTGTCCACTCGCCCAACAGCTGAGGGATTCCTCTCTTGGAAGGGAGGAGGGACTGGCTTATAACCAAGGGATTCCTCACTCAGCTGCTGATGACTAAGATCAAATGCCCTGGGTCAGATCATCATGGCTATTTTTTGGTTCTGCTGACAAACAGCTTGCCTCTCTCCTGTCAACCGCCCAGGAAGCACAAACCTCTATCCCCTACCCTCCCCCACCCCACCCCCACCAAGCTATCCCTCATTCATACCTCCTGCTGAGTTTTGGCAGGAAATAGACTCCTCTTTTCTACAGAACCCACTGCCCGTCATGGGCTGTCTACCACGTGCCCAGCAAGGTGAGATGATTAGGATGCAGGTTGAAGGTGAAAGAGCAGCTTTAGAACCTTGGACAGGGAAGGTCTCAGAGATGTGGCATCTCATGGGAGTCTTGATCAGTGGGAAGGAGTCAGCCCCATGCACGGTTGAGTAGTCGAGTCCCCTCAGCAGAGGACACAGACCTGGGAAAGGCCCTGAAGCAGAAGCTAGCCAAGCTTGTTGTATGGGGTGGCCCAAGGCTAGTGCAGAGCATAGTGTAGAAGGAGAGACAGGGAAGGAGACGAGCAGAAGAAGGGATTGGATCTAGGCGATGCTTTTCCATGGTTTGGAGTATTTGAACATCAGCAGCAGCCAGCGATGCTTTACAGCTGGGGAAACGCAGGGCCTCACTTATGTTTTCACACCATCACCTTGGCTGCCATGCGGCTACTAACACTGACCAAGTGCCAGACGAGTCGGTAGGTATGTTCATAAACCATGTTATTTAACTGTCCCTCCTGCTTATGAGGTTGATGTGGACCTGTCTTTTATCTGCCTGCCTAGTGTCTGACTTCCCTTCCAGTGACTGGGGAAATTCCCACCCTTCTGAGCCCTGGAGAGACCCAGGGTGTGTCCACCCCCATGCCCACTAGAGAATCTGAAAACATCAAAAATTCCCTTTCAGGAGATGCACAGGTCATGAAGGTGGGGTCCTTATAAATAAGATTTGCACCCTTAGAAAAGAGACTCGAGAGCTCCCCTGACCTTCCCACCATAGAACACAAACAGAAGACAGCCATTCAAGAAGCAGGAATCGGATTCTCACTAGACCCAATCTGATCTTGGACTTCCAGCCTCCAGAACGGTGAGGCATAATTTTCTGTGGTTTCTAAGTTGCCAGTGGTATTTTGTTGTAGAAGCTCAAAGGTAAGGTACAGACATATGATGGAGCCTCAGCCAATTAGATGAGATCCCCCACCTTTGGACTGGAATCTAGTGACATGTAGAGACATGGACCATAGACGGTCCTTTCTGGTGAGAGTCGGGGTGCACTAGAGTCAGTTCTCGAGGGCAGGAGTGCCTGTAGCTGGATACGGAAGGGCTGCAGGGGCTGGTGGTACAAGCTAGAGTGCCTCTCGGCAGTATCGGGCAGTGTCTGCACGGGCTCTGTGGCATGGTCTTGGCTGTGACTCTGTCTCTGAGCACCCTGCACTTGGTTCTTCAACTTTTCAGAGGGTCATGAGCTACCTGAACTCCTTTCAATAGGTTCCCTGTTGCTTAAATCAATGTTTTTGTTCAGTTAAGTCATGGCCCACTCTTTGCAACCCCATGGGCTGTAGCTCTGTCCATGGAATTCTACAGGCAAGAATACTGGAGTGGAGAGCCATTCCCTTCTCCAGTGGATCTTCCCTACCTCACGGTCTCTGAGAACCAGGAATCTTGGGAGCAGCTTAACTGGGTGGTTCTGGCTCAGAATTGCTCTTGAGGTTGCAGTTGGGTTGTCAGCTGGGGCTTGCCAGGTTGTCAGCTGGGCTGAAGGCTTGCCTGGGGCTGGCGAGTCCACTTCCAAACTCCCTCACATGTAGAATAAACCATGATGCAAGTTTGGCTGGGAATGAGGAAGATTCCCAGGATATGGGATTTTCAGCTTTAAAAGCAGGTTGGCTCCAGGCAAACCAGGGCAAGTTGATCACCCCATTCCTGTGATTGTTGAAGAGAGAGCTTAGATTCTTGATTTGGGCATCTCAGTATCACTGCTCCTGATACGGCAGCTGGTCTTCCTTGGAGTGAATGATCAGAGAGAGAGAGAAGCAGAAGAAAGTCATCGTCTTTTATAACCTAACCTCAGAGTGGCATACTATTCCTTCTACTGTATTCTGCCGTCAACTACAAATTGCTGCTTTTCAAGGGCATTTAAAATTCTTAAACAGCTGGGAACACCAGACCACCTTACCTGTCTCCAAAGAAACCTGTATGCTGGTCAAGAAGCAACAGTTAGAACCTTACCTGGAAGAACTGACTGGTTCAAAATTGGGAAAGGAGTACGTCAAGGCTGCCTGTTGTCACCCTGTTTATTTAACTTATATGCAGAGTACATTATGTGAAACGCTGGGCTGGATGAATCACAAGCTGGAATCAAGATTGCCAGGAGAAATATCAGCAACCTCAGATATTCAGATGATATCACTCTAATGGCAGAAAGTGACGAGAAACTAAAGAGTCTCTTGATGAGGGTGAAAGAGGAGAGTGAAAAAGCTGTCTGAAAGCTCAGCATTCAAAAAATTAAGATCAGTCCCATCACTTCATGGCAAATAGGAGGGGGAAAGTGGAAGCAGTGACAGATTGTGTTTTCTTGGGCTCCAAATTTTGCAGCCACAAAATTAAAAGATGCTTGCTCCTTGGAAGGAAAGAAGAGACGTCACTTTGCCAACAAAGGTCCGTATAGTCAAAGCTATTGTTTTTCCAGTAGTCATGTACAGATTATTGGGCCATAAAGAAAGCTGAGCACCGAAAAACTGATGCCTTCAAATTGTGGTGCTGGAGAAGATTCTTGAGTGACTGAACAGCAAGGGCATTTGCCATCTGCCTCTGCAGAGATTGGTCCCTGTGCTGCTGCAAGTCTGACCTTCAACATGCCCTGAAGGGAATTCAGGGTGGAGAGTGAGGCAAGTCTGTGCTCCAGGGAAACTGGTGGAAGAGGTCTTTGTTGTTATTCAGTAGCTAATTCCTGTCTGACTCTTTGCCACCCCATAAACTGCAGCATACCAGGCTTCCCTGTCCTTCACTATCTTCTGGAGCTTGCTCAAACTCATGCCCATTGAGTTGGTGATGCCATCCATCCATCTCATCCTCTGTTGCCCCCTTTCTCCTCCTGCCCTCAATCTTTCCCAGCACCAGGGTCTTTTCCAGTGAAAAGATGTTCTTCGCATCAGGTGGCCAAAGTATTGGAGCTTCAATTTCAGCATCAGTCCTTTCAATGGATATTCAGGGTTGATATCCTTAAGGATTGACTGGTTTGATCTCCTTGCTGTCCAATGGACTCTCAAGAGTCGTCTCCAGCACCATACTTTGAAAGCAACAATTCTTAGGCCCTCAGCCTCCAGACACACTTAGACGTATATTTTATGTGCTTCTCTCATTATTCCTTTGAAATAATTTCCAGAAGTGGACAAAGCATGTGCCAGGCTTCACATCCTGAAAAATTTTGCCAAAGTGCCCTCCAGAAAAGTGGTACCAATGTCAGTTCTCATTGGCTATGTGAGAGCCTGCTTGATTCTCTAAACCCTTACACTGAGCATCATCCATCTGCTTAATCTTCAGTAATTTGATATAAGAGAGATCTGTCTCATTTTTTCTTTAAATCACATGGTATTAATAGCAAGATGAGCATATTTTCATGTGTTTATTAATCGTGGTGTCTCATTTGTGAATTGCTTGATCACATTCTTTGTCTAAGGTTGGGGTCTTGTGTCTTTTTTATTGATTCATAAATGTAATTTACATATTAAGGATAACAAAAGTCTTTGAAATTTTATCACTATTTTCTCAATTCAGAAACATTTGTAAATGTATTTATGATTTTTTTTCTGTATGGAAATTTAAAGGGTTTGGTTTTCTGCTGTCAGAAAGACTTTCTCCTCCAGGAAATTGTAAAAATATTCTCTTAGATTTTCTTCTAATTTTAACATTAAAAAAAAAAATGTGACCCATCTGGAATTTATTTTGGTGCAGAGTTTAAGATGGAGATCGAACTTTTTTTTTCCTTAGTGAATAAGTTGTTGTCCTAACACCAATTATTGGGTCATTCATCCATTTCTCATTGTTCTACAGTGCCGTCTGTATCCCATGTTAAATTTCCATATCACACACAAGCCTACTTCTTCTCTATTATGTATCATTGATTATTTGCACAGTACCAAACTGTTCACATTGCTATAGCTTTATAGTATATTTTAGTATTAGGCAGGACACAGCCTCCACTTTAACTAACTTGATCTAATTCCCAGAGGCAGAGATTTTAACTCCTAGGTAATATTTGCCTTCACATTCCAAATTATATGTTTATATTGCTAGCTGTTGAGTAAGAAATTTCAAACATCATCTGTTGATTTTCTGACATGAAAGATGAGTCTTCCACTCATTCACACTCCCGATTCGCGGATGCCCCCCCACCCCCGGGCTCAGTCTGCTAACATCTTCATGGTGACTTGTGTCCCTGCGCAGGGTCTTCATTGTAATGAGTGTATCAGTGTTGTGAATTGCTAAGCCAAGAACACACTGTTATTAAATTGCCTTGATTTTACAGCTTTCTGTTTTTCCTAGAGTTCATAATAGACCCATTTTTTTTTTTTGCATTTGCTTAGTTTTTTTAACATATAAGATTTTATTCTAACATTGTAGAATGCCTTTCACTACAATTTTCAACACCCTCAAACCTTTTAGATTACCTATCAGAGCCTTTTGTTTTTCCTACACTTTTTTTCTTACATGGTGGATCAGAAATCTTTCTGAAGAGTCAGATAGTGAATACTATAGGCTTTATGCGCTGCCTGGAGTCTCTGCCACATATTCTTGGTTTTTACTACATTATTTATTTGTTTTTACAACTCTTTGTTCAGGATGTTTTGAGATTCATTTATGTTGTTGCTTGAGCCAGCAGTTTGTCCATTTTTGGTATTGAGTAGCATTTCACTCCATTGATATACCACAGGATTTGGGGTTTTTTTTTTTTTTTTTTTTTTTTTTTTTTTTTTTGTACTTTCTGGGAGATTTCCATGACCTTGTCTTTCAATACTTAACCTTTTTCTTAAAAAATTTCAGCCTGGGGACTTCCCTGGCAGCCCAGTGGTTAAGACTCCCTGCTTCCACTGCAGGGGGCATAGGTTAGATCCCTGATCTGGGAACTAAGATCCTGCATGCTGTATGGGGTGAGGCCAGTATATATATGTGTGTATTTAACTTCTATGCAGAGTACATCATGAGAAACGCTGGACTGAAAGAAACACAAACTGGAATCAAGATTTCCGGGAGAAATATCAATAACTTCAGATATGCAGATGACACCACTCTTAAGGCAGAAAGTGAAGAGGAACTCAAAAGCCTCTTGATGAAAGTGAAAGTGGAGAGTGAAAAAGTTGGCTTAAAGCTCAATATTCAGAAAACGAAGTTCATGGCATCCGGTCCCATCACTTCATGGTAAATAGATGGAGAAACAGTGGAAACAGTGTCAGACTTTTTTTTGGGGGGGGCTCCAAAATCACTGCAGATGGTGACTGCAGCCATGAAATTAAAAGACGCTTACTCCTTGGAAGGAAAGTTATGACCAACCTAGATAGCATATTCAAAAGCAGAGACATTTCTTTGCCAACAAAGGTCCGTCTAGTCAAGGCTATGGTTTTTCTTGTGGTCATGTATGGATGTGAGAGTTGGACTGTGAAGAAAGCTGAGCGCCGAAGAATTGATGCTTTTGAACTGTGGTGTTGGAGAAGACTCTTCAGAGTCCCTTGGACTGCAAGGAGATCCAACCAGTCCATTCTGAAGGAGATCAGCCCTGGGATTTCTTTGGAAGGAATGATGCTAAAGCTGAAACTCCAGTACTTTGGCCACCTTATGCGAAGAGTTGACTCATTGGAAAAGACTCTGATGCTTGGAGGGATTGGGGGCAGGAGGAGAAGGGGACAACAGAGGATGAGATGGCTGGATGGCATCACTGACTCGATGGATGTGAGTCTGAGTGAACTCCGGGAGTTGGTGATGGACAGGGAGGCCTGGTGTGCTGCGATTCATGGGGTCGCAAAGAGTCAGACACGACTGAGCGACTGATCTGATCTGATCTGATATATATATATATATATATATATATATATGTGTGTGTGTGTGTGTGTGTGTGTATTCAGCTTTCATAGTCTGAATTTCCATCAAGAAACAAGATTTCTTGTTCTTTGTTTCTTATAGCTTCTTTTCTTTTTAATGGAGGCAATGTTTTTTCCTTAGAAATATCCTCTTCCCCCTCCTATTCTGTGAATTAGCTGCTTTCTTCAACTTCTTTCTCTCCTATTCATTGTATTCTCTTTCACAGTTGGATTGTCTTCAAATGTCCACTGATCCTTGGCTGTCTTTCCTATTTGAGAGTGAAGCTCCGAGTGTCCTCTGGGAGGTGTTGGGAGGGTGGGATTTGTGCACAGGGCTTACTGGAAGCTGAAGTTGGCTGATGCCCCTGGTGGCACAAGTCTTCACTGCATTTATAAAGAATGTTCGTCTACCCTGCTACCAGGGGACACGGGTGGGAGTTGGGGGTAGTAAGTCCAGTCCTGGGCTGATTTCAAAGTGATGCCAGACCAGAGGGACCTCTAGTTTGGGACCTGAATGAGGAGGAAGCTGGAGGTCTCCGATGTCTCCTTACTCATCTGTTTTCAATTCAGCACCTTTCCACCTTCCTCAGTGCCTGCTGAAACCAAGTTAGACTTTCTGTGTCCATTTCTTTAGAAAAGGAATCTCTAGTGGTCTTCAGAAACAGGAGAAGTATAGCCCCTTGGCTGCCATGGGTGTGCTTGGGACCGGTGATCTTGGGGTCTCACTGCATCTTGTATAAGGTTTGAAAAAATATCCCTTTATTTTCAGCCACAGGCTTCACCACAACTTTCTTAGGGACCTGGTCCTTTCTATTCCTGAGCCGTTCAGTGGTGGTGAACAAAGTGGCTTCCTCCTTTCCCTTGGCCTCCACCGGACACTCAGATTTGGTTCTTGCTCCTCTGGTTCTGTGTCTCTTCCTCCAGCTGCCTCCCATCTGCTCACCTAGAGATCTTAGGTTTCCAATGCATCCTCTTCTCATGCAAGGTGGATTTAGTGTTGCTTTTTTTTTTCTGTCTACTTTTGGTTTGGGCTGATCTTCAAGACGAGAGGAGGTGGAAACTCTCTGCACTTCTGCCTACCTTAATTGGTAGGCACTCATTAATCGTAAATAGAAAATTTGTCTGTCATCATCCAGGTATCATTTCAAGTAAACTTTAAAGTTGAAAGTTTCTCCTTCTTTCCACCCCCCACCCCCTCAAAAATATCTCATTGGGATTTTTTTATTTTTAGAACATAGGTTTTATTTTTTTTTAACAGTTTTAGATTTACAAAAAAATCAGAGAGTTTTCCATATATTCCTCAGTCAGTTTCTCCTGTTGGCACCTTCCATCAGTGTGGCACACAGGGTGCAATTCCTGAACCAACATTGATACATCATTATTAACTGATGTTCATAGTTTGTTGAGATGCCATTACTTTTTGCCTAGAGCCATTCTTCTGTTCCAGGATCCCACCCAGGAGGCTACATCTCCCTGGGCTGCTCCTGACTGGGACAGTTGCTCCGGCTTTCCCTCTCTTTGATGGCCTCAGTTTCGAGGAGCATTGCTCAGGCATTCTGTAGAATGCCTCTCTAGCATCGTTTATCTGATGCCTTTCCCAAGTTTAGAGCGGGATGATGGGTTTGGGGGAGAAAGCCATCAGGATTTTGATGAAATGCCATTCAACTGATAGAATAATTGGAGGAGAATTGACATTTCTACAATATCGAGTTTTCCTTCAGGGATGTGGCCCATTTCTCCTTTGTATTCAAATCTTCTTTTACAATCTTCAGGCAGGCTTTATAGTTTGCTTCTTATAAACCTAACATACTGCTTGCTTAGTCCCAGATATTTTATAGCATTTGCTGCTCTTGTGGGTAAGATCTCCACAATTGCTTTTACTTCCTAATTTGTCCCTGCAGTTATATTGGAAAGCCACTGACTTGTATAAATGTATATTCTGACTAGCTATCACATATTATTTATAACAGTTTTGAGTTGATGCTCTTGAGTTTTTTTGATAAACAAGATCTCATGCAAATAATTATTTTGACTCATTCTTTTAAACATTTGTGAATTTTAGGCAACCCACTCCAGTGTTCTTGCCTGGAGAATCCCAGGGACGGGGGAGCCTGGTGGGCTGCTGTCTGTGGGGTCGCACAGAGTCGGACACGACTGAAGCGACTCAGCAGCAGTCAATTTTCTTATATTATCACATTAGCTTCAAACAATGATGATTAGGATGGAGACAGTGTTTTGTTACTGCTGCCAGGTTTTCACCTGCTTTTATGTTTTCTATGAGTGCTGTGTGCTAAGTCAATTCAGTGGTGTCAGACTCTTTGCGCCCCTATAGAGTATAGCCCTCCAGGCTCCTCTGTCCGTGGGATCCTCCAGGCAAGAATACTGGAGTGGGTTTCCATTTCCTCCTCCAGGGGATCTTTCCGACCCAGGGATCGAACCCAAGTCTCCTGTGTCTCCTGTATTGGCAGGCAGGTTCTTTACTACTAGCGCATCTGGGAAGCCTACAGGTTTCTGATAATCTTGTTCTTATCCTTTGGGAATGTCCTCCTATTCCTATTTTAGTAGGGGTTTATATGAGGAATGAAAATTGAACTGTATCAATGCCATTTTTCTGGTATGTCAGAATTGGTACCTATTTTTCCTACATCATCCTCTTATGTAACCATACAGCCATAATCACATTAATAGCTGTTGTGTCTCCCTTCATGGCGCCAGTGTGCTTCCTAGCTCAGGCTCCCCGGAGGGAAGCTCTGCCAGCCTTTGCGCCATACAATTGGGGCACAGCTCACCTAAGTCTCCTTATACCTCTGGCCATGTTTAGATCAAACGACAACTCACCTACACAATTGTTGAGGGCGCTCACATCAGCTACTGATGGTGATCAGTCCAGTCCTTTGTTTTAAACAGGAACGGATAGTGAAAACTCGTTTGATGTGTGAAGAGAATCAATAGTCTAAACTGAATAGTCAGACCAAATGGCCCGTGCTGAAGTAGAGTTAATACAGGGAACAGAAGAAAACTTTAAACAATCTGCTCCCATGTTCTTTAAGATTCATGAGCATATTGCACTGATAAATAATCTCCAGCTGTTACAAAAAGGAAGCAAATGAAAACAAAAAGTTATTGAGATTAACATAAACCTGATTCCAAAACTAAGAAAACCCACTCATACCAAAGTCAATAACATGAGCAATTTGTAAAAATGTTATTGAAATATAGTTGATTTACAATGTTGTGTTAATATCTGCCATACAGAAAAGTAATTCAGATATATACATATTCTTTTTTGTATTCTTTTCCAAATGCTTTATCACAGAATGTTGATATAATCCATGGTCCGCTTTTTTATACAGTAGGACCTTGTTGTTTATCCATCCTATATATATAATAGTTTGCATCTGCTAACCCCAGACTCCCAGTCCTTCCCTCTGCCACCCATGCCCCATTGGCAAACACAAGTCTGTTCAATATGAGCAATTTGAATGCAACAATAGTGAAAGTGAAGTCGCTCAGTTTTGTCCAACTCTGTGACTCCATGGACTGTAGCCTGCCAGTTTCCTACGTCCATGGAGTTTTCCAGGCAAGAATACTGGCGTGGGTTGCCATTTTCTTTTTCAGGAGATCCTCCCGACCCAGGGATTGAATCTGGGTCTCCTACATTGTAGGCAGATGCTTTAGTGTCTGAGACACCAGGGAAGAATGCAATAATATATCAAAGGAATTACTTAACTTGACATATTTTACTCTAGGAATTCAAAGATGACTTGAGAAATATCAAAGCCAATAATGTATTGAATTTTTGCAAAGTATTGCAGATATAGGATTCCCATCTTCGTTCTGGTGGTTGTGGGAGTGTTTAGGTGGCAAAGACCCATTTGACTTAACATGCTACCTGTACCAAATGAGACCTTAGAATTGCGGTGTGTGCTGAGACCAGTTTCTTTGTGTGGAGGACCTGAGAAGCTGCCAGTTCTTAGATGGCTCCTCATTAATTACACTCCTAGCCTCAGCTAGGCGCTCTTTGAGGATGTGTATGTAGTTAGTACTATAGTTAGTTATGCCAGTACCAGTAGCAGAGGGAGAGGAGTCATCAAAGGAGGAGATTTCACTGCTGTGTTCAGCTCCATTGGCCAGCCTCAAAAACCCAACTAAAACTAGCTTGAGGAAAAGAAAAACACGTTGGCTAGTGTAACTAAAAAAAAACCTAGTGTGGGCTTCAGGCATGGCAGGATCCAGGTGTTCAAACAATGTCACCAGGAATATATCTTTATCCATCTCCTTTCCCATGAAAAAAAAAGTTGTGGACAGAAAGTTATGAGGACTACGTAGAATAAGATATCCTGAGAACAAAAAGAGTAGAGCATTCAGAAAGAGAAAGTAACCAATAGAGTTAAATGCAAAAAAGACATGCAGTAAGATAGAACTTAAGGAGATCCTCAGATTTCATGATAGGAGGTCACTGTCCTTGGCAAGAGAAATTTCAATGGTATGCCAGGGAAGACAGCAGATAAGAATGAGCTGAGAAAATTGAATGTGAGAAATTAGAAAAAAAAAAAAGACATGTACATTAATCTTTTGAGCTATTTAGATAAAATGCAGTGGAGAGAAAGGGCAGGGTTAAAGGTTTTGTTTTTGGTTTAAGGATGGGAGAAATCTGGGCATGTTTCCAGCCCATGGGACTGGAGCCAGTGAAGGAGGCAAGGTCAAAGGTACAGCAGAGAGATGATACTACAGAGAGAAATTTACCTTTAATTTGGGGGTGGTTTGGAGGAGCGGGTGGCCCATCCCTAGACAGGCTATTACTCCTCTCTCCCCAGCAAGATGGCTGAGCCTTTGGTGTCTCTAACTCCTGCTCAGCCTTTGCCGCCTCCTGGATGACTTCAGGAACTGGAGCTGTGTATCCATCAGGGGATTTCCAAAGCATTCACTGCTGTGTTTAGGAGCTTCTCCACAGTTAGCTGGGTGACCTTGGTAAGTTGAACAAGCTTGGTAAGTTGTTCTCTTTCTGGGTTTCCTGTAAGAGATTGACCTCAATGTACTTAGAAGTTCTTCCCATTAGAGCATCACTATGAAGCCAGATTTTGAATAGCCCAGGGGCAGATTGTGAGAAGGTCATGGAACAAAATGGAAATAAAAATAGGAAATGACTGTATCTTCTTAAACCATCATTCTACTTTTTAGAAACATATCTTTCCAATCTACAAAGTTCTAGGGAAGTAGTTAGATGATTCTCAGGGTCATTTTCATTTTTAAAGTATTATTTTAAAAATAACTTTTAGAATTTTCTTTGAGTAAATGAGAACCCATTCTCCTGTCCCTCTCCCATGATTGGTTTAGGCATGGACTTGTGATACAGTTTGGCCAGAGAGACGCAGCAGGGACGACTTTGAGGAAATATTTCTCTTGTTCTAAGAGATCCACAGGAGGTGATGGTCCTCTTTCCACCTAGACTTGGCTCTGTGAGGGGGAAATTCTGGAAGCTACCGTAACCATTTGCCAAGCAAGAAGGGACTAGGCTGAGAATAAAAACCAACACCCAGGAAGAAACTCAGGTCCTGGAAACATTATTGAACAACTTAATGAGCCAACCCTTATTTTTGGACTCCTGTAACGTGAGGTAATAAATTGCCCTTGTTGTTGGAACAAGTTTTAGGCCGGTGTTTTTTATTTGCAGCTGAAAAGCGTTCTAACTGCTGTAAATAGCATCCTGTTGTATGTATTATTTTGTGCATGCTCTTCTCATTGAGCAATATGCCATGAACATTTTCACAAGTCAGTAATTTTTTGCCTCTAATAGGACTTTTAATAGCTGCATTGTATTGTGAGATATTTAGGTGTTAATAATTCTTTTTTATCATGGTAAATAATGGTGTAATGATTTTGATGACACCTTTTGATGACATCGTTGTGTATTTATCTGGTTTAGGGATAATTTTCTCAGGGAAGAATTCATGAGTAAATATTAATAGTATATGTAATATTAAGTTTTTCCTTAAATTTCCTTCCAAAACTTTGCATTGATTTTTAATTATACCAACAAAGTATGAGTATGCTCATTTCCCCCCTCCCATTATAATTAACTTTCCTTAGTAGCATTCTATCTTTTAATTTTTCTATCTTTTAAATTTTCACTGATGTATAACATACACATAGAAAATTGCATAAATCCTATTTTTGCTCACAAATTGTACCCTTCATATAACCAACACCCAAGCCAAGAAATAGGACATTTCTAGCCCCAGAGAGACAACCACGCTCAGCTTCTATCACAAGTAAGTTTTGCCAGTTTGAACTGCAGGCAACTAGAACTTTATAGTAGGTGGATTCTGATGTCTACTCCTTGTGATTATCATTACATCGGAGATTCACCCATGCCGTTGAAAACACAGAAGTTTGCCCCTTTGATTGGTGTGCAACATTCACGTGTACGAATATACCAGGGATCCATTTCACTGTTGATGGACATTTAACTTTTGTCCAATTCTTGGCTATTTTGAACAAAGCTGCTATAAACGTTTTTGTGCCTTTTTTGATGGACACGAGCTAATATCTCTTGCATAGTTACCTAGGATTCAAAGTGCTTGATGATAGGGTAAGTATATGTTTAACTTTGTGCAAAATTTTCAGAGTTCTCTAAATTAATCATATCCATTTACTTTCCCCAAACCAATGTATGAGAGAGTCCCAAATGTTCCACATAACTGGCGACATTTAGTATTTTCAAGCTTTGTTTTTACTCATTTTAAATGTGTAGTCGTGTCTCCTTGTGGCTTTATATTGGTTTTTTCCTGATGAATAATGACATTGAGGACCTTCTCATGTGTTTCCTGGCCATTTGGAGAGCCTGTCTTGTAAAATGCTTCAGTTTTGTGTCCAGTGTTTAACTGATTTTGGCGGGGGGTGTGGGGGGGCTTGTTTTATTTACTTTTCAGATAAATTTCTGTTGTGAATATCTTCTTCCATATGTGGCAACTTGCTTTTTCACTCTCCTGGTGTCTTTTAATGAACAGAGTTCTCCGTTTCAATGAAGTCTATTTTATGGTTCATGTGTTACATTCTCATTAGGAATTTGCCCATCCCAAGGTCATAAAGATATTCTTCCATGTTTGCATATAAAAGCCTTGCTGTTTTGTCTTTTGCACTTAGATCCATGATCCGTTTCAAATTAATTTTGTACAATATGAGGTATACATCAAGGTTCATTTTTACCCATATGGAGAGCCAAATGGTTTAGGAACGTTAGAACATTTATTCTAAAGGCGGACTTTATCCCCTGAAATGCAGTGGCCCATTGTCAAAAATCAATTGACCATATAAATGTGGGTCTGTTGCTGACTGTATCCTACTTCATTCTTCTATTTGCTTATCCTTGTGCCAAATCACACAGACTTCTTAACCACTGTAGCTTCATATTTAAGTTGTAATATCTAGTTGTATGAATCCCCCAGTTTTGTTCTTCTTCAAGACCATGTTGGCTGTTCTGGTTTCTCTGCATTCCCCTGTGTATTTTAGAATCAGATTTTCAACATCTTTCTGGGAGTTTGATTGAAATGGCCCTCAATCTCAGTTAGGAGAGATACTGGTATTAAGAGAGAAATGGTGTTGAGTCCTCCAATCAATAAATATGGAGTGTCAATCCATTTTTATATCTTATTTAATTTCTCTCAACAATGATTTATAGTTTTCAGTGTATATATCTTGAAAATTTCATTGTTTCTATTTTTAAAGTATTTGATTTTTTAAATCCACTTGTTCATGGTGGTTTTATGCCTTTTAAATAAATTAAGAGAATAAAATATGTTTTTTCTTCAATAAATACTTAGATGTTTACCATTTGAGAAATCCATTCCGTCCTGTAAACATATTTCCTTTAAGTATAATATCCCTTTAGCCTGAAGAACTTCCTCTGGTATTTCTAGTAGAGCAAGCAGCTCTGCTAACAATGAGTTCTCCCAGTTTTTATTTATTTGAACTATCTATTTCCCGTGTTTAAAGGATATATTTTTTCCTGGATATACAACTCTGGATTCATTATTTTTCAATCTCTAATGAAATAATTTTTAAAATACTTTGTTCAGAGTATTTAATTATTACCTGAAGGAATGTTTAATTCAGTGAAAGCCATTTCACCATTACTGGATATAGAACCAAATCACACTATTTTATTGGCTGAGTTTTTGTAAAACATTTTAATAACTGGCAGTCATGCTTCCCCTTTGCAGAATATTTTGTTGAGCGCTGATGATTTATTCTTCCAGGTAAACTTTAGACTTACTTTGTTGTGCTTAAAAAAAAGGCCCAGTAGGATGTTGACTGGAATTTCATTACATTTGTAGATTTATATGGGGCTTCCCTCATAGCTCAGTTGGTAAAGAATCTGCCTGCAGTGCAGGAGACCTAGGTTTGATCTCTGGGTTGGGAAGATCCCCTGGAGAAGGCAATGGCCACCCACTCCAGTATCCTTGCCTGGAAAATCCCATGGATAGAGGAGCCTGGTGGGCTGCAGTCCATGGGGTCGCAAAGAGCTGGGCACGACTAAGCAACTAACACTTACTTACTATGGGTTATTATTGATATCTCAATAATATTGATACTTTCTTCCTATAATAATATGTGCTTTCATTGGTTCAGGTCCTGTTTTCTGTTGCTCACTACAAAACTACATTTTGTAATTTTCTTCATCTAGATTCTACTCACATTTTGCAAAGTTCATCGCAAAGTACTTATGTATTTGGCAAGAAAAGAAACATTTTTATAAGAATTGGAGCATAATTTGTCTCCTTTTTAAACCCCAAGCATTAAAAGTTGGATTTACCATATTGACTTACTCATGGCTGTATCAGTTGGGATCCAGCCATGAAACAGAAACCACACTCGTTTATGACAGAAGGAGAAATACAGAGAGAATTGGTTAAACAGGTCCTGGAGGACAGAGCAGAAACTCTGAGGAAACACAGAGATGGTCCCTGGGGAAACATCTACCCGCCTCAGGGTAGAGGGGGAGGGGAAGGGATCTTTTTGGAGGAGGTGAGCCCAGGGCTGGGATTGAGATCTCTTTGCAGGGGTTGCTGCACGGCCAGGGCTGGCATCTCCGGAGCTCAAAGAGGGTGCTCAGCATGGCTGTCACTGAGACTTCTGGGCCGAGGGTGCTGGCTGGCTGCTGACGGCATCTCACATAGCTGGGTCGCTGATCCCTAAGGAAATGGGCTTCTTCCTCCTTAGTTTTTCCCTTGGGAGCAAAGATTTCCAAATCAGCAGAGTTCAAAGTCATGGGGACAAGAAGCAGAAATTCTGCAAGAGGTTATTAGGTACAGTGGTGGGAAGCGACTTCCGCTCAGTGTTTCCTGGCCCAGTTACTGTGGACAGGGGTGGGGAAACGCCTCACATTGATTGCTGAGCACATTCTGCCTGCTGTTAAGGCAGAACCTCACCTTTCAGGATGTTCTCTCTCAAATAGCATTACCCGAGTCTTTTGAAGGTCCTTCCACTTACCAGTTAGGCTCCCAGTTTCCAGATGATGGAGTACATGGTGAGGGGCCCAAGCCCACTGCCACTCTTTCGCTATGAAATGAGTGTCTTGGTCAGAAGAAATGTAGGGTGGAAAATCATGATGGCAAATAAGGCATTCCATCTGTGTAGAGATGGCAGAAATATTACAGGCAAAGAGACAAGTAAATATCCATAATATTGATTTAACACAAAATGGAGAGACAAATCATCTATTGGATCATAGAAAAAGCAAGAGGATTCCAGAAAAACATCTCCTTCTGCTTCATTGACTTTGCTAAAGTCTTGGATTGTGTGGATGACAACAAACTGCGCAAAACTCTTAAAGAGACGGGAATACCAGACCACCTGACCTGCCTCTTGAGAAACCTGTATGCAGGTCAGAAAGCAACAGTTAGAACAAGGAATGGAACAATGGGCTGGTTCAAAACTGGGAAAGGAGTATGTCAAGGCTGTGTATTGTCACCCTGCTTATTTAACTTATATGCAGAGTACATCATGCGAAATGCCGGGCTGGATGAAGCACAAGCCTGAATCAACATTGCCAGGAGAAATATCAATAACCTCAGATATGCAGATGACACCACCCTTTTGGCAGAAAGTGAAAAGGAACTAAAAAGCCTCTTGAGGGTGAAAGAAGAAAGTGAAAAAGTTGACTTAAAACTCAGCATTCGTTTCATACATGATATTTTACATGTTTCAATGCCATTCTCCCAAATCTTCCCACCCTCTCCCTCTCTCACAGAGTCCATAAGACTGTTCTATACATCAGTGTCTCTTTTGCTGTCTCGTACACAGGGTTATTGTTGCCAGTCCAGGTTTGATGCACGATACTGGATGCTTGGGGCTGGTGCACTGGGACGACCCAGAGGGATGGAATGGGGAGGGAGGAGGGAGGAGGGTTCAGGATGGGGAACACATGTATACCTGTGGTGGATTCATTTTGATATTTGGCAAAACTAATACAATTATGTAAAGTTTAAAAATAAAAACAAACAAACAAACAAAAAACTCAGCATTCAAAAAACTAAGATCATGTCATCTGGTCCCATCAATTAATGCCAAATAGATGGGGAAAAAGTGGAAACAGTAGCAGATTTTATTTTCTAGGGCTCCAAAATCACTGTGGATGGTGAGTGCATCCATGAAACTAAGATGCTTGCTCCTTAGAAGGAAAACTATGGCAAACCTAGACACTGCATTAAAAAGCAGAGACATTACTTCACTGACAAAGATCAGTATAGTCAAAGCTAGGTTTTTTTCTGTAATCATGTATGGATATGAGAGTTGGACCATAAAGAAGGCTGAGCGCCCAAGAACTGATGCTTTCAAACTGTGGTGCTGGAGAAGACTTGACAGTCTTGTGGACAGTAAGGAGATCAAACCAGTCAATCCTATAGGAAATTAACCTTGGATATTCATTGGAAGGACTAATGCTGAAGTTGAGACTCCAATACTTTGGCTACCTGATGCAAAAAGCCAACTCACTGGAAAAGATCCTGATGCTGGGAAAGATTGAGGGCAGGAAGAGAAGTGGACAACAGAGGATGAGATGGTTGGATGGCATCACCGACTCAATGGACATGAGCTTGAGCAAACTCCAGGAGACAGTGGAGGACAGGGAAGCCTGGTGAGCTGCAGTCCATGGGGTGGCAAAGAGTTGGACACGACTTACTGACTGAATAACAACAGAGAGAAAAACATGCTGGGAAAGAGGAGAACATATGTGTGCATATGTTTGAGAGAGGAGAGCTTGAGGAGATTCAGTTCAGTTCAGTTCAGTCGCTCAGTCACGTCCGAATCTTTGTGACCCCATGAATTGCAGCATGCCAGGCCTCCCTGCCCATCACCAACTCCCGGAGTCCACCCGAACCCATGTCCACTGAGTCGGTGATGCCATCCAACCATCTCATCCTCTGTCATCCCCCTCTCCTCCTGCCCTCAATCTTTCCCAGCATCAGAGTCTTTTCAAATGAGTCAGCTCTTCGCATCAGGTGGCCAAAGTATTGGAGTTTCAGCTTCAACATCAGACCTTCCAATAAACACCCAGGACTGATCTCCTTTAGGATGGACTGGCTGGATCTCCTTGCAGTCTAAGGGACTCTCAAGAGTCTTTTCCAACACCACAGTTCAAAAGCATCAATTCTTTGGCACTCAGCTTTCTTTATAGTCCAACTCACACATCCATACATGACTACTGGAAAAACCATAGGCTTGACTAGATGGACCTTTGTTGACAAAGTAATATCTCTGCTTTTTATTATGCTAACTAGGTTGGTCATAACTTTCCTTCCAAGGAGTAAGCATCTTTTAATTTCATGGCTGCAATCACCATCTGCAGTGATTTTGGAGCCCCCAAAAATAAAGCCAGCCACTGTTTCCACTGTTTCCCCATCTATTTGCCCTGAAGTGATGGGACCAGATGCCATGATCTTAGTTTTCTGAATGTTGAGCTTAAGAAAGATAAATCTCATCTTCCATCATAGTCGTCAAAGATGACGTCTAAAACTAGGAAATCAAGAACCAGTTCTTTAAAAATCTGGAGATTAACGGAAGAAAGGTTGAAAGCATTTGAAGTGGTTGAAGGTGGGGTGTGGATGAGAAGAGGAGCTGCTGGCTTTTGTTGAGTCTTAGAGACCATTTTCACATTTTTAAAAAGTGAGGTATTGCTTTGATTAAAATTAGTGCTCTGTAAATAGAAAAAAGAATCTGACTTTCAGGTTTGAGTCTGGAGGGCTGTCCTTTCAAGATTCCTGCTGCCTAAAGAACACAATGGTTTCCCTGCTCTTCAGAAAAAGGCGCCTCTTCCTTGGAGCACAGTACTGCCCTCTGCTGGAGAACCGAAGTAATACCTGTGTAAACCGGCGCCCAAGCTCGGACTGAAGGCGCCCACTGGTTCATGAGGTGCGCTGGGCTAGGATGCGCGGCCAGCGCATTGCGGATCTGGGACACTTTGGGCCGGTGAGGTCGTTGTGTCCGGGCGGCCAGAGCAGCGTGACCTGTGCTATGCCTGGGTGCTGCCACCCCACAGTTCAGGGAGCACTAGCCCACCAGATGCTTGGGGTCAGGGAGCACCTAGGGTTCAGGGGCTTTTCCCAAATTGCCCTCATCTACAGTATGTAGTGGAGAAGGGCATGGCAGCCCACTCCAGGATTCTTGCCTGGAGAATCCCATGGACAAAGGAGCCTGGCAGGCCACAGTCCACGGGGTCGCAAAGAATCAGACACGACTGAGAGACTAAGCACAGCACGGCGTGCAGAAACGCCTCAAAATGCAGAGTGTGAACCTCTTTTCCTTTCTAATCCTCCCACGGTCCTCACCGCTCTTCCCCTGGCGCCCCCCCCCCCCCCCCCCCTGCCCTGCACAATGTACGTTTTTGGTGATTCCAGTCAGGGTTGGCACGAGAGGAGAGGATGTCAGTACCTCCATCTTACTCAGGCCTGTACTTTTCTGGCTCCAACACTCGGCCTCCACTTCGTGGCTCTGGTCTCCTCTCCGAAGTGCTCATCTTTCCTGGGGAAGAAGCTGCCCCTAGAATAATGGCCAGGAAATTCTTGACCTCGCCAAGATCGTCTGCCCTGCCCCTCAGGGATGTTTGCAGGTAGAGGACATAAACCACTGAAATAAGGGAGAGATTCAGACAGGCACCACTTTGGGTCATTGAGTTTTCCTGTTCTAGAATTCTGACATGTGGGCAGCCAGTTACCACACCTGGGCTGAGAACAGGCTCACAGGCCCCGAGCACCCACCTGTCCACCCCCGCCCCGCCCCATGCTTCCAGCTGAGAGGTGACTTTGAGCAGGCCTGGTTGCTGGAGCAGGGAGGTGACATCCTTGGACAGGGCTTAGAGAGTAGCGTAGAATCAGAGACTCAGGAGAGGAAGCAACTTTATAGGCTTGTAGTCCACCCGTCCCCATCTCATGCCTGGATTGCTCCACCCTTCCCTAGCAGGGGGTCTTCAGCTCGCTCTCTGTTGAAGCCAGTCCTGCTGTCTCTGGAAGGCTCTGACTCAGAAAGCACTTCCTCCTTCCACCCTTCATCTGCCTCATTCCATCTCCCATGTCTCGACCCCAGTTCTGGCCCACATTCCCCCCTCCCTATGATGGCCTCCAAGTGTTTGAGGAAAGGGAAAAAGCCCCCCGCCCCCAACCCACCGAGAGTGGTCTCCTCCCTAGGGAAGGTTGACTGACAGGACTCTGCAAGTGATTAAGCTTAGCTCTTACTAGCTTAGGTGAAACAAGGGGAACCTATGGACGCCAGGGACAGCCAGGGCAATGCGGGACACCTGGGTTCCATCCCTGGGTTCGATCCTTGGGTTGGGAAAGTCCCCTGGAGGAGGGCATGGCAACGCACTCCAGTATTCTTGCCTGGAGAATCTCCATGGACAGAGGAGCCAGGCAGACTACAGTCCATGGGGTTGCAAAGAGTCGGACATGACTGAAGCGACTAAGCACAGCACCCTGGGACGGCCAAGGAGCTGTTGGATCCAGGAGGGTAAATGCCTTGTCTCTGGACTTCCCCTTCCCTGACTGTGCTGCTTCCACCCCCAAGCAGGGTGGGAACCAGGGCCCTGGCACTGCCCAACCTCTGTCCATCCAAAGCAGAAAGAGACATCTCTCCTGATGGCCATAGGGCACTGGTCAGGGTTGACTACAGTTTCAGAAAGGCCGAAATGGGCAGTGGCTCAGAAAGGGTGTCTGTGTCCTCCTTTTTACAGAGGTGAAAAGTCAGAGATTTAGTCTACCTGAGGCATGCGGCGGGTGGGGGGGCAACCTTCTCAAATTTCCTGCCGTGAGTGCCCAGAGGCCCATGGCAGTGAACTGGGTGTCTGCAGAGTCACAGGATGAGCCTGTCATCTTCCTGGAGAGTCAGTTTTGTTCAGTGGAAGCTCTATTTTTAGATTTACACAAAAATGGAAACATCATGGAGCAGAATGCCGAATCTGTAATTTTGAAAGAAGACCCGAGACTTCGAAGAAATCTCGCACTTGTGTCAGCTGCTTTGGGCTGGCTGCCTGCGCTGCTGGGCAAACTTGTTCATCCTTGCACGAGCAGACATTCTGGGGAGATGAGGCCCGGGGACCCACAGTCTGAAGGGCGTTGGGCCTGGGTCTCCACACAGCTGCAGGGCAGGCCCGAGAGGAGCTGGGCTCGAGGGCTTCAAAGACAGCTGAGCTGGTGGGCCCTGGCTGGGCTCCAGCTTAGCTCATGCTTGGCTCCCTGGATGTGCAGGCCCAACAGGAGGACATAACTGCCTCTAGAACCCTACCCGAGGGCAGGAGCCTGAGCCCACGCGGAGTGAGGGATCCTCAGGGCCGCTACAGGACAGGGCAGCTGAGAAGTGCAGCAAACACTGCTTACTCCTCCTGAGAGCTTTTCACCAGGCTGTGGGAACGTGGGCAGGGTGACCCCTGAAACATTTAACCCTAGAGGCTCATGGGATCAACCAACAGAACAGACTCCAGCCTCATACCCGAGCAGGGTCCTGGACCAGGCTCACGCCTCAAGATGCTGGATCCAGTGGGGATTTGGGAATCCCAGGTTAGAAAGACCAGGTCAACTGGGGCAGTGGGGAGCACTCGGGGCTGGGGGGACTGGGACAGCAGCTGTTCACCAACTGGTAGGGACATGTTTTGATATCCTAACAACCTAGACAGCTATCCTGGCTGCAAACAAGCCTCGTATATGGATCTGATGCAGCAAGATCAAGACTCAAAGCCAGCCCACGTTTATTGAGCACCTATTATGTACCAAAAACAGTGCTGCAAGCCTTCATGTGTATTCCCTAGCTTCATGTCAACAAGAGCACACAGATCCACTAACACATATCCAGGTTCCCGAGGTCTAAACGGGTAGCATTCTGCCTCCACCCCGTCAAGCCCCCACCCAGCACTCAGTTAGGGGCTCGACATTTTCTTAAAGGCAGATGGTGTGACAGCTGGACCATCTGTTCCCAGCTTCCCCTTTGCCCCTCCCTGTTCTAGCTCATCAGTTCTCCAAATTTAGTTTTCTTTAGAATCACTCCACATGGTTGTAGATGCAGAGCCTTGCAGATTCTTTACCAGCTGAGCTACCGGGGAAGCCCTGCATACATGTTGGGGGGGAGGAAGCTAAGAGGTTTTCAAGGATGGTTTTGCCAGCATTGGCTTTTTGCCTTACTGATTTAGAACTTGCCCTAAAATAGCCCATGGCTCTGTGACTTAGAATTATCCCCATTTTGCAGATGAGAAAGTGGGGTTTGGAGATGTCATCCATCCAAGGTCACACAGATGGTGGAGACCAGAGTCCATGACCTTATGCCTAGCCATCTCGGCAGTGCCTGGCCTCTGAGTTCCATTATTTGCTGAGATGTCCAGATAAACCTGGCGGCCCCAGCGCAGGCCTGATGGAGCACCACACTTCTAACCTGGAGCGTACGTGTATGTGTTACTGCCTAGCTGAGGCTCCCAGGCCTTCCCCAGGTGTGTACCCATGGCTGACTACCTTCTGCCAGCTGTGCTTACCTAAATGACAAGCCCAGGTGTGGCCCACCCACCAACCAATCACACTCAGCAGCTCTGATTTCCTCCCTGAGACAGAAAGAGCTCTGGCTTTTGACTTTTACTGACCTGCTCCATTTCTCCTCTCTAGGACCTCATTCCCAGGGCCTGCACTCTGCTCCGGACAGGGTTTCCTGCTTGCGGTCATCCACTCGGAACTCTATCTCACATTCCCCTCCGCGGGAGCAGCAGGTAGCCCAGTGCTGAGCTGCCTTGCTTCTGGTAGTTTAGTGTTGCGTCTAGTCAAAGCTATGGTTTTTCCAGTAGTCATGTATGGATGTGAGAGTTGGACCATCATGATGGCTGAGTGACAAAGAATCAATGCTTTCGAACTGGAGAAGACTCTTGAGAGTCCCTTGGACAGCAAGGAGATCAAACCAGTCAATCCTAAAGGAAATCAACCCTGAATATTCATTGGAAGGACTGATGCTGAAGCTGAAGCTCCAATACTTTGGCCACCTGATGCAAAGAGCTGATTCATTGGAAAAGACGCTGATGCTGGGAAAGATTGAGGACAGGAGGAGAAGGGAGTGACAGAGATGGTTGGATGGCATCACCAACTCAATGGACATGAGTTTGAGCAAACTCTGGGAAACAGTAAAGGACAGGGAAGCCTGGTGTGCTGCAGTCCTTGGGGTCGCAAAGAGTTGGACACGACTTAGTGACTGAACAGCAGTGGCATGCACAGGCGGGTGGTTGTTCTCTGAAAGTGTCAGGTCTGGGTGAGGTGACATGGCAGATGGACTTTCTAAAGACAGTCACGACAGAATCTCCCATCCAGACGTTCTTACCGGGTGACCCTGAAACCATGGCCGTTGAGGGGGAGGGCCCGTGACCGCCTCCACCAGTAGGGTAAGAGAAAGGATGGCTGTGTAGCTTCCGAGGTTAGATCTGAATAATGCCGTGTATGTCTGCCTTGGCCCCTTGGGATGCTCACTCTTGGAATCCAGCCACCACATGTGGGAAAGCCCAAGCTAACACATGCAGAGAGGCCTCATAGAGAGGACACCCTAGAGCTCCAGCTGAAAGCCAGTGCTGGCCACCTGATCCGTGGTGAAGACATCTCTGCTGATTCCTGCCTCTGCCATCAAGTCATTCCCAGCCTTCAAGTCTTCCAGCAGAAGCCCCAGGTGTCATGGAGCAGGTACAGCTGTCTCCACCGTACCCTGTCCAAACCTCTGATCATAAATAGATGACTGTCTGATGACTCAGTTTGGGGTTGGTTTGTAACACAGCAATACTAACTGAATCAGGTATATAGTGACAGGAGCTAAAAGCAAAGAGTTAACTTGCCCCTGGCCTGCTAAGGGGCAGAGGAGGCAGGACAAGAGAGGAGCTGGAAGGGTACCCTGTACCCCGAAGTACCTCCAAGAGATGCCAGGGCCTCCCAGGGGAATGACTTCACAGAACACCGAGAGGAGGTGGACCCCAACCTGGGGCTGCCAACCTGGGCAGACACTCCTGAACCCAGGTAGACACAGGAGCGCAGGGCCTCCTGCCTTCATGGGCCAGGCATACTGCGACCTGTGATAACCCCCAGAGGCCCTGTCTCCATCTTTGGAGCTACAGAAACCTCTGTTTTGTGTGATCCTAGGTGGGAATTATTCAACCATGGGTAAGATTTCCCCGGTGGCTTGGTTGGTAAAGAATCTTCCTGCAATGCATGCAGGAGACCCAGGTTCAGTCCCTGAGTTGGGAAGATCTCCTGGAGAAAGAAATGGCAAACCACTCCAGTATTCTTGCCTGGGAAATCCCATGG
The DNA here is from genome assembly GCF_019923935.1 of Bubalus bubalis. Lineage (NCBI taxonomy): Eukaryota > Metazoa > Chordata > Mammalia > Artiodactyla > Bovidae > Bubalus > Bubalus bubalis. The sequence goes on from NC_059172.1 coordinate 9,710,205, forward strand.
ACAGGGAAGCCTGGGAGACTACAGTCCATAAGGTCGCAGAGTCAGACACGACTGCACGGCTAAACCACCACCAATCCCAGGAGGAGAAACTCAGAAGAAACTTTGTAATAAAACATGAAACGGGTGATTTCTTGACACCTGAGTTTGTTCACTAGGAGCCTGTGTGGTGCCGGGGGCTCTGTGTTGACCAAAGGAAATTGTGATAGAATGTTCTGCCCTGAGCCAACCCGACCTTGTGGTCTGAGATGCCTGACTCTGACCCAAGAAGAGACCTCTGTCCTGTTTACTCTGTAACCTGGGGGTGCAGTGACAGGCACTCAGAGATGCTGCCCGCCAGAGCCGAGGGCTTCTGGGGAGAGTCACGAACTCCGTCCTCCCTGCAAGCAGAGGCTGGCACAGCCCTGAGGGAGAGGGAGGCAAGGCCAGACTGAAGCTTCATCCCGGCAATTCTTCCTGTGGCCACCAGATGGCAGGCCAAGGCCACACGGGGCTGCTGGGACAGGCCGTTCCTGGGACCAGGAAGCCCAGTTTCCTCCAAGGGCTCCGGTGTCACCACCGCTAGGAGACAGCAGGGTCAACTGCAGCTGTGGAGGCCAAGGCTGTTGCCCTGATCTGAATTAATCAAAGGGCCATCACGTGTTCCTGGGCGCCCCACCCACCCATCCTTTTGGCCGCATGCATCGTCCCATTTAATTGGCAGCGCTGAGGTTTCTGGACTGGCCGAAGGACTCCACAGTCCCAGAACTTCGCTCCACTTTTCTGGGCTGTGTTTATGCCATGGCTCACCTTGGGGCTGAGGTCTAAGGTGGGAGCTGGGTAGGGTCTGCAGCATCTAAGCCTCAGTTTCTTTGTCTGTAAAATGGGAAGATTCCTGCCCCACCTGCAAGATCAGTGGGAGGACCGAAGTGTCTTTGCCCCCACAGTGTCACTTTGCTCTCACAATAATCCCAAGCACCAGGAAGGGCCTATATTCTTATGTCCTTTTTACAGAGGAGGAAACTGATCCCCATGGATGAGAAGTGACCCATCTTCCATCACTCAGCAGAGCCTGGATTTAGACCCAGATCTGCCCTGATTCTCTCCACTCCCCCATACTCGCACTTCTCCCCCATTCCTTCCCTCCTCTGCCGTTCCTTCAGTGGACTGCTTGGCTCTTTCTCATCCACTCTGTTGAGAGGGGCCCCTCTGGTGCCTTGAGACCCAGAAGATCCAGGTCTTCTGGGAACCTGAAGTCAGTACCTTAACCTGATGCATTGCTGGGCATAATGGCCCTTGGATCTGCCCAGATAACTATGATGACCTGGGCCTTGAGCGGCCCAAGCTGGCTTGAGAGCAAGGCCCAGGAGAAAAAATCTAGGAAATGGAATTAGACAATCTGGAGAACTTTTTTCACCAAGCCTCAGTTCCCCAGCTATAACATGTAAGTCAACGTAGGACTGCAATAAAACTGGAACATAGCTGTACTTGAAAGTCTTTGGCGACAATAATACTAATCTTCATTGCCTCCCTACTGTGTGCCAGATTCCAGGCTTAGTCCCTTTCCTACGTGATCTCACTTAGTCCTCACCAAAATCCTGTAAGACTGATGTTATTGTTGTTTATATTGTATTTTTATTGAAATACAACTTATCTAAAGTGAACCTGCCTTAAATGTACAGCTCTATGAGAAAGAGAAGGGGATAACAGAGGACGAGATGGTTGGATGGCTTTGCCGACTCAAAGGACATAAGCTTGAGCAAGCTCTGGGAGGTGGTGAAGGATAGGGAAGCATGGTGTGCTGCAGTCCAGGGGTTGCAAAGAGTTGGATACCACTGAGCAACTGAACAACAAATGACCTTTCAAAACTGCATAACAACCACCGTTATAGAGATCATTTCCGGCTCCCTTGAAGGCCCCTTCAAGCTCCTCAGTCAACACGTCACCAAAGGTAACACTATAAGGGTGGGGTTATTTACACCCATTTTACAGATGAATAAACTGAGGCCCAGGGAGGGTCTGTGCATAGCTGCTATAGGTTGGGACTAAGATTAGTCTGCCTCTCACCAAAGTAAATGGTGATCCATACAGGCTATAAAACATTTACTTCTTTCTGTTCTCACCCTTCCTCTCCTTTTCCTCCTCTTCCTCTGCCTCAAATGTTTCCCTCCTCTGCCTGACAACAGGTGGCCCTTTAGAAGAGACTACCCGCTCCACCCCAACAGCCTCAAGGGCCACCTGTGGTCATTTCACAGATGTACCACCAGATGGAGGCAAAGGACCAGCTGCAGAATTGGCTGGGCTCTAAGGAGCCGGAGGCCTTGGGCCTGGCGAGCCAGGGTTTCTGAGCTTTGGGAGTGGGAGTCAAGAGCAGAGAAGTCGCTGGTGGTGATCTTGGGCCCTGCCCAGCAGACATGGCAGAGGTGACCCTAACCCAGTCCCAGTCTATTGGCACCAAGACCAACAAGAGGGTGGAAATGCAAGCTAGGGCTCCTAGAACCCTGGGCTGCGAGCAAAGCAACCCAGGCTGTGGTGGTAACGGTGGTTTAGTTGCTAAGTCGTGTCTGACTCTTGTGACCCCATGACTGTGTCATGCCAGGCTTCTCTGACCATGAAGAATACTGGAGTGGGTTGCCATTCCTTCTGCAGGAGATCTTCCTGACCCAGGAATTGAACCTGGGTCTCCTGCATTGCAGACAGATTCTTTACCAACTGAGCTACAAGGGGTTAACCTGTCAAACACCCTCAAGTCATCTGCCTACTTGACCTCAAGGGGTGGTCTTTTCCTTCTACAAGGTAAACTCTTGTCTCTCTGTTATTCCCTGTACCCAGCATGGTCTCCCCTCTACAGTTATCCATCCAATCAACCAGCTTAAGAAACCCACCCCAATGGCCACTACCTCCAGGAAGGCTTCCCTGACTGCATTGTTATTAAATAGGTTATCTCGGGTGTTCCCTGTGCAATGACTCAGTGAGAGGGAGTCTCACCCTGAGGCTCTTGGTGTTTTATCCCTCTTCCTGAGGGTAGCTGGATGGTAGAGGGCAGGGGTGTGCCCGGGCCCCTGCTGGGTTGCTTTGCCCTATGTCAGGCGAGGGGAAATGCTGAAAGGCTCAGCTTATGTCATCTGTGTCCAGCTGGCATTTGCCATCTCTTGCCCCTGGAAAGTCAACCTCGCAGAAGGCAGGTCAGAAGGAGCCCTCGGGGCCCGCTCATTGTACAATGGCCTCAGTCCCCCAGCACCTTGGCAATAAGACCTTGGCTCAGCACTGCCTTGAGCCCCCAGCTCAGGGCTCCCCGGAGGCTGTACAGGATCCTCCCAGATTTAAGGACCTGGTCATACCACCTGGCCTTCTCCATGGGCTGGAAGTTCTTCTCCAGTGTCCTCCTCCAATGGAGCCGACTCATCAGGGACTTCTCCCCGCCAGCAAGAATCTGCAGGACGCTGTGGAATGGGGTCTGGAGAGGCTGCCTTCCCAGACTGAAGTCGTGGGGGTCCCCACCCAAGCCCCAGTGAATGCTCACTTGTACCGCTGGTGGGAGACCCTAGAGCTGTGGAGAGCCCAGCATTTAGAGTCAGACAGTCTTGGGTTCAAACTCCTTCTCTACTACTTATCATCTGCATGAACTTGGCCACATTATCAAACCTCAAATGTTTCTTAATCTGAGAAACGGGAATAAGAACAGTTTCTACGTCAGCCAGCTGTGCATGTTCGGTGAGGGAACATATGCAGAACTCACAGCGCAGCCCTCACACCTTAAGGGTCACATTTGTAGTTGTCCTGAGCTCAGTCCCAGTGAGGGAGCTGGGACCAGACAGAGATGGATTGCCTGCTGGAGAAGTGAGTGCTGATTGGCTGATGGGTATGCAAATGAACCCGTGATGTTGCCACAGAGATGGGAGGAGAGGGCGGCTTCTCAGGGCATCGCACCAGCCAACCGGCTGCAGCAGGTGTCGAGTATTGGTGGGGGTATCGGTTGGGGGCGCTGGGGGTTGTGGACTACCCCGGAAGGGGAGGGAGGAAAAGGAAGGCAGATGGGGCCCATTGACTGGGAGTTTTGGGCTGCCAGTCCAGAGACCTGGGCTCCAAGTGTTACCCCCAAAGATGAAGAGCTGTTTGGACAGGTGGTGAAAAGACAGACAAGCATGAGTTTCTCCATCTGTGACATGGAGGTGGCCTCTCTGCTTATCTCCCTCATGGAATGGGTGTGAGGATCAGGTGAGCTGATGGACAGGAGAGGTTTCTGAAAGGTGCTCTGAATATGCAAAGCTCACAAAGGTCTCATTTCCTGGATCCTGGGAGCAAGTGGCTGATCTGTACAGCTAAGGGTTTGCTCCTTTAACCAAACTTTCAAATTTCATTTTAGCCTTTGGATGAAAATGTTTTTTTTTTTTAAATATAATCTATTTCCCTAGTTTATTAAACAGAGTACCCTTTAACATAAGTTGTATTGTTGTTTTTGAAATCTACCAAATGATGCATCTCTATTGTGATTTTTGAAAAAGTTTGCCTGTTAATGTCAGTTATCATTCTTCATTGCTCTCAGTGTACCTATTCTTGGAAAACTTTCTACTTCTAATTTGCTGTAGGTTTAGGAATCAGGCCCTTGACTGTCAGAATGATATGTGAATTAAGAGTAAGTGGGCCCTGAGCAAGAAGGACTTATGAGTACAACACATGAACTTGAAGGAGGCTATGCGGCAGCTGCTTCCTCACTCCTGGCCTTGGTTATGAACCCAAGAGACATGGGGCCAGAGCCTGTGGTCTTCACCACGTCCTCCTTGAGGGCTCGTGTGGTCTTACCATCCACTCCATCCCCCACCCCAGCCTCCCCTTGCAGAATACCTGGTGTTCTGCAGCAGCCCCCTGGCTGGACATCCTACTTACCCATGGTCCCTGACCAGTCCACCCCCCAATACACCTCCAGCCATTTTCCAGAGGGCAAATCTGATCACTTGCCTTCACTCCTTGAAACCTTTAGCTGCCTCTGCAGAGTTTAGATTAAAGCCCAACACTCTAGCTTAATACAGTAAGTCCCCTACATACAAACGAGTTCCATTCCGAGAGCACGTTCCTAAGTTCAATTTATCTAAGTCCAACAAAGTTATCCTAGGGGTCCAACTAACACAATTCACTTATGTTGTTGCTTTCATACTTGCTTCTGTATATCCTGGGCTTGAAATAAAGATACTATACTGCCGTGCTCTATACAGGCTGGTACAGCAAAGTACACAAAAGCACAACCACTTGTAGAAGACTCACGCATGTGACAGTGTACACCAGACACGTGAACTAACTCACGTGACTGAGCGTGTACACACACATTCACATCTTTGAAAGCTCACAACTCAAAGATTCATGTGCAGGGAACTTGCTGTACAACACTCCCCAAAGTCCCACCTTTTGGGACCCGTCCAACCTCTCCTTCCAACACTTTCCTGCTCCCACCCCACTTTGCTGTAGGCACAGGAACCGGTACAGGATGCTATGTTTCTCTGGCTTCACATGTGTTATTCCCTCTGCTGTTTCCTCACTTCCCCTCAGCTGGGAAAATTCAGCCCAGGTGTCATCTCACCCAGAAATTCTTCACTGCCTCCTCCTAAGCTTCACCAAATGCTCCCGCCTGCCACCACCTCATCGACTGTGGTAGTGGTTTAAATCACAGATTCTGGAGCCTGACCCCCTGGGTGCGAATCCCAGCTCTGCCTCTTCATCACTTTATGACCTTGGACAAGTCCCCTGACCTGGTTCCCCACCTGTACAATGGGACTAAGAACAGTACTTAGCTCATTCTTATCACTATGTATCAAGCTCCTGGTGCCATCATGCCTAGCATATCATAAGTACTTAGTGTGAGCTGTTTGCAAGCATTTTGCTTATCTGTCTTATAATCACTGGTTTCCAGTCTCCACCACTAGCCCCAAGCTTTTCAAGGACAAGCACCGTCTTTATTCATTTGTAATCTTCCTCCTTGGTATCTGGTGCCGAACCAGGAACACAGCAGCTGTTCAATAACAGCCAAATGCATGAATGGAAGTTAAGTGCAACATTGGCTGGGAGGGTCCTTTTGCAGTATGAGTGAACACCCGGCACCGTGTGAATGGGTTTTCTCTGATGTAAGTCTTCTCCCTGAAACCAGATGGTAGGCTCCCATGGATGTGGGAGCAAGACCGTCCCTTCCGTTGGCCATGGTGCCAGTCACCGTGCCTGGCACTCTGAGGCCTGGTGGGTATGTGAAGGCGGATCTGGGGTGCTGTCCATGGTTCTGAAGAGAACTGCCAAATGACTAATTCCTCTGCCTGAGATGGATGTTGGGAAGTGGAGGGATTTGCTTCGGGGAAGCCAGGAATGGATTTCTCATCTCCAGATCTCAGCCAGCACATTTTGTTCTGACATTTCCTTGGCACCTTTGCAAATGACGTGACGTTGCCTATGCAGCTCTTTCCCCTGTTTTCAGAATTCCTTGGGGAACTATCATATCTATCCCTTCCCCATCCCCTACCACCACTGCAGGTGCCTCCAAACTTGGATGTATCACCCAGTCCACCTGGACTAATAAAGAGACTGGAATTCAAGCTGTGGTCCCACTTGCCAGCCAGTCCACTCCATACTCTCTACAAACTGCTTGTCTCGTCTACGGGTTGTCCCAAGCCCTGGCAACCTCCTGACAGCCATGTCCTCAAAAGCAAACAAAGCAGGAAAGCCCTGGTCATAAAATGGGGGTGAAAATAAAATTCAAATCTTGTGCACACAGTGGAGGAAAATGGTTCAAACTTTCAGACAGACACCCGAGTTAGAGTCCCACCACCCTTGTGGGATCTTGGGTGATTTCTCTCTTTCTTGAGCCTCAGTTTCCTCAGCTGTTAAATAGGAATAATAATAATACCTTCCTCAAGGGTTATTGTGAAGACAAAATTAGACAATATAGGTAAAAGGACTGACAGTTTTCCCTGGCAAATGATAAATGTTCACTGTTGCTGCTGTTGCTGCTAAGTTGCTTCAGTCATGTCCGACTCTGTGCAACCCCATAGACGGCAGCCCACCAGGCTCCCCCGTCCCTGGGATTCTCCAGGCAAGAACACTGGAGTGGGTTGCCATTTCCTTCTCCAATGCATGAAAGGGAAAAGTGAAAGTGAAGTTGTTCAGTCGTGTCCGACTCTTCACGACCCCATGGTCTGCAGCCTACCAGGTTCCTCTGTCCCTGGGATTTTCCAAGCAAGAGTACTGGAGTGGGGTGTCATTGCCTGATAGCTATTATCACCCATACTTTTCTTTGATAAAGAAGCTTTAGAATTTTAGAGCTGAAATGGAATCTAAGCCAACTCCTTCAGTTTACATACAAGGAAACTGAGGCTCAGATAGGGGAAGGGAGTTGTTTAAGGTCACATAACCAGGAAGGGAGAGGACTCAGGATAGAAGGGGATATTTAAACTTGTGAGCTGTTGATGTGTTATAATATCAGGAAGGCATAGTCAGGGGTATGGGGGTTGCCCACAGGTTGGAGGTCAGATGTTTTTATTTAGATACAGAAAAGGTCCTTGATTGAAACCTTAAAACCAGACCCCCTTGCCCTACCATCATCCCATTTACTCCTCAACCACACTGCCAGATGGGTATCAACATTATCCCCATTTTCCAGATGAGAAAACTGAGGCTTAAAGGGCAGAGGAGATGAGAGCAAGGCCACACGGCTGCCTCTGTGCCTGGGTTGGCAACGAAGAGGAGACAGGAGTTCCTGCAGCGGGGCCGGCAGGCGGTGCGCTCTATTCCCCTCTTGAAGGAACCAGTCCTCACGTTTCAGAATGGGAGAAGCATCTCTGTGCAATCCAGGGCCTCTGTGATGCCGCAGGCTTAGAGCGCAGCCTCCTCGGAAGATAACAGAAAAGATGCTGAAAATCAGAGCCAGTGAAGCAGCTGCCTAGGAGGTGAAGGGGAGATACTTAGCAAGTGGGGTGAGAGGATGGGATGGGGTGGGGGGCATTAGGGACCTCTGAGAATCCTTGTGTGTCCCAGAGCATGTAGCCAGGCCAGAATCATGCAACCCTACTGAGCTCTATCCAGGGGACCTGAGCTCAAACCCCAGCACTTGTGTGTAGAACTCTGGGACCTGAAAATCAATCACCATCATCTCAGAACCTCAGTTTGTAGATCGGAAAAATGGGACTAACCAGCATACCTGAGAGTGTTAAGGAATGAGATGATTCACAAGAAGCATCCAGCACAGCGCCTGGCCCATAGTAGGGTCTTGATAAATGCCAATTCCCTTCTTGTCCTTCCAAGCTTACCTATATGTAGTCTTTGAGTTTTCATTGAGCACTTAATGTATGCCAGACCCTGTTTCAGGTTCTGATGATCTAGCAGTTAATGTGGTGGGCGCTTGCTCTCATGAGTTCACATTTTGCTGAGAAAGTCAGAAACCAGAAGCAAATAATGAACAAGAACATTTCAGGCACCAGTCAGTCCTAAAAAGACTTTAAACTTTGTTGCCCTAGGGAGGGAAACATGGCAATGTTAGGTGGGGGATTTGGGATGGACCTTTCTGAGCAGAAGATAATGAGCAGAGGTCTGAGTAAAGATCTGGAGGGAAGAGCATTCTAGACAGAGGGGACAGCATGTGCAAAGGTCCTGAGGTGGATGCAAGCTTGGTGCCCTGGAAAGGAGGCCAGTGTAGCTGGGTCGGAGGCAGTAAAGGGGAGGGTCACAGGAGATGCGGAGGGAGGGGTGGGCAGGGCCCGATCAGCTAAGGCCTGGAAGCCCTAGTGAAGCACTTCCTTGCTTTACCCTCTCCAGTCCTGATGGACCTTCAGCTCTTGGTGACTTTTCTATTTTCTAGAATCTCCTGGTAGTCTGTAACATCAGTTCTTTATAGTGCAAGACCCTTGTTGTTCAAATAAGTCAACTGAGACCCAGAGGCAGAAGGTGACTTGCCCAATGTCATATCACAAGTTAGGAAAAAAGTGAAAGTGATATTCGCTCAGTCATGTCCAACTCTTTGTGACCCCATGAACTGTAGCCTGCCAGGCTCCTCTGCCCATGGGATTTTCCAGGTGAGAATACTGGAGTGGGTAGCTGTTTTCTTCCCCAGGGGATCGAACCCAGGTGTCCTGCACTGCAGGCAGACTCTTTACCATCTGATCTACCAGGATAGTACATAGCCAGCCCCAAATTAAAGGTGGCAATTCGTCAGAAGAAGGGGAAGACAGATACTGAGGGACAGATGGCCATCTCTGCCATAATGACAAAGACCAAAGCACACATGTCCTGACACCCTAGTGCTGTCTGCACGACTCCTCCCCTGCCTGCCCCCTCTCTCTTTTTGAGCAAACAGCAGCCCAATGTAGAGAACTTCTTGGGGAGAGGGGCCTGGAGGACTTACAGGGTTGGGGAGGGGCACCAAGAGGGAGGAGCCAAGACTGAGGGCAGCCCAGCTGCTGGGCCCTCCCCCACTGGGCTGGCAGCTGGCCCTGAGGCCCAGGACAGGGAGACGCTGCCATCGTCTCCTCTGGGGGAGGCAGCTGATGGCACACCTCCTGACAGCTCGCTATTGTTCCCAGCGGACAAAATGGTAGGTTGAGAGGATTCCCCTGTGGCGGCAGGTGGAGGGGCGGGGGTTGTTAAGAGGGGGTCAGGCCAGCCTGCCCAGCCCCACCTCCAGCTTCCCCCTCCTCTCCCTTATGCCCAGGCTGGTGGCTGGACTGGGCAGCCTTTCTCCTCCTGACACTGAGCATCAGGTGCCTCCTGCTCATTCTCCTCCCTCCCTTTCCCCCATTTCTCCTGCCTCACTCCCTCCCCTTCTCCTTTCTCTGACATCTTCTCCACTTCCTAGTGTCTTTTCTTCTTCCCCTTCACTCCCTTCCCCTCCCTTCTTCCCACATGTTCTTTCTTCCTGCCTCTTTTCCTTCTTCCCCTTCCAGGGCTCCTCCTCTCTCCTGGCCTCCCCAGCCCTCTCACTGCCCATGCCCTCCTCTCTGAGGGTCCTCCCTGCCTCTGGTCATGGGACAAAATCAGAAGACACTGAGAAGCAGCCTGGCTGGGGGGGTCACATCTGCTGGGCTTTCCTGGAGCCTCCTGTTCCCTGTCCAGTATCAGGAGTCAGGAGAGAGTGTGGCGACCTGTCACAGCAGGGGACAAGGGACTCAAGTTCATTGAGTTCCAACTACATGCTAGCCACTTGCCTGGCATTTGATCCTCACCACAGTCCATTGAGGCTGGTTACTATTATTCCCATTTTAGAGATGAGAAAACTAAGGTTGACCAAGACAGAGTTGTTATAAGCCACACAGTAAACTGCTGGGAGCCAGAGTGTGGTAGATTAGAGCCTCATTGCTGGCCTCTTGTCAGTCCCAGCCCTGGGCTGACTCTCAGTCCCAACGCCTGTGTGGCAGGCCAGCCCCTCAACCTTTACTGAGGTTGAATAATGAAGACAGAAACACAGTATCTGCTCAATGAGGAGGATCCCATTCTTTATAGTCAGCTTCTTGACTGTCAGGGCTGCTCAGCCTCAAACTCTTTAAATAGCCTCCTCAACCCCACCCACAACAACCATTCCATCATACACACAGATGCATCCCACACACACATGAAACCTCCAGAACAGATGTGACATCCCACTCAGGCTGCCTTGTAGATGGGAAGGCTTTTACACAGTGATAGTGATGGTGATGGAGGTGGTGTTGGAGGTGGTGATAGAGGTGGGGATGAGACGGTGACAGAGGTAGTGATGATGGTGGTGATGATGCTGGTGATGGAGGTGTGATGATGGTGGTGATGGAGGTGTGATGATGGTGGTGATGGAGGTGTGATGATGGTGGTGATGGAGGTGGTTTTGGAGGGGTGATGATGGTGGTGATGGAGGTGGTGATGGTGGTGGTGATGATGATGGTGATGGAGGTGGTGATGATGGTGGTGATGGAGGTGTGATGATGGTGGTGATGGAGGTGTGATGATGCTGGTGATGGAGGTGGTTTTGGAGGGGTGATGATGGTGGTGATGGAGGTGTGATGATGGTGGTGATGATGCTGGTGATGAGGTGGTGATGATGGCGGTGATGGAGGTATGATGGTGGTGATGGAGGTGTGATGATGCTGGTGATGGAGGTGGTGATGGAGGTGGTGATGATGGTGGTGATGGAGGTGGTGATGATGGTGGTGATGGAGGTGGTGATGATGGTGGTGATGGAGGTGGTGATGATGGTGGTGATGATAGTGGTGACGGAGGTGGTGATGATGGTGGTGATGGAGGTGGTTTTGGAGGTGGTGATGGTGTGGCGATGATTGTGGTGATGGAGGTGGTGATGATGGTGATGATGGTGGTGATGGAGGTGATGATAGAAGTGGTGATGATGGTGGTGATGATGGTGATGGAGGCAATGATGATGGTAGTGATGATGCTGGTGATGGAGGTGGTGATGGAGGTGGTGATGATGATGGTGATGGAGGTGGTGATGATGGTGGTGATGGAGGTAGTGATAATGCTGGTGATGAAGGTGGTGATAATGCTGGTGATGGAGGTGGTGATGGAGGTGGTGATGATGGTGGTGATGGAGGTGGTGATGATGGTGGTGATGGAGGTGGTGATGATGGTGGTGATGATGGTGGTGATGGAGGTGGTGATGGAGGTGGTGATGATGGTGGTGATGGAGGTGGTGATGGAGGTGGTGATGATGGTGGTGATGGAGGTGGTGATGATGGTGGTGATGGAGGTGGTGATTGAGGTGGTGATGGAGGTGGTGATTGAGGTGGTGATGATGGTGGTGATGGAGGTGGTGATGGAGGTGGTGATGATGGTGGTGATGGAGGTGGTGATGATGGTGGTGATGATGGTGGTGATGGAGGTGGTGATGATGGTGGTGATGATGGTGGTGATGGAGGTGGTGATGATGGTGTGATGGAGGTGGTGATGAGGTGGTGATTGAGGTGGTGATGATGGTGGTGATGGAGGTGGTGATGATGGTGGTGATGATGGTGGTGATGGAGGTGGTGATGATGGTGGTGATGATGGTGGTGATGGAGGTGGTGATGATGGTGGTGATGGAGGTGGTGATGATGGTGGTGATGGAGGTGGTGATGATGGTGGTGATGGAGGTGGTGATGATGGTGGTGATGGAGGTGGTGATGGAGGTGGTAATGATGGTGGCGATGATGGTGGCGATGATGGTGGTGATGATGGTGGTGACGGAGGTGGTGATGATGGTGGTGATGGAGGTGGTTTTGGAGGTGGTGATGATGGTGGTGATGGAAGTGGTGATGGAGGTGGTGATGATGGTGGTGATGGAGGTGTGATGATGGTGGTGATGATGGTGGTGATGGACGTGGAGATGGAGGTGGTTTTGGAGGGGTGATGATGGTGGTGATGGAGGTGATGATAGAAGTGGTGATGATGGTAGTGAAGATGGTGATGGAGGCAGTGATGATGGTAGTGATGATGGTGGTGATGGAGGTGATGATGATGTTGGTGTTGGTGATGGTGATTCTTGTGATAAACATCTTGTTTACCTGTACATAAAACATCATATACATATTATACCTACATGTTACAAAGAAAAGAAAGGACATAATTATTACTAATTGATGAGAAACTGTGCTGACAAATAGATGGCATTTTTAAGAAACCATAAGCTGCGCTCAGCATAGACGTGACAGGGCCACCCTGCAACCCCACAAATGACATGGCACTCTCCTCTCCACCACCTTTCTGAGCAAGGGCAGCTCCCTCACCAGTGACAATCTGGCCCTGCTTTCGTCCTCCAGCCTCCTAGCTCAAGATGATCAGATGATAAGTTTTGAAGACTACTCAATAACCAGACTGGACCAGCTTCCACAGTCCTCTTTGGGACCATCCAATGCCAGGCCAGACCATGAAGAGGCTTTTCCAAAGCCCCCTCATCAAGACACTCCCGAGCTCTCCCTGGGCTGTGCTCCCTTGCAGCTACAGGCTTAAAGAAAACTAACATTTTCCTACCACAAATGTGTTCCTGGGTCTTTGGCTGGCTGGCTTCAATAGCACAGCCTTCAGCCCAGTGGTAACTAGGGCAAATGAGGTGGGGAGTGGGGGGTGTGCACAGGGGCAGGGAACAGGGGGCATTCAGAGGACCTTGGCAATGTCACTGAGGCTAGTGGTGAATATCAGGCCTCCATTTGTTTATTATTTTATAAGTAAATATATTATTCTCTAAAACAAGCAATGTGGTCGCCCTTGCACATGCGATCACTGCCCAGGGGTGCACCCCCGGGCTCCCCTCCCTCTTTCTGGAGCTGAGAGCGTCTTGGCACCAAGTGCAAGGGCCCTCCCTCAAGATGGGCTGGGAGTGGGGAGTGGTGCCGCAGAAGCAGCGGGAACGTACAATTAAAAAAATAATCTGTATGTTATATAAATTATATGTATGTAATGTTTTACAATAAAAAGTACAAATAAAGTTAGTATAAAAGGAAAACAGAAGCCATGCCCCTTTTGAAGACCCAGAGGATAAACAGACTTATTCAGGGCACCGCTTGGCCTGAGACCAGCAGAACATTCTCAAAGCTGGTTCTCAGGGCCTGAGGGCAAGATCCCCTGGAGGGAGGGAGTCTGGACGAGACTGAACTGCCTGCCCCCCTCTCCCCCCATTCAGGACTCTCCCCACCCATTCACATCCCTGACCTGGGCCCTGGTGCTACCTCCCTTAGGGAGGAGAAACCTTTGAATGTCTGTTTAGAGACCTGATGTCCTTAAATGGCTGGGTTTGTTTTTATTTTGTTTTGTTTTGTTTTTTAAATCTATGTGCCTGCAGCTAATTTCATCTCCCCAAAGCCAGGGCATCAGCAGCCAGAGGGCAGGCTGGAGAGGGGGTGGGGGTGGGGGACACAGCTCCTGGACAGACTTGGGACCCCCATTCCCCGACTTAGGAAGGAAGAGACACTGCCCAGAGAGATGGGAGGAGAGCTTGGGGAGCACAGGAAGGGAAGGCGTGCCCCCCGCCTCCCCGGCAGGTCAGTGACATCCTGGAGATCCCAGGCAGTTCATCCACTCTGTTGTTGCTGTTGTTCAGTTGCTAAGTCGTGTGTGACTCTCTGTGACCCCATGGACTGCAGCACACCAGGACTCCCTGTCCCTCACCATCTCCTGGAGTTTGCCCAAGTTCATGTCCATTGAGTCGGTGATGCCATCCAACCATCTCATCCTCTGTCGCCCTCTTCTCCTTTTGTCCTCAATCTTTCCCAGTATCGGGGTCTTTTCCAGTGAGTAAACTCTTCACATCAGGTCTCCATTAAATCTTTTCCTGCCCTGGGGGCTTGGCACCTGCTATTCCTTCTGCCTGGGCCATCCCTTCTTTGGTGCTTCTAATGACAAGCCCCTTTTCCTTCTTCAGGTCTAAAAATGACCTTCTGAACACAGCTTTCCTTACCCATGGTGTCTAAAGGATGCACCATCCTACACGCCTGGTCCTGGGTGGCCACGCTGTCCTGAGTGAGTGGAGTGTGCTGACTACAGGTTAGATGGGTGTTACGTTTCCTATTGACAGCCACCTATTATATTTTTACACAGTGATTTCTTTTCTGTTTTCTGTTTACCTTTGCAGCTACATCTGAAAATCAACTGCTACTTTTACCATTGTATTTACCTAAGCTATTTGAAGCAGTCATTTATTTAGATGTGAACTATACACACACCTCTCAACAGGTTAATCACAGCTATTGTGAACATTTGAGAACGAATGGTTCCTGAACTGAATCCAAGCCAGAAAATGTTTTATTTAGCCAAAAGAATGCACTTTGGCATTCCGGTTATTTTTCTTCAATGAGGCTTGATGTTATTTTAACAGACATAAGCTTTAATTTCTGAACTTTTAATCTTTTGGGTTAGAAATATGAAGTGAAGTCATTTTTAGATAGAACTTAAATAGAGCAAGTTAGGCTTGGTCAATGAGAAATTTCAAATTTGGGGGTAGGAGGTGAATTCTGTTTTTGTTTTCTTGGTTTTCTCATTGCCAAGAAAAGCAGTACAAGATTTCCTGTTTTTTAATTTCCCAGATGATTTATCGATTTAGTGCAATGTTATTTACGGGAAGACATCAGAAGAACATAATCTTTCTGTATTAACAGAAGGAATTTCGAGAGACATTACTGAATTCATAGTCTTCCTGTATCCCTGGTCAGATCTTTCCCTGCTTGGAACTTTTCAGAGGATCCCCCACTCTTAAGACAGATACTGAACTCCTTTGGAATTCACAGCCCTTCTTTGCTCCTCTGCTACCCCAGTGTCTATGCTTCAGTCTGATTGACATGCTTTAGTTTCCCAAATGAAATCTGCCCTGTACTCTCTCCTTCTGGCCCTTTATACATACTGTTCCCTCTGCCAGGCTCGCTTACCCTCCTTACCCACTATTCATCAGTCTTTCCTTGCACAGCTTAGATGTCACTTCTTCCAGGAAGCCTTCCCTGATACTCCTGAATGAGTGAGTGATGCATGCCTCTTCTCTTCGCTTGGACAGCCTCCCACACATTCTCTATCATAATGCTTATCCTGCTATGTCTTCTTGGCAATTTCTCTGTCTCCTTTGCTAGACTGTCAGCTCTGTGGGGCTAGGCACCATGTTTATCTGACCTCTAGGGTCTCCCATGATCATCGTAGGTGTCTAGTTAGTGCCAGGTGCATGAGTGTCTAAATGGCTGGAATTTGATTGGTATCCACCAAATGCTGGTATCACATCACTTGTAGTTTATCATTCTTAAATGATTTCTCCTTGGTCATTAATTTGGTTATTCACTCCATCCAATCATCTGTATATCCATCCAGCCATATATTTCTGTGACTAGGCAAAAACAAGGAGGTTGGAGTTATAGTAAGTCTTAGAAAAAAAAAGAAAATCAGGATCTCTGATGTTAACATCAGAATATAGGTCAGAGTCAGCAAGTTAGAACCTAGGCTGGGAATGCAAGGCACAGCAGAGAAATGGATCACCCACCAGAAGCTAAAGCAATTCAAGCCTCACACATATGGTGACCCAATAAATGCCGACTCTCCCCTCCCCTCCCTTCCTCCTCCCTTCCTTCATTAAACTTTCACGGAGACCTCTCTCTCTGGGCCAGGGCCAGTTCTGAGAACTGTTGAATCAGACCTGGATTTCAGTTCTGCTGATGCTCTGAGTTCACAGAGTAGGTGTGGCACGCGCGCGCGCGCACACACACACACACACACACACACACACACACTCTACAGGATTACAAAGTGGCCTGTGCTGTAAGAGAGGCTTAGATAATGTTTCCTGAGGAGGGAAGGCTGCTTGGAGTAGGAGTCATTTGAACTGAATCTTGATGGATGGACAGGATTTGATTTGTGAGTATGACGGAAGAGCATTCCAGAAGGAAGTAATCAAATGAGCAGAGGTACAGAGCTGGAAAAAATCCAGCCATGTCTAGGGAATCCGATCGGCGGGGTGTGTGTGTGTGTGTGTGCGCGCGCGCGTGTGTGCAGGAACTGGGAAGAAGAGGAGAAGCAAGAAGACAGTTAGCGAGGGGTCTTGGGGCCAGACCACAGCCTCAGCCTTGGAGGTCGGCCAAGGAGCGAGTGATTCGAGGAACTCACTCACCCAACAAGGTCGCTTGAGCATTTGCACTGCCTGAGGGGCCTGCTGCCCCTCCCCGGGGGTCTGCAGTAGCACCCGACCTGCTCCACTGCCTCCAGCCTCGTCCACTCTACCCGCCAGGCAGGCACACGCCACGGTGCCCTTCTCTGCCTACAGCCGGTCACAAGTTCGAAGCTCCTTTTCCTGGACTCCAGGCAGCCCCACACCCCACGCCCCGCAGACAGCCTTCCTCCCCCCAGTCTTCTTCGGCCTTGTGGGGTTTCCTACATTTCCTCTGATGGTCCTGGGGTTTTCATCTGTCTCAGCCGGTCCGCAGCCCCCACCGCCCACCCTGGGCTGGGCAGATAAGGATTCCTTGGAGACCTCGCCGCACTTCCTTGAGTTTATACAGAAGGCGAGCATGTGCGTGCCGGCGCGCACGCGCGCACGTGCACACACACACACACACACACACACGGGCCCACTCCTACATGACCGCCCGTGTCATTGCTGCCTGTTTACCCGGCTCCCCCGCTGACCTGTGAGCCCTGAGAAGACAGACTGTGGTCTTCATTCTACACCCGCTCCGACCCCAGCTTGGCAGCCCCGGGCAGAGCAGGCCCTGCTTTTCCTGGGGATGGAGGGCAGGAGACAGGCCTTAGCCGGGCCTCCGCCTCCCACCTCCCAGCTCCCGGCATCCCGAAGGCCGGCCGTGGCTGCCACCACCGGGAGGTGTGAAGTGGGACAGTCGCACTCAGGAGGAGGCCCTGGGAGGCTGCCTCCCGGCGGGAGGAAGGTTCCAGCAGCGCTGGAGAAGGAGCCGGGATGCGGGGCAGGCGGCAGCCTAAGCCCAACCCGCACCCCGGGTTTGGGTGGGAAGGGGCCGCCCCCTCCCATCTCTGGTCTAGCCAAGAATCCCGGGGACTAGGGACTCTGCCTTCATTCTGCCCTTTCTCCCTCTTTCTCTGTTTATCTTTCCAGCTAGGCCCGCCTGGGGCTATTTTTGCTTCCTCCTGGTTCTGCTGCCTGAGCAGCCTTGTGGCTTTAATTGGCCCATTTTCTGCTCGCTGGGAAGACAGCGTCCTCCTGGTCTTGCTGCCCCCCCTCTCCCCCCATGGGGCTTGTGAGTAAAAGCTAGGAGCGAGGCTAATTATGGAGAGAAAGGCAGACAAGACAGACAGCTCAGGAGAAAGGAAAAGGGAGAGACCCAGAGACAGAGAGGAGGTAGAGACAGGGGTGGGGGGAGGGGAGCAGCACAAAAGGGTGGGCGCCTGGAGAGACAAAAGGCAGACGTAAGTCGCTGGGGTAAGAGACAAAGAAATACAGAAAGGCAAAGAGAGATACAGACCCGGATGGACTGCTGTTCACACTGAACAAAACACAGAGATGGACAGCCACCTCGAGGTGGGCGATGGGCTGAGTGGTGGGTCCAGGGAGGTTGGAGCGGGGGTAGAGGGTCTCCAGCCAGTGTCCTGGGCCTAATTGTGACACAAGGAATACAGATGACAGATTCGGGCTATCTGCAGGGGTGCTGGCAAGGATGTTGAAGTGTTTTGTAATGAGGAAGGAAAGGAATGGGCCGAGCTGACTCCATCTTGAAAAAGAAGGAAACTCCATCTTGTACTTGCAGTGAGCTTTGGACTATGTGCCTGGCAGCCATGGGGATAACATACCTACGGCCCAACTGGCCTCCTGGACTGATAAACACCAGATTCCATACCAAGATTTCCCGTCACCAAAAAGAATGTAATGATCCCCTATGAGGTCAATCACCTTTGTAATCTGTATGGCACCCACTGGTGTAGGCTACAGTGTATAACCAGCTGACCCTTCTGATTATGAATCATGGCTGTAACTTGATTGCATCTCCCTTTAACACTTCCCAGGCTAGGTTTAAGGAATTTGGGGATGCGGGCTTGAGCAGTACACTTAAGGTATATAAGGTTTTCACAAAAGTCGGTCGTGGTCCTTGGCCAAGAGGAGACTCTGCCTGGGGCCCGCCGCTGTAATAAACTGCACTCCACTATCTGCATTGTCCTTCTGAGCGAGTTTCCCAGAACGTGTGGCTACAACAGTGATAAATGGTGAAGTGAAGTGAAGTGAAAGTCGCTCAGTCGTGTCTGACTCTTTGTGACCCCATGGACTGTAGTCCATGAAATTTTCCAGGCCAGAATGGGTAATTCTGGAGTGGGTAGCTTTTCCCTTCTCCAGGGGGTCTTCCCAACCCAGGGATTGAACCCAGGTCTCCCTCATTGCAGGCGAATTCTTTACAGCTGAGCCACAAGGGAAGCCCAAGAATACTGGAGTGGGTAGCCTATGCCTTTTCCAGTGGATCTTCCCGAAACGGGGTCTCCTGCATTGCAGGCAGCTTCTTTACCAATGGCACCCCACTCCAGTACTTTTGCCTAGAAAATCCCATGGACGGAGGAGCCTGGTGGGCTGCAGTCCATGGGGTCGCTAGAGTTGGACACAACTAAGCAACTTCACTTTCACTTTTCACTTTCATGCATTGGAGAAGGAAATGGCAACCCACTCCAGTGTTCTTGTCTGGAGAATCCCAGGGACGGGGAAGCCTGGTGGGCTGCCGTCTATGGGGTCGCACAGAGTCGGACACGACTGAAGTGACTTAGCAGTAGCAGTATCAGGGAAGAGGTCTTTACAAATGAGGGGCGGGAGGGGCTCTTTATTCTGAGAGGGGGGCTTTATGAGTGTTTATCTTCGGGCCTCTTGCCTTTTATACAAGTTAGGGTTGGGGAGGGCAGAGCTGACCACACTGATTTGTTGTTTGTTCCTGAAACAAACACTAGCTGATCACCTTTTGCCCCGCTTCCAGCCTCCTTTCTGAGCCCGGGAGGCACAGAACAGGCAGGGCTGCTGTCCTCCTGCTGAAGGTGGGGCTGCATTAGTTGATGAGCAGATGTTTACGACTTATTGAAAACAATGCAATAAGTAGGGGCTAATACCGATAGCGCCTCTCTCCCTGGCCTTTGTTGTAAATGAGGGGATGTCTGGAGAGAGCAGTCCCTACCTCCCCCTGAGTGCAGTCAGGGACAGCTTCCCAGAGGAGGCAATGTGGGAGAAGGCTTTCCCGCGTGACAACAAGTGATGAAGGCAGGGGAGGAGTTTCGGGTAGAAAGATCAGACTATGCAAAGTACAGGGATCTGGATGTACGTGGAGGACGGCACCTAGGCAGTGGAGAGTGAGGGCGGAGGGCAGGGTGATGAGGCTGGGAAGGTAGGCGGGGCTGGATTGTGGGGGCCTGGAATGCCAGGCAAAGAGTTGGGGTGAATTGATGGTGATGTCCAGCAAAAAAAAAAAAAAAAAAACCCAGATGGTCAAGTCTAAGTTTTTTTCCCAAGCAATGCCACTGACATATGCCAGGATAGAAGCAGGGTGGTCTCGGGCTGGGAGAGCACAGTGTGAGGAGGCTAGGGCAGAGGTCCAGGGGGGAGGAGGAGGGTCTGGATGGGGAAGCAGGGCCCATGGGTGAGCATCCTGCCCTGGGTGGCTGGCTGGGAATACTGGGCCTCCCGCACCAGCCCAGGTGTCTCTCCCTGGGCTGCCCCGGGAACCCAGGACCACAGAAACCCAGAGAGGGACTTCAGGACAGCTCTGAGACTGGCTAGCCCCAGTGCTCCAACTCAGGTGACTTCAGAGGCCATGGAAGGTACCCGGGAGTGAGACAGGAAGAGATGGAGGGGCCACCCTGGGGTACACCCTTGAGGTGTAACTTTTGGAAAATGAGATGTTGGTTAAAAGAAACTGCTGGTTGACTTGGTTCCTGTGGCATCCCACATTTTCCATCTCTGACTTCACCCCTGCCCCACATTTCACAAGTGGGGGGATACTGAGGCGCAGAGTGGGCGAGAAACTTGTCCAAACGTGAGCCCCTTGTACCTGGTCACCCAGGTGGATGGACACCCCCATTTACAGAGGAGGAGACTGAGTCTCAGAGAGGTCAAGTGGCTTAGCTGAGAACACCCAGCTCTGGGGGGGCAGGGGGGGCGGGGTAGGGGTGGACCATATCCTCAGGCAACATTAATATCAGAAAATGACTCAGCCCCTTCCACCAGCGCAGACTGAGGGGAGGAGAAACCTCAGGGATGCAGGGAACTGCTAATCACCCCACGAGAAAGAACTGGTGATGGGAGGGGGTGGTCGGCTTAATGAGAGGGCGGCTGGGGTGGACGCATCACAGTATAAGCCGACATGGGTGTGGGGGGAGAATGAGGATCCCCAAAGGGGAGGGGGGTGGTTTCTGACTCCTGGATGCAGCTGACTGTGGACCAAGGAGGCCCACAGCCGCCAACCAGCTGCCTGGCAGGGGGCCGGGGCCCGAGCTGAGGGCAGCTTAGCCTCAAAGGCCCAAATAGCCTCAGGCCGGGGCCTGCTGGGCTGCTAATTATTTGAGGCGGAAACCCTGCCAAGCTGGACTTTAGAGAATAATCATCACAACAAATAATAAAGCCTCCCACCTGCTCTGAGCTTTTACCTTGTGCAGCTACCAGCAAGAACAAGCAGCTGGTCTCATCTGGAGAGAATGGGCAGCGGGGTTGGAAGCAGGCCCTAAGGGCAGGAAAGAGTCTAACAGGGGTCCTTGAGCCTTGGCTTCCTCGGCTGTAAAATGGAGATGTTGGTCTTTGTCTCTGTTGATCTTTTCAGTCTCATCTTTTACCTTAGACCTCCCCAGTCCCTCTCACCCCATTCTCAAACACACACACTCCTCATTACCATCCAGACCCACAGAACTGTTGATCGACTCCTCTGAGGTCTCTGCTTTGTTCTGCATCGAATGCCAACCTGCTCCAGGATCATTACAGTGAACTCTTCTTTATCCTACAAAGCCCAGTGCCACCTTCTCTGTGAAGCCCTCCCTGATTCTCTTTCAACAGATGAGTTAATCTCTTCCTTCTGGGCTGCCACTGTTCTGTGTACTTTATAGTGAGATATTATACCTATATCTTTGACCATCTTTTTCCCCTCCAGCCTGGAACTTCCTATTTTTTTTCTTTTTGTTTATTTTATTTTTGACCACACCGAATGGTATGTGGGAACTTAGTCTCCCAACCCAGGATGAAACACACACCCCTTGTATTGAAAGTGCAGAATCTTAACCACTTGGCCTCCAAGGAAGTCCCTGGAACTTCCTTGAGGCCAGGGAGACTAGACCTTACTGATTTCTGTATTCCCAAAACCCAGACAAGTCTAGGTCACAGTGAGTACTCAAGCAATAGTTCCTGAATCGAATGACCACACCAGCTTGTGCTTGCCTCTGTGTCTGTTTCCTCCACTAGACTGGGAGCCTCCTGAAGGCAGGTCTGAGCCCTGTTTATCTTTATATATAGTACCTGGCACAGAACAGGTTCTCAGTAAAGGTTGGCAGGTGGCTGAACAAAAGAAAGTACTTTGTTCATTTTAAGGCAAGATCTGTGGGAGAGGAAAGGCAAAGATATCCTTAGATGGAAGAGAAGCTGAGCACATAATTCACAGCGTGTGTCCTTAGTGGGGGTGGGTGTGTCAGCATGTCCGTGAATACATCTGCATTTGTGTGATGGGTCTTATTTGCAGGGTATGTGTGCAGACATGTAAGAATGTTGGTGTTGCTTGCTGTGTGTGCGTGTGTGTATTATTATTGTGTGTGATGTATGGGTATTATCGTATTACTGTGTGCAAGTGTTCTTTGACTAGAGTCTATGGGTAAGTCTATGTGTGTATAACATGTATGTATCTGTGGTTGGTGTGGAGGTGTGTGCCTGTGTGTGTGTGTGTGTGTAGATACACCGTTGCATCAGAGTTTGAAAGATGAAGTAGGAGGGAGAGGAATAGACAGAACTTGTGAATGTCAGATGTCAGGCACAAACAGCAAGAACACAGGGGTGTTCCCAGCAGAGACCCATCCCCAGGGTCTACTCCATTCATTCATTCCTTCACTCACGGATGCTAACTCTGCTGGCCCCTTTTGGTTGCCCAGGATCTGACAAGCCTCCTCCCTCCAGGAGTGCCCGACTTTCTCAGGGAAGCTCAGCAATAAACAGTCTAGGAAGTGTGCAATCAACACCATGACAGAGGGACCCAGGGGATGTGGGAGCACCAAGGCGGGGAGCCTGATGCAGTTGAGGGTCAGAGCAGGCTTCCCAGAGGAGGTGCCATCCCAGCTGAGCCTGGCAACAAGCATCTTTCCTGGAGCGACTTTCCTGGGCAGCCAGGTCTGCTGCGGGCCCCTGCCTGGGGCTCCCTGCCTGGGGGGCCCCGCCTCTCCTCCAGATGCTGGTGCAGCCTGGTTTGCTGGAATCCCCATCTTTGCTGCCTCCTGCCCCCTCCCTCTGTCTGCCCTCCCAGCAAGGGCCTGCGGAGAAGAGGACTATTTTAACCAGGGAAGAGTGCTAGGAAAACCAGCCATGAGGAAAGGGAGAGGGGTCCTGGCACTTCCTTCAGCAGGGGCCCTGGCCACGTGCCCCTCCGCCCTAGTACTGATGGACATGGATTTTGTGTGCCCAGCTTGACTGTTTAGCCTGGCAGTTCCTGGAGGGCAGTGGAGCATTTTCCATAGTCTCTTCCTCACCCCACACCCAGGGCCAGGGTGGCAGGAAGCTCGGACCTGTGTGGCTGCACTGGCCTGCCAGTTTTACGGCCGAATGTAGACCAAAGACCCAAAGTGGCTGACAAAGGAAGCTGGTCCACAGACAGACTCTGGGAGAGAAAGGGTCAGGTTCTTGTGATTAATGTGGCTGTAAATCCTCATTCATGGACGGGCCTAGAATATTTTTTTTTCCTCTTCTATTTAAGAAAAGAGCTTGAGAGAATGAGGTGGCAAGCATGCCAGAATTCTGAAGGCTACAGTTCCATTTAGTGTCTCTGTCTCTTATTGAGCATCTATTACGCAGCAGAGATCACGCTGCCAGAGCAGAGCCTGGAAGCAATGGCCCAGGGCGAGTGAGGAGACTGGGGTATGACTTAGGCCCCCACCTGGGTCTGCAGACCAAGGGTAGCTTCTTTTTTGATTGGAGGTGAATCTCAAAGAGCTTCAGGGGAGAAGGTGCTATTGAGACATGCTCCAAAGAAGGAAAGGTGTTTTCGAGGAAGAGCTCAGCATGTGCAAAGGCCTAGAAGAGGTGGTAATGGCAAGTATTTTTTCAAAAGATGGCAGCACCCTTTGACTTAGACTTCCCTGGTGGCTCAGATGGTAAAGAATCTGCCTGTAATGCAGGAGACCCGGCTTCGATCCTTGGGTCAGGAAGATCCTCTGGAGAAGGGCACATGGCTACCCACCCCAGTATTCTTGCCTGGGAAATCTCATGGACAGAGGAGCCTGGCAGGCTATAATCCATGGGGTTGTAAAGAGTTGAGTGAGTGACTAAGATGTTCACACTTTGACTTTGGACCCAAATGCTGGTAGATCTCGGGAGGCGTGGAGAGGGGCAGTGAGCTCAAACGTGAGGACCGAGTGCCGGCCCTGGGCCCCAGTTCCATGGGCTGCTGTGTGGCGTTTTCATTTGCTTCCTGTGTGTGCTTTTATGGGCGACAGACCACAGACAGGAAGCGTGCCTGCAGAACCGAGTGCCGGTTCTCACACCCCTGCCGTGCACAGGGTGGACACCCCTCTGTGTGTTGTGTTTGAGGAAGCACAGTGTGGTACAAAAGGGCAGAGGCTCGAGGATCAGATGACATAGGGTCAAATCTCAGCTCCCACAAGCTCAGTGAGTCCTGGGACAAGCCTCCTAACCTTTCTGTGCCTCAGTTTCCTCATCTGTAAAGTGGGGACAGGAGAGAAACCTCCTTTGTAGTGGCATTGTAGGGGAGTGAGCTCAGTTCAGTTCAGTTCAGTCGCTCAGTCGTGTCCGACTCTTAGCGACCCCATGAATCGCAGCACGCCAGGCCTCCCTGCCAGGGTCCAGCCCCAGCTGATCCAGGGTATTTGAAGCAGGGACGGCGTCAGCGAGGATCAGGATACAATAGCTTCAATTAGATATTAATTAGAGATATAAAGAGTAATAGAATGAGGATAGCTCAGTAGGAAAATTCAGTGGAGAAAAGAGGCTGAGTAGCTTGGTTTACGCGGGAGACCAATAAAACTTCAAGACAAGAAGTTTGCACTACTTACGTAGGCCGCAGGCGTCCTTCCATTCTCCCGAAGGAGAGGAGACACTGAGGCCTCCCCGGTTGGATCTTAGAAGCCCAGGCATAATTAGCAAGCATGGCAGGTTCCGCGCTCCAGATGGAGACTCAGCCAGAATTTGAGAGAGAGAGCGACATGGGGAGACCAAGTTTCGGTGAACAAGGCCCACACTTTATTTTCCAAAGTAGTTTTTATACCTTAAGTTGTGCATAGAGGATAATGGGGGAAAGGGTGGAGTCATGCAAGGACAGCAGTTCCTGGTCCTAATCGAAGCCAGGCTTTCAAACTTATCATATACAAAAGTTCAGGTGAATTACATCATCTTCTGGTCAGGAGGCCTGTTAACATTTTAAGAAACTTATTTTTCTCTAAAGGTGATTATTCCAAAGTCAGGCACCAGCCTCCAAAAAAGCATTGGACGAAGCTGCATTCCTATAGGGCAAAGGTGAGGTGGGCTCAATTAAGAAAAGAATTAACTCAAGGGTCCAAGGTTACAAACATTGAGGCTACTACTTACATTTCTATACACCCATTATATCAATCAATACACTGCCAAGGACACAGTAGGTAAAGAGTATGGAGACTTAGCAGCAAACATTGGCCCAATAAGTGAAAAACCCTTCACCAATACAATTTCTAATCAAACTTTTAACTACTCAAATGAATCTGTGTTTAGACAGTTTAGAACATCTCCTGCCTCTCACAGTTGGGAGGCTCTGAACAATCACATGTGGCCGGAAAAACCTATTCAGGCAGGCTAGAGGATTTCCAAAGGAGTTTGTAGGTTGAAACACTGTCACACCCAGGAACTTTATTAACTGGAGCTGTAAGCTAACTCTTTTATCAGAGAGAGGTAATGGGGGACAGCCCCCTGTAAAGTCAGAGGTGTAGGTGAAAGCACAAAGCAGAAAGTAGGCAGACTCTGGTTTGGGGGTAGATGCTCGAGAATTTCCAGGGGGACTCCTTAGGCTCGATCCCGCCTTTGCATATGCCGAGCCTCCTTCCTCATGACCTTTGCCATGGGCGGAGTGCCTCACTCTGGCTCCCGGCAGTGATAGAATTCTAGTTGAGCTATTCCAGATTCTGAAAGATGATGCTGTGGAAAGTGCTGCACTCAATATGCAATTTGCAATATGCACTCAATATGCAATATGCCGGCTCCCGGCACCTCCCTGTCCATCACCAACTCCCAGAGTTCACTCAGACTCCCGTCCATTGAGTCAGTGATGCCATCCAGCCATCTCATCCTCTGTTGTCCCCTTCTCCTCCTGCCCCCAATCCCTCCCAGCATCAGAGTCATCTCCAATGAGTCAACTCTTCACAGGAGGTGGCCAAAGTACTGGAGTTTCAGCTTTAGCATCATTCCTTCCAAGGAAATCCCAGGGCTTATCTCCTTCAGAATGGACTGGTTGGATCTCCTTGCAGTCCAAGGGACTCTCAAGAGTCTTCTCCAACACCACAGTTCAAAAGCATCAATTCTTCGGCGCTCAGCTTTCTTCACAGTCCAACTCTCACATCCATAAATGACCACAGGAAAAACCATAGCCTTGACTAGACAAACCTTTGTTGGCAAAGTAATGTCTCTGCTTTTGAATATGCTGTCTAGGTTGGTCATAACTTTCCTTCCAAGGAGTAAGCGTCTTTTAATTTCATGGCTGCAGTCACCATCTGCAGTGATTTTGGAGCCCAGAAAAATAAAGTCTGACACTGTTTCCACTGTTTCCCCATCTATTTCCCATGAAGTGATGGGACCAGATGCTATGATCTTCGTTTTCTGAATGTTGAGCTTTTAAGCCAACTTTTTCAGTCTCCACTTACACTTTCATCAAGAGGCTCTTTAGTTCCTCTTCACTTTCTGCCATAAGGGTGGTGTCATCTGCATATCTGAGGTTATTGGTATTTCTCCCGGCAATCTTGATTCCAGCTTGTGCTTCTTCCAGCCCAGCGTTTCTCATGATGTACTCTGCATAGAAGTTAAATAAGCAGGGTGACAATATACAGCCTTGACGTACTCCTTTTCCTATTTGGAACCAGTCTGTTCCATGTCCAGTTCTAACTGTTGCTTCCTGACCTGCATACAGGTTTCTCAAGAAGCATTCAGGTGGTCTGGTATTCCCATCTCTTTCAGAATTTTCCACAGTTTATTGTGATCCACACAGCCAAAGGCTTTGGCATAGTCAATAAAGCAGAAATAGATGTTTTTCTGGAACTCTCTTGCTTTTTCGATGATGAGCTAATGGATGCAAAATGCTGAGGAGAGTACCAGGCACACACTCTGCAAGGGTGCAACTGTCTCCCCTCGGCCCCACGCACCCCAGTATTTCTGCAGACCGTACTCCAGGCAGCCACTGTCCACCAGTGCTTGCTTTACCTGATTTAACTCAATCTCCTCACTGTCGATGGGAAAAACTGAGTTTGGGTCATGAGAAGTCCCTGCCTGGGGTCTCAGTGACATAGAGCTGGAGTTCATTGTTTCCTAATCTGAGACCAGAACTGGCTGCATCACAATGAGTTATAGGAATGTGCTTGCAGACAGAATCCTGTAAGTGCTCAAGATGGAAACTTCTGGAACCTTAGTCTCCATCTGTGAAGCGACTAGCTGATCTCCAGGCCCTCCCAGCCCTGCCGGCTGTGACCATCACCCCAGGAGAGCAGCACTGGGGCTGGGGGCCGGCCAGTACCCCCTCCTCTCCTGTGCAGTGATCCCTCTCCATCTGATTGCAGCTCGCATCTGAGCACACTCTCCTGGCCCCATTATTTGGACCCTTCTCAGAAGCTCCCGGAGAAGGCAATGGCACCCCACTCCAGTACTCTTGCCTGGAAAATCCCATGGATGGAGAAGTCTGGTGGGCTGCAGTCCATGGGGTCACTAAGAGTTGGACACGACTGAGCGACTTCCCTTTCACTTTTCACTTTCATGCATTGGAGAAGGAAATGGCAACCCACTCCAGTGTTCTTGCCTGGAGAATCCCAGGGACGGCAGAGCCTGGTGGGCTGCGGTCTCTGGGGTTGCGCAGAGTCGGGCACAACTGAAGCGACTTAGCAAAAGCAGCAGCAGCAGCAAAAGCTCCAGCTCCAGCCAGGGGTCTGGGACTTCTCAGGGAAGAATGTGTATCCCCTCAGCTGGCCCTTGAGGAGAGGAGCCAGGCCCCCATCCGAGGACCCAGAGGGGTCCACTCCAGTAGCCAGCACCAGCCTTCAGAGACACGCTGGAACCAAGTGACCTGGGTGAGAGGGGCCTCGGGCAAATCAATGGAGCCTCTCACTTTACAATCAGAACCTCTTCCAGATAAGCACAGGGGCTTCCAGCTTTTAGGGAGAAACCCAAAGAAGTGCTTCCCAGGTGGAGTTCAAAGCACCGTGCACTGGAGTCACCGGGATGGCGGGAGTAAAGGCGGTTCATTGAAAACGCAAATCCCTGGACCTCCCCCAATACCTTCTCCACCAGATTCTGAGGGCTGGTGCCCAGGAAACTGCCTGTGAGCCCGTTCCCCACATGATCCCGCACACGCAGGCCGGAGAGCCTCGGGCTCCAGGGACAGCGGAGGTGGGGAGCCTCGGTACCGGGGGATCCTTAGTACCATCCGTGCCCCATCACCTTCCTCCCCCGGGAGGACGCCAGGGGCTCCGCTGGTCCCGATGAGCAAGCCTGAGCCTTCTCTCCTTTTTCCCCAGCTGCCCACACTGCTCACACGTTCCCCGCAATTTCTAAATTCAAAGTGGGGCACTTTTAGCTGTGTATCAACTCCCCTCCCGTGGGCAGCCTGCCTCAGGAGCCGCCCGCTGGGGAGGGGTCTGTGCGCCTCTTCTTCTGGGGCTTGCGGGCAGGGGACGTGGGTGGCACCCGAGGGCCCTGCTGCAGGTCAGAGCTGGGTGGGGGGGCGGGGGGGCGGGGGCGAGGCTCGAGGGTGTGGGGGTTTCCTGACCCAGAGCATCCTCTGACTTTCTGGACACACTGAAGCCCCACCCACCGCCCCTTCCCTCTAGAAGTCTCAGTCTTTCCCATCCATCCCCTTGGCAGCTTGGGACCCAAGAGGCTCACCTGCGGAGGGACGCCCAGGCTGGGTACTGGAGCTGGCGCTGGGTGGGGGCGGGGAGCCCGACACCCACTCTGGCCCCTGCAGATGGTCCGATGTCTCATTCCCTCGGCAAGCGTTCGTGGAACACCTGCTGAGTGTAGCTCGCTGTGCTGGGTGCTGGAGGGGGGGAGGGTGGGGGAAGGGAGACCATTTGGGGGCGTAGAAAGAAATAGAAGACTGGGGGAGTGGAGAAGCCCACACACGGCTTTAGAACAATCACTAAGCGGCACGCCCGGCAGAGCGAGACGCGCTCGTCTAAATCCAGGCGGCACACGCTTGGCTCAGCCGGCCCTGGGCTAAACTGTCTCAGAGTGTGGCGTGGGCGCGGGGGTGGAGGGGGGCAGGAGAGAGGCAGGGACTCACACAGGACTTGAGCTCTAGACCTGAGGCCACTGCGGATATGCTGTGTGGCCTTGGGTAAGTCGACCCCCCCTCTCTGAGTCAGTCTTCCTCCCCGCCCCCAACTGAGGCTCTCCCCCATAGATACTACCTGGAAAACGGCAGACCCAAACCAAGTTTGCCTGACACCGGGCGAACACTCTGGCTTCTTGGTCATCTGAACAGATACTCAGCTGGAGGTCTGACATCATCCCAACAGGCAATATCGGATAATGGTTAGAAGCCCTGTGATTTGGGTCTCAAACTTCCAGGGAAAGCCAGCTGCATCACTTTCATGTCAGTGTCCCCATATGCAGAATGGGCGGATCTCAGGCATCACTGGGAGGAGGATTGGGTGCAGTAATCCTGAATCAGGGGAGGGGATGTCTGGGTGGGCACTCAAGGATGGGGTGGGTGATATGCGGTTCATAAACAGAGCCCTGGTTTTCTCCTTTGCTTTTATTCATTGTTAATCGCAATATTTGCTTTTTGAGGGATTGCATAGAGTACAAAAGCAGAGAGAAGCTTACTTCTATCAAAGACTGCATGCATGAGGTCAAGGAATCCCAGGATGAAGGGGCCAGTCCAGTGCCCAGAACATGGGATGCTCCTGTGGCCTTCCCAGGAGCCTCCTGGCTCCTCCCCAGCTCCTCTCCTTAATGTTTCCTCTGATTCTTTTCTCATCCTTCTCCTTCTCAGCCATATCTACTCCCTGAAGACAGTTGGGGCACTCCATTTTGTCCAGTAGCAGCTGGCTTCTCCCCCCAAGCAACTTGGTCCTGGTCTAAGCCTGGTCCCTCCCCTAACTGGGCAGCATATAGTTTAGGGGTTATGTGGTTATGTGTGCAGTGTTTGAAAGTGGAGACCCATGTTCCAATTCTGGTCTGCTATTCGCTGGCTGTGTGATCTGGGACAATTTACTTAGCCTCTCTGTGCTTTAGCTCCCTCCTCCATAAAAAGGGTTAAGGAACTGACACCGTAGGGCTCTTGTGAGGATAGCTGGGGAGTTTGGGATGGACATGTGCACACTACCATGTTAAAATGGATAGCCGACAGGAACCTGCTGTAGAGCACAGGGAACTCTGCTCAACGCTGTATGGTGGGAGGGGATGGGAGGGGAGTTTGGGGGAGAATGGGTACATGTGTATGCATAGCTGGTCCCCTCCCTATTCACCTGAAACTGTCTCAACATTGTTTGTTAATCAGCTATGCGCCAATACAAAATTTTTAAAAAGGAGAGAGAGAAAATGAGCAAGTGCCTGCAGCACAGCGCTTACTAAACACTCGATCAGCGTGTTGGCTGTTCTTCAGATTGAAGCCACACAGGCTATTGGCGGCCTTCTGTTTCCTTAACTTTAGCAGAGCTCTCTCTCTGCCTGTCTTGCTGGAAACTGGAGGAGTGAATAAAGAGAAGGAGCCTTGTGAGCATGTGGTCACGTAGAAGTTCCCCTGGAAAGGCAAGAGGGGAGGCGTCCAGGGAGAGCCTGTCTGGATATCTTCAGCTGTCGTGGACCTGCAGGGTCTCATGGAATGAGCAGCTCACTGGCGCTTGCTGAGAAGTTTGCAGTGTATACGTACCTGGGGCCTCGGGGGCCTGTCCGGTGAGCCTGCCAGGAGCTGGATTCCAGAGGGAAGTTTCCTCTGAACAGGGCTGGAGCAAGGAAGAGCAGCTCAAGATGCATTCTAGCCAGCAGAGAAGAGGAGCAGAAGCTGTGTGATGGCTGGAGCAGACTGATCTGAGCTGTGGGGCGTTAGGATCCTTCCCCCTCCCCTACTTCCCTCTCCTCTCTCCACTGCCCTCAGAAAAGTGATTTTGTCATGGCCAAGCAGAAGAGAAAATTCAATCCAATAGAATTTTATGTAAATATCTTTAAGAGTTGTGGCATCCTAAGAAAAAGCAGAAAGAAAGAAAGTGTTCTTATCTGACTCTGCAACCCCTCGGACGATAGCCACCAGGCTCCTGTGTCTATGGGATTTCCAAGGCAAGAATACTAGAGTGGGTTGCCATTTCCTCCTCCAGTGGATCTTCCTGACCCAGGGACCAAACTCGGGTCTCCTGCATCGCAGGAGGATTCATTACTGCCTGAGCCACCAGGGATGCCTAAGAGGGCAAAAGAAAGAAGATTCCATCCACTTCAAAAATCTTGATTTAAAAGTGTAAATACATGAATGAATGAATGAAGGTTGCTCAGTTGTGCCTGACTCTTTTCGGCCTTATAGACTATACAGTCCATGGAATTCTCCAGGCCAGAATCCTGGAGTGAGTAGACTTTCCCTTCTCCAGGGGATCTTCCCAACCCAGGGATCAAACCCAGGTCTCCCACACTGCAGGTGGATTCTTTACCAGCTGAGCCACAAGGGAAACCCATGTAAATATATGCAGATATAATCAAATGTATGCAAGCCATCAACCTCCTGTAGGCACAGACAGATGAGTTGAGGAGTGTGTATATTGCCAGAATCCGGAGATTGGCCAGGGACCTGCAGAGATAAGCCCTTGGTGTTTTGTATTCTTGAAATCCGTGACAGAGAACCTGGAGACAGGGTTTGGAGAGGCCTTGGGGCAACAAGAACTCAACCAACATCTCAGGAGAAATGTGCTGCCCTAAGCAACCTCAATTAGCTGGCTCATAACTGCCCGCTTTGGAGTAGGCAACCCCAGTTAACTGGGATAGTGGTTTTTTTTTTCATGGCTGGACATTTTTGAACTCCGGAAGAATTAGGGTTACATTTAGACAGGCTTATGGGAATCAAAACCATAGTATTTTATTTTTCTGTTATTTGCTTACTACTTGTAATGCTAAGATAATTTGGCCTGGGACTTCCCTGGTGGTCCAGTGGCTGAGACTATATCTTCCAATGCAGAAGGTGTGGGTTCAGTCCCTGCTCCAGTAGCTAAGATTCCCACATGCCTCATGGCCAAAATACCAAAACAAACAAACAAAAAACCCAAACATAAAAAACAGAAGCAATATTGTAAGAAATTAAGTAAAGACTTAAGAAAAGGTCCACACCAATAAAATCTTTAAAAGAAAACAATTTGGCCCATTAAAATGAGAGTCTAATCATTTTAATTTAAAAATGTAATTGAATAATTAACTTTGATGTGTGAAATTTAGGTTGAAATCTTACTAAGCTCAGAAATAGAGTATTTAAGAGAATTGTAGGTTCACCACAGATGCACATTTAATTGACTAGCTGTAAAAGAATTAGTTGAGTACCTAGGGACATTTTGCTAAAAACAGGCAAATGAATTAAAAAATAAATCTAACAGATGACTGTAAGAACTCTTTTGAGATAAACCATACACTCAGAAAAGTCCCCAGATCATAAAGTGAGCCTGAATCAAGTCAAGAAATCTAGCTTTGCTAGAACCCCAGAAGGTCCCTTACCCCCCATCCCACGTCTCCTTCAGTAACTACCCCCTCCAAGGGAAGCTACTCACACCAAGTACCCCATTTATAAATACAATATGAATTGTTTGAGACATGTCTAATTAATTACTTCCATTTATAAACAGGACCAAATATCATTCAAAGACTTCTTAGAAGCGGTCGCTAAAATCTGCTCAGTATAAACAAAGAAAGGTTTATAAGCAGATTTAAAAGCTTAAGAGAGAGCTGGGGTTAAGAACTTGTCAGTTTAATAAATTGAGCCATAGTTATTTAAACTCAAAGTAAACTTCTCAGTAGTCTTTTTTGGGCACAACAGCCACTTGTGAAATCGCCACAAAAATTAAATGAACATTCATCAAGCCTGGTTCAGAGTCACGGGCCAGAGGCTTAAAGGAATCTTCTTTAAATTGCACACTGTGGCTCTGTGCCTGCCTTAGGGGAAGGGCACATCCCCTATTCCCAAGGCTTGCTTCCAAAGCCACATCTTTGTCTTTGTAGCTCTCACTCTCCTTTAAATGGCATTTAGTTGCCTGTAATTTACTTCAAAATGCTTCAGATAGACACTGTGACGTGTCCTTTAGGCTACTTTTAATCTACACTCAAGGATAGTCAGCTGAAGCAAATAGGAGTACATGCTCCCAGGATGAGTGGTTAGTATTTGAAAGACCAGAAGTCCACGATTCACAGGGGCAACTATTACACAGCATTTCAGTTGTCTTTTATCGCCAGGGCACCAGGGGCTTGCTCATTTGCATAATGGGTATAGAATGACTTTTCATTGGTGAATGCAGTGTGTAAGCAGTGTGTTGATTGGCTGGGGGTACGATCCAGGCACTGTTACTCTTGTAGAACAAGGTCTTAGAATCCAGTGGGTCCTACAGTCTACAGGATGTGTTCTGAAAGTGAAGTCTCTCAGTCATGTCTGAGTTTTTGCGACCCCATGGACTGTAGCCCACCAGGCTCCTCCGTCCATGGGATTTTCCAGGCAAGAGTACTGGAGTGGGTTGCCATTTCCTAATCTTCCCGACCCAGGGATCAAACCCAGGTCTCCCGCATTGCAGGCAGAGGCTTTTACCATCTGAGCCATCAGGGATGTGCTCTAGGTTCAGAATTTCCATCTGCTCTTGTGCGTGACCTGCCTCTAGAATCGCAGCTGAATTCAGCACTAACACTATCACATCTGCCTAGGGTAAATCTTTCATTCAAGAAACTTCTAG
The DNA here is from genome assembly GCF_019923935.1 of Bubalus bubalis. NCBI lineage: Eukaryota > Metazoa > Chordata > Mammalia > Artiodactyla > Bovidae > Bubalus > Bubalus bubalis. The sequence continues at coordinate 9,743,910 of NC_059172.1, forward strand.
CAGGACAAGAGCTAAGACTTTACAGAGATCTAAAGCAGAAGTTTGGGGGCCCTCTTGGTAATATATAATTATGCTTGCTAATAAATGAGTGCCTGTGTGGCCAAATTTGGTGTGAGGCTTGCTTTTATTGTAACTGACTGCCTGGTAACCAGGTTGTGGAGGAGAAGGAGATGAGCCCTCCCCTCCCTCCACCTGTCAAAAACTAATGATGTTTACTGCAGGGAGTCTAATATTTGTGGATGACCCAACTGGTTTAGTAGAGAAGCCTGGTGGTGGGGCTTGGGTGGAAGGGTGGGGGTTGGGACCCCATGGAGCAGGTTGGGGGACTGTCTTTGGGTGAGGATGTTCCTGGCCCTTCCACTCCCTGGCTGCTCCAGCTCTGGGTAGGAGTATCTGGGGCTCACCTCCCTCAGACTCTGTGAAAGCCTGCCCAGCAAGTCCTGGCCTCCCCTCTTACCAATCACACGCCAGGACATGGAAGTTTGGGGGTGGGGTGGGTTTACTCATACTGGAGCCTGGGGTTCTGGTGGGATGCTCTTTCCACTCTGACACTTGACAGCTAAGTGCCTGCTCTGACGACATCGTACAGCCTTGAAGGGTCCGTGACCTCTCTTGGAAGTGCTCCTTGGAGGTCATCTGGAAATGGTTCTCTGGAAAAGGAGACCGAAGGCACTTAGCAGATGCCCCCCTGCCCCACTCCACTTCCTTCCTTCCTTCCTTCTTTCTTTCATCCTGAGTGTGGCACTCTCTAAGCCCAAGTTTGGTACAAGTCCATCAAGCATACATTTCGTAACTCAGTTCTCTGGGACCCACGCTCAGCCTTAAAGGACACGGATGACTTTTTCCCCCCACTTCTTGTTTCCTTCTCAGCTTCTCCCAACAGCAGAGAAGTTCAAACTGGGGCCCTGATTTGTTTAAACTCTCAAGGTCACTCCAGGCAATCCCCTGACCACTCCAACAGTAAACAACCGCCCCTCCCCTCACTCCTACCAAAACCTCCAGGCACACAGGGCCCAAGCAGGTTCCAGAACACTCCAGCCTTTCCCGGGGTACCCCTGCCCCCCAGGACTGCCTCCGCTCTGACACTACAGGTGTCCTAAAGGTGTCGCCCCAGCTGAGCCCTGGTCCCCAGCGGACCGGGAGGCAGTATATCGTCTTCACATCGTCCACCGCTCCCCTTGTCCTCCCAGCTGGCCAATCAAGGTCACGGCCCTAGCTGTGGCTACCTTGAGGAAAATAAGCGGGCTCCCCCCTTACCCCGTCTGTCATCTATCTCCCATTCTCTTCTCCCACCCATGCTCCCAGCCACAGCTCACAAGATATGGGGAAGGGTGGGGAGGGAGAAAGAGAGCCTGGAGTGGGTGATATTTTGGGAACAATTTTTAAAGGTAATATGTAAATATGCCCGTTGTTAGGATCCGTGTGGGGAAACACAGAAGGGAATGGTGTCAGATGGCCCTGGTGTCAAATGGCTCTGTCAACAACTCTACCTGAGCCAGACAGGGAAGGGGGTTGAAAGACAGTTTATTTTGTACTCAACGCCCTTCCAGCAGAAAAAGCAGGCTCCCCCCTCACCCCACCTGTCATCTGTCTCCCACCTCCGCTCCCAGCCATTCTCTCCTCTGTCGGGGACCCTGGCTCTGCCTCTGGGAGGTGACAGTGGGCGGCCCCTGCCTTCAGCCTCTTGTGCCTGCAGCCTGGTGTAGTGGCAGCCCATCCTGGCAGGCAGTTTCCAACAGCAGGAGTCGCTTTGCCCACGACATCCACACCGTCTGGAGTCTGACTAGGAATTGGGTCGTGTTAACCCATCCAGATGGGGATCAGTGTTCTGCACTTTGACATCTGTTCAAGTCACGCACTATAAGAACTCCTTAACCCAAAACCTTTTTTTTTTTTCTTCAGAATTCTGGATCTTGAAAAGAATGTGGCCAGGACAACTAATGGCATCTGGCTCAGAAGGGTGACAGCCTCAGCTTAGGAAGACCTGGGTCTGAAGCTGGTCCCTTGAACTCACTAGCTGGGCAACTTCGGGCGAGTCGTGTAACCTCTCTGAACCTCCATTTTCTCATCTGAAACATGGAGATTTGCAGAACTGTGCCCGGGCTTAGCATCAATTTCTTGGTCAATTTCTGATTGCTTCCACTGGCTGCCTGGGTGTAGAGGGGTAGAGAGGCCCCAGGGCTCATGTTTGAGTCAGCCCAGCTGGCTGGCTCTGAGGCATGGGCCGCAGGGTGGAGCACAGCTGAGGGTGGACTCTGCCAGCCACGCTTCAGGCTGTGTTTCTACAGCTGGAGAGGCCCCAGTCCCAGAGTGCAGAGAGGTCTCCAAGTCCCCACCCCACGGTGGGGAGCAGCCCAACCCAGGGAGCCTTGTGGTGAGTGGGGGTAGGGGCGAGCATTGCCGTTGGGCCTGCCACTCTCCTGAACCAGCTGTCATTAGTTGTTCTGGCCCATAATTGGGCTGAACCCACCCTTTGGGACCGTGATTATCTGTGATTAGCCTCTTCGTGCCTGGGAATTGCTGATCCTACACTATCCGCTCCTCTGCCTCCCCAGCCCTTCTGGAGGGCTTTGCCAGAAACAATCAAACAAGAGCTTCTTGCTCAGAGAGACCCGCACAGCTAGCTCCTTGCTGCACTTTGCTACGCCCGTGCCAGTCTGACACCAGGAAATACTCTATTGAATTGCTCTGTTTCTGAGCAGCGGGTGCCAGATTCCTTCCTCTTCAGCTAGTGGGGGATGCAGGCTTATAAAAAAATAAAATCCAGCCCAGGGCAGCGTGGCCTGATGGTGTAGGGTGCAGAGTGAAGCTAGATGAACCCGGCATCCCACACCTGCTCTCCCACTTATGAGCTCTTCGGGCCAGTTAGGAAGCCCTCTGGGACTTTTCTCACCTGTTCAGTGGGGGTGCCTGCCTCTTGAGGCTGCAGCAAGGATTGTGTAGACTAACAGGTCAGTTATTCAGCTGGCCAGCTAAGCACAGCGTGCTCTTCAGCAAGCACCTGTAATGGGCAGGGCATGCACCTGCAGGTACGGGTGAGTGGGACAAGGACCTCAGGCTCAGAACGCACGCATCCTGGGCACACAGAACAGACGGGCACGTTAATGAGTCAGTTTCAGGTTTGAATGGTAACCCCAGGGCCCAGCAGGTGTCGCAGCAGATGTGAGTGGGAGGTGCTGTCCTAGTAGCGGAGGCAGGGAAGGGTTCTTTGAGGCGGCAGCCTTTGATGGGACCTAAGGCATGAGCAGAGTCCAGCCAGGCAATGGAGGGGCAGCCCAGACAGAATCCTGAGAGGTGAACCAGCTTTGCTCCGCTGAGGTCTGAGAAGCCCTGGGCTCGCTGCGTCCTGGCAGAGGGGGCAGGCGACATCGAATGGGGTCTTGTTGGGCCCCGTGGGGCATGTGGATTTCATCCTGATCACAGTGCAGTGGGATGTGGTTGCTCTGGAGGGCTTTCTGCAGGCGTGTCAGATCAGTGTTCAGCTTTGTAAGTAGTACTGTGGTGGTGTTTGGGGGATGAATTCCAGGGGTGCTGGGTGGCGGCAGGGAAGCCAGCTAGGAGGCTCCTGCAGCAATACAGGCCCAAGAGGGTGGGAGCGTGAGCCGTGGTGTCCAGTACCACCGGCAAGGAAAGGTAGGCTTTGAGATTTATTCAGCCAGCAGGACTAGCCTTGTGATTGGATGTTGACACGGAGAAAAGAGAGAGTTTCTGTTTTAACTTGAGAACTGGATGGGTGGTGCCATCTTCCATGAAGATGGGAAAGGCCTGGGGGCTGGTACAGGGTTTTGAGAGAACCAAGAGTGAGATGCCCATTAGACGTCAAAGCGGAGATGCCAAATCCACAGCTTGAGGCATCAGATGAGAAGTCAGGGACAGGGAGGCATGTGCTGAGTTGCCTGCGTGTAGGAGGCTTGGAAAGACATGTCCAGGTTGAGGTCATCACGGCAGTGAGTGCAGAGGGCTGGACCCAGGGCGTTGGGATGTCCCACAGCCTGCCTTCAGGTGAGGATGGGGAGACCACAGAGCAGAGAAGGCTGAGGAGTGGTAGGAGAGCGAGAGAAGGGCCAGGTGAGGCGGGGCCAGGGAAGGTGGCAGAGGAGGTCAAGCTGACCAATGTGAAGTGCAGAGGACAGCTGGCGTGCAGTAGCTACACCAGAAGTAACAGCTGTCCTTATCATTGTGGCAACCAGTGATTTAATCGGGTTTCTTCCACTAAATTTTGGGGAACACAGGAGAGAGCAGTCTACCAGTGCAGTCAAAGAAGGCTTCTTGAAGGAGGTGGCATTTAACCTAGATTTTGAGGAACAAGTAGACATTTGTCAAAAAGAGGAAGCAATTTCTTTCCTTCCTCCCTCCATCCCTTCCTCTCTGCCTTCCTTCCTTCCTTCCTTTTTTCTACCTTCCTCCAAGTACTTATGAGACCCACTGGGTATAGTAGAGGCCCTGTTTCAGGTTCTGGGGAAACGTCAGTGAAGGAATGCAGTTTCCTGGCATCTTGAAGGGTATGTCTTAGTAGAGGCCAGACAATAAGCAAATTAACGTGTCGTGTCTGGTGGTGAAAGATCCTCTCAGGGAAAGTATAGCTGGTGAAAGTGCAAGAGAGCCAGGGAGGGGCTCTAGGGACAGGAAAGGCCTCTCTGAGTGACTGACACTTGAGCAAAGTCCTGAATAAAGTGAGGGAGACCAGCTTGTGGTGGTCTTGGGAAAGTATGTTCCAGGCAGAGGGAACAGCGTGGCTTGGGAGTGTGTGTGCTGCGAAGGAAGAGGGGAGAAAGTGCATGGTCAGAGAGTCATGGGGGCTCTGGCAGGCCAAAGGGTTTGGAGTTACTTTTAATGCTGGGAGCCACTGAAGGGCCGCAAGCATCCCTGAAGGAGAGAGTGAGGCTGAGAGCTGTGGCCTGTGTGCCAGAGTTGGGGGGTGGGAATAGGTCCTTTAAACCTTGCTCCTCTGACCAAAGTTGGTGCTTTCTCAGCCAGAGCCAAGGCTTGTAAAGCTCTGAACCCTGGAAGGCTTCGGGTGCCCGGGGAGGAAGCTGGCACTGCCCAGGTCCAAGTGCAGCCAGGCCCAATGCCAGTGCCCCCACTGCCTCCCTGCCCTTCCTCCCCCCTACTGAGCCATCTTCTGTGGTTTCCCACCTGCAGCATCTGAAAGCAAGATGTCTGATACTTGCCCTTAACCTGGGCTGCCCAGGCTTTGCTCAGAGCATCTGCTGATTTGCTGGCTGAGGAGCTTGGAGGTTGGAGACATTAGAATGATACTCGAACCTCAGCTCTGGAAAACCACCTAGGCCAACCACTCACCTGATGCTTCATCTCCTCTTCAGCATCTCTGCTAGCATACCTGCAGAGATGGAGAACTCACCACCTTTCAGAGCAGCACATCCCCTGGAAACACAGTCTCCTAGTCTTTCTTACAGTCAGTTGAATTTTGCCTCCCACTGACTCACACAGAGAACAGTCTAAGCCTTCCCAGCCTTTCAGAGATGCCGCGCGCTCAGCACCTGCTTGGCCTCAGGCTCCTACCACGGAACCCACTAGCGGGTGACTTCACCTCTGCTTCTGGCCACTGTGCTGAGGAGAGCTCCTGACTCCAAAGGAAACTTCTGACTGCCATCCCCTCTTCCGAGATCTCGGGGCGCCCATCAGCCCCTCTGTTCTGAGCCTCTCTCCCCAGCGCCTCTGAGAGGGCTGAGGACCACTGGACAGAGCTTGGTGACCTCTGAACCCACTGCCTCTGTAGCTGACCTGGGCAACCTGTGTCCGCTTTGAGCATCAGCCACTCCTCATCGTCCCCTTCTGCTTCCTCTCTGCACAGCTTTCCTGGAGACTCCAGGACAGTGCTCTCTCAGGAAGCTGCAGGAGGGAGCACTACTGAGGAGTCGGCCTCAGGGCGGTCTGGGGCCCCAGAGAAGAGAAGGACCAGAGAGTATTTTCTATCATCCTCTTCTCTGCCTGTGGTGGGTGCTTCCCAGGAACTGAGAGCTCACTTTTACGGAGCGGCAAGCTTTTCTCAGGCACCGTGCTAAGCAAGGCCGCCAAGCACATCTGTAGAACTGTGCACAGCTCAACTCCCTTGCGTTTGTGCAGTGCCCAACTTGAACGCCCATACGTGGTGGTCCTGGAAGCACTTTGCCCACTTTGTCTTCTTAGTTCCTCACAATAGCCCTAATGAAAGCAGCGTTATTAGGATTCTGTCCCATAGATGAGGAAATGGAGGCAGGTCAGAAATGTGTGATAAGTCCAATGTCAAAATAGGGAGGTAGTGACCAAGTTGGGATTAAAACCTTCAACTCCAAAGTCAAGGGCTTCACTGATGTGCTCTCATTGGAGGACTCACACAGCAGAGTGTTCGTGGGTACAGACTATTGACCTGACCTTGCTTCAGAGCCTTGCTTCATCATTCCCACCTGCTCTGCCTGACTTTGGGAAAGGTAGTCTGAACTTCTGTCTCCTTTTCTATAAAAGGGAGAAGTGAGCTCCACAGAACCATCAACCAGACTCAAAAAGACAGTACAAACCAGAGCTGCTGGCACAGCCCAGGACCTTGTAAGAGGAAAATAAATGGTGGCCTGAAAAAAAAAATCATACTGTCCAGGGGTCCATGACAGGGCTGGAGGACCCCCAGGAGTGGCACCAGACTCCTCCTACCCCCCAGCCTGGGGGATCGAAGCAGCCAGCCTGGCTCTACCCTCTGCTACTCCGCTAGACTTCCCAGGTCCACCCTCACCAGGGGCCATGAGTGGATTTATTTTGGAAGTGGCTGGTTTCAGGCCAGCAGCAGGATACCGCAGTCTTCTGTGCAGCAAGTGGCCTCTTCCAAGGAAAGATGTAATCATCAGCTGTGTTTAGCACCTGCATTGTGAGAAGAGAAGAGCTCAGTCTGCTCCTTGGGGGGCTTGGGAGCTGAGGATACAGTGATGGGTAGCAGGCTGCTGGTTGAGGCTTTTCTGTCACTTTGGAATTGCCACTCAAGGGATGAGGCTGAAAACAGTGGGTGCTGTGTGGTCCCACGTTCAGAAGAGCGAGCTGTGGGCTGATTGAGAGCAAGCTAGACTGCCCCCCTAATGTGCCCACACATATATATGGACCCCACAAAGCCTTGGGATTCGGGGAGAATTCTGAGAAATGAATCACCAGCCAATGGGGGACATGCTATGCTGTTCCCATCTCTTTCCACGTGTGGTCCTTCCACGAAATCTAGTGAGATGGGTCCAGGTGGACATCACAGAAAACAGGGGTGCCTGGAAAAGGCTGTTAGCATCTTGACCCCCTCTGGGTGTCTGTGGTGCTTATTCTACTCCGGGCAAGGCCAGGAGCCAAGAGCTGGAGAAATAACAGAGACAGAGGGGTGTCGGCAGGGGGTGGCGGGTGAGGACTGCATTCTGGCCCATTACTTGGTGTGGCAAGGATGCAGATGTTCGGGGTGAGCCCTTGGCTTGAGCCATCCTGCTGAACTGTCTGCAAAAGGGGTGGTCCCCAGTCCCTGAAGCAAGAGGTACCCCAGGGGAGAGGTGAATGGTGTGTCTTGCTTCCCCTCCAACCCCTGAGGAAAATGGGAAGAGGGAAGAGCTGACTTTTCTATCTCCCTACACACCTCCTCCTGGGGCAGGCCAGGGAGAGCTGTTCTTGGGCCAATCCCAAGCTGGACTGTTCTTTAGGAAGACGTTGAAGTTCAAACCTGTATCACTCTGGATTGGGTCTTTCTTAAAATATTTTTTATTTAGTATTGGAGGAGCCAGTTAATAATGCTGTGATAGTCTCAGGTGGACAGCAAATGGACTAAGCCATAAATATACATGAATCCATTCTCCCTCAAACCCCTCCCATCTAGGCTGCCATAAAACATTAAGCAGGGTTCCTGGATGATGTCTCTTATCTTCACAAAGTGCCTGGGAGGCTATGAGACCTGCCTGGATGCCATGAAAGCATCAGATGGAGAGTGGACTGAGCAGGGCTGGGGCAGTGATGGGAGAAAATGAAATGGGGTCCTGACTTCATGTACTCGGTTCCAAAGCTTCCATCGAGGAAACAGTGTTTGACTTTTTTTGGTCTGTCTTCTTTAAAAGAGGCCACGTGTAAATATATATAAGTTTGCATGTGTGTGAGAGAGACAGAGAACCCGACCCTAATTCTCCCCGAGGGAAGTATAGTTCTCTCCCTTCATCACCCCCTGCCCCCACCCCACCACATGGGTCATGGAGCAGGACTGTGGAAGAAGCTGATTGAGCAGATGTAGGATCCGGTATGATGGGCTGGACGCCAAACCTGAAAAACGCAGGTGAGAAAAGGAAGAGGCAGGTCAGTTGAGTGTTTCACAGCATAGATTTGGGGTTCATGCTCTGCCCCCAGCAGGCTGTGTGGCCTTGGCAAGTCCCTTAACCTCCTGGGTTACCTGGAGACCTGCTTTGCAAAAATGTGGAAAATAAAGCTTATTCTCTAGAAAAATCACTGTAAGGGCTAAGTAAAATTATCTATGAAAGCCTTTAGCTCAGTGCCCAAACAAGAAAATACAAAGGAAACAAAAATGAAGCAGTGATGAAAGCACTTTATAAAAGTATATATGTAAGAAAAGCCACTCCCACTCTCACAGTCCCTTCTTGGTATATATTCCTCTCGTGCATTTGAAGTCAGGTCATTCTAAATTTAACTTACAAGCTCCTTTTCAGGAATAACAGAAATAGCGAGCGTGGATTAAACTCTGGTGGAGTGCCAGATGCTGTTTTAAGTGTCCCATTTGTATGAACTCAACAGCCATTGCTGAAAGTGAGGTCTACGTGGGTGGTGGAGGTTTCACTCTCCAAGCTGGACCCTTGGCTACCGCCTCATCTGGACCGGAACCCCCCAAGGGTCATAGGGAATGCTGGTGAGTTTGCCAGGTGCCAGGGATACAGATGCATGAGCGGCAATGAGGGTGTGCAAGCACGTGGGCACCAATGCAGAGGCACCACCGTGACAGCAAAGATGTTTGTCACGGTTCTAGGCTCTCTTACCAGAGCACCGAATTATCCATGGCTAAGGGACCTCGGGTCCTCTGTCTAATGTGGTGGTCAGGCCCTAAGGTGACCTCTGTTGTTATCCTGTCTCCTGGTATCCACAGCTTTGTGTGATTCCCCTCTCCCTGGGTGCAGGCAGAACTTACGACTTGCTTCTCACCAACAGAACATGGCAAAGGTGATTGGATGTTGTGTGTGTGTGTGGGTGTGTGTGTGCTCAGTCACTCAGTTGTGTCCAACTCTTGGCGACCCCATGGACTGTAGCCTGCCAGGTTCCTCTGTCCGTGGGATTTCCCAGGCAAGAGTACTGGACTGGGTTACCATTTCCCCTTTCCAGGGAATCTTCCTGACCCAGGGATCAAATCCGAGTCTCCTGTGTCTCCTGCACTGGCAGGTGGATTCTTTATCACTGAGCCACCCGGAAGCTCGATTGGACGTTACTCCTGTGATTATATCTTACTATATGAAACTCTTTTGGCTGGTTGAAGACAGTCAAGAAGAGACTCTTTTTGGCTTTTCAGAAGTAATCTGCCACGTTGTGAGAGGGCTTAAGGAAAGGGCAATATGGCAGAAAACACAGGTAGGCTCTAGAGGCTGAAGTGGCACCCGGCGGGTAGCCAGTGAGGAAGCAAAACTCTCAGCCATGGAGCTCCAAAGAGGTGAACTCTGCCAGCAGACTGAATGAGCGTGAAGCAGGTCCTTGCCCAGCTGAGCCTCTGATGAGACTGCGGTACCAGCCAACACCTGGATTGCAGCTAAGCCATGTCTAGACTTCTGAGCTATAGAAACTGTGAGATAAGAAGAGTGTGTGTCAAGTCTCTCTGTTGGTGAACATACAGTCCGTCTGTGTAAGTTCCACTTTTGGTGAAGTGGGGAAGACTAAGAAACTTGGCTTCCTTCTTTCATGACACCTGCCCACTGGTCTCACAGGACACAGTGAGGTGATTTGGATAAACAGCTGTAAATTCTTCTAATATCCTGCAGAAAAGCACTAATACAGAATGTAGTGATTATATCATCAAAAGAGCCTTTTAAATTCATCAAAAGAGCAATTCTAATGAATTGTATGACTAGTGATTTGGGGGAGGTTTGCAAAAATATAGTAAATGGTAAATGCTAGAAATTAGGAAGGCTTTTATTAGAGGTGCGCAGTTCTTATGATGGATAATTATGGAGACAGAACAGGATCTGCAAAGCAGCCCTTCCTGGGTCTAACAGCAGACAAAGAAGAATGAGGTTAATAATCCTTAATGAGGAAGACAGCTGACGTTGGTGTCTCAAAGAGTAATTGTTATCCCTACGGACAGCAGTGCCTTCCTGCTAATGTTGCCTACTGGGGCCAAAAGTTCAGATGGTGTACCTTTTGAAGGTGGCACAGCATGGGGTAGACATTATTGCTTGTGGGGAGACCACATCATTAGGCTGGGATTTTTTCCACTTTACCTCAGAGCTCTGGGTGTCAGCAGAATTTAAATATAATCAGTAGAATGTGGTAGTTAAAAGATCTTGGGCTTTGGAATCAGGTCTGACAGAATTCAAATCTCATGTGTATCTATAACACTGTATCAGTTAGCTCTTGCTGCATAACAAACAAGCAGACATTTAATAACTTAAAGCAACAAGCATTTAGTTAGTTCACAAGTCTGCAGATTGCTCGGGAAGTGATACTGTTCTGGACTCAGCTTGGCTGATTTTTGATGGGCTTGCTCATCAGTGGTTCAGCAGAGGTATCGCTGTTCTTAAATGGCTTCTACCCATCATGGTCTATCAGCCTCCTACAGGCTAGCTGGGGCTTATTGACAAGCCAGCTGGCAGAGCTCAAGGGAAAAAGCAGAAGCTTGCAAAGCCCCTTGACTAGTTTTAGACTATGCACGATTTCCCTTCTATTGCATTACATTGATTAAAGCAAGTCATAAACATAACTCAGATTCAAGGGCTGGAGAAATCAACTCCATCTCTTGATGAGAGGAGCTTCAAAATCACATGCATGGGGTATAGACACAGGAAGGCTACTAGTTGGGGTCCTCAATGCTTTCTCCCAAGGCAGCACTCTTCCAAAAGCAGCAAAAATGAGCAAGCCTCTGCTTGAGTCATGTTTGTTAAAGTTCCATTGGCCAAAGCAAGGTGCACGGCCAACCAGATCCTGGAGTGTAGGAATAAACTCCACTTCTCAATGGGAGGAAAAAAATTTGTGATCATTTTTGCCATTCTAAGGGTTATTTGGGAAAACCTCAACCATCACTAAATAAATGGATCCCCAGATGAGACAAATGCGGAAGAACCTTGACAACTGCTGAACTTGGGAAGGCAGGAGTCAACAAGCTGGTGAACATGGAGTCCAGCATTATCCTAGGCGTCTCTGGACCCCATGTCTTCACCCCACCACTTGAGTCTTCTCCAGCTCCTGCACAGGCAAGGCTCCTGCCCGCCGTCCCACACTTTAGGTCAACACCATGCAGTAGAAATCAAGTATGAACCATGCTGTCGTTGTTCAGTCGTTCAGTCATGTCTGACTCTTTGCAACCCCATGGACTGCAGCACGTGAGGCCTCCCTGTCCTTCACTATCTCCTGAAGTTGGCCCAAGTTTGTGTCCACTGAGTCGGTGATGCCATCCAACCGTCTCATCCTCTGAGACCCTCTTCTCCTTTTGCCTTCAATCTTTCCCAGCATCAGGCTCTTTTCCAGTGAGTTGGCTGTTGGCATCAGGTGGCCAAAGTATTGGAGCTTCAGCTTCTGCATGTGTGAACCATGTATGTTGTTTTAAATTATTTAGTTTTTGTGTTTAAAAAAAAAGTAAAAGGAGACAGGCGAAATTCATTTTTAAGATAGATTTTATTTAACTTATATCTAAAATATTACCATTTAAGCAAGTAATCAATATAAAAGTGATTATGAGATATCTTTTTTACCTGATAAGGCTTCAAAGTCCGGTATATTTCTTGCCTTTACAGCCCATCTTGATTTGGACCAGTCACATCTGAAGGGCTCAACGGCCACATGTGGTGTGTGGCTACTGAATTGGACAGTGCAGGGTCTGAGGGTTCTGCTCTGGCTCTGCTCCAGCTGTGTCCCTCTCATGGAGTGAGGAGTCCAGGGAACCAAAAGCACATGCCCCCTTGGAGCTCATACCCCCTGTTTCTAGACCAGACTCCAAGTACACAGGACCCCAGAATACCATGAACATCAGCCCTAAGCTGATGCTTCTAGGGATTCTTCTGCAGGTGCACTCTCCAGGTAGATGTTCTGGTACTTACCCTTTGCCTCGGGTGGCCACAGGATGACTGTGGCTGGAGGATGCCTTGGCCGTTACTTGGATGTTCCTGGGTATGAACCCCTTGCTCTGGGGGATGGAGGCGGAGGTGGGAAGAGAAGGGGCTGAGAGGCCTTGTTGCAGGCCCCCAGATGTCGGCGGGCCATCACTGCCTGGAGGGAGGGGCAGGAAGGCAGGAGTCCCCTCTGCTTCTTCCTTCTCCCTCCACACCTAATTCAGTGGGCAAGTCTTGTTGATTCCACTCTCAAATACAGTTGATGCTCATTATTCACGGTAACTGTCCTATGAAGTGAAGTGAAGTGAAAGTCACTCAGTTGTGTCCAACTCTTTGCAACACCATGGCATTCTCCAGGCCAGAATACTGGGGTGGGTAGCCTTTCCCTTCTCCAGGGGATCTTCCCAACCCAAGGATCGAACCCAGGTCTCCTGCATTGCAGGCGGATTCTTTACCAGCTGAGTCACCAGGGAAGCCCAGCTAGGTCGTGTTCTATAAAGGTGGGCAAATGATGGATGAGGGAATATGAGACCGTTGCTCCTAGGAGAAATATAGGGTTAGGTTCCTGTGAGTCTCTGGCTGCAACATTTTCACCACTTCTCATCCATAACCTTGTTCTATGTGAGTTTCTCTTGAAAGATATCCCATTTAATATACACTGCTTCATTAACACTGAACTCAAGGCCAACAGCACTATATCTGAACAAAGCTTATCTAACACAAATATTTTCTCCATAAAGCACATCACAGCCTTCTTGTGCTTAGGAACAGTAGACAGCACTTCCGCACTATAATTGGAGATGGCTTTAAAGAGCAAAATCACCCAAAAAAGCACAAATGTGAAAAAAAATGCAGTGCTAAATAGCCTGCATAAAAGACGGTTGCTCATAGTAAGAGCTGAAACGAAGAGGCAGACCATTGTTCTGGTCGACCTCAGCGGGGAACAAGCACGTGGGCAACTCAAACATTCTGCTGCTCTGTGCGTATCTGAGAATGACCATGAAAGCATCACGAGTATTGATTTGAAGTTATAAATAAAATGTTAGCAGGAAGATGAATTCGCAAGTATAGAACCTGGGAATAGTGAGGACTGGCCATATATCCTCACTCTGCCTGGGCGACTGTGTCTCTCTCCCAGAGGAAGCCAGGGCCTCCTGGCCTGTCTCCCTGTGTCTACGATTAACCTACCACCTCCATTACACACTTTCCACTTAGCTGCCAGAGTCATCTTTCTGAAGATGTCCTTGTGTTCTCTTTCTGTTGTAGCCACGCGTTCCGGAAAACAAACTCACTCAGAAGGACAGTGCGGAGAGTGGAGTGCACTTTATTACACGGGCAGGCCCAAGGCAGAGTCTCCTCTTAGCCAAGGACCCCGACCAGTTTCTGTGAAAACTTTATATACCCTAAGTGTACATGCCCAAACCCACCTCCCCAATTCCCTGAAACTAGTCTGAACAAAGGAAAGAAAGATACAATCAAAGTTAACCCATGATTCATATGCCTTAAGCCTAGGTAGTTGACAGTGGACAATTATCAATAGGCCTGTGGTCAAACCCCAATAAACATAATAGAATGTATGATTCTATTCGGTTACACAGATAATTAGGGTATCCTTGTGGGCAAAGGAGAGTCTAGGTAGGAGCCCTGGGGCTCTTCCTTCTGGGGGCCTGGTTTTCCAGTTGGTATGTCGTTTCCATAGATACTGGGCATAGAGCTCAAAGTCCACAGTTCGGCCCGAGAAGGAGTCCTGCTTTCAAGATGGAGCCTGTTCTGTCCATTTTCTCCTTCATTTCCAGTTCACTCAGGACTGAGTCTGAACTCCTCACTGTGGCCTGTACAGCGAGGAGTCCTCAGGTGTAGCCTCTCTCCATCCATATTGGTCCCCTAGTTCCTCCAGCTCCCCGACCTTTCCCCAGAAGATCGCTGCACTTGCATCTCCTCCTCCTTTGGGTCCCGGTTTAAAAGTCTGCCTCCTGGGAGAGGCCACCCCTGATCACCCTGCTATTTTAAGGATACCACCCCTCCATCATTCCTCCAGCAGAGCCTACGAGTATCCTTCCTAGTGATTAAGGTTTGCAAGGCAACAATAACTTATTGTGTTACTTGGTAGATGGTGCCTTTAATGCATCCAATGTGGCCTCTTCCAAGGCAAAGCCAGAATGTTTTTATTCATCATGGACCATGAGGTCTGGGACAGCAACACATGGTAGCGTGTGAGCCCCACGGCCGAGTGGCCTGCTAGACTTAACTCCCCCAACTCACTGGAAAGAAAAGTCTGGGTGAACGGGGCAGGTAGAGGGCCAGAGTTCACCCTTGTCCACGTGGCTGCCTGTGTCTCCTCCAGGCCCTGGGAGGCAAGTTTCTGATCAGGAACACTTGACATCCGATATCCAAGGCCTTTGCAGCTGTGGGCTCTCGTGGCCTCGACGTGGCCTCGCCTGAGAAGCCGACCTCTCCCTGAGGGAAAACCCACATTCCTAAATTTGGAAACCACAGGGTTTTGTGATCTCAAATAGAACATCCTTTAGAGTTTCACAAATCTCAGCATCTCACGGCCTCCACCCAAGAAACCAATCATGCTCTTGTCTTCCCAAACCCTCTTTTGGGCAAGCACCATATTTTTATAATTATGACGCAGCAGGATCTCATGGTCCACCCAAGGGTCTGACCACATTTCTAAGACCCAGATTTGAGTAAACAACAGATCCTCATGTTTCTGAGGCCACAGACCCTCAACGGCCCTGCCCGTAAAGACAGGCTCCTTGTTTTCCTGAGCCGCCCTTTGGATAAACACCACAGGATGGATGGACCCCGTGGGGCAGCATAAAGAGATGTTTTGGCATTATGCACAATTTGAAATAAAAACACAAAAGAAAATAGAATATCCCCATGGCATAGGCTCTGTGCCAGGAAGACTTGGGCTGTACTTGGCCAAATATGCAGAAATGAAAACCATCTCAGTGTCAGGACAGGGGATGTTTCATTCTCTCCTTCCTACATTTTCAGCAATACTGCTGCTTTTATGATAAAGAAGACCAAAAGAGGAAGTGCTTTGTCCTCCCTGTGGGGTGATGAAGATAATTTATCAGAGTTTAACAGTGGAGTTACCCCTCTGCCTCCAGGCTTCCTGACCTTTGGGAAATCACTAAGATTTATCATTATTACCAAAATTGATGCCCTGGGTCGGTATGTGGTACATGTTTGTTCTGCACAGTAAGTGGATGAGAGTGTCAGGGTGAAGCAGTGCATCCATCTTATCAGGGCACCTCACAACCAGACAAATTATGGTCCATTTCCTAGTGGGGACCAGCTCCTCCAGGATGAGGGCTCAGCCTGTTTTCTGGGGGAAAGCCCATCACCCCTGCAGTGACTGAAGTGGGGAGGGGGGCTGCCCCCTGGGGGTGGATGAACATGCAGATCATGGGTAGAGGACCCAGGAGGTCTGCATCTGGGCCCTGGGGGAGGAAGGCCCCATTGCGGAGCTCCTCAACTGGGGATAATTTTGCCCCCACCAGGGAATATTTAGTTATAGCTAGAGACGCAGTGGCTTCCCAGGTGGCACAGTGGTAAAGAATCCACCTGCCAAGGCAGAAGCCTCAGGTTTAATCCCTGGGAGGGGAAGATGCCCTGGAGGAGGAAATGGCAACCCACTCCAGTATTCTTGCCTGCAGAATCCTATGGCCAGAGGAGCCTGGCGGTATACAGGCAGAGAGTTGCAGAGTTGGACGTGACTGAGCGGTTGAACGAACAATGGATTCAACAGAGACACACTTTGGTTGTCACAACTGGTGAAGGATGCTACTGGCGTTGAGGGAGCAGAGACCAAGGATGCGGCTAAACCTCCTAAGTGCTTAGGACAGTCCTTCCACCGCCAAGGATTATCCTGCCTGAATGTCCGTAGTGCTGAGGTTGGGAAACCCTGCCCTGAAGTAAGAGAAGGCCTTGTCTCAATGGGACAGGGGCCTCGGGCATCATCAAGGTCCTGATAAGGAAGCAGGCCTGGCACTAACAGAGGTGCGTCACGCCTGCTGACGCGGGGCATAGAGAGCACCGGGAAGGCATCTTCTAAGCTGGTTCTATTTAAAGCTTCAGGGGCCATGTCTTACTAGCATCTCCTAGATGTTTTTTTTTTTTTAATTTTTATTGAAGTATAGTTGATTTACAATGTTGTGTTAATTTCTGCTGTAAAGTGATTCAGTTATACACAGATGTGTTTTTTTTTTCTTTTTCATATTCTTTCAAACAAATTCTTTCATACTCTTTCAAATCTTTTTCATATTCTTTCCCATTATGATTTATCACAGGATATTGAATTAGTTCTCTGTGCTATATGGTAGGACCTTGTTGTTTATCCGTTATATATATAACAGTTCGCATCTGCTAATCCCGAACTCCCATCCTTCCCTGCCGCAACGCCCCTCCCCCTTGACAATCACAAATCTCTTCTCTAAATCTGTGAGCCTGTTTCTTTTTCATAGATACGTTCATTTGTGTCATATTTTAGATTCCACATATGAGTGATGTCACACGGCATGTGTGTTTCTTCTTCTGACTTTGCAGAGTATGACAATCTCTAGGTTCGTCCGTGTTGCTGCAGATAGCGTTCTTTCTTTCTCTTTCTATGGCTCAGTGCTACCCCATTGTATATATGTATATGTACCATATCTTTATCCATTTATTGGTCAACGGAAATTTAGTTTGTTTCCATGTTTTGGCTATCGTGCACAATGCTGCTATGAACATAGAGAAGTGAAATGAAAGTGTTAGTCGCTCAGTCATGTCCAACTCTTTGTGACCCCATGGACTGTAGCTCACCAGGCTCTTCTGTCCGTGGAATGCTCTGGGCAAGAAAACTGGAGAGGGTAGCCATTCCCTTCTCCAGGGGATCTTCCTGACTCAGGGATCGAACCCAGGTCCCCTGCACTGCAGGGAGCTTCTTTACTGTCTGAGCCACCAGGGCAGCGCCTCCTAGTTCCGAGTGACTCTCTTACCCCCTCCTGTCCACCTGCCCCCCCAAGAGGGACCAGGTGGTGCCCTTCAAGCATAGTCTATGCTGGGGTCCTCTGTGCCCTTTCCCTGCTGCACCTCTGCTTCTCCCTTCCCTCAAGTCTACCTGTTTAATTAGGCCCATCTTTCAAGGCTGAAATGCCACTTCCTTGTAAAGCCCACTCTGATGATTTCCTCCCCCGTGTCGACATCCGTGACTACCTTTCCTTCAAGGGGTTGAGTAGGGAATCGCCTCCAGACTGCGGAGGGGTGTGTAGTAAGGTCCTGACTGGAGGAGGGGTGTGTAGCAACGTCCCATGGTTAAATCAGATTTTGGTTTCCCAGCAACTGAGCTAACATCCTGTTTTTGCTGTTTATTCCTTAGTAGGTGTTAGACAAGTCACTTTAACCTTCTGAACTCTTTCACATACCTGAAATGGGGCTCAATCAAGGGCTTTGGGGAAGATTCGGTGCTTTAAAATGTTTCTGCAAAGCTGCTTCTTTGGTAGGAGAAGTAGGAAGGATAACACCTTAGAGCTAACCTTTACCATCATTGCCCCCACTTTCCAGGTAAGAAACTGAGGCCCAGAGAGGGTGGGCAGCCTGCCTGGGTCACAGCCAGGAAGCAGGGCTACAGTCCGCCCAGGGACGCCGGACCTCCCTGAGGTGTGCAGGAATCAGATGTGAGCACCTCCCTTTGTTGGGTGATCGCAGGCTCAGACTCTTGGCTGATCCAACCTGCTACTTTCTAAATGCATGGCACCATCTCTCAGCTAGGCTGCCAGGTCCGTGTTCCATTCTGCCATTCCATTCTCCCAACAGGTCTTTGAGGTTGGTGCCACCATCCAGCCATTTTGCAGACGAAGAATGGGAACATCAGGAGGCGACTGGGCACACGCAAGGCAGCAGAGCACCTAAGAGCTAAGGCCAGGTTCAAACCCAGGTCTGCTGATTACAAAGCTAACGAGGCAATGTTTTGATGATAACAGCTTAGTAACCATTACGATTGGATAAACACAGTTCACCTCAGACCGCACTGCGTTCCAGGTACTGCGCTCAGTTCTCTGCAAATATAACTTACACCGTAAGTCTTACAGGTTCCCTGTTGTCACCAACATACGAGTCAGGACAAGACTTTCAGGGAAAATGGAAAGATTCCCAGCCACACTGCCTCTTACACTTCTGTGGCTTGCCATGAAGTGTAAGCTCTCGTCCTGTCTCAAGAACTCTGTTCACACAGCCAGGACCCCGCCCAGAGCCCTTCGTGGACGGCTCTGGCCATACCACGCACCCCCGCTGGCCCGGTCTTGCCCTTGGAGCCTGGGCTCAGCTGCTCACTAATGAACGTCTCTGGGGACAAAGGCAGCTGGAGCTCCTTGTGCAGGGCCCTGTTGTGCAGACAAAGGCAGGAATTGATGTGTTCTCTGTTCTTTTGTACTAAAAAAAAATTGGCTTCAATTAAGTGGGCTGGATGGAGTGAGGCACTTGGAGGAGCAAGAACGTGAAATGTTTGATAATGGAGGTGTGGGGTCAGGGGGAGCTGGGAGGAGGGGGCTCTGAGCCCTGGCCGGGGAGAAAGTGGAGGGGAACCAGGGGAAGGACTCTGTAGAGGGGAGAGAGGAAGAGAGGAGCTCTGGCTGAGCAGGGAGGGGTTTAAATTGCACTTGGCAAAGGCCTGGGGGGGTCCACAGAGGTCTGGGGGTGGGCAAGACTCCAGACAGAACCCTCTGGAATTCAGTTAGGAGAGCGCCTTCCCTCTGTGCCTGTTTCATATACTAGGCTGTTTCCATCCACTTTAGTTTGAGCAAAAGACACCTGGAAAGAAAGAAAAAGAGAGAGAGAAAGGGAAGAAAGAAAAAGAGAAAGGGAGAGAGAAAGATGGAGGGAGGGAGAAAGGGAGAAAGGAGTCTGAAGCCACCAGACAGAGGGTTTTTAGGGTCCACTCCAGCTTTGTGTGCGTGCGTGCTAAGTCGCTCAGTCGTGTCCATTTCTGTGTGACCCCATGGACTGTAGCCCATGTCCGTGGGATTCTCCAGGCAAGGATACTGGAGTGGGTTGCCATGCCCTCCTCCAGGATCTTCACACCCAGGAATCGAGCCTGGGTCTCCTCTATTGGCAGGTGGATTCTTTACCACTGAGCCACCAGGGAAGCACCCAGTCCAGCTCTAGAGCTTTCCAAACACCTCCTTGAGGTTTGGGAGTCTTAAAGCATAGGATTGGCATACCTGTCATCAAGGAGGCTTGGTCCAAGCGGCCTGATCTGCGACCTGGACCTGGCCTGACCTCTCTGAGCCCTGCTTTCTGCACTTGAGAGAAAGAAATTAATGGTGATGATGACAAGAGCAGTGATAAGACAGTGACTTCTAACCTTTCTATGTGAAGCCACGTGCCCACAGGTTGAGCACCAACCAGCAATCTTCACTGAACCCAAACTCCAGTGAGGCAGGTGCCAAGAGCCCTCACTCACCCACTGGTTCATTAACACGTGTTTATTGAGCGCCAACTACATTCTAGGTGACATGAAAAAACACCACAACCCCTACTGTCATGGCGCTTACATTCTAAACTGGAGACCAACAACAAAATCATCAATAAGTAAAACAGAAGAAGATCAGGCTGACACAGGGGATGGGGTGGTGGGTTGGGTGGGAGGTTGTAATTTAAAATCAGGTGCCAGGTGGCTCAGATGGTAAAGAATCTACCTGCAATGCAGGAGACCCGGGTTCAATCCTTGGGTTGGGAAGATGCCCTGGAGAAGGGAATGGCACCCCACTCCAGTCCTCTTGCCTGGGGAACCCCATGGACAGAGGAGCCTGGCAGCTACAGTCCAAGGGGTCGCAAAGAGTCGGACACGACTGAGCGACTAACCCTTCCACTTCTAATCAGGAAAGGCCTCTGGAGAAGCTGGGATTTGATCACAGAGCTGAAGGAGCCATGTGAGTGTCAGAACAAAGTGCTCCAGACAGAGGGAGCAGCCATCGTGAAGGCTTTAAAGGAGAGGGGTGCCCCTTAAGGAGTGTTTGGGGAGCAACTGAGGGTCTGTGACTACAGCTGAGTGAAGAGGAAGACGGACGAGGGAGGGGAGGAGTCTTTGGGATTTTCACATTGTCCTTGGCAGAGACTCAGAGACGTGTGGACGTCTGGGACTGGCACACCTAAGGCCTGTGGTCCCGGCCAGGGACCTGGGCTTTTACCTTGAGTGAGACGGAGCATCTTGGAGCGGGTAGTATTTGGGGTGGAGAAGTGACATGCAGGGACCACGCTGCAAGAAGATGGGAGGAAGAGCGACGTGGTCAGATTAGACGTGCATCCCGAGTGTGTGATGGACAGGAAGTGTTGACGGATGGGAACGGAGATCAGAGGGAAAATGCTGTCCAGGTGTCTGGATGAGTGACTGGAAGGGGGAGATTCCACTTACTGAGATGGGGAAACAGGGAGATTCCGGCTGAGAGCATGGCAGATATTAGATGCTTATTGGCCTTGGAGGTGGGGGTGTCCACCAAGCAGATAGGTCAGGGCTCAAGTCTGGGCTGGAAGGTGTCACTGTATAAATGGTATTTGGATCTGTGATCTTCGAGGAAGTGGGTGTAGATAGAAGAGAAGCCCATCAAGTCCCGGGCCCTGGGTGTTAGTGGAGAATAAGGACACGGGCAGCCAGGAGGTGGGAACAGAGCCAGGAGCCCTGAGTCCCCAGGAAGAGGGCGCCATCACCGTGTGATGGGAGGTCAGTAAGAGGAGGCCCAAGAAATGGCCTTGGATTTAGGGACACGGAGGCCTTTGGCGGTTCTGGTGGAATAGTGGGAACAAAAACCCCACAGAGGTAGGTCCAAGGGAGAGCAGGAGAGGAAATGGAGAGGGTCTCTCTCACAGAGGTGGTCTGGCCAGCTCCTTCAGAGGCCACAGAGGACATGCGGGGGATAGGACATGGAGAGACTTTTTACAGTTGCTGGTTTGTTTGAAGGTGGGAGAAATCTGAGCGTTTGTCTGCTGCTGAGAATGACCCAGGGAAGGAGAAAGCTGACGGTGCAGGAGAGTGACAGGGAGGAAGTGATGGAACATCACCTTGAGATCGGCTGAAAGGGGCTGGCGTCTAGGGCGTAGGTGGAGGGCTGGTCTTAAACAGACTACAAAGACAGAAGCTGAAGCTCGGAGAGGTAGAGTGACTAGTCCAAGGACACACAGCTAAGCAGGGGATTAGCTTGGGATTGAACCCAAGCCGTCTGATGCCAGAGCCCCATCCCCTTACCACTGTGTGCTAAACAAAACCTTGTCTCCCTAGTTCAGGGATGTCAGTGAAGCCCATGGGGGTCCCCGGGCCCATGGTGGGGCGTGGCTCAGAGGCAGGGCCACAGTGGCTGCGGCAGCTGGCCTGGGGCCCGGGCCGCCCACACCTGGTGTGGCCATGCTTCCTACTGAGCAGGCTCGATCCGCCTGCTAATAGCCTGCTGACATCAGTGTGGGCTAAGAGAATCCCAGAGTTCCAGGGCTGGTGGGACCCAATAATCCCCATTGCCCGGAGAAAAAGCACCCAACGGCGTGTTGGATCATTAATGTGATGAACTCCAACTGGACATTTGATTGAGTTGGTGTGTTTTGCTCTGAGCTGATTATGTTGTGACTGAGAGGGGAGGACATACCACCTTCACTTTCCCCCGGGTTCCTGCTGGAAGAAAGGTGGGTGCAGGCCCCCAGACTCGGGTGATAATTAAGGTCCAGCGAGGGCTGCAAACACAGTCTGATGACACAGTGGCCCGGACTCCAGCCACGAGGGAGAATTTGTCCATGAATTTCCGTTTGTGTGTTTGTGACACGTATGCAACACACAACACACAGGTGGGTGGGGGAGCCTGCCTTTGTGTCGTTTGGATACACGTATGTGTATCGCTGCATTTGTCAGCCAAGGCGGTGATAATGCCAAAGAACACACAGCAGCGTCTCAGTGGCCTGCAGGAA
The DNA here is from genome assembly GCF_019923935.1 of Bubalus bubalis. NCBI lineage: Eukaryota > Metazoa > Chordata > Mammalia > Artiodactyla > Bovidae > Bubalus > Bubalus bubalis. The sequence continues at coordinate 9,766,109 of NC_059172.1, forward strand.
CTAGTTTTTCTCTTTCTCCCTTCTGGGTCTGGAGTCGGCTGGGGTCAGCTGATCTCAGCTGGGTTTGATCAAAGTACGGGAGACAGGGCCAAATTACATAAGACACTGAAAACCTCACAGAAGGGCCACTCACATTCCATTGGCCCAAGGGGTCACGTGGCCAGGTTCTACCTGTGAGAAGTCTATTTCCCTTACAGGAAGGGTCCTGTTGAGTCACATGGCAAAGGGCGTGGGTGTAGATTACAGGGGTGGGATGTTCATTTATATGAGGAGGGTGGAGAGCATTTGCCAGCAGCTTCCTAACCCAGTCACTGTCCTCACTTACAGCAAGAGAGGCTCATCTAGCCCCAGAGAGCCCCCGGAGCCACTAGCCCCACACTAGCTCCATCTCCCAACTGGGCTTGTGTGTGTGTGGGTGTGTCTGTGTGTGTGTGTCTGTGTCTGTGTGTCTGTGTCTGTGTGTGTCCGTGTGTGTGTGTGTGTGTGTGTGTCTGTGTGCGCGCGCTCAGATGCTAAGTCGTGTCCGACACTTTTGTGACCCCATGGATTGTAGCCCACCGGGCTCCTCTGTCTGTGGCATTTTCCAGACAAGAATATTGGAGTGGGTTGTCATTTCCTCCTCCAGGGGATCTTCCTGACCCAGGGATTGAATCTGCGTCTCCTGCATCTTCTGCAGTGGCAGGCAGATTCTTTACCACTGCACCACCTGGAAAGCCTTGGGAGGTGATCAATTCTAATTTTTAGGGTTTTTGAAGGAGGGAGTGTTCTGGATGATCCCGGGTGTGGCAGAATCTCACAGTGTCCAGTGTGCAACCCCTGGTAAACCCGAGCACTGTCAACAGGCTGCGGGTGATTCGTAGGCTGTCCCCTCCCCTCCCCGCCCTGCCCTCCACCGGCCCAGTCCCTGCACCTGGCTCAGCCTGTGCAACTGCCCAGGAGGGTCCGGAAGCCAGAGAGGCCACACTGTCCCAAAGGAATCCTTCTGGGAAGCCCGTCTTTGGGCCCAAAGCACCCGCTGGCGATGCCCCTTCCTCCCCAGGGTTTCTGCAGGCAGCTCCCCTGAACTGACACTAAGTGTTTCATTTCCTTTCTCCACAGTCCTCAGCCTTGCTCGATTGCTAGGGGAAGTGGCAACATCACCTTTGCACTGGGGGCTCGGCCAAGAGTTTCTGGATTGACACTTTTCTCTCCCGCTTTCCTGCTCTGCCATCCCCCCGATGGACATTTCCTTGGCAGCTGGGATGAGAGCTGGCGAGCAGGAGCGATGGCACAGCTCCTGGTTTGGAGTGGGTGTCCCCCAGACAGGAGAGGAATTGGGAGTCAAGCACCCTCTCTCCCTGCAGAGACACACCAAGTCTTCCCTCTCTTTTCCTCCACGTGGATACTTATTTCAGAGGGGCAACGGTGCCTGTGGCAACCCTCGGCGTGAACCTATCTCCTCGTCTGTGGGAGTCCCCCCCACCCTCCTGAAATGTCCCCCACTTTCCCTACCCGGCCTGGGTCATGAGGGCAACAGGCAGCCAAGACACCTATACTAACTGCTGATGCTCTTGGTGGCGGTAGATTCTAGCCTTGGTTTAAAAATAAGGTAGAATCCCAGGGACGGGGGAGCCTGGTGGGCTGCCGTCTCTGCGGTCGCACAGAGTCGGGCATGACTGAAATGACTTAGCAGCAGCAGCAGCAGACTCCATAGAATGGAATATTAGTCAACATTTAAAAAAAGGAAGGAAATTCTGACACATGGTACAACAGGCTGGACTTTGAGGGTACTGTGTTAAGTGAAAAAAGCCAGTCATGAAAGGACAAATACTCTATGATTCCACTTATATGAAGTACCTAGAGCCGTTAAGGTCACAGACGCAGAAAACAGGATGATAATTGCCAGGAGCTGAGGGGCAGGAGAGAATGGAGAATTAGTGTTTAAAGAGTACTTAAAATTTTACAAGATGAAAAGAGTTCTGGAGACAGATGGTGGTGATGGTTGCCCAACAATGTGAGTGTATTAAAATACCTGTACATCTGAAAATGGTTAATTGGTACATTTCCTAATAGGTATATTTTTACTATAACAATGAAAAAAGGTAAGTTGAAACTCAGCAGAGTGATTTGCCCAAGGTAACTCAGCCACTAGGAAAGTGAAAGTCCATCAGTTGTGTTCAACTCTTTGCAACCCCATGGACTATACAGTCCATGGAATTCTCCAGGCCAGAATACTGGAGTGGGTAGCTGTTTCCTTCTCCAGGGGATCTTCCCAACCCAGGGATCGAACCCACGTCTCGCACATTGCAGGCAGATTCTTTACCAGCTGAGCCACAAGGGAAGCCCAAGAACACTGGAGTGGTTAGCCCATCCCTTCTCCAGCGGATCTTCCCGACCCAGGAATCAAACCACTAAGAGGTGGAGCCTGAATCTGAGCCCCTAAGAGGTGAGGTTGGGCTGTTCCTCAAAGGAAAACCAGAGTGATGCTTCCAGGAGGAATACTAAACAAGTAAAAGTACCAGATGGCCTCTACAGGTAGCAAGAGCCAAGGTTGCGAAGAGAAGCCGTCCTTTAATTCACACCACTGTGCCCTCCCCCAACTTTCTCAGCGCCCCCCTCCCCCTCCAGTCTCCCCATCCTGTTCTGACAAGATGTACTCATTCGCACCTCCTTGGTTTTCTCTCCCAGCCTCCTTGGATGCTGGGCGTAATCTGGTCCCCATCAGAGGTGCTAGCAACACCTTCTGGCAACATAGCATCTGCCAGCTGCCAGCCCCACCCTCAATCCAGTCGTGGCAACTTTATTTGAGTTAATGGGGGCTGGGGGCATGAGTGTCTCAGGCTGACCCCCACCTCGTGTCGGTGAGATCCTTGACCATCCAGGGGAGCACGCGACTGTCTGGCCCAAGCCAACCCTAATCAGATTTTTGAGCACACTCCCAGAAGTCCCTTGCTGGCTCTGCTTCTATGCCAGCACCAAATATAGAACAGGCCCAGCCACCCCACCCCCCTTAATTCTGTAATTTGCTCGAAATCAGAAGATAACACCAGCCTGGAGAGATTTAATTTGTGATAACTGAGCCCCGCCCCCTGGGTTTGGTCCAAGAGGAAGCTAATGGAGAGAAGCGCGCCTGTGGTTTCGGCCCCCTTCCCTACATCATCTTCCCTTTTTAGCCCCTGATTCCTGGTCCTGAAAGCTGTCTACTGTGCTGCCTCTCTCCCCTCCCTCCAAGTCCCTGGAACACTCATTCAGTGTGAAGGAAATGGGCTGTTTACTTACTCATTCACCCTTCAGATGATTCCTGGGCTCGCACCATGCGTGCAGACACGGCAAGGTCCTGGGGACAGGCAGGATGTTGTCATAGATGGGCGCTGGTGGCCCAGGGCTGCTCAGAGATTACAGCTCGGTAAGGGAGGGGAGGCGGTGCCCCCTCTCGGGAGGATGTGGGGTCTTCAGTGACAAGCCTCGCAGTGAAGCAGAGCTGAGGATGTTGTCATTATTTTGTTGCTATTATTCAGTCGCTAAGTTGTGTCCAGCTCTCTGTGACCTCCTGGACTGCAGCACACCAGGCCACCCTGTCCCTTACCATCTCCTGGAGTTTGCCCAAGTTCACATCCATTGCATCGGTGATGCCATCCAACTGTCTCATCCTCTGTCACCCTCTTCTCTTTCTGCCCTCAATCTTTCCCAGCGTCAGGGGCTTTTCCAATCAGGTGGCTGTTTGCAACAGGTGGCCTAAGTGTTGGAGCTTCAGCTTCAGCGTCAGTCCCTTGGGAGGATATGGGGTCTTCAGTGACAAGCCTCACAGTCAAGCAGAGCTGAGAAGGATGCTGTCATTATTAGGGAAGCAGCAGAGACTTGGGGAGAAGTCGAGGTTTTCCCGATGTGAACAGCTGGACATGCAGGGCTGGAACTCCAGCCCTCAGCCTCGCCCGAGAGCTCTGGCCCCTTGACCATGGCTACAGGCCCCCGTCCTGTCCAGAAAGCTAGGTTTGGATATGGGTTTTTCTCTCAGGGGAGATGTGAATACATGAGTGCCTCAGACCTTCCTTATCTGCCTCCTCCCCACTTCCTGGAATAGCTGCTATTCCGTCACACAATGAAAATGGCAGCAACACCTGTTAACACAGGACAAGGCCAGACGCTGGGGGACAGCGGTGAGCCAAAGTGACCGCACAGAGAGAACCTCCAGGGCTTCTCAGTGAACGTCAGACGATCCCTGCCCACATGGAAGGAAAAGTTCAAGGGCTGTGAGAAGTGGTAACAGAGCAAGCTGACTCCTGTGGGAGGCCAGGGTGAGGACTGAAGTGAGCCCTTGCAGGAGAGTTTGAATTACGTTGGGGAAAGCGGGGAGCAGGGGTGGGAATGATCTCCCTCCTGGCCAGGGCCCTGCAAGGGTGAGGTCTGGAGGCCTGAGAGTGGGGTCGGAGGAAGAAGGGCCAGTGAGATTGAATGAAGCTGGGAGGTTGGTGTGTCTGGCCCTTGGCCCTTGGACTTCACTGGGGAGCAACGAGAGCCCCTTCGAAGGGGCAATTCCTGGGCAGGGGATCTGGGGCTCCCCTGCCAATCCAGCTCCCCGCCTGCACTCAAGAGACCCAATTATACTTGGGTGTTAAGTAAACAAAGAGTAATTTTTTAGGATAAGTAAGTCCTGGCTTCTCCATACTTACTATAAAAAAAACGATTTGCAGTTTATCTGAAATTTCAATTTAACTGGGTATCCCATTGGGTGTTTTGTTTCTTCACTAAACCTAACGGCCCCCAGTGCGAAGATGGAGAAGATTTCTTCTCCTCCTCGGGGCCACACTGTCACCTCTCAGACGGGTGAGCTAGACCTCAGCCTGCCTGAGACTCTCACCTGCCCTTTTGGCTCGGTCTCCCCCACCTTCATCCTGCTTCCTGGGGTTCCCACTGGGGGAGCCCTGGGAAAGAGGAGGAGGCAGGACGGACGGACCGTCTCCTGAGGTCACAGTCAGGAGCAGGGAGAGAGCTAGGACCTGCCAGTTTGTGCCGTGCGGGCCAGTCTCACCTCTGAGCCTTTGCACCTGCTGTTCCCTCTGCCTGGCACGCCATCCTCGCCTCCCCTGCTGCCCGAGGTCCAGCCTGTCACCAGCTCAGAAGGATCTTTTCTGGCCGCCCCATCTGTCCCGGCACAGGAGGCTCTGATGACAATGGTAAGGTCAGTTGCCCCTTGCCCAGCACTGACCGTGCTGGACCTTCACGTGCCCCGAGGAGGGCAGTGGGAAGGGGCAGGCTCCTTCTGCCTTTACTACACAGATGAGAAAACGGAGGCTCAGAGAAGCGAGATAACAAGAGCAAACCTGGGCTGTGAGGTCTGGGGACCCCTCCCCACTCCCAGGGAACCAGGACACCAGGAACTTCAGCAGCAGGGGCTGTTTAGGACAGCGGCATTTTCTGGCCACAGAGACCCCTGGTTGCCCTCCCCACCTTTCTCTTTCCAATTATAAACCCGCTTCCTGCTCAAACCAGCAGGAAGCCAGGTTTCCTGTTTCCTTTTTAAAACCCAGCCTGATTTTTCTTTGACCCCTGATTCCTGAAGCTGGATGAACAGAAATCCATGAAGAATACTTGACTGAACAAAATAGCAAGTCTGCCGTCTCCCGAGCCTTCGTCTTTCTTCTGTTGTCATAGAGAGCGATTTCATGATGCTTAGCCTGTGACTCACACGCCCGGCATGGTGAGTGGGGTGCGGGGAGATCTTAGCCCGCCCTCCCCAGCCCATGGCAGCAGCCTAGGGGTCTCTGCCTTAGCTCACACACTATCTTGGCCTCTGCTAAATGCCATCTAGAGCGGAACCTCTCAAATTGTCTGGGATTAATCAGGCTGATTAGTTTTTAATCAGTTCCCCGTTGCCAACAATCCACCAGGGAGCACAGTGGGGTTGGACAGGGGAAGGAAGTCTGCTTCAGGGACAGGGACTTGCTGTGTGTGACTTGCGGAATGCCGCCCTCTCTGAGCCTTGTTCATGTAAACTGGAGAGAGAGCATGTAATTCTATGGTAATAGAGGAACTCATTGATGAGGTGTTTCTGTGCATATCCCACATGGGCTAGAAAATGTTTTAGGCCCTGGGATCTATCTACAGATGAAAGGGACAAGCTTTCCCCCCACCCCCAAGGACTTGCATTCTCCAGCGGGGACAGAGATTATACCTGCACCGCCCACTGTGGAGCCCTAGCACGTGTGGCTATTTAAATGCAGAATAATTAGAATCAAAGAAAATGGCCAATTCCATTCCTCTGTCATCACGATCACGTTTCTAGTGCTCAGTCGCCACAGGTGGCCTGTGGCTATGTAATGAGCAGTGCGGATTATAGCATGTCTACCCAGCAGGAAGTTACTGGACAACTTCTAGAGACTAATAGACCACATGACCTCAGAGAGAGTGATGGCAAGTGAAGCAGAGGAGGAGAGGAGACATGGACAAAGTGATGTTTTTTTTTAGAAAGAAGGAAATATTTGAGCAAATATGAGAGCTGTGCGGGAATGCTACCTGTAGAAATCTGGAGGACAACTGTTCGTGGCAGAGGAAACAGCAAGTGCAAAGGCCCTGAGGTAGGGGCACAGTTGGGGCCTTGAGGGAAAGGGAGGCCGGCATGGCTATAGTGGACGAACCTGTCAGCTTCTCCAGCAGTGAGCAGGGCGTGCATGCTGGGTGCTCAGTCACTTCAGTCGTGTCCGACTCTTTGCGACCCTATGGACTGTAGCCCACCAGGCTCCTCTGTCCATGGGATTCTCTAGGCAAGAATACTGGATTGGGTTGCCGTACCCTCCTCCAGGGGTTATTCCCAACCCAGGGATCGAACCTGAGTCTCCTGCGTCTCCTGCCTTGCAGGTGGATTCTTTACCCACTGAGCCACCTGGGAAGCCCCGTGAGCGGCGGCAGCATTGTAATTCCAGGTCAGCCCTGTTGCTCCAGGAAACATCTCTTTCCCGGGACGGTCCTTTTCCTCCTTCCTCTCTAAGAGTCTGGGCATGGTGATAGTTCGGTTCCCTCTCCCTGATCTGAATCTGGAGACTCACAGGACCTCAGAGCAGGAAACGCCTGCAAGATGATCGTTCAGAGCAATCCACTCACTCACTTGAGGATGGGAAGACTGAAGCCAGAAAGGTGAGTCTGGACTAGAATGCGGCCTCCAGCGTCCTTTTCTGAATCACATGGTCTGGAAGCTGTTCTTCTCTTTCACCATCTCAGAACTGACACTGTGCAGCTCAGAGTGAGTTTCCCCAGGGCAGCAGCCTCAGAACCACTCAAGCATGGCAGGAACGCGGTCCCTGGGCCTGGGGCCCAGCAATCTGCGCTCCACCAAGCCCGCCAAGTGATTCTGGGGCTGCCAAAGTTTGACATCCAGAAACTCTGGGCTGGCCTTCTTTGTGCGTTCTTCCCTCCAAATCAGCTGAATTGTTCTAAAATACACAATCCACCTACAATCACTACACTTTGCTGCCCCAGATCTTCAATAGAGTCTGGAAACAGATAACTTTGGGCATCCCTTCAAATCCTTTTGGTCTCGTCGCTCACTCCAGCTAGCTATAGCTGCGAAGCTCTGCTCTGCGCGGATTTTGTTTGTTTGTTTTTCTTACAGGTTTATACCCGCTTTGTGCAGGAGCAGCCTGCCTCTCCTCAATCTTGCCTGCCTCCTTCTGATCCTTCCTGGGGCCTGGGCCATTGTGGCCCCAAGAGCCCATGCGTGGGAGTGATCCTGGCCAATGGGGGACAGAGCCTGAGAATGAATGCGTTCTGCATTCTTCCTGGGCTGAGTGCTCCTGGAAGCCCCATGGGACCCAGCAGCTTGGCTTGGGGCCCCTATCCCAGCACTCTGGCCAAGTCCCTGGATCACACTTTCTAAGTAATCACACTTAATAAGACTTTGTCGTAGGCCCTGCTTTCCGGAGACCCCAGACTAAGACATGTCCTTTATCTACCCACATTCAGCCGGGAGATGTTCACGTTCTACAAGGCTAGACTCTAGGACGGAGGTTACACCCTGAACAAGACAACCCCTGCCCTCCAAGGCCCCTAATAACCAGTGTATCATGGGACTGGGGAGGTAGGGCACCTCCAGGAGGCCTCCTTCCTTGCCTTAGAAGTGAAAAGACAGTGATACAAAATCACACCCACGCTTTCTGGGAAAGGAGAGTTCCCCTCCTGTGTCCGTCTGTTCTTAGACTTGTTCATTCTTCCTGCATTAGATGGGCACCTCTCAGTCCCGCTGCACCCCCGAAACCCAGCGATCTCTAGATGCCCCAGAACCTCTGTGTCCCAACACAAATTGTTACCAGCTACCGAGCCTTTCCTTCAGCCGCCCTCTGTGAGTAATGGTTGACAGAGTGGATTTGGGAACAAGACTCCTTGGGTTTGCGTCCTGGCCCCACCACCTATATCACCTGTGCAGCTTTGGGCAACCTGTGACCCAGCATCCTTATTTGGAAAGTGGGGGCAAGAGCATCTCCCCCATAGAACCGTTACGGGAGCAACGTTAATATGTGAATACACACATATATGTGAGAGCCACACAGGCACACTGGCAGTGCTATTCAAGGGTGGCTATTATGACTGTTAAGTCTTTATTCTCATCACAACCCTACGATCTAAACATTATCACCTAATTGTTCAGATGGAAAGCTGGAGTTCACAGAGGTTAAGTGATGCCGACGTGCCCACGGTCACCAGCTGCTCAGAGGTGCAGCTGGCACCTGAACTCCGTCTGTCCCAGTCCAGAGTCCTTGGCATCCTGGGGCTGTTTCCTGGTGTTCTGGGGCTGAGCTGCAGCGTTAAACCTTTCTTCCACCTTGAGGGGAGGACTGCTCCCTGCTCGAGCCCCCGACCTGTGGATGGGCTTTGATTATTTAATGGAGAGAGACCATCCACGGGGAATAAAGGGTTTCCAGAGGCCCTGGGGGAACCAATCATCCCCCACACCTCGAAACCTTGTTTGTTCCCTTTTCTCCTGATTCAATCTTTGTCCCCCAGTATCAGCTGTAACTGTGTGGTGACGTCTGGGCTGCTGGGATCAGAGAAAGGATTTTGTTCATAATAGTATTTCCAAGATTGCCTTTCAAGGAAAAGTTACGCCTTTGGAGGCCCAGTGGAGTTAAACCAAGAACAGCTCTGGGGTTTAAAACATCTAGAAAATGTTGGGTTAAATAAAGTCAAAAGATCTTCCGGCCCCTTTCCCACCCAGGAAGTCTGAGGACCTTTAACATGTCAGCATGGGCTGGGACTTTCCAAAGGGGACTGTAGCCTACGTGTTTCCCAAACGGTTACCCGAGGAACCCTCTTTCCTGAAAACGACCTTTCAGATTTGCCGAACCAGCTTTGGGCACAGCTGCTGTAGAGTTTGGCACACTCTACCCTCTTCCAGAAGGACAGATTACAGCACCCAGATGGGGGCTTCCCTGATCCGGCTGCTCCTGCCTGGGGAGTCTGTTCCCTACTCTTGGGAGAAAGTGTGAGTCACCCATCTTGGGCTTTGGATGCCAGTGCTGGGGTGCAGGAAGGGCGTGCTCAACGGGAAGGCAAGGGCTTTCTGTGTCTTAGAAAGGGCATGCCGTCTCCAAAGCCAGGCCCAATGGTGGCTAAGGTTCTGCCATGATGCCTTGTTTATTACAGCTATGAAAGTGAAAGTGAAATCACTCAGTAGTGTCCTACTCTTTGCGACCCCATGGACTGTAGCCTACGAGACTCCTCCATCCATGGAATTTTTAGGCAAGAGAACTGGAGCGGGTTGCCATTTCCTTCTCCAGGGGATCTTCTCGACCCAGGGATCGAACCCATGTCTCCCGCATTGCAAGCAGACGCTTTTATCACCTGAGACACCAGGGAACCTATGCTGGTTACTAAAGTGGAAATTCCTCCATACCAGTTAAAAGCTGCAGCTCTGAGCCCTCGAGTTCCCTCACTTCGACTGCTGTTCCAGCCACTACAGCCTCTCTTGTGGGACCCTTGGCACCTTCCCATGATCTGGCAGCCAACGGGTTAATGCTTGGTGCAGCCTGGGGCCCCTTGGGACCCTCCCAGCCTCCAGCGGGCCTGGGTCTATTCCAGCTGGTCACAGCTCTGCCATGTTTTTGTTCTATTTGTCCAGTTGCTCAGTCGTGTCCTACTCTTGGCAACCCCATGAACTGCAGCACGCCAGGCTTCCTTGTCCTTCACTATCTCCTGGCGCTTACTCAAACCCATGTCCATTGAGTCGGTGGTGCCATCCAACCATCTCATCCTCTGTCATCCCTTTCTCCTCCTGCCTTCTATCCTTCCCAGCATCAGGGTTCATACCAGTTGATATAACTATAATATCATCCTTGGTGCCAATCATTAGCACCCATCAGATGCTCTAATGTCACAAGACATGAGCAGATGAAGAACACAGGAACAACCCTGTACTAGAGGAGAGAGAGCACAGACTTGGGACTTCAGCTCTCTCAGCCTCTCTCTCTGCCATCCCTAGCTGTGTATCCTGGGGAGGTTGTTCTCTCTCCCCGAGACTGTGTTCTCATCTGCGTGCCGGGTGGTACAAGGGTAAAGGAGACCCGTGGCCAGCACAGGACTGGGCCACAAAGAATGTTGGTGGCTTCTTGCTTCCCCATTGTGCCCAGTGAAGATGCTGGTGGGTGGCTGGTGCCTGGAGGGATGATCCTCCCAAGTGCCTCTTTCCCAGAGCACCCTCCTTATTAAGGGAGCTGTTCCATAGTCACATCTAATTACCCTCTAACTGCCTGCTCCCCACTGGGCCCTGCCTGGGCAGGAGCTGGTGTCTAATTGGAGCCACTCCATTGTCCTGGCAGGGCTCCATTCCTGCTAGGGGAGACAGTCTGGGTGGGAGGCTGGCTCTGCCTGGCTCCTGCAGGCCGCTTCCAGCTGAGGGGTAGGACAGCAAAGGTGAGTATGGTTGCCCCTGAGTTACTGCTCCCGGTGAGAGCAGGACACAGGACAGGGAAGACTGTCGGCTGAGCTCATGGTGTTGGAGGCTCTTCGTAGTTTATTTCCCCGTTAAAGCCGTCTGGATAATGTCTAGGGGTGCTTGCTTGGAGCCCAATAGACTTGGCTTGAATCCTTGCTCTCTGTTTACCAACTTTGACTTTAAAATCTTCATCTGATCCTCAGTTTTGCCATCTGAAGAATGGGAATGCAGGGAGGAAAGAAGAGAAGGACATAAAGGGTTCACACTGAGCCCAGGGCATACATGCTTTTCTTGAGGCTCTTGGTACAGCTTCACGCTTCTGATTCCATCCCACCCACCAGGCCCAAAGGCCTCAGGCTGGACGCTTTCACATCTCACATCTCACTGAATGCTCACAACAACTCAGTGGGAATAATTTGATTTTTTTCATCAAAAGGGAGACTGAGATTCAGAAAGTTAAAGTGACTTACTCAAGATCACCCAGCTGGTAAGCTGAAGAAGTCCAATTTCAATGTTCTTTCTGCATCCACTCCTGACATTCATCCATAAATAAACATTTATTGGGTGCCTATTAGATCCAGCAAGGATTGGCCTCCAGACTTTGGGTCACATCCAGAGACCTTCATGTCTGTAGCTTCATTCCCTACCCCCTTCTTCCTGCATGCCTCTACTATAGAGTTGAGATTCAATTTCCCAGTCTCTTTTACAGCTAGAGATGGCTCACATATGTATCTGACAATCTGGCAGGGGGAGTTAGGGCCAGCGTTAGTGGGAGGTGGATTGATCTTTCAAGGAATCCTGGTAAAGATTTCAGAAAGCTTTGAAATCCTGGTAAAAAAAATAAAGCTACATTAGTACATAGGTTAACTTCTACTCTCTTTCTGCCTTAAATACAGACATGACTTCTGGGGTTGCAGCAGTCCTCTTGTGACCATGAGACTTCAAACATGAGAATGAAAACCAATAAGCTAAGAATGTTCAAGAAGAAGGATGATAATTCTGGGTTCCTGATAGCATTGCTGAGACCTGAACTACCATTCCAATCACCTACTAAAAGGTGAAAAGAACAAGCCTCTATTTGTTTAGGGGCTAAACTTTAGGCCAGTAGTTCTCAAGGTGTGGCATTTGCTTGAACAGCAGCATGGGCATTACTTAAGAACTTATTAGGAAACCAAAATTTTGCCCTCCTTCCATGATTCGGACCTGCTAAAGCGGAAACTCTGAGCAAAATGAATTTTTACAAGCCCTCTGGGTGATCCTGATGCATACTGAAGTTTAGGAACCATTGACCTAAGCACCTCATTGATCTGGTACTCATTTACTTGTATCAGAGAGTAAATCCCACTGACACTGTCTCTCTGAGCTTTTGCTCAAAGACTTTTCCCTGCCTAGAATGCCCAATTTGCCCTTCTCTTCTAGGATTTTTCATTAAATGAATTAATTTTGATAAGAGAAACCCAGAATGGCAGAAAATTCAGCTGCTGCAGCTTGGCAAGGTGCACGATTATCTTCTGGATTTGGTCTCAGCCGTCTCAGAGGGCTGGATATAAGCACAAAGCTATAAAATTGTGCCATTTAAGAAAATGTCTGGTTCCAGCTGGAAAACCTAGAATTGGAGATTGTCTCTCTTCCTTTTACATGAGACCAGAAGGAGTGATCAGCGTGCTCCAATATCCTTCCTTTCAGCTGCCACAAGTTCCCCCAGGCCTCCTCTCAGTGAGGCCTCGATCCGAGGCCACATGGTCCACTGTGGGCAGCTCGGATGCTGGTCTGATGGTCCAAGGAGGCAAAGGCAGAAGCTGAAAGACCTTTTGAGACCTAGGCTCCAAAACTCACACAACCTCACTTTGGCCAGATTCTACACTCGCAGGCCAGGCTGTATTCAAAGGGATGGAGAAACAGGCTTTTCCTCTGGCTGGGACATTCAGTGCCTCACGTTGCAAAGGGGCCAGTGTCCTGGGATGGGAGGAAGGTATGGCCAGTAAACCACTTGCCACAGGCTCTTCCTTGTCTCTCACTCTGCTTTAATCCTACAGACAGCTTCATGTTTCCTCTGAGACATTATTGCAAATCCATTCTTGGTTCCAATTTTTCTGCGAGTCAGAGATTCTTTAGTTGCAAGGAATAGAAATGACTCAAAATAGCTCAAGGAAGCTGGGAAGAGTACAGATATCGTGGAAATGAAATGGATTTGGACCTGGCAGAACCCGGAGCTGGGAGGAACCAAGAAAGTACCTTTTTCTCTATTACTTTGCTTCCTCTCTTCTTTATGTGGTCTTGCTTCTACAAGTCTCCCTTTTCTGTCTACATACCCTGCATCCTTGTGGCTTCTTTCCTTCCCTGTCATTTTGGTCTCAGATATGCAAGCTAGAGTCTGCTGGTCTGTGGAGGAGGGAATGCGAAAGGCAGCTGGCAAGTTTGTGGTGTCCAGACTGGCCCCAATTCCACAGTCTGTTATAGACCCAGAACCCCAGTTAACTAGAGACTTCTTGTCTCTGAGCTCGTATATTTATGGACAAAGGGCTCTCTGGCCCTGCAGTGGGCCGGCACCCTGGGATTAGTTTTCTACTCCTCGTCCTATCAGCTCATTGGCTGCAAACATCAGGGAGGTGTGACACGAAATGGCTTCCCAGGTACAGCCCTGCCCCTGGGCTGTGGCTGTGCTGTTCTTGGGGGCAGCAGGCTGTCAGAATTTAACTGTGACTTCCCTGGGGTGCTGGGGCCCAGGAGAACCCTCAGTGTGTCTCCCAGGACCACAGTAAGAGGCAGCTTTGCTGGTTGACCCAGCAACCCTCCCCATGAGGACCCTGTCTTCCAGGCCCTCCCAGGGATTGCTCTTTTGCTCCCAGAAGGGTGAGCCCTGACCTACCTGTGCTGTGGAGGTGCCCGAGGTCCAGCAGGAACCACGGGCTTGCTGGTTCTGCACTGTATGAATTGTGTAATCATCGGTCCATCTTCCCGGGCATCCATTTCTCCATCTGCAGGACAGGTGTGGGGTCCCTACCTCCCACTTGGGAAGGCCAAAGGTAGCAAATGTTAAGTGTCTAATGTATAGACAGTCCCTATATCTCAGGGAGTGTGTTTCTACTTATGGTTTTTCGACTTTATGACGGTATGAAAGCAGTAGCATTCAGTAGAAACCATACCTCAAATTTTTAATTTTGATCTTTTCCCAGGCCGGTAATATGTGGCACACAATCTCATGATGCTGGGCAGCCGCAGCCACAGCTCCCAATCAGCCACGTGGTCAGGAGGGCGAATAATCGATATGGTTACAACCGTTCTGCACCCAGACAACCATTCTGGTTTTCACTTTCAATACAGCGTTCAATCAATTACACGAGAGAGGCAACACTTCCTTATAAAACAGGCTTTGTGTTAGATGATTTTGTCCAACTGTGGGCTGACATAAGTGTTCTGAGCATGCCTAAGGTAGACTGGGCTAAGCCACGATCTTTGGTAGGTTATCTGTAAAACTGCATCTTTGATTTATGACATTCTCAATTTACATTGGGTTTATTGGGATATAATCCAGTTGTAAGATGAGGAAGATATGTAGTGGATGGTACGGGAGATACTAAAAAGTGACGGCTGAGTAACAATAATGGTACTGATAATAATGAACATACCTTACTAAGAAATGAACTCCCTTGGCCTGTTTTTTTTTTTTAAGATTTATTCATTTATTGGCTGTGGTGGGTCTTCTTTGCTGCACACAGGTTTTCTCTAGTTGCAGCGAATGGGGGCCGCTCTTCAGCTGCGGTGGCCGCTCTTGCTGGGGAGCACGGCATCTAGGCATGCGGGCTTCAGCAGTTGCAGCACGCGGGCTCTAGAGCACAGGCTGTGGCCCAGGCCTCAGTTGCTCCTTGACATGTGGGATCTTCCCGGACCAGAGATTGAACCAGTGTCCCTGCACTGGCAGGCAGATTCCTAACCACTAGACCACCAGGGAAGTCCCAGCATGTGAGTTTTAAGGGGATGTATCTCTTACTGCTTGCAGAAGAGTAGGACTGCGTTGGCCCTGGGGACATAATCAGTGGGTATGGTACGACTCAGTTAAGCGACACCTTGGGTCTCCTTGATGCCTGGGGCAGGTGTGTGTGTGCATATGTGCAGATGTGTAGGCGTGTGTGTGTGTGGACGGTGGGCCTCTGGTGACCCACAGCTCCTAACTTCCTGGTTCTTAAACCTACACAGCTAGGGATGCGAGCTTCTCTGCTGCAGATTACAGCAGTGTCTCTAAAGCTGGGCTCCCTCAGGGCCTTTCTACTTCCTCCCGAGGTCAGTGAGGTCCCTGCGAGATCCAGGGCCCCGCAGCATGGGCTAAGTCCTGGGACACGCTGGGTGGATTCTGGGACAGGTTGATGAATGTTGCAGACTCCTTTTTCTTCTTTTCTCAACCTTCTTCCTTGTGGTCACAGCCTGCTTGGAGCACCCCTGTGGGAACATGGGGTCTGGGTCAGGTAAAATTCAGATTTAAGAAATCAGTTCCCAGGCAGCACACAGGGACTGAAGACTCAGACTGGCTGTTGGCAGGTAGGGGCAGGAAGTCGAGCCCCTTGCGTGCTGGCTTTAGAGTTCAGGTGACTCAGACGACAGCTATTGGCCAGCTTGCCTCTGAGGTCTCCCTGAGATTGTCTTTCAGCCCTTTGTCCCCAGACCTGCTGCTGCTGCTGCTGCTAAGTCACTTCAGTCATGTCCGACTCTGTGCGACCCCATAGACGGCAGCCCACCAGGCTTCCCCGTCCCTGGGATTCTCCAGGCAAGAACACTGGAGTGGGTTGCCATTTCCTTCTCCAACCTAGTGAAGTTCAAAGCTTTCTCCACTTTTGCTAATTCCCAGAAATGACTAAGGACCACAGAAAGGGGAGGGGTTCACCTGTCCTGGATATTCTTCTTCCTTCTGGGCCCATGCTCCTCAGACATGCTGCCTCTGAACTGTGCCTCACTGATCCTGATGTGAAACTGGCTTAATTTCCAGAAGAGAAGCAGCAAACATTTACATAAAATATTCATGAATGCAATATCTTCTACTGGAAAACCTGGGGGGAGGGTGGGCCTTATCACAAAATGCACATTCTTATAACTTCAGCTGCTGCTTCTCTTGCCAGCTGAGTCGTATAGTGATTACCAGCTAGGGGGTTGGAGCCAGACTGTCTGGGTTCAAAGCCCAGCCTCGCTGCTGTTTATTAGCTGTGCTACCCTGGGCATCTTCCCTACCTCTCTGTGCCTCTGTAAGATCTTTCTGTGAAAGTGAAGTTGCTCAGTCATGTCTGACTCTTTGTGACGCTATGAACTGTAGCCCACCAGGCTCCTCCATCCATGGGGTTTTCCAGGCAAGAATAGTGGAGTGGGTGGCCATTTCCTTCTCCAGGGGATCTTCCTGACCCAGGGGTCAAACTTGGGTCTCCTGCATTGCAGGCAGACTCTTTACCATCTGAGCCACCAGGGAATCCCCTGTATAAAATGGAGATGCTAATAGGATCTGTCCTAAAAGGTTGTTCTGAGGCTCAAGCAAATTAATGTGTGTTAGTCGCTCAGTCATATCCGACTCTTTGCAGTCCCATGAACTGCAGCCCACCAGGCTCCTCTGTCCATGGAATTCTCCAGGCAATACTGGAATGGGTTGCCATTCCCTTCTCCAGGGGAGCTTCCCAACCCAGGGATCGAACCTAGGTCTCCTGCATTACAGGCAGATTTTTTATTGTCTGAGCCACCAGGGAAGTAGGCAAATTAATGAGTTCATAATTGTAAACTGCTTAGAGAAATGCCTAACTCAGGAGGTGCTCCAGAAGCAACTAGTAAATTTAACCCCTTTCACTTGAAAACTGGGACTTATCATACTGGTTATGAGGAAGAAATGACATTAAAAGCATTGTGGACTTTTTTTTTGTTTTTTGTTTTTTTCTCTTTGGTGGGGCCCATGCACCCGGGAGTCCAACTCCCAGCTTATCTGGGGAAGAATTCTCAGTCCCTGAGGTGTGGGTGGACCTGGAGCCCCTCGCCTTCCACCAAAGCCCTTGGCAGCTGAAGTTCAGACCTATGACCTTGCCTCTGTTGTCTGAACCCCTCCCCTCTGGAACCTGATGCCAAGTTACAGGAGCAGATGGTGCGTCCTTCCCAGCGGCAGCATTGGCTATATGCCCCAGCCGGTTGTCTATTAACATGACCGTGGTTGTGGGTCCTACCCCGTGGCCTCCCTTGGCTCCTACCTGTTTTCTGAGCCTGATTCACCCCATTTTGTAAGCTCCCCAAGCTCTATCTCATATGCACGTTCTCATAACTTCAGCTGCTGCTTAGGGCAGACTTCTGACCTACCCCTCAGGAGCATCTCCCCCACTCACGTAGGTAACAGACTATTTAACTGGGCTAATGGCTGCCAGGCACACATCTAGACTCCCCGACCTCCCTTGCCTCAGGTGTGGCTGTTGAACAGGCTCCAGCTGATGGGGCGAGGTGAGCAGCAGTCAGGGTACACCCTCCAGGGGGGCCTTGCAGGGAGAGACCACTCCCTCCCCTCCTAATTCCCCTTCCTGCTAGCGAGCAGTGAACCTTCCTGGAGCATATGCTGAGGGCCTGAAAAATTCATGGAGCAGAACCACCATTACTTTCAGCTACTTCCTGAAAAAGAAAGAAACTTCTCTCATTTAAGCCATATTATTCCCGGCCTTTCTCTGGAGCTCCCTGTCTTATAGGTAGCTAGTTCAGTTCAGATCAGTCAATCAGTCGTGTCCCACTCTTCGCGACCCCATGGACTGCAGCACACCAGGCCTCCCCGTTCATCGCCAACTCCTGGAGTTGACTCAAACTCACGTCCGTTGAGTCGGTGATGCCATCCAACCATCTCTAATACACCTTCTAGTAGATTTCCTCTGTGGTTTCAGCTACCGGAGGTGGTTCCTTTATCTTTTTTGTTTTTTTTTTCTGCTCTGTGCTTGTCTTTTTCTCTTTCTTCCTCTTTCTCTCCTTTCTGCTCTTTTTCTGTGATTAAGCACCTTAGTTCCTGCAATGCACAAAGCGCAGAGTGTACACATTCCTTAGCGCAGATCCGGGTATGGATAAATACTAGCGATTGTTTGCATTGTTCCTCGCCCCCGCCATCCTGGATGCCCTGGGAGCTTGCGAAGTCTCCCTTCTCGCAGGGCAGCTTCCTCCCTCACTCTGAGGCTTGGGCACCAGGCCCAAAGTTCTTACCTCTCTCCCCAACACTTGTCAAAATATTTTTTCCAAACAATGTTACATATCTTCCTATGAGGAGCTCTGGCGCCAGCTGTTAAGTTAATAAAAGTCCCTCCCCTCAGATGGGCTTTTTTGGTTTTGTTTTGCCCGTGAGCCTGTCGTCCACCATTTCTATTCCTTTGATCTCTAAATGGAAAACAAAATTCAAGGAACCTGAGCCCATGGCCCATGGAGAGAGGCCTGGAGGGTAGAGATCAACAGGGCCTGAGCCAAAATGCAGCATCAGGTGGCAAATCAGAGAAGGCCAGACCCTCGAGAGGCCAGATGGGAAAGTGATCACTGGATGTCAACGGTGAGCCAGAGGCCGCACCGGGTGTCCTGCTCCCTCAGTTTCCTTATCCGTAAAATGGGTATATTAGTATCTTCCTCACCTGTTGCTGAGGAGAAGTAACACAGGTAAAGTGCCTGGCACACACCTGGCACGTGTTCCCCCGGATGGTATTTGCTGTGACTGCTTTTGTATTATCTGTTCTGAATTATTATTTTTTTAATTGGAGGATAATTGCTTGATAGCATTGTGTTGTTTCTGCCGTATATTAACACGAATCAGCCACAGGTATACGTATGTCCTCTGTTGTGAGTTAGGTGTTCCCAAACTTGCCTCATCTTCCTACCACACTGGTTCTCAAACTTGAGCACGCATCAGAGTCACCTAGAAGGCTTGTTGAAAAAGGGGCCCACCCCCAGAGCTGCTGATTCAGTAGGTCTGTAGCGGGACCAGCAATCGGCACTTCCAACAAGGTCCCAGAGGGTGCTGATGCTGCTGGTTCGGGGACCACACTTAGAGAACCACTGTTCTACTGCACCAGCGGCCTAATGACATACCTGAAGTTGATCTGGGAAGGTGAACGCAAGAGAAGAGAACTGGAAGAGCTCTAGCAAAGTTTCTTACGGGACAACTCAGACCTGGGGGAGAAGTGCCTTTGCAGGGGTTTCGGGTGGAGGAGGAACTGGGGAAGGTTTCACAAAAGAAGTAATACTTGAGTAGAACTTAAGAGCCAGGAGAAATTTGCCAGGCTGGCTAGACAAGGAGCATCCCCAGCAGAGGGAACAGCAGGTGCAGAGGTAAGAAGGCAGGAGAAAATACAGCAAATGTGAGGCACAGCGCTCCTTTCTCCTAACTCCTGAGGCATCTTTGGAGGGCACAGTGGAGCTGACAGGACACGCTTAGCAGCCTGTGTGCGCATTTGAAGACTCCTAGGAAGGTACGTGAGGATCCATCCCTGGGATGGGCAGCTGAAGCCCTGAAATCAAAAGGCTTGCCTTCACACCCACTGGACACGTCATTTTGTTGATGCTTGTGGACTTCAGTGATACCACGCACAGACAATTCAAAAAGCTTTAATCCCAGTACTGCCCACTGGATGGATATATTTCCATACCTTTACGGGAGATGGAACGTAAAACACAAATGCTGGATTTCCAGACGTGTTTGGTGGGGCCAGCAGGACAGATTGTTTAAAACAAAGTTTGGATTCAAAAACCCAGGTTGCACATTCACCCAAGGACCCAGCTTTCCTCCCTGAAGTCTCCTCTCCCCCTGGTCCCCCAGCTTTCTCTCTCTTCCCGTCTCCATCACGCCTGTTGCTTGGCTGTTTCCTGCTCTGCTTGTAAATCTCACCCCAGAGAACACAGCTACTCACCTGCAATAGCAATTACACATTATTGGAGGGTCAGTGGTGACGCACGCAGGCAGCTTCTAGGCATTTGCAGGTGTCCATGAGAAGCTCAGGGTCCCAGGGGCCTACTGGGCCCATGCACCCCTCTGGGGGATCAGCAGGCTAGAGACCTCCAAATGTCACCACCTGCGTCCACATCCCATGTTAGCTCAGCCCTTACTGTGTGTGAAAGTCAAAGCGAGTTGCCGAAGGATGCCTGTGGCTCCTTCAGCTCCATGCAGTGACCTCTCCCATCAAAGGCCTACTACTCACGGGCCCTGTGTGAGGGCCTGTCCATACGTTTGTGCTCTTGTTTCACCTTCTACTTTTCCAAAAGAGGCAGGCACTAACATGCACCTTTCATAGAGGAGAAAAGTGAATTTCAAGCAGCTTAAGTAACCACAGGAGCTGAGAGGCAGTATGGTGTAGGAGTTAAGAGCAGAGACCCTGGAACCAGCCTGCCTGAGTTCAAGTCTCAGCTTAGCACCGACCCGCTGTGTGACCTTGGGCAAGTTATTTAACCCCTGTGCACCTGCTTCTTCCTCTGTAAAATGAGGGTCCCTTTGATGGTGACATAAGTCAATGTACCTTGAACAGTGGCTGCCATATATATGTCAGTTCTTCCTATTATTGATTCATGGAACTCAAGTGGGCTGACCCATGCTGGTTCCGATCTCTCTGCCCTGCTGCTACTAAGGCTGGTTTCTGGGAGGAGGGAAGATAAAGACATGAGGGACCATGAAGGTGTCTGCACTCTACTATAGAGAGTCAGACATGGTTTGAATCCTCAAGTCTCTTGACTCTCTGAGCCAGAGTTTCTACATCTCTATAGTGTTGTGTCTTCACGGTTAAGAACCAGGTGCTTAGGTTACATCCTCAGTTCTGCCATTTTTCCAGCTGCAGGACTTTGGGTGAAAGACTTTCTCTCTTTGGGCCTCAGTTTTCTCATCTGTAAAATGGGGATGATACCAGTTCCCACATTGTAGGGCTGATAGGGGGATGACATGAACTGTCCCATGCAGTATCCTTTGAGCTGTACTGGATGCACAGTAAGTGCTACCCAAGTGTGTGCTGAGATCCTAATGAACATAGTACAACACAAGCCCGGCACAGAGCAGGTGCTCAGTAAGCAACAGCAACGATGAGGAGGAGGCAAGGAGGCATCAAAGTTCCGTCTTTCCCCTTACTAACTGAAAATCCTCTGGGCCAAGAATTCTCAATCCTGACTGCACATTAGAACTACATGGGGATTTTTTTTTTTTTTTAATGCCAGCACCCAGAGATTCTTACTTAGTTAAGCCTACACAGGGCCTGACCTCAAATGATTTTTAAACCACCCACCCCCCTCCCCAGAAGATTCTAACAAGCAGCCAGGATTGAGAGCCACTGTATTGGGAAATAATTGAGAGGCCCACTTAGAGGAGATATTTTAACTAGGGCAAGGCAGGCCTCTTGGAGGAGGGGGCATTTGACCTGAGATCTGAAAGGTGAGAAGGAGATAGAAGACCTGGAGTTGGGGTGGGGGTGGGGTCTCATACAGCAAACAGAGCAGGTGCAAAGGTCCTGAGGCAAGTGTGAACCTCAGGTGTGTTAGAAAAAGAGCAGAAAGTCCAGGGTGGCAGAGATGCCCCTGTGTGAGAGGCAGCAGCTGAGGATCTGAGTCCAGGATGACAAATAAGGGAAACTGAGTTCCCCTCTGCCCAGAGGGACAGGGGTTAGCATTTGAACGAGGCAGAGAGCAGCCGAGGGCATCCAGCTGTCGTGTCTATAGCTGATTTAAGTCCCTCAAGTATCCTCAAGTTCTTGGGAATCTGTTGGCCCGGGTCTCAGCCTCCCTGGGCCAGTTCTGTCCTGGCACCCTCATTGGCAGGCTATCAGCCCTGGAAGGATCCTTTGGGACAGGAAGGTTGGGGGCCATTCCAGTGACCAGAGAGGGAGAAGGGCGACAGAGGCTGAGCCGACCGGCCGCTGGGGCCCATCACAAAGGCCACGTGGGCTGGTGGCTGCTCTGGCAGCGAGGGGCCGCAGGGCTGCCAGGAAAATGCCAGCCTCCTGTGAAGGCTTAATTAGTCTACTCCTGCCACTGCCGGGGGACAGCTCGGTGGGGAGCAGGTGTTTCTATTTTCTGGCACAATTATCCGGGAGGTGAGGTCAGGGGCATCAGTGGATGTGTCTGCGGCTTTGCGTGAGTGCAGAGGAGTGCCCGTGTGGAGGTGCGGGTGTGTCTGCCTGGTCGTGCAGCATTGCGTGATTGTGTACCACGTTCCCGTAGGAGAGCGCCCCGCTGAACGGTGTCGTCTGTGTGTGCTTCTCGCGTCTGCTGCGCGTTGCTGTGTCTTTGTGTTTCCTGTCTTGCTATAACAGAGCCTGTTATGTCTGGATCTATCTACACCACATGCAATTGTGTGTGCGTCTCTCTGTGTGATCATGTGTCTAGACGCATAGGCCTCGTCGGAGGGTGCAGTCTGGCGCGGGAAGCACGTCCCTCCCAGGGCAGGCTGGTCCCGCCTCGGCGCCCCGTTCCCTTGGCTGTCCAGCAGGCCCGGTGGTCTCCATCCCCCGGGGTCACACGAGCACTTGTGCTGATGGTCTGCCCTGACGGCCGAGTCTAGTCTTGCAAGGAAGGGGCCTGCGTCCAGCTCCTTTGTCTGGGCAGTGGGTGTCCACTCCCCAGGCCTCGTCGGCGTGCGCATTTCCTGCTGGAGGCCCAGGTGGGGCCCAGCTGCATCCGGGCCAGGCCTCTGACGCGGGCTTAGATGGCGGCAGGGGCCTGGACTGGGGCTGCCTGGGCCCCACACGCAGTCTGTGCGTGCCGATCGCCTTCCAGAGGAAGAGCCCTCCCGCCCCCAGTCTGCAGCCTCCTTAACAGCTGGGGCTCAGAGAGATGCAGAGGAAGAGGAAGTGAACCCCCCTCCTCAAGAGCTCAGGAAGTGTTATCAGCTCAGGGCCAGCTGGGGCCAGGGGATATGAGACCTTGGGGAGCCTCTGGAGTCATCAGCCGGGAGCGTGATGGGTTTCCATGGAAATACTCCCCAGCGTATGCCTGGACCGCTCCCTCAGCACCACTCGTCCAGCTTGGACTGAGCCTTTGCTCTGTGTCCTCCCCGAACCCGGGCTGACGTCAACACCAACAACAATAACGAAGCGGCCCGTTTGCTTCTCCCATTAGCACGGGCTCCTCCACTTTGCTTCTCCCAGCACTTTGCGGACCCCCTCTCCTCCTTGCAAACCCTCTGGATTCCTGGGTCTCACCCACCTCTGTCTCTCCTCAGGGCCTTTGCATATCCTGTTCCTTCTAACGAACACCCCTCAGGACTTGACAGGGAATAATTTATGAGATAAAGACTGTAGGTGGGTGGGTGGTGTGGTGGTGGTGGTGGGGCAAGTGCAAAGGCCCTGAGGTTGTGGAATGGGCTTGACATAGTTGAGACACAGCCCAGCAGCCAGTGTGACTGTGTAGGCCATGGGGAAGAAGGTGGACTTTATCCCAGCAACAGTGGCAAGCTTTTACATGTGGGAGAGGTAGGAGAGGTCTGTGTTTTTCAGAGTTCAGTCTCCGTGCGTTGTGAAGAATACACTGGAAGAAGGTAGGAAGAGAAGTCGGGCCGACTGAGAGCAGCTGCTATTTACTGAACACGTGTGTGCAGATGATTCTGATGTATTATCTCATTGAATTGTTCCAACCAGCCTGTGAAGGAGATGCCATCAGCCTTGCTTTACAAACTTAGCAGGGCTCAGAGAGGTTGAGTGAGCGGCACAAAGTCACTCAGCTATTTTCTTGGTGTCCACGGTCTAAACAGTAAAGAGAGGCTACTGTCCCTCACTCCCTCCACACACACACCTTGAATTTCACTGAGCTGGGAGACACTCTGAGAGGGCGACTCTTTCGGCCCCTGCTTCTGGTCTGGGGGCCTGGGTTGCAGCACCGTGTTGTCTGCCGACCCATAGAGCTACTTATGGACCCTTTCTCCTAGGCCTTCCTCCTTGGGTCTATTCACTATCCATCTGCTATAACCTACCATCCCCCAGGCTCATAAACTCCACCAATAAGAAAACTCACCTTCCTGTGCCTCCTCCCCTCTTCCTTCACAGCCACATCCAACTGGTTGTTCGGACATTGTCGGTTTAACCTGTGTCCCTCCATAGGTTCTGAGAAGTAAGGATCCATATCTGTGGCTTAGCCATATCTCAGCACAGAGACATAGCAAAGCCTCCCCTGATGGCTGAATAAATGGATGTTTTCCCACAATCTTGAGAGAATAAAGAGTGGCAACTTAGACCTCATGAAGTGCAACCTCCAAAACTGTCCAGGTGAGGAGCTTAAGGCACAGAGAGGGCCGGGAGCTCATCTGAGGTCACACAGCAGGTGAGCAGCAGAATGGGCGCTAGACTCCTAGTCCAGTGACCCCCACTAGGTCACAAATCAGGGAGTGGAGAGAGGGATAGCCATCCATGGCACGTCAGGAGCTGTGCCCTGTAATCCGCATGGGGGTCTGCAGAGAAGGGGGCGTTAGTCTCATGACCACTGTAGCTGTCTTAGTCCATTCAGGCTGCTGGAACAAACTATCACAGACTGAGGGGCTCGTAAATGATGGAAACTTATTCCTCACAGTTCTGGAGGCTGGAGTCTAAGATAGGCGTGTGGGTATGGTCAGGCTCTGGTGAGAATCCCCTTCTGGATTGCAGACCGCTGACTTCTTGCTGTACCCTCACGTGGGGGAAGGGCAGGGGATCCCCAGGGGGCCTGTTTAATGAGGGCACTAATTCCACTCAGGGGGGCACCAACCTCATGACCTAAGGATCTCCTAAAGGCCCCACCTCCTAATACCACCTCCTTAGGTTTTCAGTGTTGCAAAGTTTAGGGGGACACGAACATCCAAGCTATAGCAATAGCCTCCAGCTTACTCATCCTTGAGCTAATCCCCAAGGCTGTGGCCTTGCTGCTCAGTCCTTCAGGGGGCAGGATGCTGGAATCCAAACCCCACTGTCCCCCAACCCCAGGATTCTCTCCCCTATAGAGAAACTTGCTCGGGTTCCTGACTGGAGAGTGATGGAACCTCCCTCTGGCAGCACAGGCTCACAAAGGTCTCTTCATGCCTGTCAGCTGGCTGGCTTATCTCATGTCTGACACCTCCCGCCTTCCTGAGGGCATGGACTGATTTCATTCACAGCAGCACCTTCAGCTCTTAGAATGCTGCCTGGCACATAGGAGGTGCTCAGTCAGGATCTGGGGACACCCGATCGGACGCCACGGTAGCGTGGCAAAGACTGCAAAGGGTTTGCCTTCTGGTGGAGCCATACTTTAAACCCATACCAACAGGGCACTCTTCCTGGCTGGGCCCCTTCTCTCCTCTGTGATCTTGGGCAAACAGCTTAACATCTTTGGGCCACAGTTCATCAAATGTAAAAGGGCGAAGTGCTGGGGTTCTGTGCCTGGGGACTGGAGGACATTGATTTCCAGCCTTCACACTGGACATTCATAATTAGGTGAAGAAAATAATGATCAGGAAGTACAAGGCTCTTGCCCAAGGATTTTAGGCTATAGATAGATACCTAGGATCCGGCTGTCCTCATGTGTAAACTCAGATCTGTCTAACTCCAAATTCAATTCTTCCTGCCTCCCTTACGCTATTTGTTCATCTGTCCCACGAGGATTGGACAAGAGAATTTGGCAGGCAGACACCACTCAGCTCCTTGACCCTGGAGTACCCCAGCTCTCTCACTGCTTGCAGCCACAGAGCCACAGCCTGGGGAGAGAGCCAACCGAATGAACCGCCGCTCTTTGCAGACGCTGCCTGGCCGCGTAATGAATCCTCATTTTCCTTCCTCTGCAAAGACTGACTTTGGAGACAGCATAGTCTCCTATTGAAACTGAGGTTGGTTGTTGTTTATGTAACTATTTAATTTGAAACCGTATGACACACAGAAGTTGCAGAGATATCTCAGGGTTCCCAGGCACCCTGCACCTGGCTTCCCCTCACGATAACATCTCAAGTAACTCGTGGTGCTCGTGGTAAAGAACCCGCCTGCCAGTGCAGGAGACTCAAGAGATGCAGGTTCCATTCCTGGTCAAGAAGATCCCTTGGAGGAGGACGTGGCAACCCACGCCAGTATTCTTGCCTGGAGAATCCCCATGGACAGAGGAGTCTGATGGGCTACAGTCCACGGGGTCACATAGGGTCAGACACAACTGAAGTGACTTAGCACACACATGCAGGCAACCTAAATACATCATCAAAGTCAGGGAACGGATGTTGGCACAACATTAGTAGCTCGCATACAGACTTCACTCAGATTTCACCATTGTGCATGCACGCCCATAGCATTGTTTTAAATTTCCAATTTTCGTCAGTTACCAGGCTCCTAGTTAAGAGAATGAAGCTGGTTTAGGAAGTCAGTTAAGACAAGTGGTCATTTCCAGCCCTTCTCCCCTCCCCTCCTTCTTCTCTAGAAATGGCCACTTCACTTCCTTCAGCTGATCTTCTGTGTTTAGCTCCCGATGGCCCCAAGCCAAATTTGTATCGCTGTGTGTATTTTTCAGTGTCAGACATCCTCCACTGCTTCCCTGCCCTGGGACATGCAATGCTCATTCAACCTCTGTCCTCCGCGCCCTACCCCACTCTTTCATTCCCCCTACCCTCCCTGAATAGCTATGCCATCGTTTTGATGACATTGGCATTCAATGTTACAGCTGTTAGGATTTCTTCTTTGCTTGGTTTTCTGCACCCCGTCACTTAACTTTTTCAGCTTCTTTGCCAGTTGTCTAAAGCTTTCTTAGTACTTTGATTCACAGCTAACCTTTTATCCATTTCATCATCATGAGAGAAGTCTCTCCTGGAACTTTCTGGCATTTCTAAACTGGATGCATGCTCTCTGCTGCTAGCACTCTGGGATTCCCGCCCCCACGCCCCACCGCCATCTCCACGGCCCAGCCCCTCATCAGCTTGAGGATTCCTCCTCATCTCTCCCCAGCTGGATTTCCTGCTTCCTGGATTGCGCATCTTCCTGTTTCTTGCCTCACTCCGGCTGTCAGTGGACAGCTTCCTCTCTAGCTTCCTGGGGTAGAGTAGTTGGGAGACACCTTTCTCCTTGTTTGTCTAAGGATGTCTTTACATTTTTGGTGTGACCTAGAATTTTAGGTTGCAGATACTTTTCTTTCAGAATGTAAAGGCTTCATTTCTTTATCATCTCCCTTCCAGAGTTTCTCACGAGAAGCTTTAAGTTATTGTGACTCCATTTTCACCTCTGGAAGTCAGTCAACTCTTCCCTGAGATCTCCTCTTGACCTTCCTCGACGGAAGTCTGGCTTGTGCACTGTGCCCAGCACTTGTGGGGTCTCTCTCATCTTGGGGTTCACACCCTCCACTTGGGGGAAATGTTCTGAAAAGCATTTTATTGATATTTCTTCCCATCATTTTCCTTCTCTTTCTAGAACTTCTGTGATTTGAATGTTATAGTCTTTGTAGCAGTCTTCTTATTGTCTCATCATATATCTCCTGGTTCAGTGACTGATTTTGCTACATGTTCTTGAGGAATTTCCTCCACTTTGTCTCCCAAAGCTTTAACTGAGCTTTATGTTTCTGCTGTCATATTTTCTCCCAAGAGCTCTTCTTTTCCCCTGTGGTTCTTTTTTATGGCATCATGTTCTTTTTTCGTGGATGCGTAGTCTATCTTTCGACCTAGAGAGTTTTTATTTTATTTGATTGCGTTGTCTGTGATTTTCTCCGTGCCGCCTGTCTTTCCTGTTCTGGCTCCTGTAGTCCGTGTGTCTGCTTAGGTCTCCAGCTCACATCAGCGGCTTTCAGCCATGCTCAGTGAGTCTTCACTGTCTGCTCTTGGTAAAGAGCTGAACGCAATAGAGGGTGGGCGTGTTGAGCATCTGTAGGGGATGTTGGGGTCCTTTCCTCCTGATCTGTCAGCTCGCCAAAGAAGACCCTTCCATTCTCCCATCTAGATATTAGAGGTCTGGCTGCCAGTCGTCTTTATGATACATTCACTTAACCCTCCTGCGTTTTTTTTTGTTTGTTTTTTGTTATTGTTGTTTTGGCCGCACCACATAGCAGGCAGAGTTTCCCTGACCAGGAATTGAACCCATGCCTCCTGCAGTGGAAGTGCAGAGTCCTAAGCACTGAACCACAGGGAAGTCCCTCCCCTATTTTTTATAAGGTACCCCCCAGTCCCTTGTGCTTGGAGCTCTCCAGGACAGACGCCTGCTTCATAATCATCAGAGAATAAACTTGGAGTCCTCTGTCGGGTGGGGAGGGGCGGTCACCCTGCAGCAGGGAACTGGGGAGAGGATCTGGGAGTGTCCTCCTGCTTCTTCAGCAGCTTCCCTGATGGCCCTTTCCTCTCCCAGGACACCCCACTGGCTCCTGGTCTCCCCTCCCTGCAGGAGCCCAAGAGGATGTGAGCATTTCCTCTTTTACTATGTCCCCAGGCCTGTCCTGGGTTGGGTCCCCGAGGAAAAATACTGGCTTTTTAGAATGAATCAGGCCAGAGAGGGAGCTCCAATGTCAATTGGGACAGGGCTCCTTGAGCTCCATCTCTGGGTTCCCAAGTCTCAGAGCACTGCAAGATCATCAAGCACAGGACTTCATGTTACTTTCCCGAGTTTCTGTTCCCCCGTTTGACCAACAGGAGTTACAGTGTCTCCTCTCTCATTTAATGGGAATCTTAAAGTCCAGATTGAAATCAAAGCTCATAGATTAGAATCTACAAGTGGAGACCCCATGTGCTCTCACCACCCTCCTCCCACCACTGTGCCAGACATGGTTAATCACTCACAACACTCTTTCCCACTGAACCTAGAGAAAAATTTCTCCCCTTGGCATTACTGCCATTTGGGCTCAATAATTCTTGGTTGTGTGGGGCTGTCCAATGCATTGTAGGAATTCAGCAGCACCCTGGGTTCTACCCATTAACTGTCATCATCCCATGCACCCCAGATGTGACAACTTAAAATGTCTCCAGAAATTATCAGATATCCCTTAGGGGACAAAATTGCCCCTGATTTAGAACCAGCCCTGAATATTCATTGGAAGGACTGATGCTGAAGTTCCAGTATTTTGGCCACATGATGGGAAGAGCTGACTCATTGGAAAAGACCCGGATGCTGGGAAAGATTGAGGGCAGGAGGAGAAGGGGGTGATGGAGGATGAGATGGTTGGATGGAATGGACATGAGTTTGAGCAAACTCCAGAAGATGGTGAAGGACAGGGAAACCTGGCGTGCTGCAGTCCATGGGGTCACAAAGAGTCAGACACAACTGAGTGACTGAACAACAACAAGAGCCGCTACCCAGGCTCAGCCCCAGCATCCCTGTGGACACAGCGCTCCAAGCAGCCACTGTCAACCCGAGTCGCCCATGGAATGAAACCTGTTTGACTAGCAGAGCCACTGCCTCACATAGGTTTGGAGCCTCGTAGGTTAGCAGCTTAATTTGGCAATTCTGTGAGCCAACTTAAGAGCCTTCTATTTGAGGGTGAGAGCAGCCCCCACCTGCCACTTCCTGAGAATAGAAAGAGGGAGGGGCTGGACTTGAGGGTCCCAGTCCTGCTGTGTTAAGTCTCATGCTGACAGCTGTGGAATTGATCCCCAGGGCCCCCAGAACCAGCTAAATATACCCGTGATGCAGGCTGAGGTGTTTTTTGTCTGCAGAGTCTGGAGAGCAGATGTGCTGGTGACCAGATGTCATAAGGGTTCCCCTCCAGACCCCTATCTCTGCACAGTGCCTGGCTCCAAGCAGGGAGGTGATGTAGCCTAAAGGGTGATCTTTGAGGTATGACCCAAGATCTGTATCCAGATCACCTCAGGTGCTTGTCAACATGCGAGTTCCTGGGCCCTACCTCAGTTCTTCTGAATCAGCATATAGAGGATAGGGTCTGGAATCTGCCCTGTTAACCAGCTCTCCGGGTGAAAACTAGTACAATGGGTAACACACACAGACATTGACCTTGATTCAAATCCCGGCCCTGCTTTTCGGTAATATGCAATCCAAATAGCAGATATAACTGCTACTGCTGCTAAGTCGCTTCAGTTGTGTCCGACTCTGTGTGACCCCATAGACGGCAGCCCACCAGGCTCCCCTGTCCTGGGATTCTCCAGGCAAGAGCACTGGAGTGGGTTGCCATTTCCTTCTCCAATGTATGAAAGTGAAAAGTGAAAGTGAAGTCGCTCAGTCGTGTCCAACTCTTAGCGACCCCATGGACTGCAGCCTACCAGGCTCCTCCATCCATGGGATTTTCCAGGCAAGAGTACTGGAGTGGGGTGCCATTGCCTTCTCCAAGCTGATATAAGTAAGAATGGTTAATATATGTAGAATGTGTATCATGAACCAAGCAAACCTGACCGTGCATTGGCTCAGCTGATCGATCACTCTATGTAGTGATTGATCTATACTTAATCAATCACTGTTTTTAACCCCCATAGTTTAATGGGAAACTAAGATTCAGGGAGGTTAATTATGTTGCTCCAGTTTGCACACTTGGGAGTAAGTAAAGCAGGGATTTGAACTGGGTGTTCCTATGCAGCGGCCTTTGCAGTTATACTCGAATCTAAAAGCTGAGCACGGGTCCCAGCAGAGGTGGCCCTCAACACACAGCGTTGTTCTTTGTTCCCACCCAGGGATGACTTGGCTGGGCCACTGCTCCCTGGGCTTTAGTAACAGCCCCAGGGTGGATGGACCCCGGGTAAGATCCCGAGCCCTGCAGTCTCCAGTCCCTAGTGAAGATGCCACTGGGTCGCTTTGGAGCCAGGAACCCAGTAAGCTCCGGGGACAATAGCTGAGAATATGAGACCATTCAGAAACTGAGATTTGTCCTCTCTGTCCCCTTGCTTAATTCCCCAGAGTCTCTGGCTGTCAGAAGAGAAGGAGGAGGCAGCTCAAAAGAGACATGAAAATAGACTTAGTGTTTATGAAAGAACATTCTCAGATCCTTTGAGGCATGAGGCTCTTCTAGGTCAAGAGAGGGTGTGTGTGTGTGTGTGTGTGTGTGTGTGTGTGTGTGTGTACATGCGTATGTGTGCTATAGTGGAGATTTATTCACTCATTCAATAAATATTTGTTGAGAGGACTCTCTGCACTGTGTCTCCAGCCCCTGATCCAGTTAGAGTCAGGCGTTTTACATTCTGCCAGTCACTGAGTGTTTACTAATTTACTTCAAGTAAATTAAATGTAAATCCTTATTTTACAACAGAATGGGTAAAAATGTAGATTCTGGAATTGGATGACTTGACTTTAAATCCTGACCCCATTCTCCGCCAGAGATGAGACCTTGCACAAAATACTCAGTTTCTCTTCACCTCATCTGTAAACGGGCATCTTGCCAGAAAATACTCTCACAGAACCATGTACTTCTGCATCATAGCACTAATCTTCATTGCAATTATATTCTTTTTTGTGTGCTTATTTTATTCATGATTGTGTCCACTAGTAATAATAACAAAGAGATTTCTATTTCCAATAAGGATATAGAGAGATCTGAAGGTGGGCTGCCATCTATGGGGTTGCACAGAGTTGGACACGACTAAAGCGACTTAGCAGCAGCAGCAGCAGCAAAGACCTTTGTTTCTGTGGTAGCAACAAGAAAAACCCAGAAAAAATAAAAACTAAAGCTTTCTGTGGTTCTAGGGAAGAATAATAGAATCAAAGAACTGAATCCCAGAAAGAAACAAGCCCTTCATGGGAGAGCAAGAATTGTGACAGCTTCC
Organism: Bubalus bubalis; assembly: GCF_019923935.1. NCBI lineage: Eukaryota > Metazoa > Chordata > Mammalia > Artiodactyla > Bovidae > Bubalus > Bubalus bubalis. The sequence goes on from NC_059172.1 coordinate 9,797,614, forward strand.
ATACCTGGCGGAGGTTCTGGTCTGTGTATAGGTGGAGAGAGGAACATCAGCCATAGACGGAGAAACCTTACAGGGACAGAGAAAACCATTCTAGACTTGGACCACAGTATGGGGCAGAAGTCAGGTTGGGTCTGGATGCATCCTGAATGAAATGAGACATCACTCATCCCATCAAGGTGGATGAGGCACCTTCTCAATGAAAGAAAAGATCATCTGGTCCCACAATTCATCCTCCCCACCTGTCCTACCTAATCTTTTCTGAAAGGCAGTGGTGGAGGAAAGGTACATAAGGAGAGAAAAATGACATAGTCTTGTGCATCCTCACAGTGACTAGAATGCAGGTAAACCAAAAATATCTGAAACTGCAGCCAACCCCTCCTAGCTCAAATCCTGACAAGACAAAAAAGGCAAGGGTGTTGGTGGTTGGGCTAATTACAGGTAACTAAGAATAATTGAAGCTATTTCTCAGTCCCAGCTCAATTATACTCCAAGAAAAATCTGGATGAGCAGCCTCTCAATCCAGCCATTAGACAGAAAAAAGCATTTAGACTTTCTAGGAAATAAATAAAACAAACATAAAATCAAACTGCAATCTCAATTGTTCTTTTATACACACTTTCAAGAATATAATACAATTGAACACTAGACAATTAAACACTAGACAAGAAAATAACAGGAAATTGTGACCCATAATTAAGAGAAAGCAGAAGTAATAGAACCAGATGTGTTATTAGAATTAACAACAAAAAGACCTTAAAAACAAATATAAACATATGAAGAAATTTATAGGGAAATAAATAGAATGGATGATGAGATGGGATTTTTCAGGGTATCAATGGAAATTCTAAAAAATAAGCAAATGGCCATTCTGGAAATAAAAGTTAAAGTATCAGAACTTCAAAACATTGTATAGACAGTGGATCTGACACAGCAGAAGAAAGAAGCAGTAAACTTGAAAAGTGGTCAAAATAAATTCAAACTGAAGCATAGAGGGAAAAAATACTGAAAAATAAGGAATGAAGCATCAGTAACCTACAGTATAACATCAACCACTTTGCAGACATATAGTTGGAATCCCAGACAGAAAGATGAGGGCTGCAAAAACACAAAGAAAACCACAACTAGACATATAATGTTGATAGAAACCAGTGATAAAGAGAACTATCTCAAGAGCATCCAAAAAAAACAAGAAAGATGTGTTACTTGGAGAGACGCAATAATAAGATTGATGGCTGACTTTTTACTGGAAATACTGCAAGTTAGCCAACAATGGAAAGCATCGTTAAAGTGCTGGTAAAAGTGAGAAATTATCCTTCAAAAATAAAAGTAAGATAAAGATTTTTTCAGATAAAAAGAAACTGAGAGAACTCATTGCCAGCAAACCCACACAATAAGATATGCTTAAAGAACATGTTCAGGCTGAAGAGAAATGATAATAAATAGAAACTGAAATCCATAGGAAGAAATAAGGAGCACCATAAAAGCTAAACAAGTGAATAAACAGAAAGGAATATTTTTCTCTTTGCTTCTTTAAAAAGCAATTGATTGCACATTGCAGACTAAATATACAGTATTCCAGCCACTTTGTAATAACAGTTTGGCAGCCTTTAAAAGTTAAACATAAACTTACTATATAACCCAGCAGTTCCACTCCTGAGATGTTATCTAGGAGAAATGAAAGCAATTACCCATGCAGAAGCTTTTACAGAAATGTTCATAGCAGCAGTGTTCATTATGTCCCCAAAGTCGAAACAATCCAAAATGCCCATCAACTGATAAAGGTATAAACAAAAAATGTGATACAGTCACACACTGGAATATTATTTAGTGATAAAGAGGAACAAACTAATGATAAAAGCTGCAACACGGATGAACCTCAAAAGTATTACGTTGCATAAAAGAAATCAGCTTGGCAAGACCACGTATTCTATGATTCCATTTACATAAAATGTCCAGAAAGGGCAAAACTACAACACATCAAGTATATTGGTGGTTGCCTAAGGCTGAAGAGTGGAGAAGGCAATGGCACCCCACTCCAGTACTCTTGCCTGGAAAATCCCATGGATGGAGAAGCCTGGTGGGCTACAGTCCATGGGGTCTCTAAGAGTCAGACACAACTGAGCGACTTCACTTTCACGCATTGGAGAAGGAAATGGCAACCCACTCCAGTGTTCTTGCCTGGAGAATCCCAAGGATGGGGGAGCCTGGTGGGCTGCCGACTATGGGGTCGCACAGAGTCAGACATGACTGAAGCGGCAGCAAGGCTGAAGAGGGGAGGGCAGTGGCGAGTCACTAGAATGGGCTCAATGGATCTTTTGGGGGTGATGGAAATTTTCTGAAATTATGGAAATTTTCTGAAATTACATTGTGGTAATGGTTGCACAATTCTGTAGATCTAATTAAAAAAAAACCCTTCAGTTGTACACTTAGAATAGCTGGATTTTATGCTAGTAACATGTGAAGCAAACCTCTATTGAGCTGTTAAAAATTGACTCTGAGGAGCAAAAATAATAGCTATGTAGGGTTTTACATCACATACGGAAGTGAAACAGTTGACCAGAGCACAATAGGTTGAAAGAGGTTAAGATGGAAGCATAATGTTTCAAAATCTTCCATGATACAAGAAACTGCATAAATTAATTCAAAGTAGAATGTGGTAACTGAAGATGCATATTTTAACCCCTGGAGATGCCCCTAAAAATAAATAAAACAAAAATATATACCTTAAGGGTCAATATAAGAGATAAAATGGAATACTAAACATTTAATGATACTTGAGTAATTTAAAAGAAGACTTCCAGGAAAGGCAAAACTAAGGGACAAAGAGCAGACGATTACAAACAGAAGATAAACAACAGAAAGGTAGACTCAAACTCAGTGCATCAAACTTTACAATTATATTAAATAAATGGGCTCAACACTCCAGTTAAAGGCAGAGGTTTTTCAAAATGTATTTTTAGCATTTGATTTACTTATTTTATTTTTGGCTGCACCATGCTTGCGCCTTACAGGATTTTAGTTCCTGACCAGGGATCAGCAACGAAAGTACTGAGTCCGAACCACAGGACTGCCGGGGAATTCCCTTTAAAATGTATTATAAAAGCAAAACCCACTCTACGCCATCCGCAAGAAACCAATTTTACATACAAATACACTTTTTTCCAATGAAAGGCTGAGGAATGATAACCCATGCAAACACAAAGCATAAGAAAGATGATGTGGCCGTATTAAGATCTGACAAAGCAGAATGTAAGATGAGAAATATTATCAGAGCACTTCTTCAGGGTAAAGTGGCCAATTATCAAAAACAGCCCATAACTTGAAATGTCTATGTACCTAGTTACAGGGCTACAAAATATGTGAGGCTGAAATTGACAGAACTAGAGGAAGAAATAGAAAAAAAATTATAATGATCATTGGGAATTTACCAGTCTTCTCTGAGTAATTGAGAAGCAAAGTATCAGTAAGATTAAGAAGATGTAAGCCAGTTGACATTTGTAGAAATTATACTCAAAAACTGCAGAATATACATTTTTTCCAAGTGCGTGTGGAAAAGTACAGATGATATGCTAGGCCAAAAAATATCCAAAAAAAGAGAAAGAAACGTCAAATGATTGAAATCATTTCTTAAAAACTTAAACATCCACTTATCTTATGACCCAGTTGTTTTTCTAGTATCCAAGAAAATGAAAACATGTCCACAAGGAGTAGGATATAAGAATGTTCACTGCAGTTTTATTCCCATTACCCTCAAGCGTGAACAACCAAACTATTAATCCACAGAAAAATGGATAAACAAAATGTGGCATATTTATATGATGGACTGCTTCTTAACAATAACAAAGAAAAAACCACTGGTACACACAGCAAAAATGGATAAACCTTAAAAACATTAGGCTGAGCCAAAGAAAGCCGGCCCAGAAGAGTACATTCTGTAGGAGTCCATTCACATGCATTGAGAAACCCTTTCGAGTCATAGCTGCTGTTCTAGTGTCTATTACTAGAGATCTAGCAGTCTCTTGAGGAATGGAGATCATCAGGAACTAACTGGGAAAGGGCACGAAGATCTGTCTGAATGGTGAGAGTGTTCCATACCTTGATTTGGGTGTGGTTATGTGGATAGGTTGGGAAGATCCCCTGGAGAAGGAAAGGACTACCCACCCCAGTATTCTTGCCATCCTCCATGGACAGAGGAGCCCGGCGGACTCTAGTCCATGGGGCCTCAAGCAGTGGGACACAACTGAGCAGCTAACACTACGTGGGTGAGAATGGGGTATCTCATTTGTCAAAACTCTTCTCGCTATACTTTTAAGATATGTGCAAATCACATAACCTTGATATTTAGCGTACAAATAAAAATACAACTCTTGACTATTATGAATGCCAGGCACAGATCCAAATAGTTTGCATGCATTAACTCACAAAACCTTCACAAATCTTACAAATGGGGAGATACCTACAAGTAGTATCACTTGCTCAAGGTCACACAACTCACAGCACCACCCAATGGCAAGGTTGTGCGGCGTGCCCACCGTTGTACTGCAATGCTCAAACAATAAAAGGGTAACTTTTGTTACTTAACAGGGCTTCCCTGGTGGCTCAGAGGGCAAAGACTATGCCTGCAATGCAAGAGATGCAGGTTCAATCCCTGGGTCAGGAAAATCACCTGGAGAAGGGCATGGCAACCCACTCCAGTATTCTTGCCTGGAGAACTTCATGGACAGAGGAGCCTGGGGGGCTACAGTCCATGGGGTCTCAAAGAGTTGGACATGACTGAGTGATGAACACTGTTATTAATGACCTTTTGAGGCAAGAATCATTAGCTGTGTTTTCTGAAAGCAACTGATCCTCAGAGAGGCTACGTGACTTCTAGAAGGTGGGTTTGAACTCAGGTCTGTGTGACTTCCAAGCCAGGCTCTCAAGCTTCCTGAGTTGAGCCAGTCCCCTGCCCACTTTCAGGGGGCACGTATGACCCACACACAGCTCTTCGTATACAGCCAGGTGAGTTGACCTTTACACCTCCGCTTTGGGACATAGTTTCATGCTCCATGCAGGAATTAGTCCTGTGTCATTTCTACCATGACCCAGAAGGCCTCAGACACTCTGTGGTATGGGAGTGGGTTTTCAATGAATATGGTGAACTTTAGGGAAGGGGAGTTAAGGCGTTCTCCATTTCTCAATACACCCATTCAACATATTTGGTTGCCACGTGACAGCACTGGGGATCCAACAAGGAACAAAATAATGGAGCTTTTAACTACTAGCATGAAACAGACAAGCCAGGGCACAAAGCTCACATTATACAACTCCTGATGGTGTGATGAAAAATAAATTAGGGGAAGGAGAGAGAGAGTGGCAGAATGCGGTCAGGACTCCTTCTCACAGGGGAAGTCAGTTGAAGGGGTGACCTTTAGGAAGCAGGCTTTGCGTCTCTGGGGGTGAGGGACAGACCTCAGGACTGCAGGGGAGAAAGTGTGTGTGAGAGAGGGTGGGGGGGTGGGGTGAATATATGCCATCCCTGCGGAAATGGTCCCGGCCAAATTCACTGGAGTCCTCCAAGACAATGAGGGGAAAGGGAAGTCACCAGGTCTGGCCAGACCAAAATTAGGTGAGAGCTGAGGAGGGACCAGAGCCAGGTTTTCTGCAAGAGGAGTGGAGAGACTTCCTTTCCCCGTGGCTTTGAGCACTTTTGCATGACAGCAGGTCCGGGGACCCCCTGTTCGCCCCTACACACATAGCATTTATAGGATGTTCTGCCATCGAGCAGGTATTGAGGATCTGCCATGTTGTAGGAACTCCATCAGGGGCTGTACACACTGCCTCCCTAAGTCCCCATAGCAATCCAGATGAAGGAAGCGGTGACTACATTTTACAACGAAGGCAAGTGACAGTGAGCTCATCACTGGAAGGTGGCAGAGGAGGGGCTTGAGCACAGATATGTGCAGAATCTGGGTTCTTTCTATTCCGTGGTACAAAGAAGACCAAGAGCTTTAGAAGCGATGACCCAGGCTGCAAGGTGAGAAGGTCAGTAGATCCTAAACCTTCAGTTCCTGTTGACTGGATAGATGGATGGATAGATGGGTGATGGATGAAGAGATTAAGGGACAGGTGGATGGATGGATGATGACACAGACCCAAGTAGGCAAGCAGCCCTTTATCTATAACTTACATGCGTATGTTTTAAAATACATATATAACTTCCCTTTCTAATTTTTAGGGTCTCCATCTAGAAAACTAGGTGGCTGGACTTGAGCACTTGTTTTCAAACTTTTGTTTTAGTGGTGAAATTCTGTCTTCAGAGGCTACCTAATGGGCAATGTTGGGCATGATGAGAGAGGAAAAGAGGAGGGGGAGAGAGGTAGACAGAGCACCAGAATCTCTGCCTCTGGACCTCGCCGTTGCTCTCTGGAGAAGCATCAGAGTCACCTTTGCAAAGCCAAGGAAGGCCTTGGACAAAGGTGATCCAGGACATTCTGGCTTCAGAAACTAGGACAGACACTGGGGAAGGCTAGCAGACGGATAGGAGATCCTAGCCAAACCCTTGGCCTTTCCTCGATTATCACTGCCTGTTGGGTCAGCAAGGGCCCACCTACCTAAGAGTAGCCCAGGGGAACACAGTGATATCTGCTTCTAACTCTCTGAGGATTACAAATGGGGGAGCTAGGTGTCATCTGAAACTCTGCCAACTCATTCACTCAACCCAGGGAGCCACAGAGGAGTCAGTCTGAGCAACCTCTGCCACCTACTGTGTCCCATTTGAGGATCAGATAGCACAATGGGAGCTGGTCAACATGACCAATCTCATACATTGGGTGATGAGCTTCTTTGGGTTGCCCCAGAATGTGGGCCTAGCTGGACCAGGCAGGATGCTCACTCATTTTGACCTGGCCCCAGCGCAGGACTTGAGATGCAGCTGTAGCTGGGTGGAGGTGATCATTCTGTGTACTGGCCTGGGCCGGGGAAAGGAGACAACACTCTAGCTGGGTGGGGTCCAGGCCCAGGAAACTGGAGAAGGAATCCACATAGGCAGGATTCTCACAAAGTTCTCAGGATGTGAATGCCCTAGTTTCTCTGCTGTACAACTTCCTGTTGAAAGCACAGTGCCGAGTGCTTCGGTGCATGGAGGCGGCAAGACCTGGGCTGGATTTCAGGGCTGCCATCCACTGTTCAGATGACCTTCAGGAAGTTACCCATCTTCTCTGAGCCCGAGGGCCGAGAGGGGCAGGCCTAGGGCCACTTGGCCTGGCTACACTCTATTAATTTAGGATGAAGTCCTAACTTCTTGGCAAGGCTGACCTGGCCTCAGTCTATATCCCAGTCTTCCCTGGCATCACTCTTCTCTCCCTCTCTCTCTCTTGATCCCCAGGACTTTATACTCAAGGTTTCCTCTAAACCAGTCTTCTCCCTTTCCTCTCCATCTCTCTTCATGGGGTGTATTCTTTATTCCTGTTAAAGAGCATCAGCTACTATAATAAGTGAATTTCAAACATCCATGGCTGAAGGTAATGGGAATACAAGTGAGCGATCCTGCCCATGGGCAGCTCTCCTCCCTGCGGACTTGGGGACCCAGCCTCCTTCTGTCTGTGGCTCTGCCATGCCATCAGCATCTGCGTCCAGTTTGGGGAAGGAGATACTGGATAAGACACACCTGCTTCTTAAAAGCTTTAGCCCAGGACTTCCCTGGTGGTGCAGTGGCAAAGAATCTGCCTGCCAACGCAGGAGACACGGGTTGGATCCCTGATCTGAGATGATCCCCCTTGCTGCCACTGAGCAGCTAAGCCCACGTGCCACAACAACTGAGTCTGTGCTCTAGAGCCCAGGGGCCACAACTGCTGAGCCACGTGCGGCTGCTGCTGAAGCCTGTGGGCCCGAGAGCCCATGCTCCACAACAGGAGAAGCCACCAAAATAGGAAGCCTGAGCACCATAACCAGAGAGTAGTTCCCACTCTCCACAACTAGAGGAAAACCCATGCCACAACAGAGACCCGGTGCAACCAAAAATAAATAAATTTTAAAAATTATTTTTTTAAAAAAGGCCTTAGCCCAGCAATGACACAAGTAACTTTCACTCATATTCCACCCGTGACACCTCATCACCGGCCCCACCAGCAAGGAGCGGGAGAAGATATACCCTTTCCAGTGACAACCCTACACCTTGGAAGGGGAGCCTGAGCTTTAGGAGACAGCCATGGTTGGTGGCCAGCTTCCCCTCATCCTTCAGGTGCCAAGTTTAAAGTTGCTTCCTCCAGGAAGCCCGCCCTGAGTCTCCAGGTACGACAGTCAGGTGTTTCTCCTCTGTGCCTCCAGCACGCTGTCCTTTCCTGTATCACACTGTACTGTTTGCTGGTTTGCATCTAGAAAGATAATATACACATGTTAAGTTAAATACTGTGTTTCACAGGCAACCCTGGGATACAGCCTGACGCCTGGCCCATACTGGGCACAACACACTATTGGATGGATGGATGGGTAGAGAGGTGTTATAAAAAGGAAGGACAGACGTGTCTTCCTCACACATGCCTTCAAGCTTGCCCATGTCTCAGCTCTTTCTTGCCTCTCTGAAAGCTGGCAGTGGACTGGAGGACTCCTGGCTACGTATTCTCATAATAGCGCCATGAAAAAGCTAAAACTGAAGAGCCTTTCTCTCTCCTTTTAAGCAAAGAACTCCACGAACCCCACCAAGTCCCTCCTTCTTCCTTCATCCCCTGGACAGCTTCTGTGTTCCCTCCTGGCCACTCATACCGCTCCAGTGCTGAGACAGACTCATTCTAGACAGAAATGGCATCACTCGCTTGTAACAGTGCTCTGTACATGGACGCTGTCGGGGGACTAAATCCCCACAGCAGGTAGCGGGCAGGACTCTACCTGAAGGGTGAGGTCACTCCTGGGGGCAGTGCCCGGTGCAAACACATGGCCCTCCGACCAGGAACCGAGAGGAAGGGACATCAGCGGAGGACAGAGGGCTTGGGAGCTCTCTTATCTTGTCCAAGATGGTGAACTATCTAGATGGTGGATGTAAAGATGGCATCCTCCTTATAGGAGATCATCCTCCTTACAGGCTAGGGAGCAGAGAGTCTAAGAGTGGGCATGCAGGTGGAGACAAGTGGAGTTCATTCGGTGAGGTCCAGACCACCCTGGGGAGGTCACATGGGGTTTATTTCCTTCCCTGCCATCTTCCTAGATTGTGTGGTCTTTGTGAATATCCAGTGAGTCTCAGATATGCTGCAGGAAGTCTGTGTCCACCCTGGTGCCAGCGTGCTTAAGGGGGGCAGACAGCAGCTTGAAGCCACAGGAACCAAAGAGAGGAAGAGAAGGACCAGAACCATCATAGCAGCTAAGATTTACTGAGCACGTACTGTGCGCCAGGCAACCTATTCTAAGCACTTCATTGGATTAACTCAATTCTCAGGCAGACATTACTGACACCCCCATCTCACAGCTGAGGAAGCTGAGACAGAAAAAGCTGACAACTTGTCCATAGGCACGCAACTAGTAACCAGCAGGGCTAGGACTTTACCCCGGAGAATCCCATCACCAGGGGCCCGTGAAACTCACACCTTAATATTTGGCTCTACATCCCCTCCCCCACCAGGAGGAATTCCTTCCAGTGAGCGTGCTGGAAACTTCCAGTAATGTTGTATTAACGCAAATGTTTTCTTTTTAGAGTTTTGCCCCATATCCTTTTAAAAATACAGGTATAATTTATATGTAATAAAATGCACAAATCTTAAAGTACAGGTCAACTGCTGCTGCTAAGTTGCTTCAGTCATGTCCGACTCTGTGCAACCCCATAGACGGAAGCCCACCAGGCTCCCCTGCCCCAGGGACTCTCCAGGCAAGAACACTGGAGTGGGTTGCCATTTCCTTCTCCAATGCATGAAAGTGAAAAGTGAAAAGGAAGTCGCTCAGTCGTGTCCGACTCTTAGCGACCCCATGAACTACAGCCTACCAGGCTCCTCCATCCATGGGATTTTCCAGGCAAACTTCTAACAAATGTATACACTGGTGTATTACTACAGTCAAGATAGTGCAATATTTTTAATCACCTTCTAATCAATCTCCCACCACTAGAAGCTACCACTATTTCATGTTCTCTCTGCTGAAACTGGATGTAAATGAAACTGTACTACGTACCTACCTTCTTCTTTTGCCCTTCCCCTCCCTGGTGGCTCAGATGGTAAAGAATCTGCCTGCAATGCAAGAGACCTGGGTTTGGACCCTGCGTTGGGAAGATTCCCTGGAGGAGGGCATGGCAACCCCACTCCAATGTTCTTGCCTGGAGAATTCCAAGGACAGAGGAGCCTAGCGGGCTACAGTCCATGGGGCCACAAGCAGTCGGACACGACTGAACATACACACACACATACACACACACACACCCTCCCTCTCTCAGGTCAGTGTCTTCCTATTTTGGGGGCCTCGGTTCATTCTGACCAGTCAAGAATTGGGCACAGAGACAGCCATGAGCCTGGTCCACGCTCGCGCATGCCATTCCCAGAGACTACAGCAGACATCACAAATCAGTTAATACACTCATTCCCACCAAGCCCAGATACAGCCACGGAATCCTTCGTATTGTGGGTTCTGATCCCAGAACACCTATCAGCTGCTTGCAACTAGCACAGGAGTTGAAATTCATTTGCCCACTCAGGATTACAGTTGATCTCTATCTCTTGGAGGCAGCAGCATTTAAAACAAAACAAAACAAACAAAAAAATCCTGCTTTATTTTGAAATACGGGAAGCTTTGCAAGGAGTTGTAAAGTTGTTACAGACAGTTCCCATATAGTCTTCTTCCAGCTTCCCAGTGATAACATCTTACACAGCCAGAAGTGATTATCAGAATCAGGAAACTGGCTTTGGTAAAACACTGTTAACTAAAATGCAGACCTCATTCGGATTTCACCCGTGCTGTGCATGTTCATTTGGAGAGGAGGTATAGAGTGATATCAAATGTTATCACACCTGTAGACAAAGAAGTTCCCCTGTACTCACCCTGCATAGTCACACCGCCTCTCCCAGCCCCAGAAACGGATCTTCCATTCATGTCTGGGTCTCTCCCTCTGCCAGGACCTTGATTGCTGTCTTGATTGCTATAGCAGCAGAGTAAAAGAACTGCCTTTTAATAGGAATTCAGAACTTGGGCCATAAGTAAGAAGCTCTGATAGTGAAGTGTTGTGAAATTTGGATTCCAGGCTTGACTCTGCGTGATTTGGGGCAAGTCACTTCACAATTCTGGGTATTTTTTTCTTTGTTAGTAAAGTAGGGATAATAACAATAGCCTTTTCATTGCAGAGCTGAAATGAGGAATCCAGGAAATTATAAATAGTCTTTGACCTCTAAAGTGCTAGCCAAGTGTTGTTGCTCAGTCACTAAGTCATGTCTGACTCTTTTCCACACCACAGATTGCAGCTTCCCTGTCCTTCACTATCTCCTGGAGTTTGCTCAAGTTCGTGTCCATTGAGTCGATGATGCCATCCAACCTTCTCATCCTCTGTCGCCCCCTTCTCCTCCTGTCCTCAATCTTTCCCAGCATCAGGGTCTTTTCCAATGAGTTGGCTTTTTGCATCAGGTGGCCAAAGTATTGGAGCTTCAGCATCAGTCCTCCCAGTAAACATTCAGGGTTGATTTCCTTTAGGATTGACTGGTTTGAGCTCCTTGATGTCCAAAGGACTCTCAAGAGTCTTCTCCAGCACCAGTTGGAAAACCTCACTTCTCCGGTGCTCAACCTTGTCTATGATTCAATCAAGGTGTTAGTGTTGATGTTTTTGAGGGGGACTGATAATTGCCTCTGCTCATCCCTCAGTTCTGAACCAACTGAGAAGCAGAAAAATATCAGCGTTTTTACTGATGAAGCTGATACTGGAAATTGTAGCTTATCACCCTGGAGAAATGAGCTGCCTAACTCTGAATGCTGGAATCAGGCAGCACTGCCCCCACCAAGGAGTTCTGTGTACCATTCATCCACCCTGGGATGCCTTGGGCTGCAGTATCAGTGCCGAGATGGAGAGAAGTGGGTGATTCTGAGATCTCACACGGAGGCGGAGCTGCTGACAAGGTTTGCTGATGGATTAGAGGTGGGTGGTGTGGGAACGGAGGGAATCCAGGATGGCTCTTCTGTTCATAGCTTGGGGAATGGTGGGGAGGTGGTACCATTTACAGAGATGGGGGAAAATGAGGATTAGGACAGGTTACCTGGAAGGGAGGGGACCAATTCAGCCACAGACTATGTGACGGGCCACAGTTGAGCCCTGACCCCTATTAGATTGACCCTTAACCCTGGCCACTCTCTAGGTCCTTTCCCTACTGATGTCCCCAAACTTGTGCCTTTGGTGTCCAAGTGGCACTCGTCTGTGGACGAGCATCGGCTAGAGAGGGCAGGACCCTGTGAGCACCATTCAGTGCCCTTCTAAAAGGTCAGCTATCCCTGGGCATTCCTCTGCCCAAGCCCACATGGCCCTCACATTCTCAATGCAAGGAGCACCTCTAGGACTGAAGGTGCATAGGCCCTCTAGCAGGCTGTGGGGACCCCAGATAAAGAGGACACTGGTCTTGTTCTGCAGAAGGGCATAGCCTGGTGGGAGAGGCACGCTGCAGTTATATCCTCTTATAAGAGGCTGAGTGGTCTAAATTCGGGCCTCATGACCCCTGACCAGTGCTCCTCCTCTTCCATTGGCTTCCCACTCAGAACGATCCCCTCTCTTCCCAGGACACCATCCCCCAGGGGCTCCCCTCACCCCCATCAGAGGGGACAGGTGTAATGACAGTTCCTGGGCACCTTTGTGGGTTTCCCTGGTGACTCAAATGGTAAAGAATCTGCCTGCAATGTGGGAGACCCGGGTTAAGAAGATGCTCTGGAAGAGGGCATGGCAACCCCCTCCAGCATTCTTGCCTGGAGAACCCTATGGACAGAGGAACCAGGTGGGCTACAGTCCTTGGGGTCACAAAACATCAGACACAACTGGGCACCTAAGCACACACAGCACAGGGCACCTGTGTGATGCGGCTGGGTCACAGGACACTGAGGATCTCATTGTGCTCTCTGCCTCACTCATTCCTTGCAAACATCCCAAGGTCACCCCGGGAATGTCACTCTAGGTCACCTACAGACGGTGTTCAGGAAAAGATTGTCCCCCCCCCCTGTAGAGAGCCCAGGAGTATTATAGGTGGTGGTGGATGGGGGGAGGCGTGGAAAGGCCCCCTCCACTCCGTGCTGCCTGAACTCAGTCCTGCAGGGAGGGGTGCATCTCGGGCACTAACAGCCAAGAGCAAAGGCCCTGCCCCCACAGGGGAAAGTCTGGGCAGCCTTGGCTCCCTGGTCTCGGCTTCTGCCAGTCTGACCTGTGAAGGTGACAGAGAGGACAGCTCTGTGATTCACAGTCGGGAAAAAAACAACCGCAAGGAAACCAGAGAACCACCCGGAAGGTGAGCTGAGGGCAGAGGGCAACAAATCTCAGTTCAATACTACTCAGAGGGTCCCACCTCCCAGCTGCTCAGAGCTTGCGCAGCACAGGTTCAAATACAGAAACTGAACCAAGATCCCAGGAAGGACTGAAAAATGCAACTGACTCTTGCTCCGCCCATAAGATAGTTAATGATGTACTTATTCAGTATTATTTTTAGTGGATAAAATAATGTCATCTATTTAGAATTTACTCCAGGCACCAGTCTAAATCCACTTACGCTTCAGCTTATTGGATTCCCTCATCAACTCCAGGGCCATTATTATCCTCTTATTACTGAAATGAACTAGAGAAGATAAGTACACAGCTAAGAAGGGGGAGGTGAGAATTGAACCAGGTTTTTCCATGCAAAACTCACACTGGTTTAATTATTGTCACTTCATACTATATTTTGGTACTAATAAAGTAAAATCTCCTTGCCACATCTTTTCATCACTATTTGTCCATAATTTTCTTGGCTGTTTGCAAGCAATTAGTTTTCCAAATGAAGTTTACATTCCCACTGCTCTTTTCCTTGTAATTACCTTATGTTTATTAATTATAGGAGAGACAATCGACATCTTTACATTTAGGACTTTCTTTCTAGAAATATGATAATGTCTCTATTTATTCAGGTATTCTTTCTTTTTTCCTGTTGTGAAGTATTAATAGATTTCTTTCTAGAGCTCTTGCAATGTCTCTTGTGAAGCAAATTCCTAATAGGGTTTTCAGCTTCCTATTATAAGCAAAATCCTTTTTCAAATAAACTTAATGCTTTTTTCAAATAAATCAAAGGATTTTGAAATAATCCTTTGAATGAAGTATACTAACTAGATGGGAAAACAATTTTTACCTGATTTTCATATCTACATCTTTTAACAAACATTTTTTACCAGCATCGCTCATTGCTACGCCGGCATAGTTGTTTGGATTTTTCAACTTAGAAAAATCACATCATCAGCAAATTGTTACCATTTTTGCCTTCCTTTCCAATGTTTTTCATCTCTATTTGTGTTTTCTTGTTCTTGGGACCACCTGGAGCAATCCTCTCATGCGCTGAGACTGGAACCAAGTCCTGGCGAGTTAAGAGCCTAACGCCCTCGTTCATATCCTTTACATTTCATATTTTGGAGTGCCATCACAAATACTAACTCATTTGATATTCACAACAATCATTTTGTCAATCAAAAGCTGTGTGCCAAGCACCTCCTCTGTGCCAGGTGACCCAAGACATGTGTTTCTTGTCTCCATGGGGTGCACAGCATGAACCCAGGAAGTAAACAAGTAGACACATTAGTTAAACAATCACAGGTAAAGAAAACACGGGCCAGAAAAAGCGTAAAGCATCATCACCTCCAATTTACAGGTGAGGAATCAAGGCCCAGGATGGGGCTGTGACTTGCACAAGGTCACGTGGCAAATTGGTGGCCTGGCTGAGATGCAAATGCTTTTTTGCCCCTTGAGGCTAAGGGCAACCTCCCAGCTTTCTCCAGCCTGTGCTGGTGGTCCTCCCTGGGCCCAGAGGGCCAGCTGTCCTCCAGGCAGCACCAGTGTCCAGCCGAGGGCCGAGGAGAGAGCTCTCTGCTTTCTTTGCCAGCCAGCCAGCGAGCCAGGGAGGTGAACGCTGCCATTGGCAGAGCTTCCATGGAAAACCTTGAACCCCACAGCTGTTGCTACTCTCTGGGCACCTCCTGCCCTCAGAGTTTGCCCTGCTGGGGAGTCCCGCTTCCCTTCCTAGAAGGCTCTGCCCTGGGAAGTGAGGTCTGGCTGTAGATTGTGACCTGGCTCCAGGACATGTGGCTTTAGGCCCGGTTGAGAACCGAGGCCAATGCCAAGTCTTGTAAAGTGGGAATGAGTGTGGCCATTGGCAAGGAGGCTACACTCATCTGCAGGTTTCCAGGGACTCCACAGTGGCTCAGAACAGGGGGGATGGAATAGAACCTTCTATGGCTCCACCTCCGAGACCAATCCTAAAGCTCCCACTTTTGACCCTCCTCCATCTGGCCCGGCCACACTTCACCCTTCACGGCCTTCATGTTCAAGGCCAAAAGGCGCTATTGCAAGTTCTCCATTTGCCTTCCTAGCTCACACACTCTGTGCGTTTGCTCACTCTCCTGCCTCCAGTACTAACTTTGTCCCCCTCTCGCCCCGCCCCAACCCTTTGTCCACATGACCAGATCCTCTCCATCCCACACACCCCAGCCCAGATGTCTCCTCCAACAAGCCTCCTGCACCCACCCATCGCCCTGCTGGAAGTGAACTTGCTTCCTCTGAACGCCTGGTCAGAAAGCCAGGTATTCTGATCGGGGGAGTTGGTGGACCTCTCAGAGCCTCAGCTTCCCTCTCTACAGAACTGGGATGCTAGTCCAGTTACCTGGGAGAATCACAGGCTCAGAGGATACAGTGGAGACTCACACAGCGCTTGCTACCTGCCAAGCACCACGCAAGGTGCTTTGCAAAGGTGGCGCTCCTCTTGTTCCTGGCCTACAAAGAGAGACTCAAGGCCCAGGGAAGTGAAGGAACAAGCCTAAGGCCTAATCAGCAGCCGAGGCAAGACTGCATGAGGGTAGTCTGGCTCCAGCTCCCTGCTCTGAATCACAGTGGGTAAGCAATTAGCGTGTGTGTGTGTGTGTGTGTGTCTATGTGTGTATGTGTATATATGTGTGCCTGTGGGTACCATTTACTTTCACCGCTCACGGCTTATCTTCCTACTGCCTAACTGTGAGCTCCTGAGTTGGGGCTAGGGGCTGGCTCTCCCCCAAGTCTGAATCTCCAGGCCCACCCCCAGGAGCCCTGGCCACCTCCCCTTGCTTAGATTTTCCTTTCCATCTTTCTGAGATGATCCCACGATATCTATATTTGTCTGTTTCTCTGTCCCTCCCACTGGTATCTAAGCTCTGTGAGGAAAGGGTCCCTGTCCACGGAGGGGTTCAGAGCAGAGCTTTTTACCCGACCACGTGTTTGCTGTTCACCTGGGGATCTCGCTATAATGCCGATTCTGATGGAGCAGGACCAGGGCTGGGCCTGAGAATCTGCGTTTCTAACAAGCTCAGGTGATGCTGGCGTGACCAATCCTAATGCCCTGAGCAGCCAGGTCCTAGCACTGTGGTTGTCAGCCATATGGAATCAGAAGCTCTGGGGCGGGGCCCAGTGGCATGAGTATTAGTGGGTGATTTGGAGACACGCTCGACTGTGCGAACCTCTGCTCCAGAGCTGTGTTAAGGGAACCAGCCTGGAGCCAGGGCTGCCTCGATGCAAACGCCAGGGCGACTCTACTTGCCTGCACCTTTGATTGTCCTGCTGTGTAACGGGGATGGGGGGGCTTCCCTGGTGGCTCAGTGGTAAAGAATTCACCTGCCAGGGCAGGAGATATGGGCTTGATCCTTGGGTCGGGGAGATCCCCTGGAGAACGAAATGGCAACCCACTCCAGTATTTTTGCCTAGAGAATCCCATGGACAGAGGAGCCTGGTGGGGCTACAGTCCATGGGGTCATAAGAGTCAGACACAACTGAGCAACTGAACAATGCAACAATGGGGATGAGAACAGTCTCTTTCTCATGGGACTGTTTGAAGATGGAGTGAGTTAGCACATGCTTGCTGTCACCACTCTGGTGATTTGTCCAATGAGTGACTGGGTGTCAGACAGAAGCTGTCAACAGGAGGTGATGGGAGTCGCAGCTGAAGGTCGTGCCAGGCTGGGCATGACTTTCCGGGCCAGCTGTCTCTCTGGCTGACAAGGATTCCTGTTGCACTGATTCCCGGGCTCCAGCAAGATTACAGGGTTGACCTAAGCACCAAGCCACACCTGCCCGTGGCATTTGCGGAAGCGTTGGCCACATGGGAAAGGAGAGGTCCTGGGTTGCCAGGAGTGATCCCTCACCTGGCCTTGTTCCAGGGGTGCTGGCTTGGGGGCTGCCTGGGTACCATGGAGGGGAAGGGGTGGCTCTGTCACCAGCCCAGATGAAAGGCTTGACTCTGACACACTTCCCAGCGACCTCGTTAGAGCATGTGTCAGTCTGTAAACTGGGCGTTATCCCCATTTTACAGACAAGGAAACCGAGGCTCAGGGGAGCACCTGGAAGGATTCACAAATAAAGCTACTACTGATGGGGAAGCTGGAAGGGCTGGTCCTGACCCAGAGGAAGGCAGGTCCAGGACCCCTGCCCTAGGCATCCCCATCCTTCATCCACCAATCCCTGGAGACGGAGGGCAGCACCCCCAAACAAACTCAGGGTCCCAACCTGCCTTGTAACTTAACATACGGCCACAAGCCTGGCCCCTGATGACTGACTGAGGGCCAGTAAGAAGACAGTGATCTGCCTACTGGGGCTGAAGGTGAGCCAGGCTCTGAGACGAGGGCACGCCCTTGTCTCTGCCATACACCTTGCTAGCCACCTGACCTACGGACACTTTCCCAGAGAAATTTTGTATTAATTCATAAAGCAAAGTATACATAATTATATAGGAAAACAGTTATGTTAAAAAGTATAAAGCAAACAAAAAATTGCAATATAGTAATATATAGGCTTTGTTGTTGATTCACTAGATAGCAAGATCCAGGGCAGCTCTAACATACTAGTGTGATTTCAAAGCAGTGATAATAAAATGATGAGCACAAATGAGATTTCGAGACGCCTGCCACACCTAGCATGTGTTAATAATGTGGAAATACCTGTCATTTCTTGTGGCAACAAAGTCACAGGTGCTGCTCATCACTGCGGTTTGTTGCCTACACACTCTTGAAGGAAGTGGTAAATTTCAAAGAAGAAAGATGGAAGTGTTTTTCTCCATTCTGATCCGTGGATCTCAGTCAGAGCTCTTTAAAAGAGGCTGGAGCCCAGGGGTAGAGCCTGGAGGGGTGATGCCTGAGAGAGCTGCGACTATGGGTGGAGGGAGACAGAACCTCACGAGGGCCCTTTGGCTTTGACGGTCCGCTCTCTGCACCACCCGGTCTGACCATCGGTGCTCCCGTCCCCTGTTTCACCCCACTTCCTCCACTGACTTCTCAGCGTGATCTGAGCTCCCTTTGGGAAGGTCCCTTTGGGGAGAATGGGCTCATGGAGAAAGTCCCCTCCCAGAGTCTGTATCCCCTGGGTTTGTACCAGTTGCCTCCCCCCAATGTCAAGGCCAGCGGCGCCTGGAGGGAGGTGTGGATGGGGCAGGGAGGGCCTCCTAGAGCTGAGATCCAAAGGATGAACAGGAGGCAACAAGATGGGAGAGTATCATCGGGGGCAGGGAACAGCTGTGCAGAGAAGGGGTGAGCTGTGCTGCCTCCGGGATCAGGTTGGTTTCAGATCCTGGGGGGTCTCACTGACTAGTTGTACAAATATGATAAGCCTTTCACACTTCGAGCCTCGATTTCCTGAAAATCAGGATGATAATAAACATACCTACTTCATAGGAGTGTCATGAAGATTTAATGGGGTGAAAGGAATAAAACTCAGCATGGTGCCTGGCCCCTAGCAAAGGCTCTGATTCAGCCCTTTAGCTTTTTTTTTTCTTTTTTTGGCTGCACCTTGCAGCATGCATGGTCTCAGTGCCTCAACCAGGGATTGAACACATGCCTCCTGCACTGGAGCACAGAGTCTTAACCACTGAACCACCAGGGAAGTCCCCAGCCCTTCAGCTTTTAGTAAGTGTAGATACAAATAATCACATCCATAAAAGCAGTTCACGAGAAGGTCTGGCCACAGCATAAACTGAAGGGGTGTGTGGAAAATTCTACTGGATCGCCCAGCAGCGGTTCAACCTCAGCCACATATTAGAATCATCCAGGTGCCTGGGGCATACCCCATATCAGTTAAGTAACCAGGTTCTCTGAAGGTCCATCCCTACTTTATCCCAGTATCCAGCCAGGACCCAGAGCTACTGTTTTGGAGGGAGGCTTCTTTACTGTCTGCCGTGGCTGGAGAAGGCTTCCAGGGCTGTTGGTGATTGAAGGCACCCTCCAGGAACAGATCAAAAAACTAAGATCATGGCATCTGGTCCCATCACTTCATGGCAAATAGGTGGGGAAATAATGGAAACAGTGACAGGTTTTCTTTTCTTGCCCTCCCAAATCACTGTGGATGATGACTGCAGCCATGAAATTAAAAGACGCTTGCTCCTTGGAAGAAAAGTTATGACAAACCTAGACAGCATATTAAAAAACAGACACATCACTTTGGGGGTAGAGTCAAAGCTATGGTTTTTCCAGTAGTCAGGTAGGGATGTGAGAGTTGGACCATAAAGAAGGATGAGCACCGAAGAATTGATGCTTTCAAAAGGTGGTGTTGGAGAAGACTCTCAAGAGTCCCTTGGACTGCACGGAGATCCAACCAGTCCATCCTAAAGAAATCAGTCTTGAATATTCATTGGAAGGACTGATGCTGAAGCTGAAACTCTAACAATTTGGCCACCTGATGTGAAGAACTGACTCACTAGAAAAGACCCTGATTCTGGGAAAGACTGAAGGCAGGAGGAGAAGGAGATGAGATGGTTGGATGGCATCACCGACTCAATGGACATGAGTTTGAGCGAGTTCCAGGAGTTGGTGATGGACAGGGAAGCCTGGTGTGCTGCAGTCCACGGGGCTGCAAAGAGTCAGACACGACTGAGTGACTGAACAACAACAATAGCCAGGAACAGAGACACTTTAAATACACAGAAAAGACCAGGGAAGGAGTTCCAGACTTTGGGAAGAGGCTGAGAAAAATCTTAGAGATTGGGGTGTGGCATGGCATTTGGAAAATAAGATATTTCCTACTTTCTTTGGCTGCACTCTGTGGTCAGGGATGAAACCTGTATCCCCCGCAGTGGAAGCACAGAATCCTAACCACTGGACTGCCAGGCAAGACCAGGGAAAATGAGGTGAATGAAGGAGACTGGACTGGCTGTGGGAGAGGCTCACAGAGCTAGGGGGCTGAACACAAAACTGGTATCAATTGCTGAGGAGGCCTGAGGACACAGAGAGGCCTTGGTCTGAGTAGACTGGAAATATTGTTGCAAGTGGATGGATTTGGAAAAACTCATCTGACCTGGGGCTGCCTCATTGGGAAGAATAGAGATAAAAAGGAGTATCACCTTAACATGCCAACTTCTGCTGACTGGAGTAGCTGTTGAGAGCACTGTGTTGAGAAGGATTCTAAGCCTGCATCTGAGTGTGGCAATTGATTAGCAATGGTGACCAAGCATGTGGTGCCCATCACGGTAGCACAGATGCCAGGCACTTCCTAGCCTGGCTGGGTGGGGCTGCGGGGGGGCAGCAAAGGCAGAGAGTAGGGGTTGGTTTTTATTTTTCTTCTGTGGTACTTCCGCTGAAGTTGCTTCAGGAAGAGGACCTTCCCGACATGGTGGGTATTAAGGAGCCAGCCAGGGGAAGGGAGGTGGGTCTGAATTGGGTAAATTACAAGACAGGAAGAGGTAGGGTCAGGAAAAATGGAGGAGTGGGCTTAGAGATTCTTAAGATTCCTTCTAGTTCTGATATTCAGTAGAGAAAAAATTCCCAAAATGCCTTTGAGAGGTTGTGAGATTCCCATCACTGGAGGCATTCAGGAAACAGCTGGAAGACCAGTGGACTGGACTGCAGAGAGAGCCACATTTCAAACAAGGGCTGGCTGAGAGAACCTCTTAGGGGGTCCCAACACGGTGGTTCGGCAATACAGCCAACAGCTAACCAGGAGACTGGAAACTGGCCTGTTCCTGGAGGCAAGAGTGAGGATTGCAGAGGACTGGATCTGTGCCTCGGAATCCCAGAGAGCAGAGATTGGGACCCAGAGGGAGAGGAGTGGGCAAGGAGGGGGGCTCAAGGAGCCCAGAGCCTAAAATAAGAATGCTGACTGCACGTTGGGTTCACCCAGCTGTCCCAGGCACAGGACCCAACCGTCAGCCAGTGGTCTTGAGTTTCTTTCCTCTGTGCCACCCTTGGCCTTGGAGCGCTTTGGGACCTGGGCTAATCTCCCTGGAGTCTCTCTTCTGAACAAGAGGCTTGTAGACTCTTGTCCTCTCTCTCCTCTGCTGTTCCAACAGACACAGCCCGGAACGGCCTGCTCTGCTGTGACCAGCCCTGTTTGCAGGGGGCTGGACAGGAGAGGAAGCGCTGTCTCTGGGCCTGGAAGGTCACCATGCCCATCCATTCTGCTGTGGACTTGCAGAGGCCAAGGTGATGGCCTAGCATCACCACACACTGCTGCATCACACTTTGAGCCATGGGCTCAGGATGCATCCCCAGGAAGTGGCCTTGCTCTGCTTCCCCTCAGGATGGTACACGGCAGCCACTAAGAGCCAGCCTGGATAGACAGCCGCCTCAAGACAGACACGGCTGCACATGACCAATTCTCCTCCCGTTTGTGGAAAACCTGAATCTGAAATACACACATGTGGGTTCTGTGTTGGTCTTGATTTCACAAAGTAGCTTGCACTTTCAGCATTTCACTGCAGTGCATGCCTAACACGGGTAAATGTTCTGATTCAAAACATAAAATACATGTGTATTTATGCACAGATGATCTCTGGAAGGGTGTTCAAAAGCCAAATACGTGTGGTGGATATTTCTTAGGAGGGGAACCGGGTGGCTGAAGGACAGGGTGAGAAGAGAGACTGGTCTCTCGTCACATAACTTATGTAAGTTTTTGAATCTTGGACCGTGGGCATGAATGGCTGTTCAAAATTAAATCAAGCATAGGGCACTGTTCTTCGGTCAGACTCTGGGGTGAAGATGGAAGCCCTGAGCACATTACTTAGCCTCTGTCTCTGCCTCAGCGTCCTCTTCTGTGAAGAGAGGATGCTGACAGCATCTGGCCCGGAGCAGGTTGTGAGAACTCACGAGAAAACGCGGTCAGGGATGCCCGGCAGACAGGATGTCTGTGAAGATGCTGCTCTGTGGTCACCATTGGTTAGCGGAACCATTCCCACCCGGGGAAGTTTCTAATAAGGAGACTGAGTCTCAGAAAGGTTAAGTGACCCAGCTGAAGTCCTCGTGTCAGGGGCCCGTTCTGGATGTGAGATCCAGTGATACGCTGTCCCTTCCCGCACTGGAGGGTGCAGTGGGGACAACTGTACCCAGGGCGGCACGTACAAGGACCGATACCCCTACAAAGGGCTGTGCAAACGCAGAGAGGGGGCCGCGGATTCTGCCTGAGGAAGGGGCAGGCGTGCGGGAAGATGAGGGGGCTGCTGAGGACGGGGTGCATGGACAGGCATGCCAGGTGGAGGGCACAGCATACGCGAAGGCTCAGAGGTGCTGATCAGCGGCAGGTGAGGGAAAGCGGAGAACTTGAGTGTGAAAGAAAACAGTGGGGAAAAAAAAGAGATGACTGGGGAGATGGCGAATCAGCACAAAGAAGTAGGACAGGAGGAAGCAAACAGGAGTGGGAGACCAGCGTGAAGCCAACTGGAGGGGAGGCTGAGCCAGGGCAGAAAGAGAAGATTTTCTCTTCTCTGCCTTCATCTTCCATCCATGTGATAAGGAGTAGGCATTTCCTGTTACAGACACACCCAGACATGCACACATACACACACACACTCATACATGCACAGAAGCACACTCAGTCTTCATGCTTCCCTCGTCTGGGGTGCAGGAGAAGTCACAGTTGGGCACCAATTTTAGTGAAGCAAATGCGAGAACATCAACACGTGGACAGATGAAGCAAGATGAAGCTCAGAAACCAACGTCTTCTCCTCTGTGGGGCCGTGCGGACCACCTTGTGTAAACCACAGTACCCCTCCTCCACAGCCCCATCCTCCTCCATGTCGATCATCTTCTGACCTTCTGATAATTTACTTAGTTGTTTATTATCTGTCTGCACCAAAATGAACACTCCATGAGGGTGGGGGTTTGTTTTGTTCTCCAGTTCATCCCCAAGACCTGGAACTGTGCCTTGGACACAGTAGATGCTCAAAGAGCAACATTTATCATGGTTGGACAATCACCTGCTTGTCAATTCTCACGCATACTTTATTTTACTGATTGTCTCAATCCCACCCATTGAGGTAGGGATTTTGATATCCATTTTATGGAAGAGGAAAGTTAAGAGGGATCCAGTAAGTCACCAAGATTTGAATCCAGCTCCTCGGGTTCAGTCAAACCTTGAAAAACCTCTGAGTGCCTTTCGAGCCCCTCTGAAGCAGGGAGGGGACAAGCCAGGCTTCCACCACCCTACCCAAGTTGGGCACAGAAGCCTGCAACTGGCGGGCCTATGGGCATGCAAAGCTTAGTCACTTCCACCAGGGACCCCCTTCCCTTGGCACCAGCCCCCCCACTTTCATAGTGGAGGCAGCAGCCCCCCCACTTTCATAGTGGAGGCAGCAGCCCACCAGATTATCACAGAGGCTTTGGACCCAGAGTGTAGAATGCTACTTCTAACTGTTGGCTGTGTGACCGAAGCCCCACTCTCCCCTAAAGGGGAAAACAGATCGTTAGGTATAAATAAAATAATTGAGTACAGTGTCTGACACATGTTGGTAGCTGCATTAGTCAAGATCCCACAGGAAGCAGAGGCACGATCAAGGATTTAACTGAAGAGAATTGAAGAGCCTCTTTACAGAAGGGTCATGTATTAGTTTCCTATTGCTGCTGTAACAAATTACTCCAGGTGCTTATCCCTTAAAGCAATGCAGGACTTCCCTGCTGGCTCGGTGGTACAGAATCCACCTGCCAATGCAGAAGACATGGATTCGATCCCTGGTCCAGAAAGATCCCACATGCCATGGAGCAACTAAGCCCGCATGCCACAACTATTGATCTTGTGCTCTAGAACCTGGGAGCTGCAACAACTGAGCCCACTCACTGCAACAACAGGCGCCCCCGCATCCTTGAGCCTGTGCTCTATACCAGGAGAAGCCACCACAGTGAGAAGCCAACACCCAGAGCTAGAGCATAGCCCCAGCTTGCTGCAACTAGAGAAAAGCCTGTGTAGCAATGAAGACCCAGCACAGCCAAAGATAACTAGTTAACAAACTAAAAAGTACTTTTTATAAAGTACAAATTTACTCTCTGGTCCTGGTGGTCAGGAGTCCAAAATGCTGGTTCCTTCTGGAGGCCCTGCGGGGGTTCAGTTTCTTGTCTCTCCCAGCTTCTAGAGGCTGAGGGCATTTTCCTAGCTCCTGGCCACATCATTCCGATCTCTGCTCCCATCATCAAATCACCTTGCCCCTCAGCCTTCCTCTTATGAGAACCCTAATGATGACATCATTGCACCTGCCAGATAACCCAGTAATAATCTCTCTATCTCAAGACCCCTGATTTAATCACACCTGCAAAGTATTTTTGGCCATATAAGGTAATATATTCAGAGGGTCTGGGGACTAAGGCATGGACATCTTGGGGACCATGATTCAGCCCATCACATGTAGAAGTGGATGGAGAGGCAGCCAGGGATTAGCATCTATGGGGAGCTCTTACCATCCCTAGGCCAGAAGCAGGAGAGAGGGAAATGAAAACTGACCTTTTCTCCTGCCAGTGCCTCCTGTTGGCTGAAGCCCAACCAGAGACAGAGGCGCAGGGCAGGGCAGGGAAGAGATGGGGGTGAAGAGATGGAAAATCAGCAGCAAAATGTACTGGAGTTGTCTGAGATATGCCTGGTGTTCTGAAGGGGGGCCCAAGGTCTGGGTTGCCTGCCTCTGTGCTCACCTCCCCCTCCAGGAAAAGCAGAGCCTCCCACACCATCCCAGCGCCCTGGGTGGAAAGTCTATTCTCCCCAAGCCACACTGTTAGGATTTGGGGCGAAAGAGCTGCTGGGGAAGTTCAAAGCAAAACAGCCAGCAAACTCTTCAAAGCCCATCCCTGCAACAAAAGACCAAGAGAAGAAAAAGGCGCAGGCCAGCAGGCAGTTAAGCAGACGCCACAGCTGCCTGAGAAGCAATTAGAGCCTCACAGCCTCTCTGATCTTGCACAGAACCCCTCACAGGCCCTTAAACAAATCCCTCTGGTGAGCTGGAGGCTGAGCAGTGAGAGACAGGGAGCCCAGAGCCAGGAATCTGGAAACTAGGCTCTTGACTCACTATTTGACCTTGAACATGTGCTCATTATCCTCTCTGCACCTCAGTTTCCTCATCTGTACAATGGGGGCAAGGGGACTCAGTGACTCAGGACAGAGTCTCTAGAAGCAGGGACTGAGATGAGGATTCTTGTGCAAGTGGTGTACAGGGGGAAAACGGGAGGGGAGAAAAGGAAACAGGATGGGCTGGAGAAGAAGCCAAGTGAAGCTGTGGGTTCAGCTGAAGTCTGGGTTTAGTCTGATCCCAGAGAAGTCTCAAGAACACCACAGACTTGTTCCCCTTGAGACAGAGGTAGGGCCTTTGTATCTATGTTGGGGGAGGCATGTGCCTCCATCCTTCCCCCAAAAGAGTAGACTGAACAGTAACCCCCAGGGATGTCCACATTCTCGTTGTCACAACCTGTGAGTACGTTTCCTTCTAGGTTGAGAAAAAGTAGAGGGGGGAGACATTGCAGTTAAGGACGTTGAGACAGGGAGATAATTCTTGGTTAACTGAGTGGCCCAGTGTTATCACATGGGTCCTTATAAGGGGCCTAAGAGGGTCAGAGTCAGTAGCGGGAGAGGTGATGTTAGGTGTGAGAGACGGCAGTGACGTGTGGAAGGGGCCACAAGCCAAGGAATGCGGGCAGCCTCTGGAAGCTGCCAGAGGCAAGGAAACAGACTCCTCCAAGGCGGCTGGGAGGAGCTCAGTTCTGATGCCACCTTGATTTTTGACTTCTAACCTCCAAAATGGTACGGTTTCAAGCCGCTTTGGAAAAACAGCAGTAGGAAATGAACATGCCTGCCTTGGCACGGTGGCCACACAGCTTGTCCGAGACCCAGGGGTCCTGGTCCCAGCTCTGTGCAGGGGCTGCCCCTGCCTGCACTTAATGAGTAGGTGACACAAGATATCCCCTGGGGTCCTCTTGCCAATTCCAAGTGCTCCACCTCCCACCCCCAGCTTCTGTGCGCTTTGGCTTCTAGCAGTCCTCAGGCCCGGAGCCCCTTTGACCTCAGTTGCAGAGCGCGGGTAGCTGGGGTGACCCTCAGCCTTGCCTCAAGTCTGACCAGCTCGGAGGTGTGATGTACACTGGGCAGCACCTCAGCGCTGCACCTTGGCTCCCCTCCCCCACACCACCCTGCCTGCCCCCCCCGCCCCCTCCCCCCATTCCCCTGGTTCCCCTGGAGCCCAGCCCTGATGGACTCATTGCACAGAAACTCTCCTCTCAGGCTCTGGTCCGGAAGGCCCAGCCCAAGGGACCCTGTGCCAACAGCTTGCTCTATCTGGTGGCCCCCATTATACCCCGAGATGGGCAGGATGACGATTCTCATTTTACAAAGAAACTGAGGCTCTGACCGCTCCTGACCACAGGGGTTATTAAGCCAGAATCAGAATCCACATAAAGGAGACAATGCTTTCATCCACGGACCCTACCACTTTGAAAAGGTACCCTTCCCCCTGGGGTTGGGGGGAGCTCCTCTAGCCCTTGGGAATAATCGTCTGCATTTCCTGGGGGCAGGAGTGAATGGGAGCAGACAGCTGGGCTCTGTTGGTGTCTTACCCTTCTGACCCCAGCCTGGGTCCCCACAGTGGGACAGTGTGGAAGGAGAAGGTCTAGACCCTGAAACTGGGGTTTCAAAGCCATGGCTGTATGACGCCATCAATTGCTGAAACTCACACAGTCTTCAAATAGATTCTCAGACCAAATCCTAGCAAAGGATTTATCCCTGGCAGATAATTTATCTCCCCTTCCTTTTTCATCTGTGCAAGAGGCTCATAGTCCTGTGACTTTCATCCTAGTCCAGGATGAAAGGAGTAACAGATGGGAAGTGGCTAGGACAGACTGGTACGGTGTGGGGTGGGGGGCAGGGGGGCTCCTTCCCTGCTCAGCTAATGTTGCTGAGCCTCAGCTTCTTCACTCGTAAAATGGGGATAATAGCATCTGTAGGGCAGTCGCAGTGGAGAGAGGCTCACCATACGGAGGGATTGCGGTGGGGGCTCAGGAGTATGGCTGCTGGAGCCCCAATCCTGGGTGACCATGGACTAGTCACCTCTCTCTGTGTCTCTGCTTCTTCCTCTGGTTAGTAAGAACTATGCGAGTATACAGATGTGCAGAAGGGCGCCCAGCACATAGTAAGTGCCCTTGTTATCGCCTATACAAAGGGCTCAGGGGCACCTAGTACGTGAGAAGTGCTCAGTCTTATTATCGGTGCTGCCTGGCCCCTAGAGTGAATGTCACCTCCCTACACTTCCAACACCTCTCTGGCTTCAGCCTCTGAGGCCCAGGGCCCCAGCAGACTGGTCAGGTCAGTTAGATGGAGATGATTTTGAGAGAAGCGTGGACCCTCCTTGTCCCCTCCACCTTCTCAGGACTTTTTCATGCCTCCAGCTCTCACTCCAAACACATCCCGTCCACCCTCTTTTTGCCCAACCCAAGGGCTCATCCTTCGCCCTCCGGCTCCCCACCCACCACCAGCTAATCCGCTGACTCACAGCAGAGCCAGGCCGATGCTGTGATGCCGGTGCAGGTGTGCCAGCCTTCCAGAGTCTCTCACCGTCTCAGAGCTCCTGAGGCACGGGACCTGCCTCCTCTGAAAGTCTGCCCACCCTGGGGCTCTCAGGGGTGCTGTGCTTTCTCCCCAGAGAACCCTCTAACGTGGCAGGAGGTCCCAGTGAGGTCGGCAGACACCCCCGCTGCTGGGTGCAGCGCCCCAACACAGCACACCTGTCCCCACACGGGCCGCTCTGCCACTGGGCCTCTGCTGGCTCCTCTGACGACAGGCAGGGCCTTCGTATCCTTCCCTCTTCTGCCCCCAGAAGCAGCTCCAGCATCACTGGCTTCAGTCTGCCCTCTTCTAGACCCTGCTTCCCCCATCATCCACCCCCCGCTTCCCTCCTCACACACTCCACATCCCCCCGGTATTACCTTTTCTTACTTAAGTGTCCCCTCTGGTCCCCCCACTGCCACCACCACCCTCCTCCCCTCGCCCCCCGACCAACCAAGAGAATCCCTAAAAGGAATGCTGATGACCTAGGGAAAGGCTACCCACTCCAGTATTCTGGCCTGGAGAATTCCATGGACTGTATAGTCCATGGGGTTGCAAAGAGTCCGACACGACTGAGTGATTTTCACTCACATAGATATCTTAGCCTGATTTCAAATTGAAAGAAGCTTGGCTTTATTAAGAGTTAAACGGCTCAGGAGTTTTTAAGCTCAAACACAAGACTTCAAAGGCATTCCCTGCTAATGGGATTAAATGAGATAATGTGTGGAGCTCAGCACACTCCCTGTGCGGACAGAGGCTGCTTGGGATAAAGCCCTCGGACCACGACCAACCAGAGTCCTGGCTCTCCTTTGTTGTCAGGGCACTTTGGATGCGGTGTATGATGCTGGGGAACACAGCAGACATGGGAGCCCAGTCATCCGGGCACCTTCAGGCACAAGTGTGTACAGAGGGACGTGCGTGCGTCCGACGGAGAGGTGAGGAGAACAGGGAGGCTGATGTGAGAGCCATCTGACCGCGTCCTGCTGAGTCTCGTCTCTCCCCTGGCGTCTCACTTAGCTGCTGTCTTGCTGCCACAGTCGTGCTGGACTTAGGAGGTCACTGTGGTCAGCACGGTTCCCTCTGGCTTGGCCAAAGGAGCCCTTTTCCCTTAGACCTGCTGTCATTTCCAAAATGATTTTGTAGGAAGAACAAGGTGAAAAGCTGATTATGTCTGTACGCTTGATAGTTATTCCTTAAGGCCAGGTTTCTGGTTCCAAGAGAGCCCCAAGGAATCAGCAAAGACACCTTTGAACCTCCGATGCTTCCACTAAGATAACCACAAAGGCACATTTGGGCACACATGCATTCTTCTAGACACTGTCTACTAAGAAGAGTCAGCCACGGTCCATGGGCATCAAGCAGGGGACAGGCACTCCCAAACACTGAGTTCCCACGCTGCCCAGGGCTCTCTGCTAGGAGCTCCAGTTCATGAACTCACTCATTTCCCGTAACAACATCACGACACAAGGTCCAGCTAGACAAGGCCCTGGCCTAAGGGCCAGAGCTGGAAAGAATGACTCCAGCTGTGGAATGTCTTCTGGGCTGAAAGCTAATCCATACTGTATATGTGAGAGCACCGGACCCTCTCAAACCCGTGGTAAAAGGTTAAATGCTTTCATTGTCCCCACCTTACAGATGAGGAAACTGAAGCTCAGGGCGGGGAAGGGATCCGTCCAAGATCCCCCAGATGGCCGGAGTCAGCATTCTGGGACTGGAGAAGCTACTTCCCTTTATCCTCCTGGGCTTCTTGAGGAGGAAATGTGCAAATTTGGCAGCTCCTAACTTTCTGAGAGTTTTGTGTGACTATCATCACTTCAAAGATTTACAAGGGCTCAAGCTCAGACTAGGCGAGAAGCAGGGGGCTTTGTCCGGTGGCCCAGAGCCCAGCTTGGCCAGTGGCCCAGTCGAGTCACAGGTCCTTCCCGTGGACTCAGCTGGAGCAGGAACGTTGGATGCTGAGGTCCTGTAAGCCTCTGCAGGTCTCCCTCCCCCGCTTCCTCTCCTCGGCTTCCTGCCTGACCTGGGCCACCCCTGGGTCTTGGGCAGCTCTCCCTCCAGGCTGGCAGGCTCTCTGCTGTCCTCCCAGCAGGGTGGCCGGGCAAAATAGGGCCAACACAGCTTCTGGCACCAGGACCAGAAGCTGAGTTTAATCCCAGGTCTACTGCACACAGCCTGTGTGACCTCAGATATGCTAACTCACCTCTCTGAGCCTGTTTACCCCCAGGCAGTGATTAACAGTAGTACTCTACTCCAAAAGATGATGTAAAACTTTCATCACTTCCACCTCTTCTTTTCTCTTTTTTTCCATTTTCAGGGAACAGTATTTATATAGCACTTACTTTGTGCCAGGCACTGTTATAAGTACTTGTATTTCTAATTTAAACCTCATCAAAACCCCATAAGGAAGTCACTGTTACTATCTTACTTTACAGATGAGGCTTCTGAGGCACAGAGAGGTTAAGAAACTTGCCAAAGGTCACACAGCCTTTGTTCAGGAAATATAATTGACATCTAACATTACATACAGCTTTTAAGAGGCAGAGACAGGATTCAAACCCTAGAGTTCATGTTTTTAACTTCCTACTCTGTACTGGGGCTTCCCAGATGGCTCAGCAGGTAAAGAATCTGCCTCTGGCAGAGGCTGACTCCGGCCAGCTGGGACATCTTAGACGGATCACTTCCCCTCTCTGAGAGGGCAGGGCCTGGCTAGAGTGTGTGTGGGGATTCCCTCCTGACTTCCTGAGAAGGGCAGGGGGTGCTCGCTCGCTTTTGCCCGCCCAAGCCCCCAGCAGACTTCCCCCAAGGGCATCTCCTGTGCAATGTGGGAGACACAGAAAACTCAGGTTCAGTCCCAGGTCAGGAAAATCCCCTGGAGGAGGGCTCAATAACCCACTTCAGTATTCTTGCCTGAGAAATCCCATGGACAGAGGAGCCTGGTGGGCTATAAATCCATGGGGTCACAAAGAGTTGGACACGACTGAGCGACTAGCCCAGCACAGCCCTCTGTACTGAGACAGTACGTATAAAGCATATTAGTATGAAATTTAGCAAAAGGGAAATAATAAATGGTAGCTATGGTGGCTGTGTGATCTTGGGCAGGTCATTTTACTTCTGTGTCCATTTTTTTAAATCTCCAGAAATGGGACTGGTGATGCTTCTCTGACAGTCTTGTGAGAAGCGCTGAATACAGTGATGGGTGTGGAGTGTCCTTCGTAGATACCTAATGCAGAACCAGGTATGGAATATCAGGGGTCCTCCTTGCTGGAAGGGAGTGGGGAGAGGGCTCAGGGATGACTTTAGTTAGACACATCTGCAAATCCAGCAAGAACAAGGTGTAGAAAATCCACAGATCTGGTGGGGGAGGGGACGGGTGAAGCGGCAGGTGGCACAGTAGGTGTGCAGAGCGTGGGCAGGTACAGGGCATCTAAGGAGGTGGCATCTAGGGGTCCAGGCGGGGGGCATTGGGGAGAAGAATGTGAGCACTGATGAGGTCGTGTAATCCTCACAAGCCTGACACAGAGGATGTGACGAGGCCACGCTTTTAGAAGGGGTGGTGATGGACTTTGCAGCTTAGCACAGCTTTGTGGTTTCTCTCCCACCATCAGCAGGGTGAAGCATCCCAACTGGGTCAAGGTCCAGGCCAGAAGGCCTTGTTTCCTCCGAGGGTCCATCACAAAAAAAGGCGAGAGTTCCTTCTGGAGGAGCGTCCTAAACAGGCTGGGGCTGCAGCGGGGCCCTGGGGGGCTGGCGAGGAAGAGGGCTCTAGCTAGGAGGGGGCAAGCAGGTAGGAGGGGCAAGCAGCAGGCGGACGTGGGCCGGGGAGGGGGCAGGACCCGGCTGGAGTGTGTGGGGGGATTCCCTCCTGACTTCCAGAGAAGGACAGGTGGTGCTCGCTTGCTTCTGCCCACCCAAGCCCCCGCAGCAGACTTCCCCTAAGCACATCTCAGAGTCACGGCTACCCGGGCACCCACAGCCAGCGGGCGATGGGAGCCCTTTCCGAGGAAGCTGTCTGTTGTCCTCAGAGGCGGGAAAGCCACTTCCTGTGGCCCCAGCTGTATCCTGTAAGAAACCAATCCCTGGCCCAACAGCCTCTCTCCTAACTGTAAACCGGAGGTGGCCTGGGGCGGATTCACCCAGAGCCTGTGCTCGAGGAGGGCGGATTCCTGTCTTTGCAGCTTTTCCGTTTCCCTGGTGGTGATGACAGCCCAGCCAGAGCCCAGCAGCTCCAGAGTAAGGTCACCACACCGAAGTCTGACCTCAGTGTTGCCATGGGAATGCTAGGGATGCCACCGCCACCTGCGAGCGGTGGCAGGGAGGGCAAGCGGGAGGGGACAGTGGCTGATGATGCTCCTGGCTGCTGGGGGTGTTTGCTGCCAAACGAATGTTGTCAGATTTCAACCAAGCGGGTTGGGCAGTGGACACCGGGTGGGTAGGGGGGTTGCTGCTGGCTCCATGGTGTGTGTCTGCGTGTTCAGGGCATGGAAGAGAGGTGTTTATGAGACCTCCCGGGGTGCTTCACTTTCCTCTCCCCCTGGACCCAGCTGATCCCTGTGCTTTTCATGGACCTAGACTTGACATTCACAGACCTGGTCTCCATAGCAACCAGCTGTGACATCACAAGGAACCTACAGACCCCGTAGCCAGAGCGAAGAAAGCATGAATGCATGTTCAGGGCAGGAAAGAGTGCCTGCTTTCCCTCCTGCAGCCCCTCACAAGATAGGGGAAGTGGGCAGGATAGGGAAAGGGCAAGAGATTCTGATTAGGAAACCAAGTTTTCCTGTGAGTTGCAAACCGACACCCCTTTGGAGGTTTGAATGGAGTCTCAACAAAGTGGCTCCTCCCTCTCATTCTCTTCTCTCTCGGCATCCCTTTGAAATTACATCTCATTTCCCTCAACTTTAAAATGAGGATAATAATATCATTCTTTATTGAAGACTTGCTATGCGCTTCTTACCTGTCACCGTTTTTAAGCACCTTGTGTGAATTTCCTCCTTAACCTCACCACAACGCAGTCTTAAATAGTATTTCCCTCTTAGTATTCCTTCTTTATGAGCAGAGGAGAATGAAACACAGCAGAAGAAATTGAATGCAGTCTGGTTGGAGAGCCCGTATTCACAGCCTCCCAGGCGCTCAGCAGCACCTCTATTTTCAGCCACGCTGTGGCAAACAGTTTCACGCGGGCTTCGATTCACTTTGCAGTGACAGCGTCTCGCCTCATGTGAGCACCAGGCACTTTTCTGTCTCTGCCCTAGAGCTTGCGCACTGCCCAACTTGGGCTGCTGGCCCAGGAGTACGCTCGGCATGAGGATGTGTGGAAGGAAGCTGTCTTTCTCTGGGCCAGCTTCAACCAACGAGGCCTGGAGTTGATGGATGGCTGCTCCTGCCAACTCGCCATCTGGCTGACAAGCTGGAGGGCCCTTCAATACGGTGCTTTTGGAAGGTCCCAGCAGCGCTGAGCCCCAGTCACCCCCAGCAGTGACCTGGTGATGCTCCGTTACTTTGGATTTTCTGCTTTTCTTTTTTCAGTCGGATTGGTCCCTCATTTCTGCTCCCTGGGATCACCTCCAAAATAAAGTCCTTGGACACATATCCATTCATTGGGTTCTGTTTTGAGGGGATTCTAGGCTAAGACAGTTGGCCCTTGTGGCATGCTGGACCAGATTACTTGGTGAGACACAGTGAGGACCCCACTGCAGTGGGACTGGGTGGGGGTGGGTATGACAAGCTGCCATACTGAGCATCACAGACTTTAAGACAGTGCAGGGCTGGCTGGCTACTGTTAACCGCTTTGGACTCCTTAAAGAAAGAAAATAACAGGCTCAGGCCAATCAAGTATCAACTCATGGCATATGGCAAACACCCAAACCCTCAGTGGTACTGTTTAAACACTCTCTCTTCCTGCAGCCAAAGGGAGCCCTGTACTGATGATCAGGCTCAGGGGGGACTTGGAAAGGGGCAGCGCTGCAAGGGAAACCAGTGCGCGGTCTAGACAGGTCTCCAAAGCAAAGCCAGAGCCCTACTCAGGAGAGAGGGGACCCTGACACCTGAAATGGGGACCCTTGGGTGGGTGATTCTGAGAACCTTAGAGGCCCAGACTCCTCTGAAACTTTGAGCACTGAATCCCTACAACTCAGCAAAGCACTTCTTGGCTAGCTGAGGCAGAGGGGCAGGGCTGGGCTGTCTCCGTGGAAGATTGCCAAGTCTCCCCACCCTGTCCCCTCTTCTGAGTCAGGCTTGATGGAGAAACCTCAGTCAGGGACAGGTCATGCATGTTCTCAAACAGAACACCAGGCCCTGAAGCTCGTCTCGTTTCAAATGAGCTTGGGATTCAGATTCACCCAGTCTTGAGTGGATATACAACCTGGCAAGGTGGGGACCACACCTGGGCTTGAGCTCAGCTGGACCTGGGCTCCGTCCCACTTGGGGCCCAGGAGGCACGCTGCCTGGTCAATCCCGTTGGTGGTTGGGACTCAGGGAATTTTGTGGATCCAAAACCCATTACTGCTTACCGAGCAGGTATTTACAGTATGCCAGGCTCTGTGAAATGGGAGGCTGCAGCCATAAATAGCTCCTGTCTTTTCAAAGCACTTACAGTCCAGTGGGGAACACAGACATGTATAAACTAACAGTAAAAAAATGGACTTTTTTGAAATTCCACTAAACACCAGGCTTTGTACTGAGCTCTTCAGGTATGTGGTGTTATAAGATCCTTTAAAGAACTCAGTTGGGGGAATTTCACCCCGGTTCACAAATGGGAATGAGCGGTACGGCTCAGAAGCATGTGCTGTGCTCTGTCCACCGTCTGCTTGCCTTCAGGGGTGTGACAGCCACAGCTGATGGATGTCCAAGATAAAAGGGAGAAAGACCACGCTGGTCTGATGGGAAGGTCCAGGAACATCTCCCAGAGGATGACAAGACAACCCACACACCTAAAGGGATGAATAAGTGGGAACCATGGTTAGCTTTTTATCCAGCATCTGTAATAGGGGCTCTGTCTCAGGATCAAGTTTTCAGAAATGGCTCAATCCCGCACAGATCAAAGCAAGGAGGAGTTCTAGCTGCTGCCCCACACACGAATGGTTGGAGGGCAGCCCCGGGCCTTGGCAGCTGCCTGGGTTATTGTTCTTCAGTTGTTAAGTTGTGTCTGACTCTGTGACCCCAGGGATTGCGGCATGCCAGGCTTCCCTCTCTATCTCCCTGAGCTTGCTAAAACTCATGCTCATTGAGTTAGTGATGCCACCCAACCATCTCATTCTCTGTCATCCCCTTCTCCTGCCTTCAATCTTTCCCAGCATCAGGGTCTTTTCAAATGAGTCAGCTTTTTTCATCAGGTAGCCAAAGAATTGGAGCTTCAGCGTCAGTATTAGTCCTTCCAGTGAGTATTCAGGGTTGAATTTCTTTAGGATGGACTGGTTGGATCTCCTTGCAGTCCAAGGAACTCTCAAGAGTCTTCTCCAACACCATGATTCGAAAGTATCAATTCTTTGGTGCTCAGCTTTCTTTATGGTCCAACTCTTACATCCTTACATGACTACTGGAAAAGCCATAGCTTTGACTATACTGATCCTTGTCAGCAAATTGATGTCTTTGCTTTTTAATATGCTATCTGGGTTTGTCATAGCTTTCCTCCCAAGGAACAAGAGTCTTAATTTTACAGCTGCAGTCAATGTCCACAATGATTTTGGAGCCCAAGAAAATAAAACCTGTCACTGCTTCCACTTTTTCCCCTTCTATTTGCCATGAAGTGATGGGACTGGATGCCATGATCTCAGTTTTTTGAATGTTGAATTTTAAGCCAGCTTTTTCACTCTCCTTTTTCATTCTCATCAAGAGGCTCTTTAGTTCCTCTTCGCTTTCTGTCTTAGGGTGGTATCACCTATCATCTGCATATCTGAGGTTGTTGATATTTCTCCCGGCAATCTTGATTTCAGCTTGTGATTCATCCAGCCCAGCATTTTGCATGATGTACTCTGCATATAAGTTAAATAAGCAGAGTGACAATATATAGCCTTGACGTACTCCCTTCCCAATTTTGAGGCAGTCCATTGTTCCATGTAAGGTCTTAACTGTTGCTTCTTGACCTGCATACAGATTTCTCAGGAGACAGATAAGGTGATCTGGTATTCCCATCTCTTTAAGAATTTTCCACAGTTTGTTGTGATCCACACAGTCAAAAGCTTTGGCACAGACAATGAAGCAGATGTTTTTCTGGAATTCCCTTGCTTTCTCTATGATCCAATGGATGTTGGCAATTTGATCTCTGGTTCCTCTGCGTTTTTTAAACCCAGCTTTATATCTGGAAGTTCTCAGTTCACATACTGCTGAATTCTAGTTTGAAGGATTGTGTGCATAACCTTACTAGCATGTGAAATAAGCACAATTGTTCAGTAGTTTGAACATTCCTTGGGATTGGAATGAAAACTGACCTTTTCCAGTCCTGTGGCCACTGCTGAGTTTTCAAAATTTGCTGACATATTGTGTGCAGCACTTTAACAGCATCTTCTTTCAGGATTTTAAATAGCTCAGCTGGAATTCCATCACCTCTACTAGCTTTATTTGTAATAGCAGTTCCTAAGGCCCACTGCCTGGGTTACAGAGCTCCACTCCTGCCCCCAGAGGAGAACAAACACTTCCATTCCCAGATCTTCTCTTCCGGGTTTTCTGATGATTGAATCCTGGAGATGGGGACTCCTGGGTTGGGTGTTTTCTGGCCTGGATGGAGGCAAGGACATAGTGGTTGGGCTCCAGAGTTTTGAGACCAAGAAACCAGTTCACACTGGGTTCAGTGACAAGAGGGACAGCTTTATGAAATCCTAATGGTGTTTTCCAGATTGCCCACGTGGGACTGGCAGGTAGGGCTGGGTCTGGGGAGACGAGAGCTGTGCTCAGAACCATGAGGAATGTCTCTCCCTCCTCATCTGGGTCCCCTCTGCCAGCTGGCCTTGTTCCTCTCCCTCTTGGCCAAGAGCAGTTTCCATTCCTCAGAGGCCACAGCTGCCTAGAGCAACTGGGGCCCCTCTTCTGGCTCCATCCCAGCCCCGCAGAAAGACCAACCTGCTGTGTCCCTCCCTCTCCTGCCTGTCCCAAATCCCAGTGTTCAGGAGCAGGAACGATTGGCCCAGATGGGGTCACAGGTCCACCTTGAGTCTAATTACCCCTAGCTAGGGTGGAGTCACACAGTACCATCCCGCACCTTCCCTTGGGGAGGTGGACAGAGGAGTTGCTATAGAAAGGAGGGGTTTTCTCCTCCTAGGCTCTGCAGACCTTCCCAGGAGTGGTTGAGGCCAGGGACATACCTCTGCATCCACCTCCTACCTGCTCCCCTTTCCCCACCCCCACCCTGGTCAAATGTCCATAAAGACCCTTTTAAAAAAAATATTCCACCAGCCCTAGCTCTCAGGCAATGTGTAATTCATCAGCTAAAGCCCTAGCCCATCAATGGAATTAATACTTTCACCCTTCTCTTGATCATTATTACTGTCTAGCATTATTGAGGTCTTCCTATATTTCAGGTACTGGGTGTAGCCCTTTACACAAATTGCTTCTTTTAACCTTCACAGCAACACCGTGAAGCAGATACCGTAATTATCCTCACTTTATGGAATTAGAAGCTGAGGCCCAGAAAGGTGAAGCAACCCGCTGACCATCCCTGTGGGTTGGCAGGGCTGCCATTGAAGCCCTCTGAACCAGCGGGCTCAGCTCTGCGCTGGAGGCTGCCGGGCACAGAGCTGTGGGGTTCTGCTTAGTTAGCGAGGCTTTTCTGGACACAACAAAGTCACGGACAGGACTGACTGAGTGCACAGCTGCGGGCTGGCCAGAAGAGATCACAAGAGGAGCTCAGAGAGGTCCTGATCAATGAGGAAAGGTTTCCTGGAAGGTGGAACGTGAGCTTCAGAGGACAACTGAGACTAGGGCAGTGGAACAGAGGCATTTGAGAGAGAAGGGCCTGCACTGGGCGGCGGCTAGGAGGTGGCCAGGCTGGCTGCAGAGCAACCTCAAGGGCAGACACTGGGGCAGGCGGGCAGGCCCTGGGCTCCAGGCAGCTCTGCTTCCAGATGCGCCCCTGCATCCCAGCACTGCTAAGCGTGCATGGCTGAGACTAGTATTTCTTGAACTGTAAGTAAAGGCGACCCAGAGTGAGAGGAAGGTGGTACAAGCTATGGCTGAGTGAGACCAAGCCCTCTTACAGGTCCGTTATTTGGGTCATGTACCTGCAGTGTTTCTCCAGGTAGATTCTCACAAGTCAGTAATGTTGACAAGGATCACTCCTCCTCTTTCCCAGACGATGAAACCAAAGCGCAGAGAGGTGAAGCAAGTTGTCACAGAGCAAGTGGGGGCCCAAACTCCATGCCCTTTATTACAAATCCAGGCTTCCAACTAGGAGGATGTGGCATCCGGTCCCATCACTTCATGGCAAATAGATGGGGAGACAAATGACAGACTTTATTTTCTTGGGCTCCAAAATCAATGCAGATGGTGACTGCAGTCATGAAATTAAAAGACGCTTGCTCCTTGGAAGAAAAGTTATGACAAATCTAGGCAGTGTACTAAAAAGCAGAGATACTACTTTGCCAACAAAGGTCCATATAGTCAAAGCCATGGTTTTTCCATGTATGGATGTGAGAGTTGGACCATGAAGAAGGCTGAGCACCGAAGAATTGATGCCTTTAAACTGTGGTGTTGGAGGAGACTCTTGAGAGTCCCTTGGACTGCAAAGAGATCTAACCAGTCCATCCTAAAGGAAATCAGTCCTGAATATTCATTGCAAGGACTGATGCTGAAGCTGACACTCCAGTACTTTGCCCACCTCATGGGAAGAGCTGACTCATTGGAAAAGACCCTGTTGCTGGGAAAGATTGAAGGCAGGGGAGAGGGGATGACAGAGAATAAGGTGGTTGGATGGCATCGTAGGCTCAATGAACCTGAGTCTGAGCAAGCTCCAGGAGACGGTGCAGGACAGGGAGGCCTGCTCTGCTGCAGTCATGGGGTCGCACAGAGTCAGACAGGACTGAGCGACAGCAACAACAAGCAGGGGGGTTTGAGAAAACCTGGGGACGGTTTTCCGGTGTCAAAACAAATCATGAAATGCTAAAACATTGACATTTAGAGGCAGAGGGAAGTGTTCCGGACCCACAGCAACCAGGGTTTGAATTTTAGCGTGTCACTTCCTGGGCGATCCTGGGCAAGTCGCTTATCCTCCCTGTGAGGACAACGGCTGGGCCTCCAAGGGTCCTTGTGAGAAATAAGGGAGTCGACCCATACACACGATGCACTCAGTAAATGTAAACTATTGTTTCTGACCACCACAAGTTGCTTAAGCTTTGAGCCTTGGTTTTCTCAGCTATGAGATGGGGTAAACGTTCCAAAGGGATCCTAAACACGACAGGTGGGAAGACCAACAAGACAGTACACCCCGGTCCCATCCCAGTGTCTGGCTGAACGCACATTCCTTCCATCCCCCTGCAATCCTCCGCTGTGTCAGACTCACTCTTCTAGCATACGTGACACGCCACTCGAAGAAAAGCACCACTTGAGAACTTTAATGCACAGGCGTGAGCTAAGGAGGCTTAATGCATGTTCCCACGCCGACCTGGTGAGAAAGCCTGTGCGGACGTCAGGGTGAAATGGCCTGAGTGGGTGCACGGGTACCAGAGGGATCATGCTGGATTCAGCTTCCAAGATTCCCCTCGGGGCCTGGGATGCAGGGACTGGGGCAGAGGCGCCAGCTCTGGCCGCGAATTTAGGCGGTTGGGGTGCTTCTGCCCAGAGAGCTTTTTGGTTGGGGGTGGGTTGACCAGGGGTAGGGCAGAAACTTTTGGGTGCAAGGCAAGGACAATGTCCTCTCCCCAAGACTGAGCCACAGATCTGAGCTCCCTTTTTCTTTTCCTTTTAAATAAACTACCAAGTTACTAAGTTTCAGGCACTGTACCAAGCTGTTTACCTGAATCACAGCCACAACCCTCTGTGCAGCCTCAGGCAAATCTCTTAACCTCTCTGAGCTTCGGTCTCCTCATCTGCTGTTGTCGCTGTTCTTTAGTCACTCAGTCGTGTCCGACTCTTTATGACCCCATGGACTGCAGCCCGCCAGGCTCCTCTGTTCATGGCATTTTCCAGACAAGAGAACTGGAGTGGGTTGTCATTTTATTCCCCAGAGGACCTTCCCAATGCAGCGATCGAACTCACGTCTCCTGGACTGGCAGGCAGATTTTTTACTGCCGAGCCACCAGGAGAGCCCTCCTCATCTGTGAAATGGGCTTAATATGATGTCTGCCTCCTAGGGTTGTGATGAGGGTTAAATGAGTTCATACATATGGTCTTAGTGATTAGATTTTGGTGTTTTTAAGTACATTCCTCAATTTAATCTTCATAATGATCTTGAAAGATTAAAACAATTGTCTTCTTTCTCACCTTACCCCAATTTTTTTTTAATTTGATGTGTTTTGTTTTATTGGGGACAGGGAAATGAGAACTGAGAGGTTAAATTTGTGGCTCCTGAGTGTTGACCTGACCGCAGACCAACACATGGCGGACACGCGATAAACAAGTTTCCCCGGGGAGTCCAGGGTGGGCCCGAGGATACGAGATGTGTTTGCAGTTGAGTGCGGCATCCCAGGTGGTCTGGAAGTGGGAAACTGGGCTAGATGATCTGGCAAAGGCCCCACAAGGGTAGGATTTGAGTGTTGTAATGGCATCATTTTCACAAAGAGCACTTCCGCTGGTAGGTGGATTCCAACCCACTCTCCAAGTCTCCCTGGGGCTTGGGTGAGGTGGGGAGTGGGGGTGTGTTTCAGCCTGGCCCTCTCTCTCAGAGGAGAGCTGCAAGGGGCTGTCTGGAGCAAGGTCTTCTAAGCAGCCTTTTGCAGGCCACCCTGCCCCTGTCGTGGCTTCCTTTCCCAAAGCCACCCAAGCCATTTCATCAGCTCTTGTGCATTCTGGAAGGTCTTACCAAGGATCAGGGACCTGGCCCCCTTAGGCTCCACAAAGACTTCTTTTCCAGGACCCCGTCTCTGGCCTCTGGTGCCACTGGGCATGTGGAGAGCCTCTGGCAAACTCCAGGAGCTGCAGAAGCATTTGGTTCTTTTGCTCATTTTATTAATAAATGTGCACTGGTGCCAACAACATGGAGACTGATGCCTGGGAACAGGAATGCGAGCTTGCTCTGGGGAGCTTTCTGGCTGGATCACGGTGGCAGGAGTGACAGGGATCGAGGCGGGGTGGGGAGAGGGGAGGCAGGCGGCCTGATAGCCCAATTTAGGGCAACTGGGGGCATCCAAGGACCGCTGGAGTTTGTGAAGACCTTTTTGGGAAAAGGAGAGCTTGGAGGGACCTGATGGGAAGGAGCCTGGTGCTCTGACCCTTCAGCCAGAGGACCTGGAGCTGTGTGGGGCTGGAAGCCTGGCTTAGCCCAGCTGCAGGCAGCTGGACACATCTTTCCCCGGGTCTGCTGGACTCTGGGTGTGTGATGAGGGGTGGGGGAGATGGCAGCAGTATTGTACCTGCGGAGGAGCTTAAGCCTGGAAGGCATGAGAAAGGCAGGAAGCCGAATTCCCCAGAGGCGCTGCCGGCCTCATGCTGGGCTCCAAGGGAGGCAGGCAGGGATGTGGAACGACGGGCCTGGGGCCTGACACACAGCAGACCCTCCGTACTCACAGCACAGCCTCAGGCACCTTTCCAGGATGCTATAAACAGACAGTCAGCCCTGGTGTGGCTGATAAGGTCAGGCCAGAGAAGCTGGTCTTGGTATAAAGGTAGCCAGCAGGCAAACCTCACAGGGGCAAGGTCCCAGTCTCCAGGGCTCCAGCCCCATGTACAACCATCAGAAGCACCCTTTCCTTCAGCCAGGATATGTGTTCACTTCTATTACTGGCCAGTGAATAAATAAGCAGAAAGACTTGCCAGGATCTGCTGTTTACCCTTTAAGGGAATGAACTGTTTCATTTGGGGAGTTAAAAAAAAAATTCTTTCCAGACGAAAGCCTCACATCACAGTCCAGGGGTGTCTATCAAGCTTGCTCATGCCCCTGACACAATAAAAAGTTTTGATCACACCTACTGAATATCTCTCTTCATTTATAAATAATAATCATGCATTACTCTACTCATGTAGGCTGAATGTTATTGAACATGCACAAAAATGTAAATTGAAAGTGCAATCCAATTAGATTACAATAATATTTTTAATGTTTTAATAAATGTGAGTGGTTTTATGCCATCATTCCCTAAGATCACAAACCAAAAATCTACATTTATAATTGGAATCCGTGGCTCAGTGGGTAAAGACCCATCCTGCAATGCAGGAGACGCAGGTTTGATCCTTGGGTTGGGAAGATCTCCTGGAGAAGGAAATGGTAACCCACTCCAGTATTCTTGCCCGGAAAACCCCATGGACAGACGAGCCTGGCGGGCTCCAGTCCAAGGGGTCGAGCACAACTAAGCCTGCAGGCACAGTCATAGTGCTGGGTAGAAATTCTTATTGCACACTGTCTTCTCACTCATATCTGAACTTTGGGGACCGCTCTCTTAGACCCAGTTGGATCATCACGACATTTGCTCCTCCGTGGCTGTCAGAGCGGATGCTGGGAGGCAAAGGGCCCACACCAGCCTCATTCTGGATTCAAGCGCTTGCGTTACATTCAAGGTTTCTTACGTTTTTTGCCCTTCCTTTACACTTTCAAGTCCTCCTTCCACTTGGTGAAAAATCAGTCGGAGAGTATTCTAATCTAGAGATTTGCTGAACCGGTCTCCAATGAAGAGAAAATTCTTCAAAATGCAGACAGCAAAGAAAAAGGCCGGGCTGCCAGCCCAATCTTTTCTGCAGTAACATTTGACATAGAGACCAAATATGGACATCAGCGTGAATCCATAAATACTGGTAAAACGAAATTCTCCTCCTGCCCCTTTTTGGATTAAATGGAAATAGAAATATCAGTTTTGAATATTCCTTTCTCCTCTGTGAACTCCCTTGCACATCTCCCTGGGGTGTTTCCACCCCACTTTGGAGACCTCTGTGTCAGGTTCCTAGCCATCATAAACAGGAGTCGGCGGGAGCTCAGGAATATGCGGGAAATGTGGGTTTGGTCAAGTCACTGCCCCGTCCTTGCTTCTCACGGCTTCCCAGCAGTCTTGGGAAGAAAGTAAAACTTAACCGGATCTGGCTGCTTTTCCTACCTCAACTACAGCCCCGCTTCTGGATTCTGTCTCACTTTGCCTCCATCGTGAGGGCCCCCTGGAGTCCCTTGACCCCGTCACCTACCTCTGTGTAAAACAACAGGTGGCTGGCTCCCTCTCACCCTTCAGGTCTCAGTTCTAAGATCACACCTTTAAGAGGCCAGGGTCAGCCCCTCACCTAGAGATTATTAACCATCCCTCCCCTCTGCAAGAATCCTCCGTCTCCAAGCTCCTTCACAACCTCCAGAGCACCCACCACATTTGGCACTATGCAAACCCGTTTGCAGACTTTTCTATCTCTTCTACCAGAGGATAAACTTAGGGGACCATGGGGGAGCCCCCGGGTTTGCCTTTTTCACTGCTGTGTGCTCGGAGCCCACCACGGTCCC
Source organism: Bubalus bubalis (assembly GCF_019923935.1). NCBI lineage: Eukaryota > Metazoa > Chordata > Mammalia > Artiodactyla > Bovidae > Bubalus > Bubalus bubalis. The sequence continues at coordinate 9,841,113 of NC_059172.1, forward strand.
TGCCACACTGTAAGGGCTCACTAGGCAAATGAATAATGAAATGAATGAATCTGGTCTGGGTGGATCTACAAAGGTTCTCTGGATCAGGCTCGTCTCTTGGCCACCGCCAGAAGCTCCACAATACGGGAACCAGCTCTCCATCTCTGGCCTCAGGCCTCTCCAGCCTTGCTTACATCAGGGAGGCCAGATGTCCCTGGACCTGTCCACGGTGCTCAGAGAAAGCTTGGAGCAGCTCTCCAGGGCCGGCAGAGGCTTTGAAGAGCGAGATGTCAGCTGCCCTCCTTCGAGGGCTGAGAAACCAGAGTATCAGAGAGGGGCAGGGTTGTAGCTAGACACACAGCAATGTTGGGACAGGGAGCACTTCCAGGTGAAGAGATAGTTGGTGTTTCCTTGGCACAAAGGACTGCGCCACTCGGGAAGTGTGTGGTCACGGAGGACAGTGGTGTCATTGCCTGGGCGGGGCCCTGCAAGGGACAGGGTTTGAGGCCTGACATCGCCCTCCCTGGGGACTGGTGTCTGTGCTCACGTGACCCTCCTGGGACCCTCGTGAGATGTCCCTACAGCCTGGTCAGGGAGGCACAGATGAGGTGCAGAGAGGGGTCTAGGCTCACGCAGGTTGTCAACAGTGGACCAGGACCACACCTCGGCTTCTCCGCAGGCACAAGGTGACGGCCCCTCCCCTCCCCACCTCCAGCTCCTCTTTCTGAGCCAGTTGTGAGTTGCATCGCCCTGGGGCCTGCTTTTCCTCGGCACACAGGGGAGGGACAGTCGCCAGCCTCATCTGGGTGCCGCTCTACCGGCACCCACCCCAGCTTCTCCTGCTCAGCGCTTGCCTCTGAAAAGGAAGGAAATGTGACCCTCTAGGAAACCTTGGAGAGAAAACAGAAAATTTCTCTCTTCAAAAAAGAGACCCAAAAGGACCCTGTTTCACCAGATTCCTTGTTAGCATCTGGGATAGTGAAGCTTGCATATATTTTTAAAGAAACCTTGAATCCCACAAGGTAGAACGTGGTGGGAACCATTTGTAAACATCGTTCCCTCTTTGGGTATCAGTTACTCCTTTACCATGAAGGGAAATGGCCTTTATCACCCAAAGCTAACAGCACAGGCCTCCCGTGTCAGATATCTAGGCTCCAAAGAACGTTCCTCAAACGTGGAAGCTGGATTTGGGTCTGGAAAGATTTGCAGGAGGAAAAGTTCGAGCAAACACACAGATGGGCAGGCCAGGGCCAGGTCTGGGGAGGTAGCCAGGGCCTGATCACAGGGTGGGGAGAAGGGCAGAGGGAGGGGGATGAGGAGGCTGTCGGAAGGGAAGGGGCAGGTATAACAGGAAGAGCCTCAAATCCTGACCCTGGGTTCCACTCCCGGCTCTGCTGCTGACTTGCTGGGGGACGTGGGGTGGGGTCTCTGCCCCTTTGCAGGCCTCAGTTTCCCAACTGGCAAAACCAGTTGGGACAGGTTTAGACTTGTTGTTCAGTTGTCAAGTCCTGTCGGACTCTTCGAGACCCTGTGGACTGTAGCACGTCAGACTTCCCTGTCCTTCACCATCTCCTGGAGTTTGCCCAAATTCATGTCCATTGTGTCAGTGATGCCATCCAACCATCTCATCCTCTGTTGCCCTCTTCTCCTTCTGCCTTCAATCTTTCCCAGCATCGGGGTCTTTTCCAATGAGTTGGCTGTTTGTATCAGGTGGCCAAAGTGAAGCTTCAGCTTCAGCATCAGTCCTTCCAGCGAGTATGCAGGGTGGATTTCCTCTAAGATGGACTGATTGGATCTCACTTAGACGAAGTGAGCCCTAAGCTGCCTGGGCCAGAGGTGGCCCTGACAGCCCCTCCCCTCCCCTCCTACTCCATCCTAGCTCCAGCTGAAGCTGCCTGTGTCCCAGGACTTCTCAGGCCTCTCCCAGCAGCAGCTTGCAGTGGGCCCCCGCTAATCTCCTTAAACCCACATCTTCCTGGCTGCGGTCGCCATGAATGGCCTGTGGGAGCCTCCTCTCCCTGGAAGAGAGGACTTTGTGACTTGGCAGGAGCGAGGGGGGCAGGCCGGGCCTCTGCCCGCCCCCTCACCTGCCAGCGGCCCCCTGGCCATCTGTTCTTCAGGCTGGGTCCCAACAGAAAGGCCATTCAGCGCTCCCTGCCTCCCCCGCCCCGGCCCAGGCCTGAGCAGATGGTCCGCTGCCACCCCTCTCTGGAGGCTGGGGAAGCCTTGAGGCCCAGCTGGAAGCCGGGGGTTGGTGGGGTCTGCCCCCTCTTTTAGAAGTGGTCAGGGCCCGATTCCAGGTCCTGGGCCCCAAACTCACCGGGCCTCTGTGCCAGACCCATGCCCTTTTCACCTCCCACTGCTCAGGCAGCCCCACCTCTGAGAACCCAGAGAGGCACCGTGAGGGTGTGGACACCCTTCAGACACGGCCTGGCCCTGGGCCAGTCCCCTGAGCTTGCACAACAGACGTCAGCCACCCACTGAGGCCACACACTTCCTCAGAAGTTAAGCCAAGACAGGAACTCAAATCTCTGGCTCCTGGTGAGTGCTCACCACCTCATGGCTGTGGTCCTCAGTCTGCCTGGGCCTCAGGGTGACTTGGGGTGGGGAGGGGTGGCTAGGTCTAGGGGGGGCCCTGTGAATCTGCATTCTTTTCACTGGGGGGGTCGGCTGTGCTGGGTCTTCACTGCTGTGCGTGGTCTTTCTCTAGCTGAGGCGAGTGGGGGCTGCTCTTCATCGCGGAGTCTTCTTTAGTTGCACAGGACAGGCTCCAGGGCGTGAGGGCCTCACTAGTCGTGGTGCACAGGTTTAGCTGCCCTGAAGCACGCGGGAGCTTCCTGGACCAGGGATCGAACCTGTGTCCCCTGCATTGGCAGGTGAATTCTTAACCATTGGGCCACCCGGGGAGTCCGGAATCTGCATTCTTGGTAAACCTTCCAGGTGATTTCCTGCAGGCCTCACAGGCGCGGCCTTCCTTGCTGTCCTCTGTGTATTTTTAGCCTGAATGGCAGTTAAAGTTTTGTGACACAGGCAAGTCACCATTCCCAATTCACAGGGGAAGAAACCGCGGCCCCAAAGACAGGCGATTTCACAAAGTAAAGCTCACACAGGAAGGTCCCGCCAGAGGCTGGTCTGGTATCGATACTGCTGGCTCCTTAGTTCGTGGCTCTTGGAGCACAGTCCCCTGCCATCTCCCAGGGGAGAGCAGGGGTGGCCCTGAGACCCTCCTGCCACTTCTCCCCTCCCCACACTTAAAGCAAGTCCTGAGAAGATGACGGCATCTCCCTCTATCCCCAGGGAAACTCTAAATAAAACATTAAACTCTAAAGTAATTGTAAAGAAATCCCCATGATGACAATAGTACCTTGCATTTAAAAAAAATTATTAAATCCTTTAAAAACACCTCCTCTCATTTTGTGGCCCTCCTTCTATGGCACCCAGAGCAACATCCCCACTTCTAAGAGATAACTCATTGTCCCAGGGGCCCTTTCCAGCCTGGGGGTCTGAGTGAGGGGCCAGCCGGCCACTGAGAGCCGCCCTCTCTTCACTGAGCCTCGTCCTCCCCCTCCCTCCTCCAGTTCCACCCAATGTCCTCCCCACAAAGCTGTAATCCACTCGACATTGATCTCAGATGGGCCCTGGCAAGGCAGACTCTCATTGGTGGGGACTTGAAATATCTGCCTCTCATCTCCCTGACCATCAGCCTTCTCTTCCTGTGGGGGCCCTGAAGGAAGGTCCAGGCTCCCTCCTCACCCCTTTGGGGAAGAGGTTCCTCCTTAATCCTCTTCAGAGAGGAGAGAGAGCGCAGCCCTCCCAGGGATGGGGGCCCCTGAAGCTGCCCTCTCTCCTCTCGGGACCACTGGTGGTAGCTGGTTGGAGAATGGAGAAACCGAGAGGGACTTCAGGGGGCTAAGAAAGCCATGCTGTGTGCCCTTGAATAGGTCATTTAACCTCTCTGAAGCTTACTAAACTGAAATAGGACCTGTATTCTAATCCTACCTTACACTGTTATCCAAAGGTGGAAGGATATAGTACACACACACACACACACACACACACAGAAGGCATTGAGCAGAGCCTGACTCACATTCAGCACTCAACACGCTGTCCTTATTATTGCTGTGAGCTAGAGTGACATCAGAAGAAAGCACTGCAGAAGGAGTCAGGCACCTGTATTCTAACTTGGGCTCTGCCACTAATGGGTAAGCCATTTTGAGCAATTCCCACAGCCTTCCTGGGCCTCAGTTTGCCCATCTGTAAAATGAGAGAGTGGGGCCAAAGAGGTCTCCAGCCCTTTCCAGGGCTGGCTCTCCATAACTCCACTGCTTTCCATAGCTCCTTCCCTGCTCAGTTAAATGTCACCGTTTCTAGGAAGCCTGTCCCAAGAGTCCTAACTTACAAGCCTTTCTCGAAGCCCTGACCCCAGCACTGCATTCCTCCCACTGGCCCCGGGTCAGCTGGCCATGTCCCCTGATGAGTCCCATACCGGCTGTGTGCGCCACCTTGACCTCTGACCCTCAGCCGCAGGGAGAGTCATGAGACGGAGCAACCCCTTGTCCCTTCCTTTGGGCCGGTTTTCCCTCCGCTCCACAGACGCAGACACAGAGGCTGGGGTATTAAACAGCCCAAGTGGCACAACTCAGGGAGCCTGGGAGACCCAGCGCCTCCCACTGATGTGCTGTAGTGACTCAGGGCTCTGACAGTCATTACAGGAGCGATTACTCCTCAAATTGGGTATTTTTCACTGTTGACGCCACCGCTGCCGAATGGGATTTCTTTTCTTTTTTTTTTCTTTTCAGTTTGCATTTACCAGGGCGGGGCAGGGACTCTGTGAAGCAAGGCAGAAGGAAAAGAAAGAGAAAGCTGGACTGAGCAGAGAGGTCAGGATGGCTGAGGGCTGCCCTGTGTCTCTGATGGGGGGAAGGGGAGGGGGAGGGGGAGGGGAGGAGGAGGAGGAGGCGAGGAGGAGGGGAAGGGGAGGGGGAGGGGTGGGTCAGGTAGGGGGGAGTTGTTCAAAAGCTCGCTGCACCCACTGGAGGTCAGGCTCCTTGGACTCCAAGGATTACACTCTGGGCCAGGGAGCTGGATGTGTGTTGGAGGAGGGCTGCTGAGACCAAGATCACCCCTGCTCTCACAGACATCCCCCCGCCCCCTACACACTCCCTACACTCCTCAGACACCCACTACATGCCGACTTTGGGCTAGGCACACAGATACGACAGTGAACTGGACACAGTCCTGTCCGGAAGTAGTTCTCAGCCGGCCCTGGGCACTCAGAACCTAACTCTCAAGTCCACCAGGGTGTCTTGAGAAAGTTGCTGGGGTCACCTGCATTCTAACCTGGGCTGTGCCACTAATGGGTAAGCCGTTTTGAGCAATTCCCACAGCCTTCCTGGGCCTCAGTTTGCCCACCTGTAAAATGAGAGCGTGGGGCCAGAAGAGGTCTCCAGCCCCTTCCAGGGCTGGCTCTCCATCACTCCACCACTTTCCATAGCTCCCATTCGTCCTTCCTGCCTCAGTTAAATGTCACCATTTCTGGAAAGCCTTTCCCAAGAGTCTTTTCAGCAGCCCTGGCCCCGGTTTGGGGAGGGTCTTTGGGAGCCCAACCTGGGACTAGAGTAAGGGAGATGCAGGAAAGAATTCCGAGGAAACGAGCTGAGCTAAGAGAGGCATGAACAAGAGCTGCTAGGTGAAGACTGGGCATGGTGGGGGAAGAGCATCCATGGAGGGAACGGCACACAGGATGGATCCAGACAGCAGGACCCGGCAGGGCCCAAGAGGGCACCTGGGAGTAGCATCTGCTCGGATGTCTGCCCCCCCATCAGATCACAAGCTTCTCTGTGGCAAAAACCACTTGTTTCATGTATGTATATTCTCATATTCTTTTTAGCTCAAACATTAGAAGTTCATTTAAAAATCTCGCAAAATGAAGTGACAGGTCTATGACGGCCTTTACCCCCGGGCTGTTGGGTACTGCTGCATAGGCTGTGCGATGCAACATTCCCAGCACAATAGGGTAAAGTTAATATCTGGCGCTTCTGCTCTCCACCATTATTTATTAGTAATTATTCTCAATTCCTCTATCAATCTCCCCACCTCTCTCTCTTATGTAATATGTACAGAATAAGGTGCTAGGAATACAATGGTGAGTGAAACAAATCAAGTTTCTATGGGCAAGGAGGGTATATTTATTGGAGGCAGATAAAAGAAACAGATACATTTAAAAATGGAAAGGTAATCTTAAACGGTGACACCTGCCGTAAGGGTAGAGAACAGATGGACCACTTGGGTGATAGGGGTCAACTGTGATACGGTGACTGAGTACTCTCTCTAAGATGACCTTTCAGTTGACACCAGGGTTGAAAGAGAGAGAGGCTGCCACGGGAAGGCCATATGGGAACAGCATTCCAGGTAGAGGGAACAGCATGTACCAAGCGCCCAAAGTAGAGATAAGTTCAGTGGATACAAGAACTGGGAAGGTGGTTGGGGAATTCCCTGGTGGTCCAGTGGTTAGGACTTGGCACTTTCACTGCTGAGGGCCTGAGTTCAATCCCTGGTCAGGGAGCTAAGATCTCGCAAGCTGCACTGCGCCGCCAAAAAGAAAGACAGAACCGGGAAGGTGAACACCGTGTGGCTGGTGCAAGGGAATGAGAGGAGGCGGGCAGAGGACGGAGGGCCAAGATGCTACAGCGATGAGTCTGGATTTTACCCGAAGCAGCAGAGGAAGCCATGTTTCATCTTCTCCAATCAACTTTTTCAAAGCTCTCTTGGACTGCTGAGTGGATGGTAAGTTGGAGAAGGCAAAGCCGAGCACTGGAGGAGGACAGACAGCAACTGAGGAGAGAGAGGACAGTGACTCGGGTTACAGCTGGGGAGACAGGGTAGGCGCCGGTAGCTGCGGTGAGGCAACACAGAGATGGGCACTCTCACTGCTCTGAGTAATTACCACCACCACCCACAATATGGCGGCTCATGAGCACAAAGCACTTTCACAGACCCTTTTCTCACCTTGTGGCAGGGACGGGGCCCTAGCAACAGGCCCATTTTCAGCTGTGTAGACTGAGGCTCAGAGAAATGAAAAGTCCTGCCCTTCAAGTCCTAATGACCTGGAGGGGACCCCCAGGAACTCTCTCCCCGCCCCAGGACCCCACTGGTGCCTCCTCTCCCCACAGCCCTGCCTGGGGCCAGCGTCCTTCCCCATCTCTGGAGTAGAGCAGCAGCCAGGCAGAGTGGGCCACTGTTTACTGCCTTGGGCTGAAAATATATTTTAGCAATTGGCAAAACACAAGGCGTGGCAGCTCAACACGCTTAGATTGGCAAACGCACACTGTGCCCTCCTCTTAATATAAGGATATAAAACAATAATTTATTCTTACTCAGAAACCAGAACACTTCCTTCTGCCAAAGTCTTCCTGCAACCCCTTCCTTCAGCCACACCCCAACAGAGGGGCTCCCAGAACGCCCCTGGGGGGAGGGGCAGTGGGCAAATCTTGGGAGCTAGAGTGGAGGGGCACACACATTATTGAGCACCTGCTGTATGCTGGGCCTTCAGTATTTCTCATCTAATTGCCAAAATAATCCTGTAAAAGGGAGATTAGAAACATAGGAGTCATTGAGACTAGGGTTCGAAGCCAGGCTGTGTCCCTTACCAGCTGGTGATTTGGGGGAGTTTACGTATCTATGCAGGCTTCCCAGGTGGCTCGAGTGGTAAAGAACCTGCCTGACAACGCAGGAGACGCTATTCAATCCCTGGGTCAGGAAGATCCCCTGGAGGAGGGCTTGGCAACCAGTCCAGTATTCTTACCTGGAGAATCCCATGGACAGAGGAGCCTGGCAGGCAGGTGCAGTTACCAGGTGCTGCCAGGGCTGGAAGAGGCAGCCTTGAAGGCTTCCTGGTACATGTGTGATGGAGGGAGCAGGGGGGGAGGTGCTGGGAAGAGACAGCCAGGTGGGTGGAAGGAGGGTACTCCTGGCAGAAGGCCCAGCCTGGGCAAAGGCCAGGAGGGCTGAAGCACTGGAGTGTTTGGGGGGTCTGGCAGTGTGGCTTCTCAGGGTCTGGGCTGGTGGGGAGTGTGGGGGCTGGGCCGATGTGCTGATCCCCACTCACCCAAACAGGCAACAGCATGGCCTTGGCACCCTCTGCTCAGTGAACACCAGCGCTTCCCAAGGGGAACCCCTTCCCCAGACCCTAACGGGGAGATCCACAGGAAACAGAGGCAACAACTGATCCACTGTGGTTATAAAGACCTTTTGCAGGGTACCAGGGGAAAACCATGGGTTTGGGAGTTGACAGATTGGCGGGCTGGAATTTCTGGGGCACGAAGCCGGCCCTCTCTGGGACTCAGGTTCCCATCTGTAAAATGGGCCATGTCACAGACGGTTGATAGGTAAGGCACGGGTAGGTAAGGCACGGGTCTTGCACCCGTAGGTTGCCCAGCGTGTCGTCTTTTCTCTCTCTACCTCGACTCCAGTGAGGATTGGACAAAGACAGCGGCAGCGGCGGTGAGTGGGGGGACGGGAAACCCTGGTTCAGCCTGCTGGGGGAGGGCGGGGGTGGCGTGTAGGGAGACTGGGCATCTGCCTCTGGGGGCCCCCACCCCAGGACCGGCAGGCTGCACCCAGCCACGCAGGGGTTAACCCGCCTCGTGGGTGGGTTAACCCGCCTCGTGGCTTGGGCGTGGGAGGAGGAGCGCGTGAGGTGAGGACTCCTCGGTAGGTGCTCCCTCCACCCGCTCGCCGCCCTCCTGGGGTCCCCGCGCCCTTGAGCCCAGCCTCCCAGCCGACTGAGTCCCCCGCCCCCCAAGTACCGGCAGCGGCGGCCGCGGGTACCCAGAGCCTCGGGCACGCCCAGCCCTGCTCTCCTCCTCTGAGCAATTACATAATGGTGCCTCCGGCGCGGTGCGCGGCGGCGAAGCCGCCTTTGTTATTGCGACCCGCCTCGGCAGCGCCCAGCGAGTATTAATAAACCGATCCCGCAACACGCCAGGCTGGGCTGTATTTATGTGAATTTGGGCTGCGGCACCTCCGAAAGAATAATAAACACGGCCCGCCCCTCCCGTGGGAAAGAGGGCAGCTGGCTCCCGGCTCCCACCTCCATTCCCTGGCTCTGAGCCCCTCTGCCTCCTCGCCTTGGTCAGCAGTCTATACCCAAGAACGGAAAGAAAAAAAAAAAAAACCCACAGGACCGAAGACTATGGGTCTCAGGCCCGTCTTTTCCACTTGCCTGGTGGGTGATAATCTGGCAAAGGGGGACTCATTACTCTTACCTGTAGAATGGGCAGAATAATTGCCAAGTGTCCACTTAAATAAGAGCGTCTAGGAACTTACTCTGCTTTGTAAACTCTGAAGCCATGTTCTTAAACTTTAGCTTCATCAGAATTTGCAGGGAGGACTGGTTGAAATGCAGATTGCTGGCCCAGCAATTCTGTCTCTTCAGAGTTTCCATTCCGTGTAATCTGAGGTGAGACCAAGACTTTGCATTTCTAACCTGTTTCCTGTAACGATGCTTTGAGAACCACTGCTCAAAAGCCATTTATGAATTACTGTTATAAATGTAAACGTATGCCCTTACTCCAGACTTGGGTAACTACACTGGAGATGTGTGTACCCGTGCTAAGTCGCTTCAGTTGTGTCCGACTCTTTGCAACCCCATGGGTGTAGCCCACCAGACCCCTCTGTCCATGGGATTCTCCAAGCAAGAACACTGGAGTGGGTTGCCATTTCCTTCTCCAGGGATTCTCCCCACCCAGGGATCAAACCCTTGTCTCTTACACCTACCTTCATTGGCAGGTCGCTTCTTTACTAGGGCCACCTGGGAAGCCCCACACTGGGGACAGGGCGGGGCCAAGGGTCTGCTCAGCCTTGCAGGAGATTCAACCATCTGTGCCCTGGTCAGCCTCACAGCCAGAGCAATCTGCAGCACTGGGCCTGGGGTTCCAATCCTGACCTCATTGCTTCCTGGGGTGTGGCCTTGGGCAAGTTATGTAACTCAATGGGCCTCAGTTTCCACATCTATAGAATGGGGCTAATACTGGGTACCAACCTCATAACATTTGTTAAGATGTGTGTGTGTGTGTTAGTTGCTCAGTCGTGTCCAACTCTTTGCAATCCCATGGGCTGTAGCCTGCCAGGCTCCTCTGTCCGTGGGATTCTCCAGGTAAGAATACTGGAGTGGGTTGCCATTCCCTTCTCTCCAGAGAATCTTCCCAACCCAGGGATCAAACCGGAGTCTCCCACATTGCAGGCAGATTCTTTGCCATCTGAGCCACCAGCGATCCTTTGTTATGATGAATATCTGTAAATCACCTAATAGGGGTCTGAAAGCTATCTACTTAGATAGAGCCCTCTGGGGTGTGGTACCCAAGTGGTCTCACAACCTCCTGGGCAGGAGGCGGGTGAGGTGCTGCTCATGGCCCTCGTTGGCTACCCAGGGACCAAGGTCCTGACCTCACAGCCCAGAGTGGCTGCTGTATGCTATCACTGTGAAGAAATGCTTGGGGTCTCCCAAGCTGAAGATCCACTATCTGCTGTCCCTGACCCCATAGCAATTCTTTTTTTGGTCAGGCAGGGTTCAAAGCTTTCAGAGAGTCTGCACCCATCCTGAGGCTCTTATTTGATTTGCAGAAATGTCAGCTGTACCCACAAGGAGTAATCCTTACTCCATTCTGTCTGAGCTTTGGAAGCTGCCTTCTTCATACCAGCACAGAAAAACAGGTGTCATGGGCCCCAGACAGCACCCACTCACCCTCCCCATGCCCCACAGATGGCAGAGGTTGGCTTTCCCAAAGACAGTCATATGCACCTCCCTCCACCCGACTCGTTGCCATTTTCACACGTTCATTCATTCACTGAGTCAATGAGCATTAACTGAGCACTTACATGAGCCAGGCTCTGAGCTTAGGACTTGGAGGTTGTGCTTCACTTAATCCTCACTTAATACCCATGCCTCGTCATGATTTTTCTCTTTCCATTTGACAGGTGGAGAAACCGAGACTCAGGGAGGCCGAGTCACTCGACTATGGCCACAGACCTAATTAAGACCTAAGACTAAGGCCCCAGAAGACTGGAGCCTTGACCCTAAACGCAGGGTGGTCTAACTCCCAAGTTCTGCCCTCACCTGCCCCCTTGAGCTCACTCCATGGATGTAAGAAAGGGCTGGCTGAGGTCGGCCGGTCCCAAGGCTGAGCTGTTAACCTCCTTCCTTTAGAAGAGCTGAGCCTGCCTGCTTCCACCCCCATCGTAACTGGCAGCCTCTCCCCCAGGTGAGGTGCTGCTTGACTTTCTGTGGTCCTGGAGCAGCAACAGCAGCAGTGGGGATGATTCATAGGAGGGAGGGCGGCCGTGAAGGGAAGGAGCCTGGGCAGCTCTCCCTGAGCTGGAGGCAGGGGCCAGGCAGTGTGGGGGAGGCCCGTCCCAGGGTCCCTGAGTTCCCAGCAGCTCCTCCCAGTCCCTAAGGCTGCGCTTAGCCTGGGCCTGCTGGGACTGGAGAGGAAAGACTCAGAGATCTTCTTACCAGACAGGCTCACAGGGAAGGAAGCAGCTCTGGAGGAAGTGAGGCAAACCAGGAAGGGAAAGTGGCAGGAGTTATGAGAGCCCATCTGGCCTGCTTTATGAAAGCCCTGTGTCCTGGGACAGCAGACTTTCGCCTGGGCCAACGCGGTGCTCGTTGCGGCAGTTTCCACCACCCCCTGGCTTGACAGAGTTCACCCCAGAGCTAATTTTCCAGTTTCCAAAGCACCAGCCCCTTGGAGGCCCTCTCCTCCCCTCCTCTTATGGGCTTCCTACTAATAATATCAGCCACGGTAGTTTGCTACGTGCCTTCTCTTTCTAAGGGCTTACCAACCATCCTCTCTCTTAAATTTCCAATAACCTCTAGGAGATAGGCTCCACTATTACTCCCATTTTACAGACCAGGAAACTGAGGTTTAGAGAAATGAAATCACTGGCCCAAACCAAGGATTTGAACCCAGATCAGTCAGTTCTTGCAAGGAGATGAAAGTAGTCAATCTAAAAGAAATCAACCCTGAATATTCATTGGAAGGACTGATGCTGAAGCTGAAGCTCCAATAGTTTGGCCACCTGATGCGAAGGACTGACTCATTGGAAAAGACCCTGATTCTGGGAAAGATTGAAGGCAGGAGAAGGGGATGACAGAGGATGAGATGGTTGGATGGCATCACCAACTTGATGGACATGAGTTTCAGTAAAGTCTGGAAGTTGGTGATGGACAGGGAGGCCTGGCGTGCTGCAGTCCATGGGGTCACAAAGAGTCGGACACGACTGAGCGACTGAACAACAGTCTGTTCCAAAACCCCTGGGCTCAAGCACCACAGGCCTCTGACATCTTCCTCTACACGTCCCGCCCCCCACCCACCTCGCATCCCCGGAGAGGGGACCCTGATGAGACCTACCCCCAGTCCCTAACACCAAAGACTAGACCAACCGGCACTCCCCCCAGCCTCTCTCCTCATCTCTTGGGTGCCAACCCTGCTTCCACTGCTGGAATTTTTGAAATCTAATTGCATCTGCATCCTTCCCCAGGGATTCACAATCCACAAGTGATTTCTAACCACAGACACTGGCATTCCCTGTGCCCACGCCACTTTCCAACACCCACCTGCACATGCCACACAACAGACACACGGGCACAAAGGAGGTGCTACCGCCCCGCTGCCGGCTGGGCCAGGGGCAGATGGAGCCCCAGCTGTTTCCAGGCTGGGAGGCGGGAGGGAAGTGACCCCGGCCGCTCCACCGCACCCCACCCCCACCCCCCTGGGGCTTTGAGGGATTCATTTCACAATAATGAGAATCACAGTAGGAACGGTAGTAATAGGAATCCACGTTTCCCGTTTGCAAACCGTTTGCATCTCATCACCTCACGTGACTCTCACAAGCACAAGAGGCAGGTACTTTTCTATTTCCATTTTTCAGGAGCAGCAGAGGGCCCCATGGCTGATTAGAAGCAGAACCTGGGTCCTAACCCCTTTCTCTCTCCCTGTCAGTTAACGTTCCCTGTCCCGCACCGTAAATCATCATGACATCCCACGGCTACCACGTGTCAAGCATGTATTCTTGCCTAGATTTGGGCAGCACTTTAAAGTGCTGGTTTTGGGGAATTCGCTGGCAGTCCAGTGCTTAGGACTCTACACTTCTGCTGCGGGGGTGCCGATTGTACCGTCCGGGATCTAAGATGCCCGAAGCTGTGTGGCATGGCCAAATCAAATAAATAAAATCAATGTGTCAGTTTTTATACTCTTTACATTTATGTTCATTGTAAAGATGAGGTAACTCAGACATGTTAAGGGTAGAATGGCAGTCTAAAGAATGTTTCTGCAATAGGAGTACATCACTTTAGAAAACTGTATAGGAAGGAAAAGAACAGAACTTCTAATGGGCACTTTAGGGAAAGTGGACACCAAGGATAATGCAGAATGCCTTCTCCTTCTCCTCTGCCCCCCACCCCCACCCCCAAGCACTTTGACTGTTACTGTCAGCTGCTTCTACTGTTGCTGTTGACTATATGTGAGTGTATCTGTCTCCCAGGATCTGTGAGCTCTTCAAGGACAGGGACTGGGACCTTCGAAGCCAGCACCTTGCCCAGAAGGGCCCAGTCAACAATGCCTCCTTCACAAAGGATGAAGGAGCTTGTGCTCACCCCTCCCATCTGATGGGTTTAGGAAACAAGAACACAGAATCGAGTCACCCAGGGCTCAAGGTTTATCCACATCAAACACCACTAAGGCATGAACCCCTCCTTTAGCACCCTCATCAACTCTTCCCTGGCTTCTGCTTGTATGCTGCTAGTGACAGGATGCTCGCCTCTACTGAGGCAGCTCCTTCTGTACTGGAGGTCTTGGAGCCATTCCTATAACCTCCTTCTACTGATATAAGGCAGGCTCTTGGGTTTATGCAGGAGTCATAAGGGGGGCACTAGAAGTGTCCCCAAGCCAGTGGGGGCAACCAGGGGAGACACTGCATACCAGTGAGGCTGGTGCCTGCCCTTGGGCATGCTGCTGGGAAGGCAGGAGGAATGACCAATGAACTCATCATTCCTGCTTGAGCCAGTTCTGTTTAAGGCAGTGAGCTGAGATTCTAAGTGGTCACAGAGGCCACTACCAAGCCCTGAGACTCCAGTCGGGTAGATTTTGGGTCTGTGCTTCACACAACACACCTAGGAATAATCCTGATCTGTAGTCGAATTCATACATTCATTCACTCATTATTGGCTGTCACTGGCCAGGCACTTGGCTGGCAGCAGGGATGGTGACTCTGTGGGCACCGCCTCAGGATCAGAGTTGTTACCTTGCTAATTAGACAGCTAACCGTCACTGAGCGCTTCCTGTGAGACAGGCACTTCCTGTTTACTTCCGTATAAAGGGCATAGCATTTCCCACCCAGTCCTAACTCCCAGGAGGGTGATGCCAGTCTGCTGGGCGCCCCAGCTCTGAGCACCTGATGTAGTCAGTAAGTGTGAGTTCCTGCCATTTAACTCTCCACAACAACCACAGCGGCTCCTAGTTTTGGTTGTCCCATTTTGTACACTGCGAAATTCACACCGCTAGAAGTTGGGTAACTCGTCTGGGGCCACACAGCTCCCAAAAGGCTGAGTCAGGATTTTGGATCTGGGCCGTCCAAGATCCTGAAACCTGATTAAGGAATGGGTGCAGAAAAAAAGGAAAAAAAAAAAAAAATCAGAGCTGGAGTCATAATGCCCACCTAGCTAGAAGCCTGGGGAAACCACGCACCTTTCTCTGCCCCCTTTGTTTATCTTGTGGAGAAGAGGGAGTTTGTCTGCAGCCTTGCCTTCCTCTTCCAGCCACCTCCTCCCTCACTGAGACCATCAGCCAAGATAAAGAGGTAGTTTTTTCTAGGGAGGAGGTTGGTGGGAGGTGGGGTAGGGAAACACATTACTGGTAACAAAGGATTGAAATGAACCCAGAATCTTGGTGTGTGTCGGAGGAGTTGTTGCTGTAGGAATCTAGTTTTAGGCTGAAAGGTTCCCAGAAAGCCTCTGAGATCCCTAAACTCCATTCTCACCTCTCTTCCCCACCACAGGATGTGTGGACAGAAAAGGACTCACCACAGTGCCCCGCCCTCCCCCCAGGGTGCCAACGAGCCCCAGATTAAGATCTTTGTCCCCTGACAGTGCAATTTTCAGCAACCTGGCTGAGGTCGGATATTAGGCTGGAGGATGGAGACCTGTGAGTGTGTGTTGGGGGGGGGGGGGGTGTGTTGATGGTGTCAGGTTATTTGACAAAGTCACACCAAATAAGGGGCGATCAGAAGGGTGAGCCTAGGCTGGAAGCCAGAAGGCTAAATGAAATCAAACATTAATGAGTGCAGTCTACAAAATGGGATCCATCATCCCGGCCCCATAGGTGGTTGTGGGAATTACATGAGTTAATACTTGTTAATTCCTGCAGCACGCGGTGCCTGGCACAGAGCGGGCGTTCAGCAAGACGGGGACCATTGTTGTACAACTGTGTTCTTACGCACTTCGTTATCTACCAGTCAAAGCAGAGTCCTTTTCATTTTAGATACTGGCCTAGGCCCCAGGGGATACCCCAAGGATATTTAAGACAAGGTGGCTTGCCAACCTATGGGGGTGTTGATAGTCTCACGAAAGGAGAACTTGCCACGAAAGTCTTCCCTGGGAGGCGCGGGCCCTCCGTTAGGATTCCTGACCGCCTTCCTCCCGGGGCGTGAGCGCGCCCCCCGTAGGCCATCTCCAGGAACGCCTCTGCTGGGAAGCCCGGGGGGCCCAGTCCCCCCAACCCCTCTCTCCCGCCCGCCCCGGCGGCCACCCTCGGGGGCGAGGCAGCCCGGCGCGTGGGAGGGGACGGCGCGCCATTGGCTTGTGCGCGGAACTGAGAGGAGGGACCAGCTCGGGCCGCCAGACTCGGACAAACCCCGGCCGCACAGGGCGCCGCGCGCAGTCCAGCCGGTCCTGCCCTGCCCTGCCCCGCGCGGGCGGCGCGATGTGAGGCGCCCGAGGGCCCGAGTCCCCCAGCTCCGCGCAGCGCCGGCGCCAGCAGGCGCTACGAACGTAAGTTCTGCTCCCCGCCGCCGCTTCGGAGCCTCGCACTTTCCCTTCCCGCCGCCAGCCGGCCGGGTGCCTGCGCAGCACAGCCCAGCGGGGCTCTTGCGGCCGCAGGGACCGCCGGGGACAGTGAGGACCCAGTGCGCGCGAGCCAGGCGCCCCAGCACCTCTCGGCGCCGGCAGGCTCTGCCGGGACCCCGGGGATCTCCGCCCCCACCCCCATCCTCGGCTTTCCCGGGCGCTGTCCCGCAGCCCCTTCTGGTCCTCTCGTTCGCGCTCTCTGCTCGCAGCCCTGTCCGCTGACTCGGTTTCCCTTTCTCCTCCGTCTCCTCCCTCCTGGACTGTTGATTCCGCCCTCGGCCTCCCCGTCTCGGGCTCGGGCTCTCTGCTTCGGAGCGAGGGAGAAGCCGAGCGGAAAGCAGTTTCTCCCGCTCTGGGGTCTGACTCGGTCCCCGCGCTCGATTCTCTGTCCCCTCCCCCGCTCCATCCCCGTCCCCATCCTCCTCCTCCCTCCATTGTTCCCGGGTCCGGGGTGCGCGCGGCACAAACTTGCGAGACCCTTTCCTCGCCCCCGCTGGGTCGAGGCTGGAGGTGGCGGAGTTCCCGCTGCCCACAAGTCTGTCCGGATCTTCTGGTTCGGGGGGCCGGGGGCGGGGAGCACCGCAGGCGCCCAACCGCCCAGAGCTACCGCCTGGAGCCCCACGGCTCGCAGACTCGAGCCTCAGAAAGTGGGTGGGTGTCTGGAGCTGGGAGATAAAGGACCCATGGGAGGGGGGAGGAGCCAGACCGGGAGACCCCAGTCTCCCGGGTTGGGGACAGCAGAGGCGGGAGCCGCGCCTAAGCCCCAGTTGTTGGGAGGGGGTTAGGGACTCACAGGTGGAAACCGGCGCTCCCCACTCTCTCCCGAGCCGCGCGCTTAGCGGGACGGGGGCAGTGCGGGGCCATTGTCCTGGCGCTCAGTGACCGGGGTCTGCCAACCCTGGGCCGTGAATTCGGTCCGCAGGGGAGCCGGCAGAACGCCGCGCCCACCCCCCGGCGCCTCCAGCGCGGTGGGGATCTCGCTCGGCGTCCTGTCGCCCCGCCCTCCCCCGCCCGGTCCCGGGCTCCCGCCGCCCCCGCGAGGCCCCGGGGGAAGGGGGTTTCTACCCGGGAGCGAAGCGGGCGGGGGCGGGAGCCGGGTGGAGGGTGGAGGCCGAGAGCCCCGAGGCTTCTCCCGAGCTCAGAGCCCAGCGCCGACGCCCAAGGCGGCCTCGCCGCCCCACGGGCCCTGCACTTCCTGCTTGATTTCCTTCGGACAAACTTTTCCTGGTGGGGCCGTCCTGCGGGGAGGGCACCGTGGATGCCCGCCCCCACTGAGCGGCCTCTTGGACCTCCAGCCCTGGTGGCCTGTAGGGAGGGGGCTGATACCTTCTCTTCCTCCAGTCTGCAGATACCAGGGACTCCGTCATCACCTCCAGGCAGGTCCATGGCTCTGAGTTGCCACCTGGAAGGAGGTGGTGAGTGGGTTGTTGGAGAGCCAGGAGGGGGCAAAGTCCATTTTTCAGCCTGGTTCCGTTTAGCCCAGGGGGAGCGAAGATTTTTCTTTTTTGGATTATTAGTAGAACAAATAAGACCAAGTATTCTCCAGGCCTCTGTTACCCTATCTGTAAA
The DNA here is from genome assembly GCF_019923935.1 of Bubalus bubalis. NCBI lineage: Eukaryota > Metazoa > Chordata > Mammalia > Artiodactyla > Bovidae > Bubalus > Bubalus bubalis. The sequence goes on from NC_059172.1 coordinate 9,858,781, forward strand.
ATGGGCCTTCTGGCCTCCAAGGTCCCCTCCAGGCCCCATTGTCTTGGGAACCTGCGGCTCTGACTCCTCCTTTTCTGCCCACTTGCTGTCAGCTTAATATATCCTTCTAAATTTGGAGTGGAGGGCTGAGGCCCAAAGCCCTCCACCCATGTTTGGCTGTCAGCACCTGCTGGATCCTCAGCTCAGGCCTGTTCTCTGCAGATCTGTCAATCCCACCCCCTCCCCAGGGCCTCCGGCCCCACACTCAACTTCCTCCCCTCCGCCAGGATCTTATGGTACTCTCTCCTCTGTCTACTGGAGGAAGGGCTTGCTGGTGCTTGTTGGTCCTGAGGTTGGCATGGGAGGGACAGTGGAATTAGCAGTGACCTGTGATATTCACACAGCCCAGAACTGTTCTTTCCTTTCTTTTATTTACTGAACAAAACTGTAAGTGAGGGCTAGGCCAACGTGATTTAATGAACAAAGTGCCAGATATAGTTCTGGGCACTGAGACAGCTATGAACAAAATTGAAAGATTCTTGCCCTTCTGGAGCTGATACAGAGTTGGGGAGGGACAAATAACTGATAAAGTAAATAAGCAAATTATATAGTATATTGAGAGGTGAGGAGGGGGGAAGTTGAGTGTTGAGGCCAAGGGTGGGGTCACCATTTCAAATAGGGTGGTCAGGGTGGTCTCCCTGAGGAGGTGACTTTTCAGCTAAGGTTTTGAGAGAGTGAGCTTTGGGGAGAGTTTCAGGGACTAAAGGTCTGGCAGAGAACAGCCTGTGCAAAGGCCCTGAGGCTGGAACACGCCTGCTTTTTTTGAGGAACTGTAAGGAGCCAGCGGCTTCTCTGGTGGCTCAGTGGTAAAGAATCCACCTGCCAATACAGGAGACCTAAGAACTGTGGGTTCGATCCCTAAGTCAGAAAGATCCCCAGGAGGAAATGGCAACCCACTCCGGTATTCTTGCCTGGGCATCCCAAGGACAGAGGAGTCTGGCAGGCTACCATCCATGGGGTTGCAAAGAGTCAGACAGGACAGAGTGACTGAGCATGCACTCTAGGGTAGAGTGAGAGGGTGGGGAAGAGACGGGAGACAAGGCAGGCTGAGAGGGCATAAGCATTCCCATTTCACAGATGAAGGAAATGATGCTCAGAGATGACATGTGAGTAACCCCAGGGCAAGCCACTCAGGAGAGGTAGCTGCAGGGTGGGGTGCCCAGGGTTCTAACTCCGAGCCCATAATATTTTCCCTTCACCCTGCGTCGCAACCATTCATTCACAACAGTGGTTGCGTCTCTTGCAGGATCAGGCCTGGCCAAATGCTGGGGACACGGAGGGGAGCCACCCAGGCTCAGTCCTGGCCCTCCCCAGGTGCTCCCTCCCCACCTGTGGTCAGTCCACTCAGGCTGGCATCTTCCTCCTGAGCCAGAGTGACCCAAGTTCTCTCTTCCCACTTCTTTCCTATGGCCCCTCCCCTGTAAGCCCCCCCCACTCTGTATCCACATGTGGCCGCTCCAGAGAGACCTGTTCTGAAGCTGATATGGCCAGGGGAGAAACAGTTGAATTTCCTTGTCTGAAAATAATAGCAACATAATTTTTGAGCGTTCACCAGAGATCAGCACTGTTTTAGGTGTTTTTGTACCACTTCTCATCGGTGGCAGGTGCGTGTCATTATGACAGAGGAGGAAACTGAGGCCCAGAGAGGTGGTGTCACAGGCCCAAGGCCATGCAACTAGCAAGTGATGGAACCAGGATGTCAGCACAGGTCTTTTGAGTCATGCCAGAGCCCCACATCCTGGGGAAGGTGGTCGGTTCTGGTCTGTGGTTCTGGCCCATCCAGGCCCCAGGAGAAGTACCGGGACCTTTCTGCTTGCCTCTCCCAACCCACCCAAAGGGCAAATAGCTTCTTGCTTATGAAAAAGTTGGCTCAAAATAGTGGAGCATCTCTTCAGGGAAACTCCCTTTCGCCTCCCCTCCAAGTTTCTGAGCATCTTCAGGGGTGGGGGAGGTGGGAGGAGTCGGAGGGGCGAGGGATATGTCCACTGCCTTCTCATAAGAACTCATGGGATCTGGAAGCCAGGCTGTCCTGATGACTGTGGCCCCACAGGGTCTGGAAGCATCAGCTGCCTTTGAGGGCCCTGACGTGGTCACTGGGCCAAGGGGGAGGCTGGCCCATTCCTGGGTTGAAAAGGACAGGAATTCTCCGTGTGTTCTGCCCTTTATGACAGTAGGAACAGGGATGCCCCTCACAGTGACTCCTGAGTGGCGGTGGATGGCCATCAAAGGGCTGCCCCCCCCATTGTGACCCCCGCCCCCCAGGTCCCCTCCTTCTTGGCCCTTGCCTGCCCTGCCCTCTCACCCTCTCCAACACAGCAGGGGATGTTTATTTTTTTTCTGTCCCTAAGGCCTTAGAGATGTTCGTGATGAAAATGTGGGCTTTCCTCTGTCCTGGAAATTCTGTAGCTTCAAAAGAAAGAGAACTAGTAGAAAGGCAGCAAGAATGTGTGTTTCCAGAGCCAATGAGCGAGGTGCTGGTGGGACTTGGGGGCGGGACAGCCTGTGCTGGATTCTTTGCTGGAACTGGAGTGTGGCTGGTGAGTGACAGGGTCTGGAAACCAAGTCAGGAATATCACAGCCAGGAGGGGCCCTGGAAACCACACTTTGATTTTTGAGACGGAGGAAACAGTCCCAAGATCGGGTCCCAGCTTACCCTCTCCTACAGGGGCAGAGTCTGTTGTTGACCTCAGTTGTCCGGTCTCCCAGCCCAGTGACTCAGGACTCAGCCTTCCAGCTTCTGTCAAAGCCTCTGCTGCCAGCTCCTGTGTTCCTGGAGGTTCTTGGAAATGGGTTGTGGAATCCCTTTCTTGACTACCGAGCCTTGTCATGGGGGCAGGTTTATGTCCCTGTGGGATTCGAATCGTGTTCTTTTCTCTCCTTGGCCGGTTCTACTCTGTCATCCTCGCCCTTGACACATCCTTAGCCCGGGTGGTGAAGCTGGTACCCGAGAGAGGTGGATGGGGAGGTCCCGCCCTCCCCTGACTCACCGGCTTCTTGTGAGACAAGGCGGGCTGGCCTTTAGAATAACTGCGCGCTGCTCTCGAGGGACACGCTGCAAGGAAGTCCTGCCGCGTGGTACCCTCGCCTCAGCTTCTGCCCTTAGCCCGTGTGCGCTGAGAAAACCCCCCACCCTGGCACAAGCCTGCACCCCAAAGGCCCCCGTGGTCGTGGTCATGACGCAGCTGTGTGACCCTGCTGGCAGCCCAGTAAGTCAGGCGTTGCAGGAAGTCAATCTGCCCAAAGGCACAGGACTCGTAGGGCAGAGCCCGGAGACTTGGACCCTTGAGACTGGAGACTCACTCTGCCTGAGGGCCTAACCAAGCGGAGGGTCAGAGCTGGGGGTCTTTAGACCCCCTTCTTGCCCAAGGGGCTGATGGGCTGCCCTAGGGAAGGACTGCAAGAAGGATGATGCTGGCTCTGGATCTTAGCCCCCAAGGTGCCCTTGCTGGGGCTCTCCCTGCCTCCCTTCCCTCTTCCCAGAGCCGGGAGACTCCGGCTCTCACTTCCCCCACTCCTCAACTGCATGTTCCAGTCCCCATTTCCAGCTATTTTGTACCAACGTGATAACAGAACAATGGGTCTCCCTGCAGCCCTCCCCGGGTCCTGCCAGAGTCACAGGGCCTTCATCCAAGGGAGGCTGGACCCCAGGGCGGGGTTCACATGCTGGCAACCCGCCAGGGACTTTCAAGGGGAGATGTGATGGGGAAGAGAGCTTAGAGCTCGGTTCTTGTTGGATGTCATGTTCAGCACACCACACCCCCAGCCCACACATGGGCACGTGCGCGCGCGCGCGCACACACACACACACACACGAGCTCCTCTCGGAATATCCATTAGGCACCATTAACTTGGTTGGAATTTCAGCTTTGTCACTTAGCTCGAGATACACATGTGCATAAGTCACTTGGGCCTTAGTTTCCTTATCTGTAATATAGCCGTTCTCATTGGGCTCTGGGGGTGAGCGCGGAGTTCCTGGTCTGGAAGTACTTATCCACTGCCTCCTTTGCTGGAATGGATGATCGGGGGGCGTTTCTCCTTACAGGTGCGCTGGCCCTCTTGCAGAGGGTCATGTTTGCAAAGGAAGCAGCTCTTGGCTCTGATACTCAGCAGCAGTGACTCCCCACTGAATCACCAGAGGCTTGGCAGCTGGTGGGTGTTTTGGGCCCCCTCCCCTGCCGGTTAGGTTCCTAAGCCAGCCCTCGTGGGGGCACAGTCTCCACGAAGGGGACTGCTCTGCAGTCCATCTGTTTCTATGGAAACCAGGCTTCCCCGGAAGGCTCTGGGGGGGGGTTGGGAGAGAGGTCCTGCAAAACTGGCATGGGAGTGATGCCCCAGCCCCATGGATCTGCTGTGGGGGCAGGGCCTGGACAGCTGCCCCGTTACTGTTGTTAATTGCTGTCCTTTGGGGAGCACCAGGGGTCAGGCCCCTCCACTGCCTTTTCTCAGTCTGTCTAATCAAAACCCTGTGAGCTAAGAATTCATCCTGTGGTTTCACAAATGAGGAGGCTCGGAGAGGTTAGGTAACTTTCCTGACATCACAGAACAATTGAGAGAAAGGGTTGGGGGTTTGAACCCAAGTTTGCCCAATCATTAAGTATATACGCACCCTCCCATCCCCCCCAATCCTTGTAACACCCCCCCACAACACTCCCCCACCCCAATGAGCCCTTCTCTCTCGGTGCAGTCTCTGGGGGCGTTGCTCAGTCTCTGTCCCATCACAGCCCCTTCCGTCTTTCAGGCTCTAGGAGCTCTTTGCGGGTGTTCTTTTCTGGCCTCGGAAAAGGGCCTACAGGGGGCGTCCGATCTTGGCCAGCAGGGGGCCTCAAAACCCTTCCGCCCAACTTTTGTCACAAATTTTTGTTGCGCTCCTCCCACACCCCGACCTGTCCAGGCCCTGCCCTGTGGCACTCCCCTCCAGATGGCCGCGCTTTCTGAGGTCCGGGGAGGGGGGGTCTCATCCCACGCTCTCATCCAATCTCCACCCATTTCCTGGGCACCCCAGATGCCAGGGAAAACCCCAGCCACTCTCAGGGAGTCTTCAGCACCCCTGACCTGCTTGCCCAAGGCCGCCTGGCCGGAGGAGGTGCCAGATTGGAACCCAGCTCTGCCTGACCACAGAGTCCTTTCCCTGCCCTTTCTGTGTCACCAGCTCAGGCATGGCCCGGGGCAGCGCCTGCCCGCCCTGGGCCTCAACTGTCTGCCTTGTCCTGCCAGTGTTTGGATCAAAGCCTCCCCTTGGGCCCTGCCAGCTCAGAGGGTGATCCTGAGTCTTCTGCAGGGGGTGGGGGAGGCCTGCTTGCCTTGGCCCCACTCTCTGGTCTTCTTCTGTGCCGTTGAGTATCTCTGTGTCCGGGGGCCCACGGGACGGTTCTCAGGTGGGGAGATTACCAGCTCTACCTTCAGATCGCTGGGTCCTGGGGAGGCCAACTGGCCCTGAAACCCTGAGAAGGATGGGCTGGAAGTGGCCTGTGGCCGCCACTGAGAGTTCAGAGCGACGAGGGCACTGTGCCCTGGGGAGGTGCCCTGGAGGAGGGCGCTGCAAAGCCCTTGAGGACCTGGGGGCCTCGGGGTGGAAGGAGCAGAGGGCAGTGGTTCAGAAAGGGGAACAACTGTTCAAAGGCCCATGATTTGCTGGTTTATTGGGAATTGAGGTCAGAGAAGCTGGCTGGGGGCAGCATGCAAAAGATCATGAACGCTGGGTCTGGGGGCTGCAAGCCGAATTTCCCCTTCTCCTTGCCTGGCGGGTGGAGAGGCAGCCCTCCTCCCGCCCCTCGCTCACTTGCCTTGGGCAGCCTGGCACCCCCCGCGGGAGCCCTAGGGCCCCTCAGGAGGCAGCGGGGCCTGGGAACGGAAGCGTGAGAGCTGTGACAGGCAGGTTTTCCGCTTACACAGCTGGGCAAGGAGAGGGGAGGCGAAGGAGCTCGCCTGGCCTGGCCCTGGGCAGGGCGGAAGGGCGCTTTGCACTTGGCACCTGCCCGTACACACTCCCTCCCCCGTGCTTCCACAGAGTGCCCCTTCTCATTAGCACAGGGGCAGAAACTGGGAGAGCTGCAGTGCCTTACAGAAGCAGGATTTGAACCCAGGTCTGGCTGTCCCAAAGCCAGTGTCCAGCTGGGGTGCAGCGAGGGAGCGGGGGACACTCCCTCCATCCTCTGTTAGGTTAAAGTGGGGCCACTCCTAAAAAAGACACCTGGAGAGGCCTTGAAAGGGAGGACAATTCATGGGCAGATGGGCGTGTGTGGGGTTGTCTCGGATTGGGTGCTTAAGGGCTGGTGAGAGCTGCCCACCTGCCCTCCCTTGGGGGAGAGGGCCTGGTCCTGGGGTGAAGGAGCCCTGGGACTCAGTGCTCAGAGCAGTTAGCTCCATAGGGCCGGCCGGCTGCTGGGGACCCTGCTCCCTGAAGATAAAGTTCAGGATCTCACTTTCCCTGGGAGGCTGCAGGGCCCGTTGTCGGTGGTGAGCTCACTGCCGGGACCCGGCCCTGGGCTCCAGGGGTGGCGACAGTGGGTCCCCCCGGCCCAGGTGCCTGACGGCAGTGTCTGTGGATAACGCTTATCCCACCTCAGTGATGCTGGACGTCCGATGGTGCCCAGGACCTGTGACCCCCCCCGGCCCCCCCAACACCGTCTGTACCAGCCCTGGGCCTGTGGTGCCAAGGGGAGTGCTGTGCTGTGTTGGTGGGGAGGGCGCAGGGGGCAGAGGAAGGCAGCCGACCCTCCGAGCAGGGATCGCTGACCTGGCCCAGAGCGTCAGCCTTAGGCGATGGGATTGAGATCTTGGAGCTTTGTCCAGCTGGTGGAGACGTTAGGAAATGCTAGTTCGGCCGTTCTCCTGACCCTCCCCAGTCTCCATCCGAGCCCCTGCCGCATGGAGGGCGTGGGGAGGAGGGGGTGTCTGTGTATCAGTGCCCATCTCAGCCGAGCGCTTGGTGTGGGCCCGGCACTGCCCTATCTCTCCCCACGCGTATTTTCTCACAGCATCCCGGTGAGGGAAGACCCTTGGCTCTCCCAGCTGCAGATGGGGCCACTGAGGCCCAGAAAGGTTAAGTGACTTGCCCACAGGCACACAGCTAAGAAATGGTAGACCTGGGCTTCGGCAGCTAAGCTCTTCCGGCTTAAGCAGTTAGCTGGCCCTTTATAAACTACTTTCTGGCCATTATTTAGTCTCCTTTGACTAGCCCTAGGGAAGATGTAAGGATTATTGTTTCCATTTCACAGATGAGAACACTGGGGCTCAGAGAAGCAACTTGCTCTGATTGGTGGCTGACAGATCAGCTTCCCCACCCCCACGCAGGCTGTAAGCTGCTTAAGGGCAGGGCCGGGCACCACCACCCCGTGCCAGGCTCACAGCTAAGCCTCACTAAATGTACTTCTTTCCTTTAAACGTGCAGGTGCTCTGCTGTGTGCTGGGACCAAGCTTCCCTTTTTGCCCCTGAATCTCTAGGAGCTGAGAATTACAGCTCCATTTCACAGATGGGGAAAACCGAGGCTCAGAGCTACGTGACTTGTCCACACAGCTAGTAACAGGCACAGCAGTGAGTCGGGCAGGCTGGCTGGTCTGGGTGAGAAGGGTTAAAATGCCAGGGAGACCTATATGAAGGGCCAAAGTCAAGTTTGAGAATAGCTGATGCTGGGGAGAACGTGCAGGAACAGGAAGGAACACGCATGCATTGTGAGGAAACGTAAATGGTTTGCTGCTTCGGAATGCAGTCTGGCACTTTCTCCTAGATTTACTGTGTGTTGTAATTCAATATAATTCCATGCCCAAGCATTTACCTTAGAGAAATGAAAACTCATTGTCACCCCCCAACCTGCACACGAATGTTTATGGCAGCTCTATTCTCAATGGTCAAACTCTGGAACAACTCAGATGTCCGTCAGTGAGTGAGAGACAGGGGAAACGAACTGGTACGTTGGCATCCGGGAATACCACTCTCCTGCCAAGGGGAAGGGACCATCCATACACACAGCGTGGATGGATCTCAAAGGCAGGATGCTGAATGAAAGAAGGAAGCGGGTCTCCGAGGTTATATACATAAATGATTCCATTTGTGTAACACATGTGCACAAACAAAACTATAGCAACAGATGCCAGGTAACAGATCGGCGGTTGCCAGGGGTTAGGGCAAGAGGAGGGTCCGAGTGTTAAGGGTCCTGATGTGGAGGGGGTGGTTACCTGCCCTTGTGCTACGATTCTCAGCACTACAGACCACAGAGAAGGTCCATCTTGCTGTATGCAAATAAACAAAAGACCAAAGAGGAGGCTGGAAGCAGAAGGGTGGCTGCCAGGTGCTTCCTTGGTGGAGGGCCGGGTGGGGGCCAGGTCTGGGCTGTTCCTCTCAGTGGCTCACTGACTCCCGTGGGCAGCCTCCAGCGGTCCATCTGGCATCGGGAGGGATGCAAGTCTAATTATACCTTCTACCTGGATCTCCAAGAAGGTGGTGGCAAGTGACTGAGCTGTGACAGTGCCTGGGCCGCCTCCCCCTGCCTCCCGCCGCGAGGAGCCCAGTTACACCCTGGCTGCCCCAGGCTGGGGTTGGCGGCCACCCCCGCTCTGACCGGCATTGGGCATTGGGCTGCCTTCTGGGTCACTGCCAGCTGCCGCCTCCCACTCCCCGAGCGTGTATATACAAGGGAGGGAAGAGCATAGCTGCCTTCTTTTAGATGAGGTGCTAGGCTGCGGGGCTTAGGAGGGCTACTGGGTCTGGACATCACTCACAAAAGACCTCAACAAAGGTCCGTCTAGTCAAGGCTATGGTATTTCCAGTGGTCATGTATGGATGTGAGAGTTGGACTGTGAAGAAAGCTGAGCGCCGAAGAATTGATGCTTTTGAACTGTGGTGTTGGAGGAGAATTTTGAGAGTCCCTTGGACTGCAAGGAGATCCAACCTGTCAATCCTAAAGGAAATCAGTCCTGGGTATTCATTGGAAGGATTGATGCTGAAGCTGAAACTCCAATACTTTGACCACCTGATGCGGAGAGCTGACTCATTTGAAAAGACCTGATGTTGGGAGAGATTGAAGGTGGGAGGAGAAGGGGACGACAGAGGATGAGATGGTTGGATGGCATCACTGACTCAATGAACATGGGTTTGGGTGAACTCTGGGAGTTGGTGATGGACAGGGAGGCCTGGCGTGCTGCGGTTCATGAGGTCGCAAACAGTTGGACACGACTGAGCGACTGAACTGAAGCTGAATGACCATTATCTCCAGACTCGGCTGGTGTGCGCCATGCCTAGTTCATCCGGTCTAAAGCCACAGTATCCGAACGTCCCGCCGTTTGAGTCTTTGTTCTGATGTTTGTTTGCTGGGCGCTTTATTTTGTTCTGAGACACCGGGAGGCTGGAGGGCTGGAGGTGACCTGGGGATGTGTCCGTGCCCTCCCTCTGGAAGCCCTGGCTGCAGCTGGGAGGCTGAGATGTTGGCTGGGGCCACACGACAGGAAGACCTGCATCTGAGGCCTGGTCGGGGGCATCTGGAAGCCCACCTCGGGTCCCTGGCTGAGGCACAGGCAACTTCTGAGCCTTGTCGGTTATCGAGGGGTGAGGAGTGGTTCTCCTGCCCTGCTGGAGTTACTGTGGGTGGGAATGAGGTGCAGGAATGTGGGAAGCACCCAGCATGCGTGGGGCACCTACTAGGGTGCGGGTTGCTACCATTTTTTAAACCTGGTCTCTGTTGAACTTGGCTTCCTCATCTGTAGAATGGGTACAAGCAGTACCTATCTAGCAGGATGGCTGTGGTCACAGGAGGCCCCCTCGGGGCCAGCTTCTAGACACCTTGACCTCACTGTGGCTTCCACTGTTGTCTCCTTCGCATAGATTTTGTGCTGACTGAAGGTGAGGACGGCCACTCAACTCACCTCAGCGTCCCCATCGCCCGGCATACAGTAGGTGCTCAAGATCTGGCCAGAGGTGGAGCTGGGGGGAGGCTGGTGACTGGGGGCCTTCGCGGCTCATGGGCCGGAGGTGGGGGAGAGCAGGGAGAGGCAAGGCCGGACTGCTGCCCCCGAGCCTGGCCAGCCCTCCTCTGCCTCGGCTGGGTCCTGGGGTCCCCCCTCCCCTTCTTTCCAGTGCTGGCAGGCTGATTGGAGGTTGTCTGGGAGTGTGGGTGGGTGGGTGGGAGGGCTTGCTGGCAGTAGGAATTGTCTGGGCTAAAATTCAGTGGGGGCCTGGACCCCAGCACTCAGGACCCCTACCCAGGCTTGGGCAGACCTTTCCCTTTTTTGGCAAGGCTGACCCAGGCCCCAGTTAACTCCTTGCCTCCAAGAATCTTTGGGTCTGGTCTCCATCTAGGCCTGAATGCCTAGTCCTAGGCCTACACTTCCCCTAGGACTGTCTGTAAGGCTCCCTCCAGCCTGGTCACTGGGGGTAGGCCACATCCGTTTAGGCCAGACGGGCTGATAGAGCTGGAAGGCCTTCAGAACATCTGCTCAAACCCATTTTACAGATGGAGAAGTTGAGGCCAGGACAGGGCACTGAGTTGCCTGTTTCATCTCACAGCTGGGTGGTTAGGGAGCCCAGAACTAAGCCCAGGCCCTCAGAGTCCTCCTCTGGGTGTCCACCTGCTGCCCCAGGCTGACGGGGAGGCCTCCCCCAGGCCCCAGGCTGGGGTCTGGCCACCTTCTGAGATCTGGATGCAGGTCAAGGTCAGTGTCTGAGACCGGTGTTTCCCTGCAGCTCTGCTGCAGAGGCCGGGCTCCAGGACAAGATGGCAGCCAAGCAGCCCCCACCTCTCATGAAGAAACACAGCCAGACAGACCTCGTGAGCCGCCTGAAGACCCGCAAGATCCTCGGCGTGGGCGGGGAGGACGACGACGGGGAGGTCCACCGCTCCAAGGTGGGCCGGGCTTGGAGGAGGGGCCTTGAACCAGCCATGCGTGGGGGTCTGCCTCTGAGCACCAATTTGAGGAGGCGGGTCTGGCCCACTGTTTGGGGAGAAGAGTAGCTGAGACCCGTATAGCTGCAGGGGGCCCCTAGATTCAGCTCATATTTTCTGGAAATGTAATGGATATGTCAGACGAATAGCAGCAATAATGAAAATGGATGGTTAGAATTAGTTGAGTGCTGATTATTTGCTTGTTATGGCACCAGCTGCTCTATAAGCATTTTTTAATCTTCCTGTTAGCCCTGGGAGATGTAAGTTCAGTTATTAACCCATTTTATGGATGGGGAAAACTGAGGCTCAGAGAGATTAAAGATTTGCCCAGGACCACACCAATAAATGGTAGAGCCAGGCTTCAAGTCCACAACTGGCAGATGCCTGAACTCACATTTTCAGGCCCCATATTTTCAGCTTCCTCTGGGCCCTGGTATCAAGAGGAGGCGAGTGTGGCCTCACTGTGACCCTCCCAGCCTAGGTCACTCTGGCTAAGCAGAGGCACCCAGGTGGGTCCCTGGGCATCTGGCAGGCTCTGGGAGGTAGGGAGTGAGCTGGGCAGACAGCGCTGCCTTCTGACCCCTCTCTGTCCACAGATCAGCCAGGTCTTAGGCAATGAGATCAAGTTTGCTGTTCGAGAGCCTTTGGGGCTCAGGTGAGCACTGACTTGTGAGTGTTGGCGGGGGGCAAGGCTGTGGGGAGGGGCCCTGTGTAGTCTTGTTCTTGGTTCCCTCCTCCAGACCAGCTATCCCTCAATCTTGCCTGGAGAGGGGATGGTCCGGGGTGGGGCCCGAGGGTGGCAGCCAGGGGTCTGCCTCTGACCGTCCTCTCTTCGTCTCCCCAGAGTCTGGCAGTTCGTCTCTGCTGTGCTCTTCTCCGGCGTTGCCATCATGGTGAGTCCCTGCCCCAGCCCTGGGACCCCCTGCTGCCGTTCCCCACAGGGCCATCGGGCCATCATACTGACGCCTCTGCTATCCAGGCTCTCTGGCCGCCTCTCTGACCTGTGCGGATGCTCATCCCCACTGTGCCCTGCCCTGGAGCATCGGAGGTCCCCTGGTCCACAGTCCCGATTCTTTGTCCTTGGAACCTGAGATCTCTGTTGCCATGGACGGGGTGGGGGCAGTCAGGGTCCTGGCCCTGGACTGCTGCTGGGGAAAGGAAGGAGATGATCAAGGGGAAGGTTCCACAGGGAGTCACCCCAAGCCTCCCGCCCACTGTCCGCAGGCCCTTGCCTTTCCTGATCAGCTCTACGATGCGGTCTTCGACGGAGCGCAGGTGACCAGCAAGACCCCCATCCGCCTCTATGGCGGTGCCCTCCTCAGTGAGTATTGCTGGGCAGACGCCTGGAAGATGATGAGCAACTGCGGGGGGACCATGGAGGGTGAGGGAAACCTGGGGGGCCTTTCTTTTCTTTGTGCTGGGGCTCCGCTTCCCCTTCAGCTGCCGAGTCTGTCTCTGCTGGGTGTGTGCTACCATCTTGCGGCCACTGGTGGAACATCGCCCGTGGTTCGGGGCTGCTCTTAACCATCATCTGAGACAAAGCACTTACTGAGCGCTTGCTGTGTGCAGTGCTCCACCAGGGCACTGGGATAGAGAGATGAAGGCAGCCCAGGCTCCGCCCTCCAGGGTCTCACAGCCTAGAAGAGGAGGTGAAATCAGCACAGCGTCTGTAAAAGCCTCGCTGCTTCTATTTCTTCTCCAGCCTGAGTTACATGCAAGCCGTGCCTGTTAGGAAACTGCATTTAAACCCCAGCACCTGTGGTGTCCTTCCGCGCCGCCGAAACTTTCTATGGCTCCCTATTACCTGCAGGCTAAAGTCCCAGTCTAACATTTAGGGTTATCCGTGGGGTGCAGTCCAGCCTCCCTTCCAAAACCTCCCTGCCTGCGAGTGGGGCAGGGGATCCCTGGGGTCCTGGCTACTTTGCCGAAGGGAAGAGGAGCAGACCCCTTGCCCCCATCTCAAGAGGGGGGGATCAGGCCGCCCCGCACCCAGTCCCCTTCTTGTCCTTCACCCCAGGCATCTCCCTGATCATGTGGAATGCTCTCTACACGGCTGAGAAGGTCATCATCCGATGGACTCTGCTCACTGAAGCCTGCTACTTCTCGGTCCAGTTCTTGGGTGAGTCCTGAGCTGGACAGTTGTGGGGGAGGGGGAGGGCGGCGGGTAGCTGATGGGGTGCCGGTAACTTGGTCCCTGACTTCCCAACTCTTGCCACTTGATTTCCGGGAAGTGATGAAAACCTGTGTGCGGGGGAGGGACCCATGTGGCCGCGTTCACCTGTGAGCCTGCACACCTGTGCCCACACGGCCGACATGCACCTGTGCCCTCCTGAATGCACATCCGTGCACCCACCACCCACTGCTCCCTTGTGTCCCCAGCACAGGGGGGGACAACACATGCCCAGCTGTGCCCACATGCTTGCCCCCGTCCCTGCCACATAGGGGACTCACAACAGACGTACCTGTGGGGTTGGGTGGCTGGCCGGACGCCCCAGCTCAGAATTGGGGTGGGGTCAGCCAGGCAGCTGCACCGGGGCCCCTGGCATCCCGTGCTGGGGGGTGAGGAACAGCGCTCCTGACCCCTGTCCCCTCCCGCCTCTCTCCCACAGTGGTCACTGCCACGCTAGCCGAGACAGGGCTCGTGTCTCAGGGGATCCTGCTGCTGCTGGCCAGCCGCCTCCTTTTTGTCGCCATCAGCATTTACTACTATTACCAAGTCGGCCGAAAACCCAAGAAGGTGTAGCCACCCGCCGGGCCAGGGGCCCCTCTGGGGCAGGGAGGCCCTGGGACCGCCCTCGGGTCCCCTTTGGTTCTGGAAGGCAGGCCCTGGGCAGGCAGGGCGGGCGCCTTCCCCTTCCTCCCTGGATGCTGTGATCTTGGGCCCTCAGGGCTGGGGAGGGGACGGGGCCCTTCTATCCCGTCCTGCCCCCCCCTCACGGTGAAGCCTCCTTCTCGTGGGTCTCCCGGCCTCTGGATCCCCTGGACAGACGCTCATGGGAGAGCTTGAGTCACGGGCCTCCGGCCGGGCCAGGCCCCTTCTTCCCCTATCATGAGACCCTTCTTTCTTGAGAGGCTGTGGACCGCCTCCCTGTCCGTCCCCTGCACCCCCCGGCCAACGATGCCCAAGCAGCCAGACTTGGCTTCCGCCCCTGCTTGGAAAACCCGAGACCTCGACCCAGGGGCCCTTCCCTTCCATGCAGGCCCACTCCGCACACAGGGGCCCCTGTGCTCTTTAAGCACCCAGCACAGCTGTGGGCTGGCAGGGAGCCCTGTGGGGGGCCGCCTTTGAGCCGACACCTCCCTTTCCGCCTCCCGGGGGCAGCGGGGCCCTGTCCTCAGCCCCGGCCTCACTCTTGGCTTCTCTGCCTTGGCCCCAGCTCGTGGAGGCCCCTTCCCCACCCCTGGCCCCAGGCCAGCCCTGACAGATGAACACCCGGGTAACCCCGGATGAAGGCCACCTGTCAGTGATGGGGCTTGGGGATCAGGCAGAGCGAAAACGTTTCCTCCTCACTTGGGCATGTCCTCTGGGGTCTGCTGCACACCGACTCAGCCCCCTCGTCCACCTTCTCCCCTCCCCCAGCGTGCTGCCCTGAGGCCCGGCTGTGGGTGTGACTGGGTACCCTTCAAAGCTCAGCAGGGCAAAAAAAATAGAAACAATTCAGCAGGCCGCCTCCACTCACACCCATCTCCCCCAGTGCCCCGGAGGGGCTGAGACCCTGCAGGCCCAGCACCCTTGTGCCCACCACCCACCGCGAGTCCCTCACCCAACGCCCTCCTTCACTCCGTCACACAGGGATTGGCGGCCCCAGTGTCCTGGGGACGGGTGTGCAGGGAAGCAGGCCGGGCCCCAGATTTGCCTCCTGTCTAAGCACCATGTTGAAGGGGCGGAGTGGTTTGTTCTGAGGTGTAGCCCAGCTCCGGCTGCTGCCACGTGGGGGGGCCTCCCACCCTGACCCTGGGCCTCACTGCCCTCCCCTACACCCACAGCTGTCCCAGCGGCCACAAACCCGGCCACATGGCCTTTGCCCAGTGACGCCATCACTGTTAACGGAGGCCCGCCTGGCAGGTTGGGAGCCCAAGGCTGCTGACTGCGGCTGAGGGCAGGGGAAGCAGGACCCTGAGGACGGGCCATTCCCGCCTGGCCTCCGTCCCTTGGGCTGAGGTTCTAGTCTCTCTGTAGAATCCTGTCCACACCCGCTGCACCCCTCCACCGAGTCCTGGGCAGGCCTGCAGCCAGTGCAGCCTTTGGGAGGTGGTGGTGGTGTCTGGCGGGCCATGCCCTCCAGCCCTGCTGTGTCGAAGCTGACCCATGCTTTTTGAGGCCTGGCTAATGCGCCAGCAAGTGATGGACGGTTTGTCCTAAGAACCAACCGCTGAGCAGGGGAGGGAGGCTGGCATGGAAGGGGGAAGCGTGGGCACCGGAGCAGGGCCAGGCCAAGCCGGCCAAGCTGGGGTGGGTGGCACGGCCGTGGCTCCGGAGAGGGTGGACGAGGGCCCGCAGGGACGGCGCTGTCCCTCCTAAGGTTCGAGAAGATCCAGGATGGCTCTACTCGGTTCACTCCTGCCAAGCTCTTGCCCCGTCCCCAGCCTCCTCCACCCCCACTCCCAATCAAGACCACCGTTCCTCACGGTCACTATTTATTCTTCGTTCCTTTTTCTTTTTGTAAGAAACAGTCACAAAAACCAGTGCAAAACCATCAGTGTGGGCGTCCTGTTTTATATTACAAAAACTCCTCTTGATAGATAATATAAAAAAGGGAGGCTCACGGGGGATAAACATGATAAATTAGCTCTGCTACCTACGGCAGGGAACATGTACAGTTTCCAAAATAGACTTAATAGGACCCACCAGGGGAGGGACAACGGTCTTCTAGGGAGGTGGGGGGTTGGGGCCTCAGCTGGCTTGGAGGATCCTGTCTGGGCTTCTAAGGCATGGAGAGGAGAGGAGAGATATGGGATGCTGGGCAGGGTCCCAGCCCCCGGTCCCTAAGCAGGAAGGTGGCCTTCAGTACTGGGCAAGGTATGTGACCAACTGCAAGGTCTCCCTGGTTCCTGGTTTTATTTTCAGGCTCAGGAAGTCTCAGCAAAGACTTCATGCCCGGCCCTGCCCTGCTCCACCCCGTGCGTGCGTGCTAAGTTGCTTCAGTCGTGTCCCGATTCTATGACCCTATAGACTGTAGCCAGCCAGGCTCCTCTGTCCATGGGATTCTCCAGACAAGAATGCTGAGTGGGTTGCCATGCCATCCTCCAGGGAATCTTCTCAACCCAGGGATCAAACCCGTATCTCTTACATCTCCTGCGTTGGCTGGCAGCTTCTTTACCATCAATCAGTGCCACCTAGGAAGCCCTACTCCCACCCCAGTAGCCCCCAAATTGCCATTTGTACCCATTGAGGGCTGTTGGGGCTGGGCTTTGCCTTCTCAGGCCTGTTCAGAATGGTCGCAGACAGCCTTGCAAATAGCCGCCAGCCTGCGATAATGCTACAGAGCAGAGGCCTGCTTCCCCTTTCCAACCCCAGAATGTAGTTGGTGGGGGAAGATCCAGGCTCCTTGACCCTTTCTGGAAAGCGCTTCGTGATGAGAGGCTCTCACATCCACCCTCAAACCCATCTCCCCCAGGTGTTCCTCCAAGACCAGCCTTTCATCTCAGGAGCCTGGGGGTGGGGGGTGGTGCCTGATGCCTGGTTCTTCTTACCTTGAAGGCCCCAAATTCTCCTGGGCAGTGGGGACTGGATGGGGCCCTGATGCCTAGGGTACCCCTAAACTGAAGCCACACAGTTGTCCAAATTGACTCTAACCCCTGCTTAATCAGCCTCTTTTTTTTTTTTGTCCACCTCCTACCAGCCCTTTGCCTCTGCCAGGAAGTTGGAGCCAAGTGGGTCTAGAGACCCCTCTGGGGTCCCAGCTGCATGGCCTCCGGGGTCCTGGGGATGCCCGGTCTCTAGGGAGTTCATAACATCTTTATGGAGGTTCCAGGGCAGCCAGATACAGGAGCACTATGGAAAGATTCAGACCAGAGAGGACAGCGGGAAGGGTGCAAGGGGGGAAGGCAGCAATAAGGGGAGGGTCAAACCAAGTCTTTACAGCAGGGACCAAGCTCTGGTGGTATCAGGTGGCAGAGCAGGGGGGCATGAGCTCTAGGCTGCTGCTCTGTCTCCTGGAGGCTGGAAGGCTGGAGGGGAGGCTGGAAGTTGGCATAGGGCCTGTGAGACAGAATGGGTCCTTCCCAGACCCCAAGGAGGGACAATGATAGGAGGAGAGCAGGCAACATACCACCCCTTCCACTCCCATGCCTATGGCAGACATCACCAATCCAGCCCGAGTTGCTTGGCAGACATTACTAATCAAGATCACACTGTCCTTGCCCACTGAGCCCAGACCAGAGCTCAGGTCCTCTGCACAGCTGCCACTCCTGACTGGTCAGGGTTGAGACATCTTGCAATGCAGTTGCAAACACTGCTCTAGAATTCGAGACCTGCATATGTAAGGGGCTGATCTGTGGGTGCTGTGTAGGTGTGGGTGAGTCTGTGAGGAAACCTCCCCCTGCCAGATCCTTGAGGAAACACTCAGAAGTGTGTGCTACAGACGGTGAAGGGACCGGAAAACGATGTCAGAGCAAAACTGACGAGGTGGTCTGGGGTTCTTCAGCCTGAGGGTAAAGGGGCTCGGGGTGGGGCGGCGGAGCGGACCATGTGTGGCCTTCACACTTTGGGACAGAGAGAGAGAACAAGTGGCATGACATGGAGAGAACCACAGAAAAACAGAAACCTCTTCCGTGTATTAAGCTGATGCTAAAGTCAGAGCAGTCCAAAGAGAAGCCTGTCTTGGGAGGTAGTGAGCTCCCTGTCCTTGGAGGTGTGCAAGAAGATGGAGAAGTCTTGGCAGGGATCTTGTGGAAGGCATCCAAGTGGCAATTCTGAGTGAGGAGAGGCGAGCCAGATGATCCTGGGGGTTCCTTCCAGCCCTGGGAGCCAGGGAGTTGGTGGAGACCAGGGAGGGCCTTGTGAGGAAAGGTGGGCAGTGTGGAAAAGGGGCTGTGATGTGTGTGTGTGTGTGTTCCTGGGACTTAGAGAAGAGTGTGGGGAGGTGGGGGTGTGGAGAGCAGGGAGGGTAGAGCCCAGAACATTCTTAGCTGTGGAGCTGGGAGGAGGCAACTCCTGAGCAGCTTTCCCTCTCTCTTCTGGGGAAACCAGGACATGGAGGCCAGGGAGCCGTGAGAACAGCTGATCTGCTGGGACCAGCAGACCCTGGGAGGGGCGACAGGCAGCCTCGGGGAGACGGGGTTCTTGTTCGGAACAGCCATGCATGTGCTGCGTGACTGTGGATGAGAAACTGCCCCTCTCTGGACTTTCCAGATTCTTTGGTCCAACAGATGGGGAAGCGTGGACCCTACCGGCTGGGACATTCTTCGATCCAGTGTCTGGATTCTAATCTCGGCCCCAGCCTGAGGCAGGACAACTCCATCTTGGGGGGACCAGGTATTCCGAAGAGGTTTCAAATCCTCGAGGACGTGGTGACCAGGTCTCCTGGGGGCCCCTGGGCTTCGCCAGTCTTCCTCCACCATCTCCTTTTGCTTCCTTCTTGCCTACATCCTTACGTTCTTGGCACCCAGTCCTGAAGCCCGGGTCCCTGGCTACCGGATCTGGTTGGGCCGAGGAGGGGACCTGATTGCTTTGGTCTCCAGTGCAGACTGCCTCCTGGGTGCGCGGGTCCATGCAGAGAACCTGCGGCGCCCACTCCGAGTCCAGACGGGCTGTATCAGTCCATAGTTTTGTCTTCATTTTGTTTTGTTAAAAAAATAGCTATTTTCCTCTGCCCCTTTTCCTGGCCACTCAGGCTGGCCTCACCTCCTCCCCCGGGGCCAAGAGGGCAGGGGTACGGGGGAGGGGAGGGCGTTGGGCGCTGGGCAGTGGTGGGCGGGGTGAGTCTTCAAGCTTCAGGCCACACCCTCTACTGGATGCCCCGGAAGAGGCACATGGCAAAGATCATGGCAAAAAGCTGCAAAGAAAGTAGGATTTGGCTTGTCAGGCTGGGTTCACAGCCCTCCAGGGGGCTGTCCCACCCAGAGGAGAAGGGGCTGCCTGCCCTGGCACAGGAAGGGGGCTTACCCGTCACTCTTGGGACGCTCTTGCTGCAGGCACTCCTGACACTGCCTTGGACAGGGGGCAAGCCCCTCTTGCCAGCCACTGGTCCCCTCATGCAGTGTGGTCATGAAAAGAAGGGGAGCTTTGACCATAGGTTCAAATCCAGCTCCCTTATTTGCCATCAGCAAACATGGGCCAAACAGTTCCCTTCTCTGGGCCTGAGTATATATCAAGAGCTTACCATGTGCTGGGCACAGTTCTAAATGCTTTCTCAGAAGTATTTTCACAGATCAGGAAGTGAGACCCAGAGAGGTCATGGAACCCACCTAAGATCACACAGCGACAATGAGGAATCCAGGGTTGGAGTCCAGCATTCTGAGTCCAGAGGCCAGTCTCACAGCCCCTGCCCTCCCCTTCTTCTAGCTCACAGGAGGGGGGTGAGATGGGAAGTCTAAGGTGATTAACAATGTAATGGGGCCTATTATATAGTAGATGTTTAATTAAAAGTTACTAGGAATGTTACTGACAGGCAAGAAAGACGTAGCCCTCCCCCAAATTAGGAGCACAGTCCACTGAACCCCTGTCTAAGGGCCTTGGGAGGGTGGGATATGCAGAGACCCAACTCAGGGATGCCTATGTATTCAGGCTGGCTTGTACCCCGATGCCAGAGCTCCTGCAAGTAGCACAAGGCACAGTCCCCAGACCACAGGCTCATGACCGAACCTCCGGGGGGGACTCTGGGTGGGGGAGGCGAGGCATATGGGAACCGTTCCTGCTGAGGTTCTGCCCCCCCACCCCCCGCCAGAGGCCGCAGCTGGGCTTGTGGGCTGGGTGTGAAGGCAGCAGACTGGGAGCACAGACACTGCTTAATGAGCCCCCGTCTCAGGGTCCCTCCACCTCTGACGTCCACAGTGCTGTAGAAGCCAGTTTTTAGCATCATTTTGCAAATAAGGGAACTGAAGCCCGTGTTCTTCCTGCAGGGTACGCACGTCTGCGATTTGCCAGGGGGCCTGGTACTGAGCTATGTTTCTTGATCATTGTTTCCTCCCAGGAGGGGACTTGTTCACCTAGAACAGTGCTGGTGCTCAGCTGGGGCTCAATCTATGCTTGATGAGTGAATGAACGGGTGAATGAATAAATCCATCTCCCCATCCTCGAAAGTCTCCACAAAGCTGCTCTAGGACTGCAGGACACAGTACTCAATGGACATGAGTCTGAGCAAGCTTTGGGAGACCGTGAAGGACGGAAGCCTGGCGGGCTGCAGTCCCTGGGGTTCCCAAGGGTCGGACACGACTGAGCGATGAACAACAGCAAAGGGCAGAGTAAGGAGCTAAGCAAGCCCGGGTTTGTGGTGCTAGGTGGGAGGGGGAGGCTTAGGATTGCGTTGCCTGGTTTCATTTCCCCGCTGGCCAAGGACTGGCTGCCCGTTTCTTCAGATCAACCGGCGTGGGCAAAACTGTGCAACCATCCAGGACAGGGGATTTGAGATCCCAGACGGGAGTGAATAGAAGGAAGGGGGCAGCCCCACCGTTTGACCACAGCGCCACCTAGTGGCGGCTGTAAGCGTCTGCAGTGGCCTTCCTTTTAAGGGGGCTCAGCGCCCTTCTGATCTTCACTGCTGGGACTCCATCTGCAACTTGTGAGGTTAACAAGGCCCCGCGGCCCTCAACATCCCACAGAGAAAAGGCCTGATCTAGAAGCAAAGGCTGCGGAGAAGGCAATGGCAACCCACTCCAGTACTCATGCCTGGAGAATCCCATGGACAGAGGAGCCTGTTAGGCTACAGTCCATGGGGTCGCTAAGAATTAGAAACGACTGAGCCACTTCACTTTCACTTTCATGCATTGGAGAAGGAAATGGCAACCCACTCCAGTGTTCTTGCCTGGAGAATCCCAGGGACAGAGGAGCCTGTTGGGCTGCCGTCTATGGGGTTGCACAGAATCGGACACGACTGACACGATTTAGCAGTAGTAGCAGCAGAAGCAAAGGCTGTAGCCTCTCCATCAAATCAGCTGCACTGATCCTTCAGAGTTCACTCTGGACCTTGGGTGGGGTGCAGGGGTTGGGGGCGAGTGACTCTCAGGGCCCATCTACCCCCATTGCCCGGAGACTTGCTCAGATGTGTCCAGAGCCCCATAACAACTCAGGGAACAAACAGGCACGGCTGGGCTTATCACCCAATAGTCCCCGAAGTGGGGTCCCATTGGGTCCTGGGCTAGGGATCTGGAGGTGGAGGTAGGCTGGGGGTGCAGGCTGTAGGGGAGTGTCTGCCCCAGACCCTGTGAGGGTGTCTTGCTTCTGGGAAACTGCAGAAGTGGGGGCCTTCACTTACCTCAATGGCCAGCACCCCTATGGCCAGGGCTCCGGCCAGGTAGACGTAAGTCTCGAAGGCGTTGAGGATCACCGTGTAACAGCCCTGGAGGGGAAGGACCAGAGGTGAGGCCAAAGCCAGGAGGGACAGGGGTCAGGGGCCAGCCTCCCGACTGGGGAGTGAAGCCCGGGAACTGGCATGTGGCCCCAGAGCTCAGGCAGCAACCGGCCTACCTTGTCCCACCGCTGTTGGGATAGTTTAGCAGGGAGGGGCTGGGAGGCAGGAGGACCATAAACACAGCAACTTGGCAGCAACGAACCAGAGACCCACCTGGCCCTCCAGCCCCTAAGGCAAGGCTGAAAATGGGCATCTTGACTGCTGCTCAATCAGACACAGACCCTTTTTTCTTTTGATGGGAATATTGGAAACTTTCCAGTAAATGTCTGGACTCCCTTCTGCTCTTGAAAAGATCAGAAGATCCAGTAAGGTAGGCCATCATTTCTATGTGGCTCTCCCTGAGGACAGGTGCTCCCTGGGGATTCACAGTCCCCACCATCTATCATCCCACACCCATCCTTTCTACTCCTCCCCATTACCAGCCTGGCAGCAGGGTTTGGTTTGCAACCTCCGCCCTAAGGAAAGCCAGCCCATTCTTCAAGACCTAGCACGTACCTCACCACCTCCAGGCAGCCTTCCAGGACCAGCTCAGCTCTCACAGTGCCCCTTCTAAATGGATTGAATCCCTGTGCTATTACTGTTTTCTCAAGCAGTCCTCAGGATATATGGACTGAGACAGAGATGGAGCCAGTGAGAGATGAGACAGAAACAGAGGGCCAGCATTACCAGCATGTACCAGCATGTGACTGCCACCCTATCTGACCCTGCGTGCCTCACGTCTTGGGTCATCTCTGTGCCCACGCTCCCTCTCTCTGCACCATGCTGACCAGAGACTGATGCATGGTATTTGCTTTGAAAGGAATGTATTTTTAAAGAGAGAGAATTTTCTTTCTTTTAGGAGAATCCACATATTCCTTGGGCCGAGCCAGAGGATCTGCAAGGGAAGGAGTCGCCAGGGTGGGGGTTAGGGAATCACGCCTGGTCCCTGTTGGGTGACGGTGGCTGTGTCTGGGTCCTGTTGAGATTTGGGGGTGCTTCTTAGGTGATTCTTGGGGGCTCACATACATTGTCAGTCACCCAGAAGCTCTGCCTCATTGGCTGGAAGTGGAAATGATACACCATGAGGCTGCACTCGGGCAGGCGGACAGCAGGACCTGACCTGGGCAGAGTGGCCAGGCGGATGGCATGGGGCCCTCCTGCTGGAGGCTGGTGGGGGCTGGGCAGGGAAGGCCCCCACAGGCCCCTCTTTGAGCACCCCGCAAACATACAGGGTGTACCCAGATGAACAGACCCCCCAGCATGGTGAGGTGGATCCAGTGTTCTTGGGGCTGACGGCATGTCAGAATCACCTGGGAAGTAGTTAACAATACACACGCCAAGGCGCACCCCCAGGACCCTGGATCAGGGGGTCTGGTGTGGAGCCCAGGAAACTACGTGGCGAGCAGATGCCCCAGGCTATTTCTAAGGCCTGTGCCATGGTCAGGCTGAGACACACCAGGCCTGGCAAGGACGACAAGGAAAGAAGGCCTTAGCTGACTGGGAGCCCAGCCAAGTGCTGTGTGGTTGGAGCCCTAAGGGCGCCCTCCCACAGGCCAGCTGGTCTGGAACCCAGCATGGCTGGAGGTGGCTTCAGAGCTGGCAGGGAAGCCCCATGCAGCCGGCCAGGCCTGGGGCCATCCTGGATCTGCCTGCAGACCCGTGTTGGGGCGGAACTCAGATTGCCAACCCCCTTGCTCTGTTTGCCTCTGTTTGTGTTAAGTCACTTCAGTTGGGTCCGACTCTGCCAGGCTCCTCTGTCCATGGGGATTCTCCAGGCAAGAATTCTGGAGTGGGTTGCCATGCTCTCCTCCAGGGGATCTTCCTGACCCAGGAATCGAACCTGTATCACTTTCAGTTCAGTTCAGTCGCTCAGTCATGTCCGACTCTTTGTGACCCCATGGACTGCAGCATGCCAGGCTTCCCTGTCCCATCACCAGCTCCCAGAGCTTACTGAAACTCATGTCCATCGAGTCAGTGATGCCATCCAACCATCTCATCCTCTGTCGTCCCCTTCTCCTCCTGCCTTCAATCTTTCCCAGCATCAGGGTCTTTTCACATGAGTCAGTTCCTCACATCAGGTGGCCAAAGTATTAGAGTTTCAGCTTCAGTATCAGTCCTTCCAATGAATATTCAGGACTGATTTCCTTTAGGATGGACTGGTTGGATCTCCTTGCAGTCCAAGGGATTCTCAAGAGTCTTCTCCAGCATCACAGTTCAAAAGCATCAATTCTTCGGCACTCAGCTTTCTTTATAGTCTAACTCTCACATCCATACGTGACTACTGGAAAAACCATAGCCTTGACTAGATGCATCTTTGATGGCAAAGTAATGTCCCTGCTTTTTAATATGCTGTCTAGGTTGGTCACAGTTTTTCTTCCAAGGAGCAAGCGTCTTTTAATTTCATGGCTGCAGTCAGCATCTGCTGTGATTTTGGAGCCCAAGAAAATAAAGTATCTCACTGTTTCCATTGTTTCGCCATCTATTTGCCATGAAGTGATGGGACTGGATGCCATGATCTTAGTTTTCTGAATGTTGAGCTTTAAGCCAACATTTTCACTCTCCACTTTCACTTTCATCAAGAGGCTCTTTAGTTCTTCTTCACTTTCTGCCATAAGGGTGGTGTCATCTGCATATCTGAGGTTATTGGTATTTCTCCTGGCAATCTTCACTGTGCTTCTTCCAGCCCAGCGTTTCTCATGATGTACTCTGCATATAAGTTAAATGAGCAGGGTGACAAGATACAGCCTTGACATACTCCTTTCCTGATTTGGAACCAGTCTGTTGTTCCATGTCCAGTTCTAACTGTTGCTTCTTGACCTGTATACAGATTTCTCAAGAGGCAGGTCAGGTGGGCTGGTATTCCCATCTCTTGAAGAATGTTCCACAGTTTGTTGTGACCCACACAGTCAAAGGCTTTGGCATAGTCAATAAAGCAGAAGTAGATATTTTTCTGGAACTCTTTGGTTTTTCGATGATCCAACTGATGTTGGCAATTAGATCTCTGGTTCCTCTGCTTTTTCTAAATCCAGCTTGAACATCTGGAAGTTCATGGTTCACATACTATTGAAGCCTGGCTTGGAGAATTTTGAGCATTACTTTGCTAGTGTGTGAGACGAGAGCAATTGTGCAGTAGTTTGAGCATTTATTGGCATTGGCTTTCTTTGGGATTGGAATGAAAACTGACCTTTTCCAGTCCTGTGGCCACTGCTGAGTTTTTCAAATTTGCTGGCATATTGAGTGCAGCACTTTCATAGCATCATCTTTTAGGATTTGAAATAGCTCAACTGGAATTCCATCACCTCCACTAAGTTTGTTTATAGTGATCCTTCTAAGGCCCACTTGACTTCGCATCTGGGATGTCTGGCTCTAGGTGAGTGATCACACCATCATGATTATCTGGGTCATGAAGATCTTTTTTGTGCAGTTCTTCTGTGTATTCTTGTCACATCTTCTTAATATCTTCTGCTTCTGTTAGGCCCATACCATTTCTGTCCTTTATCAAGCCCATCTTTGCATGAAATGTTCCCTTGGTATCTCTATTTTTCTTGAAGAGATCTCTAGTCTTTCCCATTCTATTGTTTTCCTCTATTTCTTTGCACTGATCACTGAGGAAGGCGTTCTTACCTCTCCTTGCTATTCTTTGGAAGTCTGCACTCAAATGCGTGTATCTTCCCTTTTCTCCTTCACCTGTCGCTTATCTTCTTTTCTCAGCTGTTTGTATCACCGTACGTCTCCTGTATTGGCAGGCGAGTTCTCTACCGCTAGAGCCACCTGGGGAGCCCTTGCTCTGTTTAGCTCTTTTTAAAGCGTCAGAACCCTGACAATTAGAACAGCAGCAGCAAGCGGGCCTGCTCCAGAGGGCAGGGAAGGAGACTGGGAGAGGCCTGGGAGAGGTGCTTCCAGCCTCCCATCATTCCCTGAGGCTGCCACTCATCTCCTCCCCCCACCCCCGAGTCCGCCTCCTGCCACAATACTCCACCCCCCACTCCCTCTACCCATCACAGCCTGGACTTACGATGTGCTTTGAGGGGCCACCCAGACAAGAAGCACCAGGAACCCGGGGAGAAGTGGTTACACAGGTAACACCGGCCACTTGCTTACTGGGTGAACTTACAGGCACGTTTCGTTTTATTGCGCTTCCCGGATTGTTTCTAGAAATTGACGGTTTGTGGCAACCCTGCATTGAGGAAGGCTATTGGTGCCATTTTTCCAACAGTGGTTGCTCACTTCGCCTCTGTGTCTCATCTTGGTAATTCTCACCATATTTCCAGCATTTTCATTCTTAGCAGATGTGTCACAGGGATCTGTGATCAGTGATCTTTGATGTTACTACTACCTCTTGCTTCCCAGGTGAGACTAGGGATAAAGAGCCCACCTGCCAATGCAGGAGACGTAAGAGATGTGGGTTCGATCTCTGGGTTGGGAAGATCCCCTGGAGGAGGGCATGGCAACCCACTCCAGTATTCTTGCCTGAGAATCCCATGGACAGAGGAGTCTGGCGGGCTACAGTCCACAGGTCACAAAGGGTCGGACATGACTGAGCGACTGAGCACACACTGCCTCTTGCTGATGCCTCAGATGACAGTGAGCATTTTTTAGCAATACAACATTTTAAAATTATAGCATGCATACTGATTTTTTCTTTTGACATAAAGTGATTGCACACATAACAGACTAAGGTGCAGTGTAAAAACCATTTTTAAAAAAAATTTTGCTTATTTCTTTGGCTGTGCTAGGTCTTAGTTGTGGCATGTGGGATCTAGTTCCCCAGCCAGGGATTAAACCTGGGGCCCCTGCACTGGGAGTGCAGTTTTAGCCACTGGACCTCCAGGGAAGTCCCTGAACATAATTTTTATGGACACCAGGAAACCAAAAATTTCCTGTCCCTCGCTCCATTGCAATGGTCTGGAACCGACCCCTCGGTCTCTCCGAGGTGTGCCTGTACTTACTTTTTCTCGGCCTCCTTTGCCCCATCCAAAGACTGGGGCCTGTGTAGGCTAACTACTTCCTAGGACTGGTGTGAGGATAAGATGAGATGCTACGGATAAAGCATGTGGAACACTGCTGGCAGGGATCCACCCCTCAGTCCCATTAGGACCATGTGCTTTCTCTCTGGGCCCCCCAGAGCACAGCCTGGGGGTGGGAGATGTCCGAGTGCAGAACTGGGTTGCCCTCTACAACCTGGGGAGCAGTGGACCCCCCCACACTCATGCATGCACCCCTGTACCATAAGGGGATAGGAGAAGCAGTAAGCCCCTTCTGAACTTGATGTTGACTTTCACATGCCTCACTTGGGCCTGGGGGGCCTCCTTAGGCCTGGGGGGGCCTTATCTGGCTGAGGGAAGTTGTCCCTGCACCCCTCGCCTGCTGCGGGTGGGGCACCCGGGGCCTCAACTGCTCATCTGCCCTCTGTTGGGCTCTGACACCAAAGGTTCACCCTGGGTTGAACCAAGCAGATGGCTTGGCTGATGGAGGCCCTGCTACTGAGACGCCCTCAGGGAGAGCAGCCAGGGCAGAGGGCGGACGGAAGATGCCGCCAGGACTCAGTGAGTGTCCCCTCTGGCCAGGCTCTGCTGGGGCCTCATGTGCTTCTTCTGACTTGGACCCCATTCCAGCCCCTCGAGGAAGAGGAATGGAAGGAGGGGGCAGATGACCACTGGCTCAGGGTCACCGCCGAGGAGGCAGGGAAACGGGTTGGTCCTAAGGGGAATGCAAGCGTCTTCTCTGCTCTATTCTAAAGGGAAGCAGTCGCATCAGGAAGCCCTGATTCCTGCTCATCCGAGGGGGGTGGTCCCTGGCTCAGGGGCCAAACTCCAGCTGGTACCCCTGGGTATCACCTCTTCCTCCCCCTCAGGATAGAAGCCCACCCCGACCCCTCCCCTGCCCAGTAAGACACTGCAGGGACCGTCTTCCCCACCTGCCACCAGACTGTGTGTGAGGGACGGATGCCCACCCCGACCCCTCCCCTGCCCGGTAAGACACCGCAGGGACCGTCTTCCCCACCTGCCACCAGACTGTGTGTGAGGGACGGATGCCCACCCCGACCCCTCCCCTGCCCGGTAAGACACCGCAGGGACCGTCTTCCCCACCTGCCACCAGACTGTGCGTCCCTGAGCCATGCTGCTGTTGGCAGCACCTCCCCTCATCTCTGCAGGGAGGGAACATGCCCCCACCTGACTCCCGGCTGCAGTCACCCGCCCTCCGCAACCTCATCTGACAGAGGCCAGAGGGGCCACCACGAAGACCGCCACGTTTCTACGTCCAGCATGGACCTTCCCCTGAGCCCTGCACGCCCAGCTGCCCACTGCCTGCAGGCCCCAAAGGCAGCTGACAGTCCACTCGCCCCAGGGCAGATCCGAGGTCCCCCCCCAACTGGAACCTACGGAGTCACTCCCAGCACAGCCTCATCCTCCCTTCCCCAGAGTCAATCTACCACTGTTTCGGTCCTGATTCCTTTCTTAGATGCATACACTTCTCTGTGTCTCCTCTACTGTCATCCTGGTCTAACCCAGCCTCATTTCTCACTGGGACCAGTGTTCTATTCCCTCCTGTCTACTCAGGCCCATCTCTAACCCCTGGCCAGTAAGCAGCCAGAGAGCCAGCATGGCCACAACCCCATGTGGAACTTGGGCTTCTCTGCTTGTCTAGCACCTTTGCCCTGGGTCCACAGGTGCTGCATGGTCTGGCCCTGCTGATACCCTCACCTGGAGCTAATCTTGCCTTATTCACTGTCCTCCAGCCATACTGGCCTTCCCTTGGTTCTGGGACACACCATGCTCCCTCCTACCCCGGGGCCTTTGCACAGGCTGCTCTCACTCTCTGGCTGGAATGCTTTTCCCTTGTCAGGAAGATAAGAGTGTAGAAATTTATGTTTATGAGAGTCACAGCATCACCCATACTCATGACCACCCAGGAAGTAGGTGGGGAGCCATGAGGATAAAGCAGAGAATCAGTGATGCTATGCGGCAAGAAGACTTAAGACCACCCTGACAAGTGGGGGAAATAGATGGTTTCCTCTTGGGTCACGGTCTAGCTAGGTCACCACCTCCTGGGACAACCCCAGATTTTTTTTTCCAGCAGGGAAATGCATTCTTGACTTGCCCATATGACTATCTTAATCCAGGGAAGGCCGAGAAATGAGCAGGGGAAGCTGCCATGGTGGATTCAACTCATACCAATGGAGGAGCCTGATTTTTCATCTTGGATCACATTCTTTGAGGACTTCCTCATTTCTCTTCATTGGCATTCAGTGATAAACAGGGATGGTGGACTAATTCAGTACCCATAAATGAGTGCCCTCTGCCTCAGCTCCTGACAGCCATGTGACTGAGTCCTGGCCAATGAGACCTAAGCACATGTCTTAGGGAGGTTTCTGGGAAAGAAGCTGGCGCCACCTTTTCAGTTTCTTCCCATCTTCAACGAGTGGAATGTCTGGAGCCATGGCAGCCGTTTTGCCACCATGAAGTACTAAGCACAAGGAAAGGTTGCAAGGATTACCGAGACTAGGCCTTGGCTGACATGATGGAGCCACTGATAAATAGAGAAGCCACCATCTTCCAGAATTCTTACTGTGTGTGAAACACAGAGGCATTTGCCTTGAGTGTAGATTTTCAGTTTCAAATATTTTGCTACTGACTCAACATTGTGATGAGGATGTGAGGCAAAGTCAGAAATGCATCCTGGGCTTCAGGGAACTGGGCTTTGGAGAAAAGACAGAGCGAGTCCCTCAGCAGAAGCTTTTAAAAGGAAGAGTGCTCAGGAGGATGCTAGCGCCTCAGAAAAGGAATCCCAGAAGTCAGTCTCAGGCAGTCCTCATGAGGAGCAGGGGAAGAGTCACGGAACTAATGTAGCTGCACAGGGATCTCTCTGATGAGCTTCGATTTCAAAGCCACGCCTGGGAGAAGGAAGGAAGCAGTATAGTGGAGGATGAAGCCAGAAAAGAACAGGGCCCATGAGAAGCCTCCCTGAACAATTCACAAGTGGCTTTAGGAAAGAGCTTTGGCTGCAGGCAGCAAGCAGTCCTATTGGTAGAAGTTTGTTTGTCTTTATCAACCCCTGTCTTCATCAAAACCATAGTCAAAGCTATGGCTTTTCCAGTGGTCATGTATGGATGTGAGAGTTGGACTACAAAGAAAGCTGAGCGCCGAGGAATTAATTCTTTTGAACTGTGGTGCTGGAGAAGACTCTTGAGAGTCCCTTGGACTGCAAGGAGATCCAACCTGTCAATCCTAAAGGAAATCAGTCCTGAATATTCATTGGAAGGACTGATGTTGAAGCTGAAACTCTAATACTTTGGCCACCTGATGCAAAGAACTGACTCATTGGAAAAGACCCTGTTGCTGGGAAAGATTGAAAGCAGGAGGAGAAGGGGATGACAGAGGATGAGATGGTTGGATGGCATCACCGACTCGATGGACATGAGTTTCAGTAAGCTCTGGGAGTTGGTGATGGACAGGGAAGCCTGGCATGCTGCAGTCCATGGGGTTGCAAAGAGTCAGACATGACTGAGTGACTGAACTGACTGATCAACCCCTGAGTTGCTGGCTGCTCTGCTCCATATGGTTGTTGGTGGCCCAAGCACCTTCTCTCTTGATGCTTGGATATTCTAGGGGATCAGCCTCCTCTGCAAGGTCTGAGATGGCTGTCAACCATGAGTTGGGGGTGGGGGTGGTGAGAAGGAGAAGGGATGGGCACAGCGCTTTCTCTTAAGGACGTGGTTCAGTTGCACAGATCATCTCTACTTTCCTCCCTTTGGCTAGAACTTGCCATGTGGCCTAGCTGCAAGGGAGGCTGGAAGAGCGGGTTTACCTGGTGGTCACTGGGTCTGTAAACCTCCTCTTTCCAAGGAGGATGCCTCCACCGAACACAAGGGCAGCCAGCTGTCTCTGCCATTGCATGGGGAATCTGAGGTCCAGAGAGTGAGTCTTGGCCAAGCTGACATGGCTGCTGACAGCCCAGGTCTGCCTGCCATCACAGCCTGAAACCGCCCCCTCCCCATGCTCGGCAGCCTCTCCTCAGGGCTGAGACCTAACCCCTGGGGTGGCTGTCCCTGCCCCCAGCTCGCAGCAGCCTCATCCCAGGACCTTTGTTTCTGTACTTAGGTCTCTTTCACTCAACGCAGGGACACAGGACTATAAGGGATGGAGGAATGTGACTCTCTGGGCCTGGGGAACCCTTTGACATGACGTGGGCAGGTGCAGGAGGAGAGGGTGCTGAGTTTATGAGGCAAAGCTGAAGCTGGAAAGAGTCTCATTAGATGGCCAGGGTCAGGCCTCAGTCCAACTCTCCCCTTCCCTGGGGGGACTCTGAGAGGCTTGCCTTAAGCCCTACCCCCGTCCCACCCTAGTCCCTTCTAGCCCATCATCTGGTTTTATTTTCTTTATAGTGAAATGATTACTTCATGGGAGATTATGACTTCTTATGTGCTTTCTGCTTGCTTATCATCTGCTTCCTCTAGCCAGACCGTAGGCCCTGCAGGAACAGGGGCTTTGCCTCCTGTCCCCTGCTGTGGTTCCTGGCATCTGGAGCTCTCCCATCAAAGGCCAAATCAAGCACGGGGTGTGGGGCTCAGTTCACCCTCATTCTCCCCCCACTGCCCCGCCCTCCCCCAGCCTGGCCTCACACATCCCCCTGAGGAGTGTGGGACTGGTAAGTAGGAAGGGGGATCAAGGTCAAGGGCACTGTGAGTCTCACCGAGGGGACATAGCAGGAAGGGAAAGGGCCTCTTCTGAGACTTAGAGGAAGTCCTTGGGTTGCGAAAGAAGCCAAGAAGTCTAGGAGCTTCCCTGACTTTGGAGGCTAAGGTCAGGGAAATCTTATTCTCTTGGAGCCTGGGGTGCTTCCACATGACAAATGTGAGTTCTCCCCAGATAAAATGCACCGCTGAGGAGGGGCCCTGCTGCGTAATTCTGGTTTTCATTCTTGAGACCTGCAGTACCAGAAGGTCAGGGAGTGTTCTACTTGGAACACTGGAAAACTCCTAGTTACCCTTGAACCCCAGTCAAAACGCCCACTCCTCTGGTCTGCGACACTGATGGACTGTCTGCCATTCTCATCCTTTAACCCCTTTGGCTGGCTCTCAGGGGCATGAACGGAGCCTTCCTTAGCCCCCGTTCAGGGGTCCCACATCACAGCCAACATTTCCGCGGGATTCCCCGAGTGCCTTCAGATCTTCTGGGCCCACACTGCCACCCACCCAGCTTGGCCAGCCATTCCTGATGCACAGGTCTCCCCTGCCAGGGGAAGCAGGGCCTGGTACCTGCTTGTTCAGGAACAGGTCCCTTCCCAGGAGGCATTCCTCTCTGCTCAGCAGGACCCCGTCCCGACTCTGGGGTTCTCTCCGGCAGCAGGCCTCCGGCACCTCATCACTGTCCAAAGTCAGGAGTCGGAAAACTGATGCATACTTAAAGTCTTCAGGCCCGTTGACCCCACAGCAACCAAACTAGGACAGAGCAGAGAGAAGAGGGGGATAGGAGCTGGAGCCAGGCATGAGAGTGAGGAGACAAACGCAAAGCCTATCCACAGGCCACTGTGAGGCAGCGTAGTGGGGGGTAGTCATGATCCAAGTGGGAGCTGGCCTCACCTGCTGCTCCTGTACAACCCCGGGAAAGCCACTCAGCCTCTCTGAGCCTCCAGTGTCCTCATTGGTAAAATGAGAGTGGTGGTAACAATTCCTACTTCACCGGCGCTGAGCACTCAGTAAGTAGCTGCTATGGTTACTACCACTGATAACAGTTACAATTGCTTGAGGACTCAAGACAGGGAGGGCAAACAGCTTTCACCCTGAGTTCGGACTGTGGCTGATGGGCAACAGCTGCCCAAGATGCTGTGCGGATGGATGCCGGTTCTGAGGCTGGGCCTGGGCTGGCAGATCAGTGCCTGATTGATTATTGATATCTGCATAGGTGCAGAGAGCAAGGCTCTGGCAGCCAGATAATGGCTCCCCTGGGCGTCAGGGCTCTGAGGGCTCAGAGCATCCCTGGGGCCACTCACCGTGATCATGACAGAGTTCCAGGTGGCGGAGAAGACGTCCGTGTCGTTGTTGCCCTGGTAGTGCTTGGTGAGCTCCTTGGTGAAGAATTCACGGGTGAGCTGGAGGCAGAGGGAGGGGCTGGACTGAGAGCCATGGCAGCTTGATACGGCGCCCCCTTCTCTGGCTTCTCCACTGATCTGCTCTGGGGGAGGGTGGGGGAAGGTCACTGGGCCCTAGTGCCTGGGACCCTCCTTGTAAGCAGCTGACTTGGGGCGGGCCCTTGGGGCCCACCCCCTACCTCTAAGGACCTGTGGCCTCCCTGCATCATCAGATCCCCAGCATGAACACGCAGACTACCCACACAGCCCACAGCAAGCCACCGGGGAACCTCCGCCAGTACTGCAGCTCTTTCCAGAGGGTGGCTGGTCCACAGTTGGGGGCTCACCCCTCCTGCCACTCCCTAACCCTGAGCTGTTCCTCAGACAGAGCCGAGAGGATGCGCTGTGTCCTGGGCCCTGAAGAAGCCCCTGTGTGTGCAGCAAGCCGTCTCTGCAGAGCCCCAGATTCCCCGAGACTCTTGGAAGTCATTGCTACCTTCAAAATACTCCCCGGAGGCCTGATCACCCTGCTCCCCTCTGCAGGGAAGGGTGGGGCCCTCGGTGGTTGGAGCCTCTGGGATACGATGGTCTCTGGGGGTAAGTGGCCCAAACTACATACTTGCCAGGGC
This sequence comes from Bubalus bubalis, assembly GCF_019923935.1. NCBI lineage: Eukaryota > Metazoa > Chordata > Mammalia > Artiodactyla > Bovidae > Bubalus > Bubalus bubalis. The sequence goes on from NC_059172.1 coordinate 9,891,943, forward strand.
CTCATCCAGGAAGGCTCTGCCCTGTTCTCCTGCTTGGCGCAGATTCTGCATGGGGGCTGGGGGTGGGGTGGGGGGTGGGAAGCCTCTCTGACTATCCTTGGAACAACTACTGCTGGGCCAGTGCTGGGCAAGGCATAGAATGGAAGATTCTAGAGTCAGAGATGGGGTTGCACCAGACGCTTGGAAAGAGCGGAGACCCTTATGGGCCCTCTGACTCTGACCTTCTGGAAAAGTCCTTGCAGGGACAGGCTCGCAGGTTTCTTTTGGGGCTGTGGGGCTTCACTGGGTGGGGTGGTGGATTGTGATTGGAGCTGGAACAACTGGATGAGGGGACGCTGACTCTCTGAGACCCTCTGGGGACGGAGGGGCTGGCCATGAATGGGCCGGGGCACACGAGGCCAGGTACGTACATTTCCCCTGAAGATGAAGGCCAGGATGGCTGCTGAGAGCTCTGCCAAGAAGATGATCAGGATGAACAAGAAGAACTGCAGAGAGAAGCGGGCAGACTTGTGAGTCCCGAGGGCAGGTAGGAAGGGGACAGCTGACCGTTCTCTGAGGCACCCTTCCATCTGTCACATGATGGTGGCAATGTACTGATTTTGTAAGACTGAGGAACTCAACTGCCATAAACCAGACATCTTTCATAATAAACACCCCGACAATCCATCTTTGGAGCCAACAAGGTTGTAATACAAATATGGAACAAATAAACATACAGATATCTGTGCAAATGGCACCCTTTAGAGGCCCCTTGTGCAGTGGGCGCTCTGAGCAACTGTACTTGGCAGCCCTTGAAGAAGATCGATGTTGAAACTTGTTTGGACCTCCCCCAGGTGGACAGTCCAAGTAGTGGGAATCCTGAAGTCCCTGGCGATCCCTGGCTGGCTGTCCTCACCCCATCAGGCCCAGGCCACCTCTCCCTGCCTGGCTGCCTCTCATTCCCATGGGTAGTGGGGGAAGTGACGTTACTTTTCAGCTGCAATAAAGGAGCATGATCGGAGGGAAGGTGGTATGTCTATCAAAATCTGAAAACCCAGGGGCTGGGAGTCTGGAATCTAACAGAGCCCCCCTCTGTGCTACTCTCTGCATGTCTCCATGTTGCCCAAACTTACCACGACACCTCTTGCCTCGGGCACCTCACACGCTGAGCTCCCTGAAAGGCCCTGCCCTTGCTTGCCCACCAGCACCCTGCTTTCCAGACTCGGCTCCTGGATCCCCCACATCCCAGGGTCCTGCAGAAGTGTGCACCGCAGCCGCTGTGTCCCCGCCGGGTCACCACCATCAGCTGGGATCCAGCGGGCAGTGTTCTCGACGCTCAGACAGCACCGGTGTTGGTATACGGCTCTCCGATGAGTAAATGAATCCACGAGTGACCAGCTCGCCATAATGACCTTGCTATCTGCTATCTCCAGGCCCAGGCCATCATGGGCACTGTTGTGGGTGGATGGTTGTCGGCAGAAAGAAGAGGAAGCGGCTGTGCCCTCACTTCTCAGCATTGTTCCCCTGCACTGGGACAATCCTGGAGCTGTCAGCCCACCTGGAGACCACCAGCAGGGCCCTGAAGCCCCAGCTGCACATGCCCACAGTGGCCCCGGGACCTGCTCCCTTGCTCGGGTCACAGTCCTCCGAACTTCCAGTGCGCACCGTGTGTGCCCAGGCTGGAAGGAAGCGAAGGGGCCTGAGCTTGTCCTCAGCACTTCAGCCTCTCTCCTCCTCCCCCTCCCCGGCCTCGCTTTGAAAGTCTTAAGACCTGGAGGCTTTTCTGGGCTCCAGGATTACATGCTGTTAGGATCCTCTGTTCTAGAATCGGAGGTCCCGCGTTTATTTCCACTGTGCCGCTTGCCAGCTGGGCCAGCTCCGTCAGGTTCTACCGTGTCTGGGTTCCAGTTTCTCCATCCAGAGAACAAGGGTGTCGATGGTCAGCAGCTGCTTTGCGAGGCTGCCCAGAGGCTTCAGTGAAATGACTCATGTAAGATCCACGCTTAGGTGTTAAGCGCTGCATGCCTGCGGGAGTGCGTGAGTGCTAAGTCACTTCAGTTGTGTCCGACTCTTTGGGACCTTGTGACCTGTAGCCCACCAGGCTCCTCTGTCCATGGGATTGTCTCCAGGCAAGAATACCGGACTGGGTCGTCACGCCCTCCTCCAGGGGATCTCCCTGACCCAGGGATTGAACCCGCGTGTCTTGAGTCTCCCGCGTTGGCAAGCAGGCTCTTTAACAGCACTGCCACCCAGGAAGCCCCAAGCTCTGGACAGATGATAGTTGTCCTGCGTTTTCCAGAGACCACCCACGCCAGTGCTTGTCTCCAGGAAGGCCACGCTCGCGCTTGGTTCTGAGCCTTCCTCACGCTGTGCACGACGCCGCACCCGCATTATCTCACTGATGCGGTGCTAAGTCCCCTGGAAAGTGCACGCACGCTCCCAGAGTGATGAGCACGCGGAGTTCACAAGCTCCGTCTCATCCATAGTTTATAACTGTCTAAGCCGAGATCGATAGGCAGAGACAGCTCCGTCACATCAGTGGGGTGGAAACCATTTCTGAGGCTGCTCTTTATGCCAGCCTGAGGACTGCCAGCAACTCCACCGAGAGGGCAGAGGGCAGGGCGGGGCTCCATGGAGGCCTGGTGAAACAGAACCAGATAACCATCTGTCACCAGCCAAATGGAGGTGCCAGGAGCCCTGCCAGGGCCCTTCATCACCGTCACAGGGATGAGAGGCTGCGGAGGTGGGGAACATACCTCTTAACCCAAGGACCAGCTCGTGGAAGTGGAGGGGGATGGGATGGGCACTGCGGCCAGGGGCAGGCTGCCCAGGGTACAGGACGTCTTCTGTCACTCTCCTTTCCGGGTGGGGAGCTCTACCTCCCAGCTTCAGCCCTAGGTCACCCCACACAGCTGACTGCAGCGAGGCTTCCCGCAGGTCTGCTTCCCAACCTATCAGAACCAGAGCCCCAGGTTTTAAGACTCGGCTGGCCTGCAGGGTCTCTTGTGGATCAACACCAATCCTTTCGTTTTCAACTTATCAAATGCTTATAAGTGCCAGGAAAACAGTTAAGCAAGATGTACATTTTCTTATTGAATGCTGATCAAAATATTATGGCTGGAAAGGTGGTATTATTATCCCCAGCTTACATAGGAGGAATCTGAAGTTCAGAGAGCTTAAGTGATGGACCCCAGGTCACACAGCCGGGAAGTGGCATGGCAGGGATAAGAACCAGGCTTTGCTGACTGCAGAGGCCAGGCCCTGACCCACGCCTCCTCTCTGTCCCTTCGGTCCAGGCCCGTTTACTGAGCACATGCTCTGTGCCAGGTACTGTGGTAGGTCGTTGTTGTCCAGTTGCTTAGTCGTGTCCAACTCTTCTGCAATCCCATGGACTGTAGCCCGCCAGGCTCTTCTGTCCCTGGGACTACCCAAGCAAGAATACTGGAGTGAGTTGCCATTTCCTTCTCCAGGGGATCTTCCTGATCCGGGGATCAAACCCTCATCTGCTGCCTTGGCAGGTGGATTCCTTATCACTCTGAGCCACCCGGGAAGCCCACTGTGCTAGGCACCGATAAACAAATACACACAAGCGCGATGTGATCACCACTCTGATGGAGTTTCCACTGAGCCAAGATTCATGATCCACGAAATGAAATTCACGAGATGAAAAGCTTAAGAGTCATGAGATGAGATGAAAGAATAAACCTGTAACTCATTGATGGGGAAAGCAGGTCTCCCCAGAGGAAGAGCGTCTGCAGATCTCTTGGCCACTGTTCCCACCTGAAGCAGGGGCCCCCAAAAGCCTGGGCACGGAGCGGGTGACATGAGTGTAAGTCACCTGGAGGAAAGTGCAGGGCTGTGGGGCCAACATCGGTAACAAGGTCACTTCTGCCAGCATCTCCAGCATGAAACAATTGCCTCCTGCTTGACGAGATTACTACTGGTTATTTGAAGGGGGATCCCGCCTGGACCCAGCCACAGGGCTGATGCTTTCTGGGGCTCCCCCGAACCAGGGCCTTTCCCAGAGTGTGTTTCTCTTGAGTTATCTGACCTCATCCCATTTGCCTAAGGGCACACTTGCCAGTAATTCCTCAACATCAAATTTACAACGCTTTGCTAAGGATCAGGCGATTAATAAAGGGGTAAAAACTGCTATTTTGCCTACTTGTGAGCATTTCCAGACTTTTCTAACCCATCTGCCTACAATACATCTGCTTTTCTTTCTCGTTTCTAATAATATTTACCAAATTTACATACTTGATGTACAATTCAGCTCGTTTTATCGCTTTTAAATTCTACTCTTCCCTTTTTGCTGTTCTCTTTTCCAATTTAGCATGCCTTGGTTATAAAATATTTTTAAAATGTGAAGCTTTCAATAAATGGGTTAGAAACATTCCTTGAACTGTTTGTAGGTGAGCAGCTAGGCAAAAAGGGATGCCACAAAATGTCACCAAAAGGCTGAAGTTGTCTTGTGGTCCATGAAAATGCTCTAGAATTGATCAACAGGACTGTTTGGAAAAACATGTTTTAGAAAAGTAGGTCATTAGGTGACATTAGGGCCATGGCTCTTGGGCTAAGGGTCACCGGGGCCCCTCAGGGCTTAGCCTCCGAGCAGGGGCAGGGGTTGCCCGGTGACCTCCATCTCCAGGCCTCCTCTCTCTGTGGGGCTTTGAGCCCCAGTTCCAGAGGGGACTGAAGTCACTCTCTTGGCTTCTCCCAAGACTAGTCTTTGCTTCTTCCCCGAAGGGTGACGAAGTGGCTCAGGCTTCTTTAACGGCCAAGGAGTGGTGAGACTCGGTGCTGGAACCACCCTGCACGGCTGAGTCCAGGTTGGAAAAAAAAAGTGGTTCTTCTTACTTTTCAGGTCATGAATCAATCTGTAAACCTTGCAGAAGCTGTGGGGGCTCCAGAAACACGCAAGCACGCACACCACACACACAGAACACACATGTATAGGCACACACACAGAGGCCCTGCATAATATTTTGCATATAATTTTGGTTGAGTTTTGAACCACTTGAGTGCATTCCAGGTGAGGAGCCTCTGGACCAGTCCCTCTGAGACAGCAGACCTGGGTCCAAGCGTCCCCTGCCTTTGACCTGCACTGTGACCTCGGGTTGTGTGCCTTAGGCTTGTGACAGAGAGGAGAGTGGAGGGGACTGGACGAGAGGGAAGGGGAGGAGGAGAGGGGAGGCAGGGGAAGTCAAGGAAGTGGGGGGAAGGGAGAGAGGGGCAGAGACAAGGGGGCGTCTAGGAGAAGGAGAAGGAAGGGCAGCAGGAACAGAAACCAAGGGATCAAGAGGAAGGCAGAGAGAGAGACAGGGAGACAGAAGTGGAGGAAGAGCTAGAAAAGAAGGGGAGAAGCAGACATGATGAGACTGGAGGGAGACCACAGAGGAGGACGCGGAGAGAGGGGAGACTTTAAGGTTTGGTGCGCAGACCGGCCACAACCAGGATATAAGTCTCTCTCTGGGGAGAGCTGCAGCCAGTCCCCTCCTGGGTCTCAGCCTTCTCCCCTAGGCACTGGGGAGAGCGATGCCTCCTCCAGCTGGCAGGCTCTGAAGGAGCCACTTAACTGGAGAGGGCTTGTGAGGCCCCCAGGTTGCTCCTGGCCCAGAGCGCCAGCGTGGTTTCTATCTTGGCTTCAGAGATGAGCCCGTTCATGCTGGATGAGCCCCAGACACCGAGGTGCAGGGTGGGCGGGGGATGGTGGGTTTGGTGTGTCCTGGGACCGTCCTCAGATCCTTTCAGAGTCCTAGGCTCCCCAAGCCCAGACCGCCGGCACCACTGGACACTGCACAGAGCTGTCCACCAGGGGGCGCTAGACGCCTTGCGAGGACGCATCGCTGACCGGCCCACGCCTCCCTATCACTTAACTCCTGACCCACCCGCCGGCTCGTGAGGCGCGTTTGCAAGTTGGCCCAGCTGCACAGCCAAGGTGGGCTGTTTTTAACTTCCCTTCCGGCAAGATTGCGCTCAACCCAGTTTTCCTAACCCTAAAGGCACAGGACCTGGGAGGGGAGGAAGCCCCATCACCAAGGCCAGACAAGTAAGGAGAGAAAGGGCCGCAGTCCATGTGAATACAGAGAGCCCGAGAAACGGAACATCCACTGCTGGTCTCGTTTGACTCCCGTCTACAGCCGTGTGAGTTGGCCTCTCACTTCACCAGCAGATGCTAAAGCTCAGAGAGGTTAAGAAACTAAACCAGAGTCACACTGTTTGTTATGAGACGGAGCAGGTCGCACACACAAACCCAGCTCATCCTCCTGGGCTCGCCCGCCCTGCACCGCCCCCCCCCCCCCACACCCCCCAAGACTATGGATGGTCACTCAGCCCTCGATGTACCTATAGCACGAGTGGATCACGTGGTCAGCAGGTCAAAGACCATTCATTTAATGAATAAAGGACCTACCGAGATCATATCACTTCCATTTTAGAAGGGGAAATGTGAAAGCTGAATGATTTATCCTATAGCGATCTTCGCTCTGTTATCACGGAGTTGTATATTTGAGTTCTCAGAAGCAAGCAAGTCGAAAAGCATCACAAGTCAGTGCTCTCAGCTGACCCTGCTGTGGGGAAGCCTGGCCGTTCGGACCTGGAGGCCGAGGCCACCGCGCGCCTGGGGGCGGCTCACCCAGGCGGCAGGCACGGGGCCAGCATGGATGCATATGGCAAGGGTTGGTGGCTCTCCCGCCCCTGGAGGCCAGCCTACCTGGCTCAGACCCCAGTGTGAGTCCCCCCTAGTGTGGGTGCAGGGCTGTATCCACCCCCCTCCCCAGGGCACCCATGGGTGGGGTGGGGGATGGGATACTCACAAACAGCAGCAGACACTTGTTCTCCCGGACGGCCCCGCAGCAGCCCAGGAAGCCAAGCAGAAAAAGCAGGCCCCCCATGGCCAGGAGGATGTAGGCGCCCGTGATGAGCAGGGGGTTGGCGGCCACGATCTCCCGGAAGCCGGTGGGGTCCACCATGACCCAGATGCCGATGCCCAGCAAGCAGGCCCCGCCCAGCTGCTCCCCGGGGCCAGGTGGGAGCACGGGGAAGACACGGGGAGACATGGTGGTTAGACACCCCACACACACACACCAGCTCCCTGCTCGAGGCCCTGGGGCAGAGGTGCTAAGTGAGCTGGGCAGAGACTCCATCTATTTTCCTCTGTTTTGAACTTCTCTCCTTAACTCTGACCTAGGGTGCATCACGCATCCTGCAGAGCCCATCTTTGACCAACACTCTACTTTGGGCTGCGAGGAACCATGTCCTGTAGAGTCTATCCGCCACGTTCATAGTCTCCTTAAGTGTTAGAGCCACTGGGCACTGAGGTCGTTCAGTCCAACCCTCTGATTCCATGCTGAGCCCCAGAGGGGGCCAACAATCCGCCGAAGGTCACACAGTAGGTTCACAGCAGAGCCAGGGCTGAGCCCCAGGTCCTCCTGACTCCAGCCCCAAGATGCTCCCCAAGTTCGTGAACGTGCTCTGACACCTATGCTGGGAAAACACAGACCGAAGCCATCCTGGTTGTCCGCAAAGGAGCTCTCAGTCGGGGCAGGCTCCCCACTCTCAAATCCGCCCCTAGAAAGCCTTCTTGTTCATGACTTCCTCTCCACGGTCCGCCTCTCCATGCTTCACTGATCTCTGGAGACAGGCAGCTTAGTCCAGAGAAAGGGCTGTGCCATGCGTTCGCTGTGAGACCTTGGTCAAGCGCCTTAACCTCTCTGAGCCCTAGCTTCCTCATGGTTAGACGAAGATACCGTTTCCCACCTCCCAAGGACCTGAAGATGCCTAGCAGGGTTCAACAGACATCATTCCATTGGTCTTGGGCACAGACCAGTCTTGGAAACAGATCTGTTGCAGGAGAAATCATCTGGCATCATGGACTTTAAAGACTGGGAAGTGCTTGAAATCTCCGTGTGGTGGGAAGACCAGAGGAATGATGCAAAATGATGCAGAACTGCCTGCTCACAGACAGGGTCTGTAAGCAGGGGAAGAGCTGGATGGTTTGGGGCAAAAGATGGTCCTTTCAGATGCAGTGGGGGGAGGGGTGGGGCGCAGAGGCCCGGGGGACCTGGGCGCAGCCAACAACAGAAGCAACATTTTGCCGTCTGCTGTGGCCTGCCTTTCTCCCTGGTTTCTCCACAAAACCTCCAGGAAAACCTGTGTCCCTTCCTCACGGCTGTTGGAGGTTTGGGAGTTTAACAATTGCATGCTGAGTTCTGCTTCAAGGGGGGCTCAGGCACACACTGAGCAGCCCAGGGTCATCCCAGTTGGAAGTTGGGTCTAGAATTCAAGTCTGTGGGGTTGCCTGCTCTTCAGAATTAGGGGCAGGGGAAGGAAATCCAGGAAAGTTGCTGAAGTGTACACAGAATAGATGGAGACAGACAGACAGACGGAGTCAGTCTTGACCGGAAGGGGCCTCTCCTTCCTAGTGACCCTGCCCTGGCAGACTTCAGTGGGTCTTTACTCATCCAGGTCTTGGCTGCACTAAGGTCAAAGGTTGAGGTGGGGTCACATGATGAGCATGGCTCTGCTCCCGGGAGAGGCCATAGGTCTGAGTAGAGCAGGTGGGCTGTGGCAGGGTGCTGGCCTGGCCCCCTGAGCCCTTGGGCACTCTGTCCTTTCATGTATAGAATCCATAAGTTGGATGGAGCCGATACATTCCAGGCACTTCCTAAACCAATCTTGCTTCATTTTCAAAGAATCTGTTGAGGTGGAAGATTAAGGGATGACAATACCGAGGTTCAGGGAGGCGGTATATGTTGTAGATGACACAGCGGGTGAGGTGCAGAGCTGGGCTGTGAACCCAGATGTCTCAGACCCGGAGAGGTTTCAGACTGCATCAGACTGCATCACATCCACTCTGCTCCGCTGTCCACAACTGCTCAGGGGGTCAGGGCTTCGTGGCGGCTCCTGCTACCTCTGATCATCTCCACCTTCCTTTTCACCTCAACTCGCTAAGAGGGATCAGACCCCAGGATAGTAGCCGGGGCTAAAGCCTCTGCCCCCTTTCTTTTAGAACAGCTGAACTATCCCGGGGCTGTGCAAAACGTCTCTCCTGCGATGGCAGGCTCTCCGAGTGGGGTGGGCACTACTCGTGGTCTCCCCACCACAAACCCCCAACAAGGCAGGTAGGGCAGCTTCTAGCACCAGCCCCTGGACCTCAGCCCAACGTGACTCCTCCCAAGCATCAGTCAGTTCCCCCCACCCTGCAGAGGCCGGGGGAGAACCCCAGACACGTTCCAGGAATACTCACAAATATGAAGAAATTGAACACGAACATCAGATACTTCATGCAGCTCAGACAGTCGCCTTCCATGGTGATCCTGCTGCAAAACAGCAAGGCCCCTTCAGCCCTCTCGCTGGGGGACCCCATCCAGAAAGAACCCTTGCCCGTCCTCCGACTCCTCCCCCTCGGGGTGTCCCAGCGGCCAGTCTGCCTCTGGAGCCGATAGGGGAAGAGAACAGTTGATCACAGTTTCCTCATCACAGGGCTTTGTCCTGGGGGCTGGAGTTAGGAATGAGGACTTGTGACCCAGCCAGCCTGGGTTCTCTACCATTCATGTGCTGCGTGGTCTCAGGCAAACGGGGGCTTCCCAGGTGGCGCTATTGGTAAAGAACCCACCTGCCAATGCAGGAGACATAAGAGATGAGGGTTCAGTCCCTGGGTTGGGAAGATCCCCTGGAGGAGGGAAGGCCAACCCACTCCAGTACTCTTGCCTGGAGAATCCCATGGACAGAGGAGCCTGGCAGACTATGGTGCATAGGGTTGCAAAGAGTCAGACACGACTGCAGCGACTTAGCACGCACGCATTCACTCAGGCAGATGACGTCACCTCTCTCAGTCCTGCTTGCTCCAAGTTGAAAAGGGAGATTAAAAACAGAAGCTTCCTCCCCAGCGGTTTTGGGAGGATTAACTGGAATAACGCATAAACATGCTTAGCACCACGGGGCGGACGCTCAGAGGTATGACGTCATGATGTTACTTAATTGCAGGCGTGAGCCTTCCGTTTGATAGATGAGAAACTAAGGCTCAGAGCCGTGAGGGACTTGCGGAGGTCATGGAGCAGGAGCAGGACCCAGGCCTGACAAACTTCCTGCCACCCCACATGCCCTCTGACCAGAAGGCCCTGCCCCCGGGGGGAAGCGGTGTTACAGGGAAAGAGCTGCTGGCGCTTCCTGGGGCCTCAAGGCCCCAGACACTCACCCAACCTGACCACCTCCATCATGAGACCTACAGCATCCCACCTCCCCCTGGAGCCTCCCTGGTCCCTATGGACTCGTCAGCACGTCCATGGTAGCCGGACGGATCACTGAATACAATTCTATTCTGCCAGCATTTTTTGTGCAACGACTTGATGCCAGGCACTACAGCTTGAAAACAAGCCTTCCCCTGTGCCTGGGGGAAGCAGATGGCATCTGCTGTTACAAGTCAGCCTTCAAGGTGCACATAAGTCATGGTCCTGCTCAGTACACCATATTCAGTATTCCCAGGCTTGCTTTCTGACAGCCCTGGGCAGAGGACGGCAGGCCCAGGAGGATCCTTGTTCCAGGCCCTGGCTTTCCAGCAGCCAGCAGAAGGCTGAGATGCAGTGGGGACCTGTGGGTGTGGCAGGCCTGTGTAGCTAGCATCTCTAGGTCCATGCCATGCCCATCAGTTGTTAAACTGTCATCCCTGGCAATTGATCATCCTTTTCTCTTGCATCATCTCCAAGCCCAGGCTCTCTACCTCCAGAACAGGTCCCCAGACCAAGCCAGCCACCCTCGTCCAGCTCCTCCATCTCTGATCTTCTAGAAGCAGCATCTAACCTGTGTCTAAACGCAACAGTTCCAAGCAGGGTCTCTGAAGCCAGACACACCTAGGCTCAGACCCTGGCTCTTCACACCTCTCTACCTCTGTGTCTGGTAAATGATGGAACCTCTTAGAGCCTCAGTTTCTTCATCCATGTAAGTGGGTATTTAGGACCTACATCGTGGCATGTCGTGAGGATTAAATGAGACATCCTACTTCAGGGCTCCCCACAGAACCTGCTTCAGCGAGGGGTGGACAGCTCTTACCAGGAACACACATCTGCTGACACCCCGTGCTCCTCGGACAGGGGGAAGAAGACAGGAAAGAGCAGTCACTGAGGACAGAGTCCTTGCCAGCCACACGCCAGCTCCAGGAAGTGACTGCCCTGAATCTTTCAACAGTGTCATGGGCAGGAAGCACCGTGTTCATTTCAGAGGTGAGGACACTGAGGCTCAGGGCAGCGAGATGGCCTCAACCTCCTGGAGCTTGTGAGTGGGCCCCTCATCCCACTCCCCATCCTGCGCTCTCCCTGTCCCAGGGGCCGGTGATCGGGCAGACAGAAGGGCAGAAGGAGCCCTGGACTGGTAGCCGGGAGCCCCAAGCTCCAGCTCTGCAAGTCACTTCTCTCCACCTCAGCATCTCCAACTGCAAAAAGATGGAGAAGGAGTTTGACGACCTGTGAGCTCCTGCCATCAGGTTATGACTTGGACGGGCCTTTGGAGGGCAGGAGGGACCGCCCCTGTGAGATGCTGAGAGAGTCTGCAGGAGGCAGGGCTCTGGGGCCCTGTCCTCTGCCCACCCAGGCAAAGTCTAGTCCCCAGGGTCGGATCTGGCTTCAGCTGGCTCTGACTGTTTGGCAATTAAGGGGCATAATAAACATAGCAGCTCATAAACGGGCTACCTGTATTTATTATGTATCATGTTCATTAGAGATTACATCTAATGGGCAGCTTGTGGAGTGCTGGGCTCCCAGACGAATGCAATAAAAGAAGACGTGTCTCCTGGGAAGAGCCTCTGACCAAGGTGAAGAAGGGAGAGGGAGAGATGATGTGAGATGGAGGGTGGATGGAGGCAGGGGGTGGGGGGGCCTGGGCCCAGCTCCAGGGCAGGGAACCGAGTGGACAGAGGGCTTGGGAGCCTGATGGAGGACCATGTCCCAGCTTGGCCAGGCCCAGCTGGTGGCCTCAAGCAAGTTCTTGTACTGCGTGCGTCTGCGTTTCCTTGGCTTTAAAATTAGTATAAAATAATGCCTTCCTCATAATGCATGGCCCCACTCCAGTACTTTTGCCTAGAAAATCCCATGGACAGAGGAGCCTGGTAGGCTGCAGTCCATGGGGTCGCTAGAGTCGGACACGACTAAGCGACTTCACTTTCACTTTTCACTTTCATGCATTGGAGAAGGAAATGGCAACCCACTCCAGTGTTCTTGCCTGGAGAATCCCAGGGACGGGGAAGCCTGGTGGGCTGCTGTCTATGGGGTCGCACAGAGTCGGACACGACTGAAGCGACTTAGCAGTAGCAGCATAATGCATGGAAAATACAGAGCACAGAGCTCGGTGCAGGTAGACGGTAACAGCGCAGTGAGCAACATCCAGCTCCCCTGGAGTCTTACTGTGTGCCAAGGAACATGCACAGCCTCATTTAGTCTTCCTAAAGCTCCTGGAGGTAGGCAATGTCATTGCCCTTGCTTCAGGTGAGGGAATTAAGCCTCGGAGGAGTCACTTGTCTAAGGTCGCACAGCATGGACATGCCTGAGCCAGGGTTTGAACCAGGTCTGTCTTAATCTAGAACCACAACTCTTTTTTTTTTTTTAATTACAGTTAATTTTTATTTATTTGGCTGTGCCAGGTTCTAGTTGCAGCACGTGGTATCTTTTAGTCTCTGCATGCAGACTCTCAGCTGTGGTGTGTGGAATCTAGTTCCCTGACCGGGGATTGAACCTGGGCCCCCTGCATTGGGAACATGAAGTCCCAGTTACTGGATGACCAGGAAAGTCCCTGGAACCACAGCTCTTAATCCTAGTTTTCAGTGAATGCTAATCCCCTTGCCACATTCATCCATTTTTCTCCCAAATTCAGGCCTGTCTTCACACCTCCTCTGCCCAAGTACTCAGTCATGTCCAACTCTTTTGCGACCCCATGGACTTTGGCCTGTCAGGCTCCTCTGTCCATGAGATTTCCCAGGCAAAAATACTGCAGCGGGTGGTCATTTTATATGCCAGGCAATCTTCCTGACCCAGGGATTGAACCCGTGTCTCTTGTGGTTCTCACACTGGGTTCCTCTAGGCTAGCAATCTCCTAGAGCCATTTTCAGGATTTTAGGTAACATCTCAGAAATCATCCCCTCAGCACCAGCTAACTCATGGGGCAAGTGTCTTTGGTTTTGGAGCAATTCAACCACCCAGGCTGGGAACCCTATTTCTCGGGTTGTTCAGAAGTCCTATGTACCAGGTACATAGGAGGCCACAGTTAAGAAGAAACATACTTGGTAAATGATGACTTGGTAAAGGCAGTGCTGTTTGGCCAAAAAAGTCCTTTAAAACTTGGGGCCCAGAAACATGAAATGCAAGAGTCGGTATCAGAGGCAAACTTGACCTTGTGCGTGCGTGATCAGTTATTCGGTCGTGTCCAACTCTTCGCGACCCCATGGACTGTAGCCCACCAGGCTCCTCTGTCCATGGAATTTTCCAGGCAAGAATTCTGGTGTGGGTTGCTATTGCCTTCTCCAGGGGAACTTCCTGACCCAGGGTTCGAGCCTGCATCTCTCACGTCTCCTGCACTGTGTGCTTATTCGCTCAGTCATGTCTGACCCTTTGCCACCAGGCTTCTCTGTCCCTGGGAGGGTTGCCATTTCCTACTCCCATCTCCTGCATTGGTCTCCTGCATTGGTAGGCGGATTCTTTACCACTGCACCATTCATGAACTCAAATCTCACAGGTGCTGGGAAGGCAGTTGAGGTGCTGTGGACCTGGCTGCCCTTCCACGAGGGTGCCTGCTCCTGGGTGAGCCTGAGTGGGAGCTGTGGACTTGCTGCCATGGGTCTCATAGTCTCAAGGCTCTTGTGCCTGTCACAGCGTCCCCTGCTCCGGGACACTGAGGCTTCCCGGCTCATGCAACTGGCTGTTTCATGTATGACAAAGCCAAACGTAGAACTATAATGTGACACTTCTGTCTGTGTAATAACTGGTTTAGAGTCCAGCCCTTGCATAACTTACGTCACCGTGGAAATGGGAAAACAGACTGCAAAAGGGAAAGGAGGTGTAGCCAAGTTACAAAACCAATTAGTGAGGGGTCTGGGCCTGGAGACCCGTTTCTTAAAGCCTAGGCCAGTGCCTGTGGCTATTCTCCATTTTACTTATTTCTTTTGGTGGCACACACCTGCCCATATTAGAGTGTTCCCAGCGTCCAGAGCAGTGTCTGGCACGTGTAAGTCCTCAATTTCTCTGGATGAAGGAATGAATGGAGAGTGGGGAAAGAGAAAACAGACAGAAAGAACAATAGAGACTCAGTAAATCAGAGAGATCGGCAAAGCCAGGAAGAGAGGGGAAGATGGAGAAAGACAAGGTGAGGTATGGGGAACGAGAGACGGCAGGAAGAGGTCCAGGAAAGGGCAGACTGACAGCTTATGGGGAGACGGGGTGGAGTCAGGGATACAGCAGGTGCAGGGAGAGGGCACGGGGAGCAGTTACTGACTCGTCACCTGGACAGTTCTTCCGACGTCAGCAGGACAGCGTCTCCTGGTCAGTCTCCCTTATTGGTCCAGCTTGTCCTATAAGAGAAAATACTCAATTACTCTAGAAATAAGGAGCATCCACTTTCGAGAAGCTGCACATGAACACCTGCCCGCCCTTCGGACACACACATTCAGGGCAAGTGCCTTGCTGATCTGGGCCCATTAGTGCTGATGAAAAGCTCTCGGCACCTGGGGCCCTGCAGCTGGGGAGGCCCGCACACTGCGCCCGCCTTCTGCCCGCATGGCAGCTGCCGGGTGCCCTCGTTGGGGCTGCAAGGGGAACCTCATCTCCAAGAGACTCGCGGTTTCTAGCATAGGCTTCATCCCTGCTGACACACTGCTGCATGCGGCAGATGAACGGGAGGAGGGCGGGGGGCCCATACCCTGGGATGCCACCTGGCTGCTCCCTGGGCGTCTGCAGTGATGCCCCAGCAGAGAGAGAGAGAGCCAGCCGGGCCCTGTAAATCAAACACCCTCCCCAGAAACCCTGACTCCCAGGGGGAGAGAAATTTGATGCTGGAAAGGGTTCCTTAGCTTTGCCTAAGGATTTGCCAGAAGGCTCCTTTAGCTTGCCAGCTCCCAGCAGTGGAAATGAGGGTGTGGTTTCAGCAGTCACGGGGGCCCATACGGAGATGCCTGGCCGATCACACGTGTGGGGAATTCCACAGCTGCTCTTGCTCAAACACTGGGCTGGAGGACACTGCCAGGGAAAATCAAGGCCTGGGGTGCTTGGGCTGCACGGGCATCCCCATGGGCAGGAAGCGGGGATTTCTGGGCTTCGGGTACCAGTTCAGATTCCTTTCCAGTCTCATCAGTGGTGGCGGGGGTTGGGCTGTGGACAAAAGATTCCTCTCTGTCCATCCATCCATCCATCCATCCATATACTAGGTTGGCCATAAGATGTTATGGAAAAACCTGGATGAACTTTTTGGCCAACACAACACATCCCTTCCTCTCTCCTTCCATTTTTCCCTCCCTCCATCCATCCACCCATCTACTCTGTGCTGGGTGCTGTGTTAGGGAATAGAGATGCAAATAAGCATGAACTCACACTTGGGTGGTGGTCGGGGTAGGAGATTGGAGGGGGCAAGGGAAGGGCTGACAATAGGGCTGGGGACCACAGGAAGGAGGACAAACTCCCCCGGGGTAACTCCACTGGGGGCAGTTGGGGAGCCTTTAGTTGGGAAGGGGATGGTGCAGGGGAGTAGGTTGAGAGAGAGCGTAGAGGTGGGGATGGGCAGATGGGAAGGAAGGCAGGAAAAGGGGCCTCCCTCTTGGAGCTCTCGGAGGCCCTGGGAGCTGGTACTCTGCCCTAAACATAAACGTGTGGAAAGTTCTTCAGCCACCTTCCTTGGTATCTGCTGTATGGCTTTGGGCTACACGGTTACATGCACGAGCGCATTAGATGGCCAAGAACAAGCCTAGGAAGTAGATATCTTACCATCACCCTCATTTTACAATGGAAACTGAGACCTGGAGAAGGAAGCGACTTGTCCAGCATCACACAGCTAGTAAGTTACGGACCAGGGATCCACATCCAGGAATCAGAATCAAAACTAGCCTTCGTGGACAGGGCTGTACATCCACCCATGTGATTATGGTGAGTCCTCATGATGGCCTTGGAAGGTGGACTATTGCCCCATTTTATAGAAGGAAGTTGAGCCTTAGAAATTTAAGTGGCAAAGCTGAGTATCTGCCTGAGATTTCTAGGCTCTTTCTCCTAGAAACTCCAGGCAAGATGTTAGAAAAGCTATGTTAGGGGCAGGAGTGGGGAAGAGGCCAGAAGCCCAGCCCCATCTGAGCAGTGAGGGGTCCCCTGAAATTGGCCCTGGGGGTGTGGGGAAGGGAGGACATTGTCACTACCAGGCAGGAGCCTGCTACCCAGGTGGGCATCTGCGGTGAGAAACCCCCGGGTCTAGGCAGGGGCCAAGGACGTTTGGGCTGGAACTCTGTCCCAGGGTGGCTTACTGGGCAAGATGAAGCCAATTTCAGTTCCCCTTAAAACTCAGGTTTCTGCAGCCTTAAGAAGGGGAGCTCTAAAGTCTAGTTCAGGGGTTGCATCCCACGCCTGACCTCAGGGCTCCGGGAAGCAGGTGGGGATCATAGTTTTCTCTTATCCCTGTCCTTCCCCTGCCCCATCCCAGCCTGTGTGCCAATATCACCGTTTTCTGCCCAGCATCTCAGGCTGGTGGTTGTCCTGGGTGTGATGTGACCCACCTTCCTCTGGACACTGAGGCTGGGATGAAGGCCTGGGTGATGCAGAAGGCACCCCCCACCCCAGGGGCAGGGAGGAGGTGTTGAACTCCGCATGCATCTCTGACATCTCCTGCCCTCCTTTTTGCCAGGATGCCCCCTCCCCAGCTGTTTTCTGACACAGCGGAGATCTGCTCTAAGGGGAAAGGATGGCCTGGGAGAGGCCCGCCCCGCTCAGCCGTCACCGCTGCCTCTGCATAGCCTGGGACGGCCCCTGCCTCGGCCAGCTCCCTGGAGGCCTTCGGAAAGGTACTGCCCTCCCTGAGATGCTGGGTTCTCCTCTGAAAACTATGATTCTCAACTTTGAAGCCGGAGGGGGTTGTAAGAATTTGTGCTGTGAGGCACACGAAAATGAAGCGATATGACGTGAAAACACTTGGAGAACTGCAAAGCACTGCTCCCAGGAGGAGATAGTATTATCAGCATCCTCATATATTGGAACTAGGTGGATGCCCAGACCATGTTCGCCAGTTATCCATGGGGGTGGGTGTGGGGCAGACCGTGGACATCTGGCTTGGTCAGGAGGGATATATATATATATATATCTTTCCTTTTAGTGGCCCCAAAGTCAAATTTGTTGCTCCAATTTTGTGATAACTGAACCTCATAATAACTGGTAGTATTAAGCATTTACCATGTATCAGACTCTGCTAAGCATTTCTCCCACATTCTTTTATTCAGTCTTCATATAGGAGGTGGGTATCATTGTTAACCCATTTTACAGATGAGGAAACTGAGGCTCAGAGGATATAATTAACTGGCCTGGAATTTTAATCACGTTTAGTAAGACTTGGCTATGAGTCAAGCCTAAGTCTGCTAGACTCCAAACCAGAGCTTCCGATAAGGTCCATGGACTTGGCTTGCCAGCAAGAAGGAGTGCGATGCCTCAGTCTCTAAAGTTTCTGGCCCAGTGCTGTCAGCCCAGAGTCAGGCAACCAGGCGAGCGCGTCCCAGGGATCGGCTAGCATCCTCCCCCGTGCCAGCTGCAGGCCTCTGGGGGATGACCCCGTCCTGCCATCCCGTGACAGATGGGAGCCCCGAGGCCCAGAGAGGGGCAGACGCGGGCGAGGTCAGGCAGCGCTGCTGTGTTCTCCTCTGCAGGCGCCAGCCTGGGCCAGACAGCTGTATTCATCTTCCCTCTCCCACTGCCCCGAGACGGCCACTCAGTTCCATCTGCGCGGAGCAGGCCCAGGAGCGGTTCTTTGATGAAGAAGAACAGCTCAGTTCATAAATCACTCCTTTTATTTTCACTGCCTCTACCCCCCCCGGGCGTGCTTTCTGGAGAGAGGGAAAAGAAAGCACGTGGACAGACAGGGCAAAACCCCCATCGGAGGAAGCAAAGGTAGGTCTGCTTTGGGCTGGTGGGAGCCAAGAAACGTCTTGTTTTCACTCCTGCCAGGTGAGGGCCTGTGGTGCAGGGCGGAGCCTCTGGGAGTCCCAGGGGAACAGCCTCACCTGGGTCTCAACCAGTGCCCTTGCCTCCAGCAAGCTGGGGGGCCTGGGCCAGCCTCCTCATCACCTGAGCCTCCATGGATGGCTTCACCTTTGAGACGGGCATTCTCACACCTAACTCCCAGGCTCAGTGCGTGGATTCAAAGAGATAGTGTCGGTAAAAGCACTTTAGCGTTCCTTCCTTCCTGTGTGTTTATGCCAGCACTGGGCTGGGTCCAAGACACAGAGGCCAGCAGCTTCCCTCCTGCAAGGACTCGAGTCTCCTGAGAATTAATAACCTGCTACTCAGAACTGTTAACAGCCACAGGGACCACGAGCATGCCGGGCAGGAAGGGAAACTAGCATTGACTGACTGCCTTAGGGGTGACAGGAGGTGCGACAGGGCAGCCTGGAAGCCTGGGGGCCCTGTGTGTGGGGAGCACACACGTTTTTGTTGGCAGGGACCAACATTTTTGAGCCTCAGTGATGCTGCTGGGCATTGCAGCCTGGGCATTTACCTATGAGTGACCTTACTTGATCCTCCAAAGAGATCTGCAAATTAGATGAATTGCCATTGTTCCCTTTTACAGAAGAGGAAACTAAGGCCCCAAGGGGCTTGAAAACCCTTAGAGCCAGAACTGACTCAAGTCTGCCCGACTCTAGGACCCCTGTGTTCCTTCTTCAGGACCTGGGACTCAGGCTTAGGGGAAAAAAAAAAAAGCAAGGCAGTATTTCCCTGGCAGTCCAATGGTTAAGACTCCACCCTTCCGGCCACGGGTTTGATCCCTGGTTACAGAACGAGAGCCCATGTGCTGAGCGGTCTGGCCAAAAAAGAAAAAAAAAAAGTAATGACTTGGGGCTGAGACTTGCTGGAATAACGATGATGCTTGTCATCAGGTTCCAAGCCGAAGTGGGAGGAATTTATTTGCTTTCTGGTGGTGTTTGCTGTGCTTCATCTCTAGACAGACGGTCTCATAAGCAATTGGCCCCAGATCCTGGCGTACTTGGTGAATGGCACAGACATGGGGACATGGACACAGCTGATGGGGGGTAACATCTAATTAGGCTCCTGAAGGCAGAGCCTGTGGTGGATGTATCAGATCCTGAGTGACAGCCTTCCCCGGCCCTGCACTCACTGACTCTTGAATGTCGAGGAAGCAGAGTGGCTGCAGCGTCTTGGAGAGCACAGTCTCTGATCTGGGAGCTGAACCAGCTCTGGGCACTCTGTGTTCCTGCCACGAGCCCTCTGCTCTGCCTTCGGAGGATCTTCAGAGAAGGAAGACTTAGTGACTCCAATTCTCTCTTTTCACACCTGGGGCATGTTGAGGCCCAGAGAGGGGCAGGGTCTGGTCCACAGTCACACAGCAGGGCAAGAACTAGGAACTCCTGATTTTAAGCCCCCTGCTCTGCCCACATGGGGCTAGTGGTAAAGAAGCCACCTGCTGATGCAAGAAATTTAAGAGATGTGGGTTTGATCCCTGGGTTGGGAAGATCCCCTGGAGAAAGAAATGGCTACCCACTCTAGTGTTCTTGCCTGGAGAATCCCATGGACAGAGGAGCCTGGCAGGCTGCAGTCCATGGGGTCGCAAAGAGTCAGACACCGCTAAAGAGACTTAGCAGCACACACACTCTTTCCATCATTCAAGGCAGCCTCCTGAGACTAACATCTTAATTTATTTTGACTTCGGAGAGCATTTTACACACACTATTTCTCAATCACCCGGGAGATAGGCACTCCTGCTTTATAGAAGAGGAAACTGAGGCCTGCAGAGATGAAACCCCTGGCCTGAGGTTGGGGAAATTTCTGGGGCAACAAAGCAGGATCCCCATCCTTCTGCCCTGGTCATCCTTCAGAGGCGTGGCCCGGGGACTCTGGGCGGTCGGTCCCCAGAGTGGCCCTTGCTACAATCCTTGTCTCCTGCCCCTCGGACCTGACCTGGACTCAGAACCACAGAAGGCGCTCATCTCTGACAGTTCCTGGGACGGGGCCATGGCTCCATCTTCTTGTCTTTGCACTTGGGACAACTCCGTGCAAAGGCCTCTGGGAAGGCTCTGCACCCTCCACCAAAGGCGGGTAGGCAGCCTGGCTGCTTCCGTGGAATTCAGAGAGCATCTACCCCAGGGCCTGCGGGATGGGCAAAGAACAAACTCCCTCCCAGACAAACATTATTCTTGTGGTAGCATTTCATTCATGTAGACTGTCTCTCATTCATTCTCCGTTTAGTGAGCACTACAGGTCTTTGGAGTAACCCACAGCCCTGTGGGACGAGGTGCTGGGAAGTGTCACTGTGTCCCCAGACTCTGGCAACGATCTTCCCCATGTGGGTTCTCCCTGCCCGGCCTGGCTCACGTGTGGCTTCTGGTAACACCTCTACTTCCCCTCCTTGAGTCCCCGTATTCTCCAGGGCACCTCCTGGAAGCTTGTATTAAGCTTTGTGCTACCCAGAGCCTGCATCTAGTTAACTCTTACTGTATATCTGGCCTTGAACTAACAGCATGCAGATCCTCACAAGAGTCCTAGGCGGTGGGTCTGCTCCCCCACTGACCTGTGATTGAACTGGGCTCAGGGACAGTGAGCAGCCTGCCTTAGGGATTCCCCTGGCCTGATCCTAAAGTTAAGCTCTTTCCCTCCACCCCTGCATAAAATAAGATACATGGAATTAAGCCAATTATATTAAATAATGTTATCAAAATATTTTCAAAATGTTTGTAATATGCAAATACTTCTTTATTAACTCATTAAATCCAAGACCTAGTGATAAGTTTGACAGGTATTGTAATTTCAAAAGATCTGCAACAGTTCAGGGGCGATGTGAAAATATCTGCTTCCACCTATTGATGGCAATATTACGAGTACAGCTAATAATACTACTGCTTGTTGCCTGAGCTCACAGAGGACGAGATGGTCCGATGGTGTCACTGACTCAATGGACCTGAGTTTGAGCAAACTCCGGGAGATGGTGAAGGACAGGGAAGCCTGGTGTGCTGCAGTCCACGGGGTCGAGAAGAGTTGGACACGACTGAGCAACTGAACGACAACAACAATAGTAAGAGGATATGCTCAATGTCAGGTAAATGTTAGTGAAAGTAAAGAGATAATGTTCCCCCAAGCTCGCCAGTTTCTCGAGTTCCATGTGATCTGTGGACCCTGGGACGGGAAGTCCTGCCTTAGACGTAGATCATCCCTGACGGTGATGCCCTCCCGGTCTGTAGCTCATTAATCCAGTTTGTTACTTCTGATCTCTATCCCCCCCAGACAGAGGCTGCCCTCTCCCCTCAGCCCCTGCCGCCAGCAGAGGGGCAGCGAGTTTACAGCAGGAGCAGGTGGGACCACAGGGGCAGGGCAGAGGCGGGGGGGTGGGATGGAAGAATCAGAATCCTAAACTGACCGTAGCTGAATGTGGCCGCCTTCCCGCTGGGAGCAGACCCAGCCAGCTGGGGTGGAAGGGGCGGCCAGGGAGCCAGCCTGTCTGAGAAGCCCCTGGGGAATTTGTTAATAAGCCCTCGAACTTCCAGGCTCCAGCCCTGAGATTTGGATTCTGCGTTTTCCAGGAGGGCCTACCCCTAGGCCTTTCCTTTGGATCCATCCTGGGGGCGTCTACACTGTCAGGTTCAAAGACCTCAAGGTGAGAGTCCCTCCTCCCCCCTCAGCTCTATCTGGGAGGCTGGGGCCCCAGGCCGGCTGAAAATCATGCTCCCCAAATCTAGAAGGGTATCGGTGCAACCAGCCAATGGCCGTCTTAGACATAGATCATCCCTGGCAGTGACGCCCTCCCTGTCTGTAGCTCATTAATCCAGTTTGTTACTGCTGATCTCCATCCCCCCCGCGCCCCTCCCCCTCTCCCCCCCAGACAGAGGATGCCCTCTCCCCTCAGCCCCTGCCCCCAGCAGAGGGGCAGCGAGTTTACAGCAGGAGCAGGTGGGGCTGCAGGGGCAGGGCAGAGGCGGGGGGCTGCCGTTCGGTGCCCAGCATCCCTCCTCCATCACCGTGGGCAGCCGCAGCCCAGGTTCCCCGACATAACCCAGCATCCAGCACGTGGCTCCTGGCCTCCTCTGGGCCTCCTACTTGCCCCCTCCCCTTCACGGAGAAGCGGACAATGATTCCGCACCACTGGCCTCTGACTGGGACGAGCCAGCACGTGTCTGGAGCGTCTGGAGTGGAGATGTTAATTCTCTGGAAATCTTCCTGCCTTTGGAGACAGCCTGGGGCTGAGATGGGAGGCAGCAGTGGGGTTTAAGAGGGGAGAAAATACAGGAAAGGAGGCGCTTTGAAGACTAGAGAGCAGAGGCCATGTGGAGGTCACAAGGAACTTGCAGGGCTGGCCTCATCCTCTCGGGCTCACTTTCCTAAAGGGGCATCACGGGATGAGGTGGGGTGGGGAATGGGCCATTTTATGGGTGGCTGGTGCCTCCATGCCAGCTGGAAAGGGGGCTGCCCTGGAAAGTGACTCAGAGTCACCCTCATCCCACAGCCGAGGAGACTGGCATCCAGAGAGCAAGGGGACACAGCAGAGTCACGGCTGGACAGCACAGCCCAGGCTCCCAGCCTGGGTGCTCCCTGCCGTATGCTGGGGGCCCGGTCTCAAAACCCATCCCAGGCAACTCCCAGGTAGACTCACACTGGGATTGGAGGGGACAGGGAGCACTGGACACGTCCTCAGAATTTACCATCGCTGGCAGACCTTCCCATCAGGTATGACCCTTTGGTGGCCGGGGCTGTGTCTCCCACTTTCTCGGAGTCCCCTTAGCACAAACAGGGGTGGTTGATGTTCAGTTGCTAAGTCGTATCCAATTCTTTGCGACTCCATGGACCGTACCTTGCCAGGCTCCTCTGTCCATAAGATTTCCCAGGTAAGAATACTGGAGTGGGTTGCCATTTCCTCCTCCAGGGGATCTTCCCAACCCAGGGATTGAACCTGCTTCTCCTGCGTTGGCAGGCAGACTCTTTACCGCTGAGCCACCAGGGAAGCCCCGGGATGGAATATCATCAGTATAATAACTGCTCCTGCTTCACGTGGGCAGAAGCCGTGCTGAACAATGTTCCAACATCTTCTGAAATGAGTGAATTATCCCCAGGAGTACATGGAGACCCGGAGAAGGTAAGCTTCCCACGGTGGTCTAGCTGGAGAGGGCGGAACTGGGGTGCAGACCCCAATCCAGACAACACACCCACAAGGTGGAAACAAGTAAAGAGAACACGCTGGCAGGCGTGAGGCCTGGATTCAAGTCCAGACTCTGGAAAACCAGGGAGAATCCTGCCCTGTCTCTGACCCTCCAGTCCTCTGGCTGATTCCCACGATGACGGTCTCTGTAAGTCTCAGTGGGGCTCCAGAGCCCCCAGCCCGCCCTCCCTCTGACAGTTCTCTCTTCCCACATTTCATCCCCCTTCGGGCCAGAGCAGCAGGAGACCCTTTGAAAGACTTGGTAATCCATCCCAAAATATGCAGGACTGTTGCTGGGGCAACCTGGCTGCCACACAGCCCGGATTTAAATATTTAATGGCTCCTCGGGTATTAAGGGGTCCTGGGAACTGGGCGGGAAAGGGCACAGATCTGAGCTGGGGTAAGGGAGTGGGGGAGCCCTGGCAGCTCCTGCCAGAACAGCACCCCCACCACAGGGGTCTTTGAAAAGACCCTGATGCTTGGAAAGATGGGAGGCGGGAGGAGAAGGGGACGACAGAGGATGAGATGGTTGGATGGCATCACCGACTCGATGGGCATGAGTTTGAGCAAGCTCCGGGGGTGGGTGATGGACAGGGAGGCCTGGTGTGCTGCAGTCCATGGGGTCTCAGAGAGTCAGACATGACTGAGCGACTGAACTGAACTGAAGTGTCTGGCAGGATAAGACAGAAGCCCAGGCACAGAATTCTGCTGCAAGCAGGGGGAGGGGAGCAGGTGACGGAAGGGGAGGGGACGCTCTCTGTCACAGGTGGATTTTTTTCTTAAGTGCCGCAGTGCAGCGGACGCTGTGCTAGTCTTACGCTCTCTCCTTTGAGGTCACTATAATCCTATGAGGCAGGCATGCTATTGGTCCCAACTTACAAGTGAGAATGGGGATCAGAGGTGAAGTGACTCACCCAAGGCCACACAGCTGCCCCGAGAGGCACACTGGAACCCAAGGCCAGGTGGCTCCGCAGCCAGTGCTCTTTCTGCTACATCTATCGGGAGGCAGGCTGGAAATCCTGCTGAAAGCTAATGCCTGTAACAGTTAAGAAAGGCAATGCCAAAGAATGCTCAAACTACCGCACAATTGCACTCATCTCACATGCTAGTAAAGTAATGCTCAAAATTCTCCAAGCCAGGCTTCAGCAATACGTGAACCGTGAACTTCCTGATGTTCAAGCTGGTTTTAGAAAAGGCAGAGGAACCAGAGATCAAATTGCCAACATCCGCTGGATCATCGAAAAAGCAAGAGAGTTCCAGAAAAACATCTATTTCTGCTTTATTGACTATGCCAAAGCCTTTGACTGTGTGGATCACAATAAACTGTGGAAAATTCTGAAAGAGATGGGAATACCAGACCACCTGACCTGCCTCTTGAGAAATCTATATGCAGGTCAGGAAGCAACAGTTAGAACTGGACATAGAACAACAGACTGATTCCAAATAGGAAAAGGAGTACGTCAAGGCTGTATATTATCACCCTGCTTATTTAACTTATATGCAGAGTACATCATGAGAAACGCTGGACTAGAAGAAGCACAAGCTGGAATCAAGATTGCCGGGAGAAATATCAATAACCTCAGATATGCAGATGACACCACCCTTATGGCAGAAAGCGAAGAGGAACTAAAGAGCCTCTTGATGAAAGTGAAAGAAGACAGTGAAAATGTTGGCTTACAGCTCAACATTCAGAAAACGAAGATCATGGCATCCGGTCCCATCACTTCATGGGAAATAGATGGGGAAACAGTGGAAACAGTGTCAGACTTTATTTTTCTGGGCTCCAAAATCACTGCAGATGGTGACTGCAGCCATGAAATTAAAAGACGCTTACTCCTTGGAAGGAAAGTTATCACCAACCTAGATAGCATATTGAAAAGCAGAGACATCGCTTTGCCAACAAAGGTTCGTCTAGTCAAGGCTATGGTTTTTCTTGTGGTCATGTATGGATGTGAGAGTTGGACTGTGAAGAAGGCTGAGTGCCAAAGAATTGATGCTTTTGAAGTGTGGTGTTGGAGAAGACTCTTGAGAGTCCCTTGGACTGCAAGGAGATCCAACCAGTCCATTCTGAAGGAGATCAGCCCTGGGATTTCTTTGGAGGGAATGATGCTGAAGCTGAAACTCCAGTACTTTGGCCACCTGATGTGAAGAGTTGACTCATTGGAAAAGACCCTGATTCTGGGAGGGATTGGGGGCAGGAGGAGAAGGGGATGACAGAGGATGAGATGGCTGGATGGCATCACTGACTCGATGGACGTGAGTCTCAGTGAACTCCGGGAGTTGGTGATGGACAGGGAGGCCTGGCGTGCTGCGATTCTTGGGGTTGCGAAGAGTCAGACATGACTGAGCGACTGAACTGAACTGAAAGCGCTTTCTACAGGCCGGGCACTGTGCTAAGGGCTGTACAGGCTCTAATGCGCTCAACCTTCATGACAGCCCTGTGAGGGAGATGTTATTGCCCCCATTGTACAGATGTGGAAACTGAGGGCTTGAGAGGGGAGGTCAGACCCCAAGATCACAGGGACGTGGGGAAGCCTCTATTCCGGCCTCAGTGGGACACTCCGGAGCCGGTGTCCTTCATCTAGTTCTTAGCCCAAATTTAGAACGCTGTATAACAAAAACAACAACAAATAAATAAAAATCAAATTCAAAATGCCTTTTCACCCTGGAGCTTTGTCCACAAGATGGATAGGATGGCAAGAGGAAATTTCCAACCATTCAGCAATGAAGATGAGTCACCTTGAGGTTTTTTGGCTTCAGTCACTTTCTCTACACATAAAACATGGGCACGCAGACAACAATGTAGACACAGCCTTGGAGACACACAGATGCATGCTAAGACAAAAGTACAAGACACGGACCCATGGACAAATGTGGGTGCGCACACAGGCACAAGCACCGGCACACAAACACACACACACACACACACACACACACACAGATGGACTCGGATCACTTTCCTCCTGATTGAATTAACTAGAGTGTCAGGAAAGGGAAAAGACATCCAAAATCATTTGGCCAATGCCTCTGCCAACCTCAAGACTATTTTAAATAGCCAAACTGATCTGATCTTATTTTTAAAGCTCTTCAGGAAGGAGGACAAATCCCATAACCTCATTCTGATGTCTCCCCCTTAAGTAGGGAAGTTCTCCTGACATCTAACCAAATTCCTGCTTTAGATGGTTAGGAATCTGCCTGCCAATGCAAGAGACCCAGGTTTGATCCCTGGGGAAGATCCTTGGAGGAGGAAATGGCAACCCACTCCAGTATTCTTGCCTGGAGAATTCCATGGACAGAGGGGCCTGGCGGGCTACAGTCCATGGGCTCAGAAAGAGTCGGACACGACTGAGCGACTAACACTTTCACTTTTACATTAATCACAATGCAACTTTTACCATCAATACCCTGCTTTACAGCTCCCAAAGTCCTCCTGTATTTATGTTCTTGTTTACCCCTCACAGCCGTCCAGCGAGGCAAGCAGAGCAGAGATGATTATACTATTTTATGGCGAGTGTGGCCCAGAGAAGTTAAGGAGCTTGTCTGCGGTGACACAGTCCCTGTTGAAGCTGGGCTGCAACCCAGATGTAGGCTGTAGGTTTCACGGCTCCTCGAACTACGCCAGGTGCTGTCAGCGTCCCACCATTTTCACTTTGTCTTCTCCTCTCAGCCTCTGAGCTTCCTTGGACCTGAGCCTGTCAGTGAGGGAACCACATGGCACCTGGCTCACCTCCCTCTTGCCTGAGTGATGCCCGCATGCAGCATAGGGGTGGGGGCCTCTCACAGTTGGGTGATCCCAACAAGCTCCTCCACCCAGAGGCAAACAACACGCTCCCTCCCGAGACAGCAATCTTCCTGTGCTGAAAGCAGGCTGGTGAAGCTGCCCGCTCCTCCTCTGAGCATCCTTCATCCCATGGAAGGCTCCTCCAACTGCCCAGGGACCAGGACTTGTCACCAGAGATGGAGCCAAGCTGCAGCCAAGCCTCACACCCACCCGGCGCACTGCCCCACTTACGTTCACTCGGTAGTAAATATTAGAGACACCCGGTCTCCTCAGGGCAACTGCAATGATTCTAGTCATCTGGCCTGATTTAGGGACGGCCACAACCCCTTCCCATTAGAGGAATGACTACGGGTATTTGGAGTTCAAGTTATGGAGGGAAAGCAACGGAGAAGTAGAGGGCTCATGACAAAGAGTCCTGGCTGGCTTGAGAAGATCCTGAGAGGAAATGAATCAAGGGAAGATCCGGGCTGGAGCCTGAGAAGAGGAGGAGGCGGGAGGCAGAGAGATCTGCATTCTTTCCTCCCCATAAAAAATCATCCCAGCTGTGCCTAGGAGCCCTAAAGGAAGATGTGGGCAGGATGGGGCAGGGCTTAGATGGAGACAGGCGCAGTCTCAGGCAAGTCCGCAGCTCCAGTGGATGTAAGGATCAAAAGTCCAGGGTTCTGAAATCAAATCCTGTTTGGGATTTCACAGCCACCAGCTAGCTCTGTGGCTGGACCAGTCCCCTCTCACTCTGGCTAAGGTTCTGTGTACCGGGCTTTCCTCTGTCTCTCCGTCTCGAGTCTCATTTCTCTGCTCTGTCTGCGCTCTCTCCCCTCTCTGAATGTACGAGAGCACACGCGTGCTCACACACACAGACACTGTGACCCCTTCCTGCAGGGGTGGAAGGCTGCCTGCTGATGGTGGCTAGATCCCTTTCCTCTTAAAGCCCACCTCCTCGGGGGCCTAGACAGAAATCCCCTAGCCCTGCCCTGGGACTGTGACCCCCAGCGGGTGGCAGCCACGTTTAATTTAGAGGCTCTGCACGTGTGAGCCGTTGTGCACAAGCCTGCTTGCCCAAGGCAGCCCGAGGACTGCCGGGGCCCTGCTGGGAGCCGGGGGCCTGGGGAGCCTCCTTGCTGGGAAAAGGAAGAACGCGGCAGGTGTTTCATTTCCCCCTGGCCGCCCGCTAATTAAGAAAGAGGAAGACCCAGCAAGTTCAGGGGGCAAGCTGGGGTTTCCTAGAGACCCTGTGGGGGTGAGGAGGGGGCGGGGGTGCAGAACGGGCTTTAGGACGAGGCCGTCCTGGGCTGCCCTCTGAGCCTACCCCAGGTGCTCGTGTGACCTTGAACAGGCACCTCTGAGCCCCTCGAAGGTGACTCCAGAGCCCCGAGGGCCCCGACCACCTGTGCAGACCCAGGTCACGTCCAGGCAGACGTAGGCGGCAGGGCTATGCCGGGAGCTAAGGGACGTGTTGGCGAGATGGTTCTGCATTTGTCTCAGGCCATTACTCCACCAATTGCCCCTTCCTGGGTGTAATTCTGAACAGTAAATGTTATTGGAGGAGAAACCCTGTGGGGAAGTGGATCTTCTGTGTGTGAGTGCACAGTTGCTTCAGTCATGTCTGACTCTTGTGGCCCATGGACCGTAGCCCGCTAGGCTCCTCTGTCCATAGAATTCTCCAGGCCCGAATACTGGAGTGGGCTGCCATGCCCTCCTCCAGGGGATCTTCCCGACTCAGGGATCAGACTTGAGTCTCTTATGTCTCCCGTGTTGTCAGGCGGGTTCTTCTGTGGAGGCCTCATATCGAACTTTCCAAGGTAAGTGTTCCAGGAGAAGGCAAGGAAAACCTGGATCCATAAACCGAGTGAAGCAACAGGGCGGGGATAAACCACCTCCGAGCTCCACCCTGGGGCAAGCAGTGCCTCCCGGTGAATTGAGATGAAGGAAATACGGAGGTGCTTAGGACAGGGCCTGGCACAGAGTGGGGCCTCAGGGAAGGCCCACACGCATTGCCTGGAGCCGGGTGGAGAACACAGATGTTCACAAACATCCCACTGGAGCTTTCTGATGCCTTGTGACTATCCTTAGCTGACGGAGGAGGAGACTAGGATGAAGACCCTGAAGGATTAGAGAGCAGTGGGAGAGAAGGGAGAGGGTTGGGGCTGCGCTGCGTGAGTTCTAAGGCCCAGACCTGCGCTTTCTCTCTGCTGCGTTTCAATCACTTCACACCCTGTTAGGTCATGTGTCCCTCCAAAATATGGATTTGGGGGTCCTTTGTTCAACTTCATCAGTGGCGCCCAAAGAGATCCTTTCTTCCCAGGTTTTTGTCCCCATCATGAGGTTACATGTGCCAAGCTGCTTCCGGAAGGGACTGGCCCTCAGGGGCAGTGGCAGAGGTCCAGAGGGTGGCAGGGGTCTGAGAAGCCAGGGTCTGGGGAGGAGGGTCCCTGCCCTCAGCGGTGGAACCAGTTCACCAGGAGAGAAAGAATAACAAGAACGTGTTGCACGTCCACAGAGCTGCAAGAACCAGACACGGTTCTCACTGGCTTCTGCGGTCCCATGTAGATGCCTCTTATTATCCCGTTTTCAGCTGGAACAACCGAGACTCAGAGAGGTTAAGCCACTTGCTCGAGGATGCACAGCGAGAAAGCAGCAGGGCTGACTCCAGAGTCTGGGCCTGTAACAAAGGCCTGACGCCGCCCTTCTCCCATCTGTGATAGCAGCAGCCCCAGGCCTGCTGCAGAAAGACTGACGGCCAGCGCCTTCAGCCTGCAGGCCCGTCCCTGAAGGGCCACTGCGCAAATGTGGGACCTGTCGTCTGCTGTCCTCACACAGGAACGAATGGTGTCCTGGTGGGTGGGGTCTCACGGAGGACTCCATCACTTTCCCATCTTAGAGAAGGCCAAGCCTTGAGGGGGCCCCCGAGGTCCTAGAGTCCGTCCTTTTCATGGTACAGATGACGGCTCTGCGGACCTGCCCCCGGTCACACAGCATGTCCTGAAGAGCCTCAGCATTACGGGTTGGGCTTCAGCTTGGTCTTTCACCCTCCGCTGTTCACTTCCCAGGTCGCCTGTGGCTGGCTGCTGAGTCTCAGAGGGGACACTCAGACTGACACCCCACTCCCAAAGGGTCTCAGGGAATGACTGCTTCCCAGGTTCCATGCGCTTCGATTGCCTTCTCATTTGATCCTCACATCACTATTAGTATCCTCATTTACAGATGAGGGGATGGGATCCCTTCCCCAGGGTCACAGACCTTGGAGGAAGAGAAGCTGTGGGCCTCTGCCCCGGGGCCACTGGCAGGGAGAAAGGGTCTCTGATTACCCACATGCTCAGCACAGAACAGCTTCCAGAGCTTTGCCCAAGGGACCTGGAATCTGAGGCCGCCGGGCTGCCACACTCCCTGGCGTTCATGCCATCCATCTCGGAGTTCATTTGGAGGAAAGGCAAGGCTTATGAAGCTGTACCACGATGGCCGCCTTGGGGGCACTTCTGGCACATACAGCATTGGGGTGCCTTGGGTTGGCCTGGTTATTTTTTTTCGGGTGGGGGTGTGTGGTCTTTTGATCCCACAGAGATGGAGCCTCAGAGGCCTGGGGAAGAGGCAGAGATCTAAGGCAGGAGTCATCACCTCTCACCAGACCAGAGGGCCCGCCATGCATCCCTGCCCAGGGACAACGCATCCCCGAGTTTCCAGAGGACAAAGGGACACCTTCATTCTTCCCCCTGCCATTCTGGCCTCCAAGTACTAACCGCAGGGGACGAGAAGCAACCAGCACTGGTGAAGGAATCCTCTACCCCCGGGTCATTTATTGGGTTAGTCAAAAAGTGTGTTCAGGTTTTTTTTTAACATTACACCAAACACTTGAATGAACCTTTTGGGCAGCCCCATACTTAGCAAAGAGTCAGACTCGACTGAGCGACTGAACTGAACTGAATACTTAGCCCCATCACATCCTCACAATAGCTTACAAGGCCCCCCTCCCCAAGCTCATCTTAGGCTACCTCCTCTTCCCTCACCCCACTCCAGTCAGCTCCAGTCACCCTGGTCTCTTCCACATGGCAAGCACACATCTGCCTCAGGGCCTTTGCACCTGCTGGTCCTTCTGCCTGGGACTCTCCTGCTAATATTCTACACGTTGTATTCCTTCACTTCATTCAGGTCTCTGATCAAATTCTGCAAGGAGATCTTCCCTGACTACTCCCAACTCTGTTCCCCAACAACCTAAAATAGTACCTCTCCCCAGTCACCATCACCGACTCAATGGACATGAGAAGCAAACTCTGGGAGATGGTGAAGGACAGGGAAGCCTGGCGTGCTGCAGTCCACGGGGTTGAAAAGAGTCACACGTGACTGAGTGACTGAACAAGAACAACCAGTCAGCATCTATCTCCTTGTTGACACTTATCTCCAACAAAGTTCTCTTTCAGTTATTTGTCTTCTGTCCCTTTCCCTTGAATGCAGGAAGGCAGCAACCTTGTTTGTCTGCTTCATTGCTGAATCCCAGCCTCTGATACAGTACCTGCCACAGAAGGAGTGCTCAGGGGACGTTTGAAGAAGGAAGGAAATAAGGGAGAGGCAAGGAGGGATAAATCTCTGTGTGGGCCTCTTTCACACGATTCTTATTTGACTCTTGCTGAAACAGTATCGGAAGACGCAGGACCAGTTACATAATAATGAGGGTGTCTCATTCATAAGTTGTTATGACTTACAAGGTGGCCACAGCATAGCATTAAACCAAGCGCAGGGCTCTGGGCCACTGCCCAGGTCGCATACCTTTGAAGCTGGCCCTGAAATGGTGTTCTTACCGTTTCCCTAGTGCTGCTCAGAGATGGGAGGATCAGAGAGGTATAGTGACTTGTCCAACATCACACAGCATTGTGCTATGGCTTAGAAACTCGCAAACTCTCCGCTCCTCAGTTCTTTCAGTGGCTATGGAAGGAATCCTATTATCCCCACACACCTGCAAATCAGGGGAGCCAGCCCAGAGAAGAAGGTAGGAGAGCAAAATTGCCTGTAAATCTACTTCACCTCACATATTCATGTCATATATATATTTTTTTCATTCGACTGCAAAGTATATCCACAGTTGTTTTAATAAAAACATAAGGTATTATCTTCCAAATCTTTGTGTGCATTGATGTTCCATCAGAACACACAGAGCTGGTCCTGAGATTCTGTGCAACCCCTGGCTTGGGGGGAATAACCCAGGTGCTGCGGGTACCCACACCTCAGCTGAAAAAGCACCTCCGTAGAAGATCCTCGCACAGGTGCAACCGCGCACACTGCACGAGCACGTTAGTTTCAGCTCCTCACTCCTCGTCTCTCTCCTGCTTGGTCCAGAGGAAACCTCCTCCAGGATGGCCCCAGACCCAGATGGCAAGGAGTCTTGCACAGATCTCCTTCACAACAGAGAACAGGGGATGGGGGTGGGGGAATCTTCCCTCCTGGGGAAATATGCCTCGGCCTGTTAACAGTGAGAGGAGAGCGTTATTACCCTGCTCAGCCAGCCAGCTTCACTCGCTGTGCTAATTGGAACGTGTAATGGTTTGTTAATACGGTCTAATCTGGGGAGCCCGGCTCAGAGGGGTCTCTGTGGTGGGGGTATGGTGTGGGGGTGGGGGCTTCTGGGGGTACTGCCAAGAAGGGCCGGGAGTGTGCCTTTGGTGCCTGCTTTGCAAAATGATGTCTTAATCCAGCATCCAAATCCAGCAGCACAACTTGCAATCTTGGGCTGCTGCGGTTGTGTGCGTGTGTACCTGTGTGCACGTGTATATGTGTGTGCACAGTGAACACGATGGCTGGCGGGTGTGTACACTGTGTGTACACCCACGGTGCCGGGTGTAGGACTAAGAGGTGGGGGGAGAGAAGAGAACATGGCTGAATCACACCTAAAGGCAGGACGCAGCCCTCTAGTTTCGACAACGCAAACAAAGACATCTATTTTCCCATGACTAGCTCACCCAGCCCCTATTAACACTAATTAGGAGGACTGGGAATTCCCCATAACTTCATAATTACTGTTAACAGACTTCACAGGGGCCGTGAAGGAAATGCAACACCCCATCCTATATTCACAACCCAGGTGACGATGGTTCAGGTGGTCACTGCGTCCCTCTGCTCCAGCCACAAGGCTCTGCGATTCCCCCCAGGGACCCCAGGTGCCCAGACTGCCCCATATGATAGGATACTGGAGGTGGGGGTGGCACCAGGTCTCCGTCATGAACTGTTTCAGTCGTGCCAAGTAGACAGGGTGCCCTGGGTGAGGCCTCTGGGGAAAATTCTCTGGTGTTGGGAGCTGGGAGAAATGAGGCAGGAGTCCAGGGAAGATGGGGTGCTACTCGAGAAGAGACTTCAAGCTTGGCCTTGGACCTGGAGGCTGAGGAACGAGCAGACCAGCCGGTGCTGATGCTGAGCCGCGACTGCCAGCTGAGGCCATGTGTCCTGAGTACAGGCCCCCGGCCCCGCCCCCCGGCCCTCCCTCTTAGCTCCAAGTCCATTAAGATGAACCATATTTTAAAGGTGGCGCTGAAGAGTTGGCAAGATCACAGCAGTGACCTCACAGTGTCATTAGGCCCCCTCCCCAGGCTGCAGCCAGACGGCTTAGGAAACCACCGTTGAGCCATGCCCGGACCTCTCAGCTGCTTGGTGGTGGGAGGGCCACTTCTGCCAGCTGACAGAGGCAGGGGCATCCCAGCAACCGCAGGGCTGGTCCTCGCCACGAGCCCCATCTGTGCTCACGAGAGCCTCGCCTGGCCTCCCCGCCTCGGCTCCGGCGGTCCTGCTGCAGGCCCTGCTCCGAGTGGGGTCGTGCGGGCAGGCGCCAGCGCTGTCCCCCTCCCCGAGTGTCTGCCTGGGCGTCTGCCCCTCACCCCGGCTGTGACCTTCCCAGCCCCCACACCCAGGAAATGCTGTCCCTCTGTGCAGGGCTCGGGTTCTGGCTCCAGTTCCAGAGGACAGGTCTTTGTTCTTTCCCTGTCTGCCCAGACTCTGAGATTCTCCATTTATTAGTGAGTTTAAAGGCCCCTTACTTAACCATATTAAAAAGCGCTGAAACAGAATCAAACATAAACTGCCTCTTAGTGACTTTTTCTTTTATTCTTTATATTCAGTGACTTTTTTCTTTCTTACTAGGAGCATGTATTATTCATCTAATTAAAACAAAGCATTGCAAAGGGGCCATTTCCTCCACACTCTGAAGCTGCTGGGTCTTTGTGAGTGTTGCAGCCTGGGCCTGGAATAGCTTTTCTTTCCTTGTCCGCCTAGAGAACTTCTTCTCACCCTTCAGTGCCCTGCTTGACGGCTCCTCAGCCACGAAGCCTTCCTTGATTTCTCCAGCATTGGCAGAGTTCGCTTCAGTTTTTTTTTTTATTTTATTGAAGTATAGTTAATTTACAATGTTGTGTTAATTTCTGCTATACAGCAAAGTCATCCAGTTATGCATACATATTTGTTGTTGAGTCGCTCAGGTTTATCACAGGATATGAATGCCGTTCCCTGTGTCATACGGTAGGGCCTTGTTGTTGGCCCATCCTGTAGACATTAGTTTGGCTTTGCCGGGGGCTCAGCTGGTATAGAATCCGCCTGCAGTGTGGGAGACCTGGGTTCGATCCCTTGGCTAGGAAGATCCCCTGGAGGAGAGAACGGCCACACACTCCAGTATTCTGGCCTGGAGAACTCCATGGACTGTATAGTCCATGGGGTCGCATAGAGTCGGACACGGCTGAGCGACTTTCACTTTCACACATTAGTTTGTATCTGCTAACCTTCTGTTTACTTCTGAGACCCTCATTTTGGAGATGAGAGGATGAGGCCCAGAGAGGGGCAGGGGTCTCCCCACCAGTCTCACAGCTAGGTCACAGGCGCTGAGGTTACACCCGGACCCAGAAGGGCTCCTCTTACAGCAGGGGTGGGGGAGGTGGGGAGGGAGGTCAGTTCAGACCCTGCTTCATTCTCAGTCCCTCATCCTTCCCGGAGCCAGAGCCTGCCCTGTCTGAGCTGGCCTTGACCTCCGGCTTTGTTCTCCTCGGGAATGAGCCAGGGTGCTCTTCTCCCTGCCTCCAGGGGCACAAATCAGCAAAGCCGGGGATGAGGAGCAGAGAATGGGCCGGTTGTTGTTCCACAAAGGGGATGGGGGACAGGAAGCACTGGGGCCTCTCCTCCTGCTCTGGACCCTGAGGCTGTGTCTGAAAGGCCACCTCTTCCAGGGCCCCCCTGCCCACCCGGCTCCTGCCCTGGGCCCCTCCCTGGCTCAGTGGCTAGAGGCCAGGCTCACACAAGGCCATGCCTTCACTGCCTTGAGTGTGCATCTCAGCTTTACCACTGAAAAGAAGCTGGGAGTTCACCTATCTGAGGTTTCTTGTACCAGTGCTAGGTGCTAAGGTACTTAAGTCACGTCTGACTCTTTGGGACCCTATGAACTGTAGCCTGTCAGGCTCCCGTGTCCATGGGCTTCTCCAGGCAAGAATACTGGAGTGGGTTGCCATTTCCTCCTCCAGGGGATCTCCCTGACCCAGGGGTCAACCCCGCGTCTCTTGCATCTCCTGCACAGGCAGGCGGCTTCTTTACCAGTAGCACCGTCTTACTTCCGAAAGCGACCCACTGCTTATTAAGCCGCCGGGATCGGGGGCCTTGGTGAGGTGTTTCATAGACCCTGCCTCATCCTGACCACACTCCGAAGAAGCTATTAGCACTCCCATTGTATGGGTGAAAAATTGAGGTTCATGGGAAATGAAGTCACTCCCCTCGGGTCAAGAGTTAGAAAGTAACTGAGCGGGGACTTGAGTCTGGATCTATTTGGGGGTCAATAAGCCCAACTCCCAAGGTAGTTTCACGGATTGGAGGAGATAATTACACAGGCCAACTGCTCTGCAGATAATAACACACTGAACATTATAGCTTCTTCTCATTTTCTTTTCATAATGAGTGCAAACACTGCGGGGAACTGGCTTGTGGAACCCGCCCAGTGGATGGTGGGTGGGGAGGCGAGACATCTGGGGACCTGGCAGGGCCTGGCAGACCTCCTGGCGACCCCAATCCCTCGAAGCCCCAGGGCCCAGACTCGCCCTGAGACAGAGTCCTGTTTGAGAGTAAATATTATTTTACCCTCCAGCTTAATCCAGACCAAGCTTATCTTTCCCACTCAAAAACCCGCAGCCCAGAGAAAGTTAAGCGCTTTGCTGTTCTCCTAATTGCAGGCTTGCAGCTCTGCTTGGGGACACTGGTTCCCTGGAAAAACCCGATAAGTGGTCTGGTATTTGGCTGTGGCATCAGAGAGGCTGGCTCTGGGCTGGGCTGTCTGGCTTTCAGGCCCACATTGGGCTGGGGGAGCCCTACGGGGGAGAACGTAGGCTGCAACAAAGGAGCTGGTTCCTGGGGTCCCCCTTTCCCATGGATCCCAGAATCACCGCAGACCTGGCTACAGTGGGGATGGGGAAGTGAATCCTGCCCTTCTGTTTGATGCCAAGTCCCAACTGGCTGGAAAAGCAAAATGGGTCAGTGGGCCACCAGACCCCCTTCTCTTTCAGTTACCATGTCTATTTCCCTTCTGCCAAGAGGAAGACCTCTGAAGTGTGGATAGAACTGGTTCTTGTTCAGACCAGAAGCTCTGACACCCTCCACCAGCAGTTTCTCTGAAAACAGGCCAGTAGAGGGGAGGGGTCCAGTCTGCTGAAGGAAGGGACTCTTCAAGGGGTTCAAGGAGCCAGCCTGGGTCCAACCCAGCCAGGTCAACCCACCCAGGCACCAGATGTCCAATTAGTTCTCCAGCTGCTTCTCATCTCACTGTTTTCCTCTTTCTCCCCCGGCTGTTTCTAGAAAGATACCTGGGAAGAGAAGTGATAAGTGTCCAGGCTTTGCAGTCAAGACAGACTTGGATACAAAGGTTCACCCTGTTTCCATCAGGTGACCTGGGGCAACTTGGCTGCCTTCTCTGTGCCTCGGTTTGCTTGTCTGTATAATGGGGTGACCACACGACCACCCACGGTGCTGCAGGGAGGGCTACATGAGGTCATGAGTGTACAGCTCCTAGCCCAGTACCTGACAAAGGCAGCTGTCAGTCGACTCTGCCCAGGATGAAAAAAATGCAGAAGTACCAAGACGGTCGACTTTCCTGGGGCCAGATGGGCTCTTCCACTTGAAAAACCACCCTCTTCCCCACACCCGGGGTACCTGGCTCCCATCTCTGCTCGGAGGTGGAGGAGTTGGGGACAGAACTGGCACTGGTTGAGGAACCATTGTGTGCCCTGCACTGAGCTCCTCTCATCTGCTTTCTACAGATGAGGAAACCAAGGAAATCCCGTGGTACAAAGGAGTTTTCCCCAGAGCTCACGGCACCTGTGGGGAAGCAGGACCGTGTTCTCGTGCCTTTATACAGGGCTCTCCCCTACCCACTCAGCTCCTCGAGCCCCCCATGAAATAGCGGGGAATATCAGTCCTACTCCACAGGCACGAACCGGAGGCCCAGGCAAGTCCCCCAGCTGGCCGGGAGCAGTGAGTGGGGCTGGGATGAACCCAGCGGTGCCAGTCTGGCCAGGTTCAGCTCAGAGGAGCCCCTGGAGGGGCCAGTGCTGGTGTCCATGAGTGCAGCGTGCAGCCCCCCACCCCCGACAGTCACAGCCCTGCGCGATGCCCCTGCTCGGAGGGCCTGGAGGGGCAGCGCCTGCGTATCCAGGCAACAGGTGCATCCTTGGTTCTCCCCAAGTCACAGGTCTGCACATCAGGACAGTGTCCCTGCAGACCTCCCGGAGGGCTCATTTTCAGCTTTCTGGAAGGAAATAGACCCTAAAGAATCCAGACTCCTTGAATCCCCCAGGCTTCTGGAGGCAGAGGACTTCTAGCCACATCTCCTTAGATGTTCTACCTTGTTTCAGTCTTGTAAAGGGCTTCCTAGATGGCGGTAGTGTTAAAGAATCCACTTGCTAATGCAGGAGACATAAGAGATACGGGTTCTATCCCTAGGTTGGGAAGATTCCCAGGAGAAGGAAATGGCAACCCACTCCAGCATTCTTGCCTGGAGAATCCCATGGACAGATAAGCCTGGTGGGCTACAGTCCATAGGGTCACACAGAGTTGGACACGACTGAAGTGACTTGGCACAAGTCTTGTAAATGCATATCCAGGTATAGATCTTTCCATGTTTCCTTTTCCCCCCATCAAAAAGTTTGCCTACTCTGAGTCTGCATATTCTTCTTTCTGAAAACATAATGAGTAGGGCTAGGGGATGCCAGAGATGACACACAATCCTCAGGGTTTTCACAGAATCCCCAGGGCTCAAAACATCTGGAACTCTCAGAAGCTGCCACAGTGATCCTGCGAGTGTCCAGATCCCTGGGCTGTGAAACTGTGCTGACCACACAGGTCCCCTGCGTGCCAGAAAAAATTGAGGGGCTACCATGTAATTCCCTGAACCAATATAGAACCTCCAGGTTTCAATGGAGTGGGGGGGGGGAATGCAGCTGGGCTCCTCCAGGGTGCCTAGGCGATATCAGAGACCCTGGGCTACCAAAGAACCACTGGAATATCTTAGAATGGAAATGATCAGCTTATGGATCTTCCAACAACCCACAACTTCACACTCTCATTCCCAGCTCTGTATTCAGGATATGTTCTTTCTGATCTCAGTTTAAATGTTTCTTCTTCCAGGAAGCCCTCCCTGGTGTCTCCCTGGGCCTTGCTAGGTACCACAGCACAGATGTGATGTTATGAGCTCCATGACAGCTCCCTGGGTTTGCCCTATTAGACCACTCGGCACACAGTACTGCCACTACCTGCCCTCGGGTCTGTCTCCTCCACCAGCCTGCAAATTCCCAGAGTTCAGTGACTGAGTTCTCGGCATGGTCAGATTACCCTTAACAAATCTTTTGTTGTTATTGTTTAGCTGCTAAGTCGTGCCCGACTCTTTTGTGACCCCATGAACTCCAGCCCACCAGGCTCCTCTGTCCAGGGCATTTCCCAGGCAAGAATACTGGAGTGGGTTGCCATTTCCTTCTCCAGGGGATCTTCCCAACCCAGGGATTGAACCTGTGTCTCTTGCATTGGCAGGCAGATTCTTTACCACTGAGCCACCAAGGAAGCTTAATAAATACTATTCAAATAAATAATGACATCAACGCTATTAACCTACTGGGCATTGATGGCTGTGTGACCTGGGGCCAGTCACTTCACCTCTCCGTGGCTCTGTCTCTTCACTGCACAATTGGGATACTAAGAATATCTGTCTCACAAGGCTGACATGAAGCTTACATCCGCTCTATAAAACACTTCGATGGAGCCTGGTATAGAAGCATGATATAAATAGATGCTGCTTTTTTTTTTTTCTTTTAAACCTTTTTTACGGTGATAACCACCCACTCCAGTATCCTTGCCTGGAGAATTCCCACGGATAGAGGAGCCTGGCAGCTACAGTCCATAGAGTCGCAAAGAGTCAGACACGACTGAGTGACTAAGCATAGCACACCCAGTACATGGTGATAACATTTAAGATTTACTCTCTTAAGAACTTCCAAGTATACAATAGAGTATGGTTACCTATAGTCCCCATGTTGCTCATTACATCTGTTGAGTTCAATAATCTTATAGGAAGTTTGTATCCTTTAACCAACACCTCTTTATTTTCCCGAACCACCACCACCAATCTGATCTCTAGTTTCAGGAGTTCAGCTACACTAGATTCCCCATATCAGTGAGATCACACAGTATTTGTCTTTCTGACTTATTTCTCTTAGCATAATGCCTTCAAGGTTCATCCATGATGTTTCAATGTTGAGATTTCCTTCTTTTTTGTGGCTGAATATAGATATCTATTATTATTGTGTCTACTTAGGTTTTCACAGAGTCTAGACTCGCAGCAAGGATAGCGGATTCTCCCATCCCCTGTGCTTAATGCTAACGGCATCAGCAGTAGTGTCCACAAACATCTCCCACCACATGCCAGGTACTGCTCTTAATGCTTTACACACATTTGCCCAGTTGATCTCATAGCAGCCCTCTGAGGTTGGTGCTCGTTATGGACTGAATTGTGTTCTCACAGATTCATACGTTGCAGTCTTAATTCCCCCAGTGTGACTCTGTTTAGAGATATAGCCCTTCAGATCAGATCAGATCAGTCGCTCAGTCGTGTCCGACTCTTTGCGACCCCATGAATCGCAGCACGCCAGGCCTCCCTGTCCATCACCAACTCCCAGAGTTGGCTGAGACTCACATCCATCGAGTCAGTGATGCCATCCAGCCATCTCATCCTCTGTCGTCCCCTTCTCCTCTTGCCCCCAACCCCTCCCAGCATCAGGGTCTTTTCCAATGAGTCAACTCTTCGCATCAGGTGGCCAAAGTACTGGAGTTTCAGCTTCAGCATCATTCCCTCCAAAGAAATCCCAGGGCTGATCTCCTTCAGAATGGACTGGTTGGATCTCCTTGCAGTCCAAGGGACTCTCAAGAGTCTTCTCCAACACCACACTTCAAAAGCATCAATTCTTTGGCGCTCAGCCTTCTTCACAGTCCAACTCTCACATCCATACATGACCACAGGAAAAACCATAGCCTTGACTAGACGAACCTTTGTTGGCAAAGCGATGTCTCTGCTTTTCAATATGCTATCTAGGTTGGTGATAACTTTCCTTCCAAGGAGTAAGTGTCTTTTAATTTCATGGCTGCAGTCACCATCTGCAGTGATTTTGGAGCCCAGAAAAATAAAGTCTGACACTGTTTCCACTGTTTCCCCATCTATTTCCCATGAAGTGATGGGACCAGATACCATGATCTTCGTTTTCTAAACGTTGAGCTTTAAGCCAACTTTTTCAGTCTCCACTTACACTTTCATCAAGAGGCTCTTTAGTTCCTCTTCGCTTTCTGCCATAAGGGTGGTGTCATCTGCATATCTGAGGTTATTGGTATTTCTCCCGGCAATCTTGATTCCAGCTTGTGCTTCTTCCAGCCCAGCGTTTCTCATGATGTACTCTGCATATAAGTTAAATAAATAGGGTGACAATATACAGCCTTGATGTACTCCTTTTCCTATTTGGAACCAGTCTGTTGTTCCATGTCCAGTTCTAACTGTTGCTTCCTGACCTGCATACAAATTTCTCAAGAGGCAGATCAGGTGGTCTGGTATTCCCATCTCTTTCAGAATTTTCCACAGTTTATTGTGATCCACACAGCCAAAGGCTTTGGCATAGTCAATAAAGCAGAAATAGATGTTTTTCTGAAACTCTCTTGCTTTTTCGATGATCCAGCAGATGTTGGCAATTTGATCTTTGGTTCCTCTGCCTTTTCTAAAACCAGCTTGAACATCAAGAAGTTCATGGTTCACATATTGCTGAAGCCTGGCTTGGAGCCGTTAGGGAGGTGATTAAGGTTGAATGAGGTCATAAGGGTGGGGCCCTCATCCAACAGAATTAGTGTCTCCATAAGAAGAGGAAGAGACCCCAGAGACTCCTCTCTCTCCTTTCCGGGCACACACAGAGCAAAGGCCATGTGAAGGCACCGTGAGAAAGTGGCTGTCTATAAGCCAGGAGGAGAGGCCTCAGCATAAACTGAACTTCCTGCCACCTTGATCTTGGACTTGACCCTCTGGAACTGTGAGAAAACAAATGTCTTCTGTTTAAGCCCCCAGACTGTTCTATCCTGTTATGGCAGCTCTAGCTGACTAATATACTGTAATGTTATTCTTAATCTCATTTGATGCATGGACAGTGAGGCTTGGTAAACTTAAGGGGCTTGCCCCAAGGTCATAACTGGTGAGTGGCAAAGCTGGGCTGTGAACCAGGCATTGGCTACCAAGTCCACACTCTCCCTGAACCTGCCTCCAAGTTCAAGGGCAGGGGCTGGGCATCCCAGAAGTAGGTGGCCAGGCCCGAGCAGCATGGACAGTCTATATCAAGGAGCATGGGTGGAGGAACAGGGCACATTTCGGCCAAGACTTTTAGGCTGTTTCCAAGACCTGCCTGCTATGCCCAGCATCTGGAGGCCGGTGGTAGGGAGAGGGGCTGACTGCATCCTATGTGACTACAAGCTGGCTGTGGCTACAGGGAGTCATCTTCAGCCTGGCCTACAGCCAGAGCAGTTCTACAGTGGAAAAGGTTCCCAGGTCGGGTGGTAAGCTCCCTGTCCCTGAAGGTATTCAAGCACTGCTGTTGAACCTCTACTTACTGGTGATGTTTGGGGAAGAATGAACAGCAAGAAGATATTTTCAATAGTTCTCTCCAGCCTCAAGCAGCTGTGAAATATTAGAAGGGACAGCAGTTAGAAGAGTCCCTAGAAAAAAACTTCCTGACCATCTCTGCCTGTTAATTCTTGCTCATTTTCCAAGTCCCAACTCAGATATCACCTCCTCCAAGAAGTCTTCCTTAACTCTCCCTCCGACCTCCTCATGTCCAGGAGGAGGGTCCCATATGGTGGCATGGGAGGGTCCTCCTGGGGCTTCATAGGTGGTGCTAGTGGTAAAGAACCTGCCTCCCAATGCAGGAGATGAAAGAGACTTGGCTTCAAGAAAACTTCCTTGAGGAGGGCATGGAAACCCACTCCAGTATTCTTGCCTGAGGACTCTCATGGACAAAATAGCCTGGCAGGCTACAGTCCATGGGGTTGCCAAGAATCAGACACAACTGAAGCGACTTAGCACACCCACACGCATGAGTCTAACTGGCAAAACTAGAAATGACATGTGACAGTTAGAGGGAGACACAGTTCATCTTGATACAGTAATATCTCTATGAAGTCAGATACAGTCTGACTTCTCTTGATACAGTCCCATCTCTACGAAGTCAGAGAGGCCTAGGGTTTAAATCCTGGTGTCTGCCACTTCCTGGTTTTGGGGGAGTGCCTCAATCCCTCTGAAGTACAATTTCCTCAGCTGTAAAATGATTTCATCTCAGAGGATGAAACCAAAGATGAAAGATATCAATAATATCTGGCAATACAATACGGGGTATGGGCCACTGGCACTCGGCCTGAGATCAGGATATGCACATTTCCTTCCGTCTCTGGGAAGGCATAAGGTGGCGGAGGTAGTAAGCTGTCTGACACTGGGTGTATTCAAGCAGATGTCAGAGTCTGAGTGTTAGGATCGGGGTCGGAGGATTTCTTCTTTGCACTGAAATAAAGGTTGTACTCAGCAGTGTCCTTATGAGTTCTTACAACTCTCTAAAAGCACACTTACGACTTGGCCTTGGCCAGCTATGCAAAGAGTGGACATGCTCTCCACCCACCTCCACCAGGCTATGAAAAACAGGAGTCCACACACAATGCATGATTCCCTTTACAAAAAATGTCCAGAAAAGGCAAAATTTACAGAGACAGAGGGTAGATTGGTTGTTGCCTGAGGCAGGGGGCGGGAACGGGGACTGACAGAAAATAGGAACCAGGTTTCTTTTGGAGGGTGATGGAAATAGTCTAAAATTAGATTGTAGTGATGGTTATACAACTTCATAAATTTACTACAAATCATTGAATCATACCCTAAAAGTGAGAGAATTTTATGGTGCATAAATTGTGCCTCTATAAAGCCGTTAAAAACAAAGCCAAAACAGTCACCAATAAAACAGGATTCCAGAGGAACCAGTGGTGTGGTGGAGGGTGATGTCCACAGGAAGCATGGTGGGAGCAGGTTGAGGCCAGAGGTCAGAGGCCTGAGGTCACCTCCCGTCTCCTCCACCTGGGGCTTCGCCTGGGTACTTCCTTGTTATCTTTCGTTCGGTAAGATGCGAGGAAATGGAACAGGCCCACTGGCCAACCTCATTAAAAGCCTGCAGAGAACCTCAGGCGATGTGAGGAGGTGGGGTTCTGCAGAAGGGTGAGGAATGCTGAGTCCTGTAGGAGACTGGCCTCCCGGAAGGCTTCAGAGGCCAGTGATGTGTGGCAGCTCAGAGCATCTTGTGGTTCTGGATCTCTGAGTTAAGATAAAAGCCAAGGACTTGGCCTGGCCTTGTCTTAAGCCACTGCTGGGTCCACGTGAGGGAGGAGAAGACACAACCCACTATCTGCTGAGCACCTACTATGTGCTGGGGAGGGTGGGCATTCATCCTGGTGATGTGACTGGCTGGGGACCTGCAGACCCACAGCAAAGTCTTATCTGGACACCAGACCTATGCACTGTGGACAGATATGACTTGCTCATGGTTGTAAAGCTGTCTAGTTTAAATATAAATGAGAAGTCAGTATTTATCAAACCTTGGCTTCCCAGGTCACTCAGTGGTAAAGAATCCACCTGCCAATGCAGGAGACACAGGTTCAATCTCTGGGTTGGGAAGATCCCCTGGAGAAGGAAATGGCAACCCACTCCAGTATTCTTGTCTGGGAAATCCCCTGGACAGAGGAGCCTGGTGGGCTATAGTCCATGGGGTTGCAAAAGAGTTGGACACAACTGAGGAACTACACAGCAATATTTATCAGACCCATCTAACATGAAAGAAAACCAGAGCTATGGAAGCTATGTCACTTGCCTGAGACTGCACAGGAAGTGGCAGAAGTAAGATTTGGACCCAAGGTCTACGTCAAGCAGGAGAATAACTT
The DNA here is from genome assembly GCF_019923935.1 of Bubalus bubalis. Classification (NCBI taxonomy): domain Eukaryota; kingdom Metazoa; phylum Chordata; class Mammalia; order Artiodactyla; family Bovidae; genus Bubalus; species Bubalus bubalis. The sequence goes on from NC_059172.1 coordinate 9,936,551, forward strand.
TCAGAGCAATCTGAATGAAAGTGGATTCTTGGTTATTAGTGAGCTCCCCATCACTAGAGGTATGTAAGCAGAGGCTTAATCTCAAGAAGTCTAAACAGATGACCTTGGAAGCCCTCCTAGTCCACTTAGCTTGCGAGTCCACAAATCCATGCTGGTCATTTTCCTTGAGAGTTAAAACTGAGAGGAAAGTAGAAAAGCCTGAGCCATTTCTGAACCCCTGAGGGAGGGGATGTAGAGGGCAGGGCCTGGCTGGTATGTCCTCAGCTGGAACCATAGCTCCTCTGAGCTCCTGCCGCACACCACAGCTGATTGCTGTTTGGGACTAACATGATACTCGAATACACTGGCTGGACCGGGAAGAGCATCACCGGGCTCCAGGCAACTGCACTTCATCATAAACTAGCCCTGGGAGTGAGGGCAGAAAGAGCAAGGGCTGCCATCCCAAAGCTGCTGCCCAGCCAGGCAAAAGGGCCCTGTCTGGTCCTCTAGCCAGAGACCTGTTTCATACCTGCCCCACCTGTGACCTGCAGGGGCACTCGGATCTGGCCTCCCTGAGGACTCCGCATCCTCCCAGCTCTGGACTCACCATGGGATGAGCTCAGCAGAGGCCCCTTCCCAATCAAGAGCCCCAGGCCTGGGAGAGGCCCCGGCTCCCTTTCAAGTGCCAGCCTGGCCCTGGAAGACAGCAAAGGGGGCTGGGCCTCAGAGGAGGGGCCTGGGCTGGGGGCTTCCTCTGCCTCCTCCTCTTCAGGGGGCTCCCCAAGGCAGCACTGAGGTTGGGAAGGCCAGGGGCCCTCCGGACGCACACCGTCATCCACTCCGGGGCCCTCCCGCCTCCCCAGCCTCTACCCTGCTCCATCCTCAGAGGGGATCTCCGTTTGCTCTTCCCTGTCTTGGTTCCTCCCTCTGGACCTAGATCCCAGATGTACAGAAGGCACTTTAGTCTTTTCTGCTCCATTGTTAAGGAATCTACCTGCAATGTAGGTTCGATTCCTGGGTTGGGAAGATCCCCTGGAGAAGGGATAGGCTACCCACTCCAGTATTCTTGGGCTTCCCTTGTGGCTCAGCTGGTGAAGAATCTGCCTGCAATGTGGGAGACCTGGGTTTGATCCCTGGGTTGGGAAGATCCCTTGGAGGAAAGAAAGGCTACCCGCTCCAGTATTGCAGCCTGGAGAATTCCATGGACTGTATAGCACGTGGGGTTGCAAAGAGCTGGACGAAACTGAGCGACGTTCACTTTCACTTTCACCCCAGAAACAGTGACTGGAGACTCTGGGGATGGAAGGCATGAACGCAGAGACTAATTGCAGTACAAGACAGTTACAGCAGCCTTTCAATGTCTTAAGTCAGGCAGGGCCAAAGATGGTTACCTGGGCTCTCGTACTCTCCTGAGAGAATGTTCCAGCAATGGGGTCAGGCTCCTCCATGATTCAGGGCAGCCCAGCCCCATGCTGGCTCCTTCTCTTCATCTGCTGCAGGCTCAGCCATGCCCTCCAGAAGACAGCCCACCCCCTACTATGATCTAGGAGCCCCACGCTACCATCCATCTTCCCCACCATCCTTCCTCTGCATAAACCCTTCCATGGCTCCCCGGCACTCCTGGGGAAAAGCCCAAACTCAGAGCACAAGACGCCTATTGATGGTGCCCTCCCCTCCCCCACGCCCAGCAGCACCCCTCGTAGCTCCTTGAATGCTGGGGCTCTATCACGCCCCAGGGACTTTGCATGGGCTGATCCTTCTGCCAGGAATCCACTCCCCTCCCCTAAGTCACACACAGATGTCTTTGTCCACCTTTAAGTCATTCATAATCCAAGCCTTCCCCAAGACCTCCCCCTTCCCCAGCGTGGGCTCCTTCACCCCTCTAAGTGTGAGTGCACCACAGTGTGTTAGAGCCTGGCTGCCGGCCCACTGTTCTCAAACTTGATCTTGCATCAGAATCCTCTGGAAGGCAGCAGAGAACACACACAGGGAAGAGCAGACTGTCAGAAGGTGGACAGGAACGTGCAATTGTCTTGCTAGGAACAGGGAAGCTTGAGCTGGACCGAGTCCTGGGGCACGGTGACAAAAGAGGGCCTGGCCACATGGCCAGACTGTGTCTATGAGCCTCCCACCTCAAGCTTGGTAGGAATGTGACCCCTCATGCTACCCCCCCAGGACTCCAGGACACAACACTGGAGACCCTCAAGGCTCAGAGCAAACTGGAGCCAAGGACACGCAGGCTGCCCTGGCTCCAACAGGACCACTGGCACTGACCGCAGCACTTTGGGCCCTGATGGCCATTTGATGCAACGGCCAACGGTCCACTGCCCCCTTCTGACTGTCTATCTGCCCTTAAGGCAGAAAAAAAGCCTTCCCAGGCTTGCCAAGCTCCGCATTCTAAGATAATATTGCTGGGGAAGGGGAGGGAAAGAGCTGGAAGGTGGCAGAGAGTGGGTGGGGGGTACTGGCTTTTATATTCAAATCCTTTCACTTGAATTTTTAAGAAGCATGTATTACTTCTATACCAATAACCTGCAAAAATAATTTTTGTCTTAAAAATGCAAAGCACTCTGCAAAAATGTGTTCAGAAGGGAGAAGTCTATGCCACAATAGCTTAAGGGGTCATTAAATACATCATCATCCTCTTGCGCGTCTACCATGAGCCCAGGGCGCTACTCCACGCTGTAACACCCATTATTTAATCTAATGCTCATCACAGCACTGCGAGTTGGAAGCTATTAGTATTATCATTTTCTAGATGAGAAACAGAATTTGATTCAGGCTAAATAACATGCCCAAGATTACCCTCCCTCGGAGCGGGGGTCTGAACTCTCGCGTGTCTGACAGACAGATGTAAGGTCTGATAGACCTCAGGTTTCGTCCTTAGATCAGGGTACACACCACGCCGCCTCCTGCAACTGAAGCTGAAAAACTGACAGGCCCCAAAGCCATTTGTTTGGTGTTTACTCCAGTACTTGAAAACCACTGGTTTTGCACAGGAACCCAAGTCAAATTGTCAAAGAAAAACAAACCCAGGATCTGGTATCACCACATCACCTGGGAAATTTGGGCCAAGGCGAGGAAAGAGTGTGAGACAGTGAACCCACTGAGATCCACCCATCTGTCCAGCCATTCCCCAACCCCTTACTGAAGCCTGGCATGCCTGGCTCTGTGCTAGACGCTGGGGACCGGAGAGTGTGAGATGCCCTCAGCTACCAGGAGAGGATCGGGTGAGCGCAAGGCAGACAGGAGCCCGTAGTGCCCTCCAACTTGCCAGCTTTGTGTCCTCCAGAAGGACCCCGAACCCTGCAATCCGGGACCCAAACAAGCATTACAGGCAGTGAGAGGAAAACACAGCCCTATAACCCAGGCCCACTGCCGGCCTTTCTCTCCCAAATGCCTTCCTGTGCGTAATGCCAAGCTTGGTCTTGGCAATCCAGTCCATGCATACACCAGACCAGCTAGATGTGGCGGATTCTGTGGCATTTCATCCATCAGCCCCGAGACGGAAAGGAAGGGGTTATGCAAAGCTCCAGGAACTGCAGGGAGCAGGATGGGATTTCTCCCCACGTTCCAACTTGCAGACTTGAGTGCACTTATGCCGCCATGAGCTCCTCTGTCCAGTGGTATCCACTGGGCCAGCTGGAGGGCAGAGACTGCCCCAAGCACAGTCTGAGCTGCTGAGAGCAGGCAGCGTGGGTGCCCCATTCAACAAGATCAACAGGATCCCACGTGCCTCTCAGAGACCCGGGAACACGGCAGCTTTGATGGATGAATGAATGAATGTGATTTTGAGGAAGGCAGCTATGTCCCCATTTGGAGATAGGAGCGGTGTGACTCTTGACCCCATCACCCGATTTTTGGGGACATGGACATAGGCTGCCTTTCAGGCACCTATACAAAGAGTCTGTTGAGGCGTCCTCCCACAGAGTTATAAAACTGAAAATATAAATAATGTTAACACCAACAGCATCAGCGCTACGTCACAAAGTACTGAGCTCCGGCAGGTGTGCTATCAAGCACATTATCTCACTTAGCTATTTCATTGCATCTTCACATCAGTCCTGTGAGAAGCAGAGTACTATTAGCCCCAATTTGTAGATGAGAAAACTGAGGCTCAGAGGGCCAAGCCTGTGCCAGTAGCAGAGTTGGGGTCTGCACCCAGGTCTGACTCAGAATAAAAGTTTAAAGCTGGAAGGGGCCTCACCCCTCATGTTACAAAGCACAAACTACAGCGCAGGGAGGCTGAGGTCCTCAGTAGCACAGCTGGGCCAAGAACTCGAGAGTGCCCCTACCTTCAGCGGCCACTAGGCCGGCTGCTTGCAACATGGTCCCTGATTATGGTTTCGAAGTTCTGCAAAGAACCTTGAGATGGGAAGATTAATTATTCTTGGTTGGTGTGCAGCACTGTCTCTTCTAAAGGGCCCCTCCAAAACTCTTCCTCCTGGGCATGGGAGGGAAAAGGAGAAAACAGAAGAGCCACTCAGCTCCAAACCCAGCCCGTGGTTTAAGGCAGCCTTGTGCAGCCAAGCCTGGAGGACTGCACAGAAGAAGCTGAGTGCCTTCATCTCACTCCCTACCTGGCACAGTCTTCCCAGCTCCAGAGCTCCTGCCTCCAGGCTTCAGCTCTCACTGTTCTTCCTCCTAGAAAGCCCTCCCCCTCAGCATCGTCGCCTGTCCCATGTCCTACCCAGTTTTCAAAGCAGATCAAATACACTGCTTTCCCCTGATTTCCCAACCGCTATCACCACCTAGCAGAGTCCACTTGAACTGGTCTTTGAACCTCCTAGCCTCCCTTCATATTTCTGCTCCAGACTCTCCCATTCTCCACCTCAAATGACAGGACTTACTTTCATGTCTATCTCCCTTATAACCAGGTGGCTGGGAGCAGGGCCCCTAGCGCTGGCCGGGAGTGGAGAGGTTGGCCTACCCTTGACTTGGGCACACCCCTGACTGTGTTTGTATACAGATCTCTAACCTTCCTTCCTCTTAAGGGCCCATCACCAGCTTCATCTTAAACTCTCAGTCCTAGAGGGTGAAGACCAAATCATACCAGTGTCTCTGCAGCATCAGTCATAAGTGGGGGCTTTAAAAAATAATGTGGAAAATAATTGTGACAAGCATCCGCCAAGTCCAACTACAGTTTGGCATTGAATGAGACACTATATGAGGGGTTGGGGGCATAAAACCCAGAGGAAAGATCCTGCCCTCAGTGGATCTCACAGAGGAGATCGGAGGGATCCTTGAGGGCAGGAACCTTTTGACCTTGCCCACGCTTAATTCCCAGCAAATAAACAGTGTCTGGAACCCAGTAGGAGCTCAAAAGACAGCGGCTGTAGAAATGAATTAATACATATTGACCCAAGAGCAGTGAGCATCCCATATAAGGCAGGGTGGTGCTGAACGCTGAGTTGGTCTGTGCGGTGAGTCAGAGCTGCAGAATTCACAGGGGAGAGAGATGGAAAGAGAGAGAGAGAGAGAGAGAGAGAGAGAGACGGGTACAGGGCCAGGAGGTTTGTGGTTGACCGAAATCAACAAAGGGTAGATCTTAAAAAGCACTTGGCCACAGTTGCCTGGGAGGCAGCATCAAACACTGTGGTTTTCCATCTTTTTTTCTGCAGAGCAGTCTTTTTTCAAATGAAATCAAACACCGTACCGTAAATGCATAACAGAGCTTCCACAGTGGACGTCAGCTGGGGCTATGAGGCTGGCCTGCAAACCCAGGGACTCCTGGGGCCCCTCCAGCTCAACCAGTGACCTCCTCCTCTCCTCTCCCATCCCTCCGAGAGGCCCCAGGAAGGAGGTGGCTGAGGGGAGGGCTGTGGGCCCTCTCTGGGTTGTCATAGGCCAGGTCTTCTGGTAGGCCATTTAGGGCAAATAAATGCTGAAGTGGGCTTCCTGGTGGCTCAGCCATAAAGATCTGCCTGCAATGCAGGAGATGCGGGTTCGATCCCTGGGTTGGGAAGATCCTCTGGAGGAGGGCACGGCAACCCAGTCCAATATTCTGGCTGGAGAATCCCATGGACACTGGAGCCTGGCGGGCTACAGTCCATAGGGTCACACAAAGTCAGACACGACGGAAGCAACTTAGCACTCACACACGCAAATGCTAAAGTAGCTCAAGAAACTTTCCCCAGCAATGAGGGAAAGCAAAAGGCCCTCCCAGCAAGGGAAGGGCAACCCAAAGCCTCCAGGTAAGTGGTAGCTGTTGTAACTCAGCTGGTCAAGAATCCACCTGCAATGCGGGAGACCTGGGTCTATCCCTGGGTTGGGAAGATGCCCTGGAGAAGGGAAAGGCTACCCACTCCAGTATTCTGGCCTGGAGAATTCCATGGACTGTATATAGTTCACGGGGTCGCAAAGAGTCAGATACGACTGAGTGACTTTCACTTTCAAGTGGTAGCTGAAATAGTGTGGTGGTTACTAGGGAACACAAGGACTCAATTTAGGACGCCCTTGCTTTCTGGACTATGCTTTTGGAAAGTGAAGCGCTGCCTGCAGAGTGTGTGTGTGTGTGTGTGTGTGGCTTTCAGATACCAGATCCACTGAAACTGAATGCATCTGTCAGAGAGAAGCTACCTGGGTGCTGTAAGCCACAGGAAGGGTCCATTTAGGACAAACCAGCCCCCACCCCCTGCCACGGCACCAGTAGGGAGCACCTGTTGCTGTATCTGCTCAGCATCCCTTCTTCCATCTTCTGAAAATAGCACCCGGGTTTCCCCTTTGGGGTACAAGCCCTCTCACACTTTGAGGCTGAATCCTTCCTCTCACAACACACACACACACACCTCCAAACACAGACCACTCAACACTGGCCTAGTCTGCTCAATGAGCACATTCTCTCCTTCAGTGATTGGTCAGAGGTGGTCATGTGACCCAAGACCAGCCAATAAGCTTCAACTCTGGGACTTTCCGTATTCCCTGCAGCCGACCTTCACTTCTGGCTCGTCACTGGTTCTTCTCACCTGGGCAGCAGCTCTAGCCTTCCCCTCAGACCCAAGGACCAGGCACAGGCCAGTAGCCTGTGGGGCTTACCCGTACCCAGCGTTCCCAGCTGTGTGGCCCCACCTAGGGTTGTGTTTTGGCCGATCTAGTGAGATCCCTCCAACCTGGGCTCTAATTCACTCCTGGGAAATAGAAGCGCTCCTTTCATTGGGTTTGCCATGAACAGGATGTCAGCCTGGAGCTGCTGGCTGCTGCCCTATGCCACGTGGGGAGTGTTTACTAGGGACTTAATCCCACAAGGAAGGAAGCAGAAGGCACAGACCTGGGCATCTCTTGAACCTTGGACACCAATAAACAGGCCCCAGATTGTCACGATATTGGAAAACAAAACAAACAAAAAATGAATACGTTGCGTATCTTCTGGCTTTATCAGGTTTGAAATGAGTGTTGGCTCCCAAATGATGCAGCATCTGACCTCAGTTCAGGCTTTGCCTGGCTTCCCTGGTGGTTCAGACAGTAAAGAATCTGTCTGATAACGCAAGGCACCCAGATTCAATCTCTGGGTCGGAAAGGTCCCCTGGAGAAGGAAATGGCAACCCACTCCAGTATTCTTGTCTGGAGAGTTCCATGGACAGAGGAGCCTGGGTGGGCTCTAGTCCATGGAGTTGCAAGGAGTCGGACATGACTGAGAAACTAAAACTTCACTCATCACCCCCACCCTACCTCACCACCCTGTGTCCGCTGCCCCACCTAGGGGTCTCGTTTGGCTGATCGAATGAGACCCCTCCAACCGGACTCAGATCCATTCACTCCACCCCCATCCCTCCTTGTTCTGTTCACTGAACTTCAGTTCTGCTGCAAGAAACAGACACCACACAGTGAATGAAGGCCCCCCTGAGCTCGGGGTGGGAGGAGTCACCCCGCGGCTTTGGTCTGTGCCTTAAAGAGATCTGTGAAGGCAGAGGCAGTGGGGAATGACTGGGCTCATTGTCAAGCAGTGGGGACTGCTCCTCGATCTTTTACCTGCTGTATCGTCTTGGGCAAGCTGCTCTCTCTGTCGCAGGATCCTCAGCTTTAAGTGGGGATCACAGCACTACATCCCTGACAGAAGGACAAACATCTACAAAACAGACAGCACCAGCTGGTGGTGATGAGATGGCACAAAAGGAGCTCTCACTCGCTGCTGGTGGGGATGCAAAGTGAAGCAGCCACTTTGGAGACAGCTTGGCAGTTCCTTAAACAGCTAGATACACTCTTACCAAATAATTCGGCAATCATGCTCCTACATATCCACCCAACTGATTGAAAAGTTATGTCCACACAGAAACCTGAGCATGAATGTTTATAGTAGCTTTATTCATAATCACCCCAAAATGGTAATAACCAAAATTTCTTTCAACAGATGAATGGATGAACAAATTGTGGTGCCTTCTGTGGAATATTACTTAGTGATAAAAATGAATGAGCCATCACATCATGAAAAGCCATGGAGGCATGCATATTGCAAAGTGAAAGAAGCCAGTCTGAGAACGGTGCCTACCATGTGATTCCATTATACGACGTTCTGGAAACGGCACAACGGAGGCAGTAAAGGGACCACCGGTTTCTGGGGGCGAGGGAGAAGGCGTGGAGGGTGAGAAGGGGCCATCTCCTCTGGCAGGGCAGAGGCCCCTCAGTAGCCATTGCCCCTCCTTTCCTTTTAATAGAATTCTAATTGGACGGATAATCCCCCAGAATAAAGACTCTAACCCCCAGCCTGTCTTGCAGCTAACTGTGCCACAGGACTCCATTCCGGCCAATGGGGCCTGGGAGGAAGTGATGCGCGCACCCTCATCTCCTTTCCCGATCTCTTCCTTCTTGCCGACCAGAATGGAGAGACTGTCACGGGCCATCGTGGGTCATGTAGACAAGCAATGGGTACAGCCACAGGACAAAAGGAACTCGGGTCCCTAATGTTTTTGTGTCAAAGGATCCCTTTAGCTTAGAAATTTCCTTAGAGAAAAATCAACCTGTCTCTTGCTTAAGTAACTTTAGTTTGCCTTTTTTATCACATACAACCAAGTGATTATCCTTATAAATGCAAGGACCGTCAAGAATTGTCCTGAGGATTCTGCATAATATAGGTAAAACAGCTTCACTCACTCATTCATTCATTCAGCAAATAACAGCCAGTTTACTCTGATGAATCAGGCGGTAAAGCGTCTGCCTACAGTGCAGGAGACCTGGGTTCGATCCCTGGGTTGAGAAGATCCCCTGGAGAAGGAAATGGCAACCCACTCCAGTACTCTTGCCTGGGAAATCCCATGGATGGAGGAGCCTGGAAGGCTACAGTCCATGAGGTCGCAAAGAGTCGGACACGACTGAGTGACTTCATTTTCACTTTCTTACTCTGCTGGGATCTGGGGGTTCAACTAGGAATGAGACAGACAAACCCCTGTCCCCTGGAGTCCATATTCTATTGCAGGAGACAGACAAGGACTCAACATGAGGATGAGTTAATTACAGATTGTTACAAGTACAGTGATGCTGTTAGGAACAGCTAATGCTTACTGCATTCTAAGCTTACTACATGTCCTGTTCTAAGGGCTTTTCATATATTATTTCATTTTATCTTCACCACGAACCCGAGAGAGGGGTGCTGTTGCTTTCTCATTTGACTGAGGAGGAAGCAGAGTCATAGAAAGGTTGAGAAACCTGCCCAAAGTCACACAGCCAGTAACTGGTGATTCAGGATTGGAACCCAACTCTGTTCGACTTTAAAGCCTTAACCACTGGGCTCTCCTGCTAATGAAGGGAATACAACACGACACAGTGATAAAGAATGATTAGGGTGTCTTCCGATGGCTGCTGTTACCAGCAACAAAACCAGCAGAAGCTGCTAAACACCCCAAGCTCCCTTACCTGGGTAGCCGGTGTTGAGAAGTCTGGAAAAAGATTGTGCCCACGCTTTTAGGAGTTCAAATGCAAAGGGTTCACGTTGCTTTGTTGACAGTGTCGGAAGGTCTGGTCCCTGCAAGCCCCGGCTGTCAAGGAGATGCCCACCTATGAGAGACAAGCAGAACTGGTCACGATTGCTAGTGGGGGACCCCATCAGCTCCCGCTGCCCAAGGTCTGTTTAAAATGCACTCCAGGCCCTGAGGAGAGAGTGCGAAGCGTGGCTGGTGGGCGGGAGCCTGGGCCTGGGCCTCAGGATTGGGGAGTCACCCTCTAGGTCCCAGCTGAACTTGCCTGCAAAGAATTCCAAGACACAAAGATATGCATACGCCTGTGTGTGTACGTCCTGAATAGAAATATGCAAGCGTCACGCCCACTGTGTCTAGCACGGCGCCCTTTGCAGAGCAGGAGGCTTGATAAATGTCTCCCAATTTGCTTTGATGTGAAACATCATTTTATATGTCTGAGTGAGTGGGAGGAAACTGAGAGTTCACGCGCATTGGAGGATAGAATTTTTTTCCTTGTGTGAAAATACACTCCTCGGATGCTCCATCCAGCTAGACCAATGGCCTCGTTTTACCGATAAAGAGACCCCCCCACCCAGAGAAGGGCAGCGACTTGCCCAAAGTCACAGAGCAAGTTGGTGGCAGAGTGAAGCCGAAACCACAGGTTTCACCTAACCCATGGCTGGGTGCTCTCTCCCGGGCCATGCCCTCCTTTGTGGTTGTCAGACGGGTACCCTCTGGAGCAGCGTGGGCTCTGCTCCTGGCCTGACAAATGAATGCTGCTCACAGGCCTGAACGAAGAGTGGTTCTCTGGCTGCGTCCAAGCCTGGACAAGCTATGGGAGGTAGTGCTCACGGTGGCTGGGAGCATGGGCTTGCAGGCCAATGGACCTCCGTCACATGTCGGGGCAGCCTCTTTCCAGGAGTGAGAGACCCTGGGGGAAGCAGGCGTCCTCTCAGAGCATCAGCCTCCTAGTCTGCAGAACGAGAAAACAAGTAGCATCTCTCTTGAAGGATTGCAGGGAGTGAAAACGACTCTCCTAAGTCTGTGGGGCCACGGCAGAGCATCTGGCTCATAGCCATCACTCCAAAAAGCTAGGGAGGCGACCCAGAGCGGGGTCTGTGAGAGTCGGAGCATTGGACTTGGGAGGTGCCTTGCGCCTTTGGCAAGTCTTTAGACAAAAAATCTCTCCATGTTGCCAGTGATTCGTGTGCTCAGCTCCCACTGTCCATCCCCGTCTCCCCCTTCACAGCCCAGCGTGGGGCCTGAGCACAGTGTACCTGCCTCTCCCTGCTGGCTGCAACTCCCCACCTACCCACGGGCTCCCCACACCCCAGCCCACATTTCACCAGCCAGCAAAATGCAAATGTCATCAGCACGGGCAAGCTGGTGAGCTAATGTCACCAGACGGCACATGAGAACTGGGGCGGGCTGCAGGGTGGGGGGCGAATTCCCCAGGAGGGGTGGCGTTCCCAGCTTTTCCCAATAAGGGTATGATGAAGAGCTAAATGAATGGCTGCAGGAAAGAGGTGACCGTGGAGACCGTTCTGGCAGCCTCTCTGCAGCTGTGGCTTTTTCCAGGTTCACCATGGCCGCTTGTGGCCCCTGCTTCAATCCCCATCTGGATGATGGATGTGTCTCGGCCTCTCTGGGCCTCCACCTCCTCCCCCAGCTGATGAAGAAGCTCATAGGCGGGACACTCAACCTCCACCCTCTCATTTCCATCCCAGCCCACGCTCCCTAAAACCTGATGAGAGAAGTAGACCACCCCCGCAATTAACATGGCCGTGGGGGGTGGGGGGCATCCTCTCTCCCAGGAGGAGGTGGCAGCATTGGACCCCTTGGATCCACAGGCAGGAGTTCTGGGTTCCAGCCCCAACACGGAGCTTACTTGCCCTGAGCACTCAGGCACATCCTCTCCTTCGTGGGGTTCTTAGCTTCTCTAGTTGTGAAAGGGGGTGTCAGACTCACCACCAGTCCCAACAATCTCTCCAAGTCAGCTCTAACCACCACCACTCACCCCACCTCAAGCAACTCACAGGCAGAGATGCCAATGTGAGTTTCCTTCTCTCTCTCTCTCTTTTTTTTTTTTTTGGCTGTGCTGCATGCTTGCGGAATCTTAATTCCTTGACCAGGGATCAAACCCGTGCACCCTACAGTGGAAGTTCAGAGTCTCAGACCCTGGAGCACCGTGGAAGCCCGAGGCTCCTCCTTCTCTAATGCCCTTATGATGCTGGCCCTGATGGCACCAGCAGGCACATTAAGGCTTCCTGGAGGAGAAGGCAGGGGTGTGTGTGTGTGTGTGTGTGTGTGTGTGTGTGCATATGAGGGCAGGGCACTGTGGGCAGGGTGTCCAGGTGAGTGAAGGCATGGGGAGACCCAGCGGTGGGGGAAGGACTCGGAGCCAAAGCTGCCCATGAGGTGGCTGGAAAATGAGATGGAAGAGTCCTGTGGTCAGTGCCTTCCACACATGTTCCCCTTTAATCCTAACATTGCTAGCTTTCCCAATTTATTGATGAGAAACTGAGGCTCAGAGAGGTTAAATAATGAGCAGAGTCACAGCACCAATTGCATTTGAACTTCAGAGCTGATTTAAGAGCAGAAGCTCTTGACTGCTGTGGGATGCTGCTGTCTAGACTGTTTAAAATAGAGGGACCACTAGAGAAATTCCGGAGCCTTTGTGTCATATAACACATGCAAGGAGTGGGGGAGTTGCGCGTGTGAACGGGTGGACATTGTAAATGTGGGTGGGTCACTGCTGAACGAAGTTGCTGCCCAAAGCCGGGGCCCAGAAATGCCGAATGGAGAGGACATGGCCGAGTGGCCATCAGGGCTGGGGAGTGGGCAGGCAGAGGGCCCGGGCCACCCCACGGTGGCCCCTGAAGCCCTGCTCTGCTGGCTATGAGTTGGGCCTGTGCTCCCAGGTCCCACCTTGTGGCCTGGCCAGCATCACTTATCCCCGGATCCCATGCTTCCCTGACTGCTGCCCAGGAGGGTGGCATGTCCTGCCCTTGGCCTCTTTCTTGACTCAGTCTCCTCCATGGTCCCTGGAGTTGCCTGCCCCAGCCAGGGACAGATCCTGCAGACAGAGCCTGGTAGACACCTGGGGCTGCTACCAGCGAGCGGGGAAGCCAGCAGGTGACTGGCACCTTGCACCCTTGACCAGTAGACCTGGACTCCAGCCACTAGCCACTGGCTGTGTGATCGCAGCTGCAGCCCACCTCTCTGAGCCTCAGGGATCCCCTCACTGAGCTGCTAAGATGACCACCTAAGGGAAAAGGCTTGCAAACCATAACGTTCCGTGCCCACAGAGAGGGCTGTGGTGGTCAAGGCAACCCAGGAAGTAGTAGAGAGTTCCTGAGATAACAATGACTGGGAATCCAGCCAAGGCCTTTATGTTAAGTCCCCCTGCTCCTCCCCTGGGCCTCAGTCTCCCCATCCATTAAGCAGAGGGTCTTCAGGCTTGGATACGGAGTAGTGCTCGGCCCCTCTGTATCTACTGTTCTTCACCATGATTCGCCATTAAGGTCATGGCAGGATTTCACTTGCCAGAAACCAGAGGGCTCTTCATGCAGCAGTAAGCTGAGTAACTGCGGCCCAAGATGGGGAAGTTTCGGCGGGTGGAGAGAGGTTTCATGGTTGCATGTTCAAGTCACTGACCAAGAAGGAATGACTGAGCAGACAGAAGGAAGCGTGCAGGAACAGACGGAAGCAGAGCTGCTGGAAGCTGATAGAACTTGGACAAACTCACCAAGTTTGCACTGGGCTGGCCCTGAATGAGAAGACGCAAGGCGTTCTATTTCCTGGAGACCTCCAGGTACAGGAGCACTAATGGAGCACCTGTTGTGTACTGGGACTCTGGGGTTGCTAGGTGAGGTACCAACTCTGCTTTAAAAACAGCTCCCGTTATAGGGAAGAGTGACCATGCCCAGGTCTCCATACTTCAAAGTGGCTTTGGGGGGCTCATTACTTTGCTTTCAGTTCAGAAGAAGGAGGGGCCCCTTCCTGCTTGGGCCCCAGGGAAGGCTTCCTGGAGGAGGAGGCAGATTTGAATGCATGGAGATGAGGGCACGGTGGGCAAAGGGACCAGGGTGAGCAAAGGGAGGGAGGTGCTTAAGTGTGCAGTGGGTATTCAGGACTATAGGCAAGGCTGTCCATAGGGGTAGAATGAGAAATGAGATAGGAAGGGGCTGGATGATTTAGGTCCTTGAATGCAGGACCAAGGACGATGAACTCTATTCAAAGGCAATGGGGAGCCACTGAATGTCATAGAGCAGGAACATGCTTTGCTGCTGCTGCTGCTGCTAAGTCACTTCAGTCGTGTCCAACTCTTTGTGACCCTATAGATGGCAGCCCACCAGGCTCCCCGGCCCTGGGATTCTCCAGGCAAGAACACTGGAGTGGGTTGCCATTTCCTTCTCCAATGCATGAAAGTGAAAAGTGAAAGTGAAGTCGCTCAGTCGTGTCCAACTCTTAGCGACCCCATTGACTGCAGCCCTCCAGGCTCCTCTGTCCATGGGATTTTCCAGGCAAGAGTACTGGAATGGGGCCATTGCTTTCTCCAGGAACATGCTTTAGGAGATTGAAAATAGCAAGGAGACCAGGCAAGTGGACACAGATAATGAGAGGATGGGAGGAGTAAGGGCAGGGCCTGATGGTGGGGATGGAGGTAGATGAAGCGTTGATGGAGGGGAGGGGAAGGTGGGGGGGATACTGAAACTGGTGGGTTGTGGGCAGGCGACACAGGTGTGTGCAGGGAGACGATGGCTGGATTAGGACATGTTGGGTTTGCGTCGCAGCTCTGTTGCTGTCCTCATGCATTCTCTCAGGCAAGTCAGTTTACCTCTGGGCCTCAGGGGCCTCCCCTCTAAATTGAAAAAAATAAAGAGATGTGGAATTCAACCAGATAATCTATAAGAGGTATTCTGAACAAGCTAAGTGACTGTTGTAGGCTTGCTTTCTAAAAGGTAAGCATTTATTGCTTTTATTAATTAGTGGTGACCTTCCCCTATTACAAATGAAGACACTGCAGTTCAAGGTCAAAGCAGTGGCTGGAATTGGCAGTGTTGGGCCTCAAATCACAGGGGAAGCAAATTATGAGCAAATAAATGTGGGATGACTCAGAGAAGAGTCTTGATTTTAAAATATTGCTAAAGAAAGGGCTGCTTTATGACTTTTGTGCCATGTGCTTATTAAACCCAAGCTATAAATGTGAACTAATAAGTAAAATGAGTTAAGTTAATGAAAAAAATCAACCTTCAGGACGGATCCATATTACCTAATGGCAGTCCATAAACATAAACATAAAATTTTAAAATACAAGAATGAATTGCAATGCCCAGCAGCTCAAGGAATCTGCAATTTCTCTGCCTTAAAAATAAAAGCTATTGATTTTAGCTTGGGTTCTCATTGCTCATGAGTGAGCCTTTGAGAAGTCATAAAGGAAGGAAATATTTCCAATTGTTTACTCACTAAGGATCATATGTATTGAATTTAAATTGTCTCTGATTCCTAATTAGTACAAACCAAATTAGAATCTGAGTACAGCAGATTTGGAAAGGCCCCTGGAGACATGTAAGCTCAGTGTTCTTTGTGTTATAGGCCTGGAACCAGAGGGACAGAGAAGGAGAACTAGCCCAAGATCACATAGCAGGTAGGGGTAGGAGGGTCCAGGCTAGAACCCCAGGCTCCGGGCACCAGGGTCAGCACCCCTCTCTGGTCTCTGCATCGTCTGGGATCAGATTGTTAAATCCAGGGTGTGCAAGTCTGTTACCTGGGCCTTAGTCCTGGTGATCCTGTAATAAGAACTTTCTCCTAGCTCTGGGGAAAAGTCATCTGCTCAAGAAAGGACCCTCAAAGCCCAACTCATCCAATACTGATAGCAAAGGGTGTTCTGAGAGCCTCTAGCACATTGCTGTGTATGGGACCCCTGAGTCCCTGTGCCCATCCTGCTAGCCAGGCAGCTCAGCCACGAAGGAGACACACGGGGGGCCTGGGGTTCTGTTCTGAGAGTGGCTGCAGGGTGGCATAGCCCAGGCCCAGGGCAGTTCCTCCCCGTGTTCCCATGAGCAGGGGGCACAAAGGCCTATTTGTATGGTGAGGAGGGGAGGGGTCGCTTAACTCTGCCAGGCTCTCCCTCCCTTTCTCTCTCTCACACACACACCCACACCCACACCCACAGGGACGAAGGAGCTTTCCATGTGGCTCAGGCACGCATGCGTGCACACATGTATGTTAAGCTTCAGCCCACACTCGATTATGAAGCAGATGTTTAATTACTACCTGAGTGTTATTAATCAACACGATTAATACACAACCCATACCACATAATTACTTTGCAATTACACCGAAACGAAATATTTTATTGCCGAGGGTTTGATAATTAGCCGGCCTCGCCAAAGGATAGGTATGACGGGCAGCGATTTTTCTTCTCTCCTTCCTTTCCCTTCCTCCCCTGCCCTCTCATTAATATTCTGGCCGATGTCCCCACCAGGCAGAGCAAGGAGCCCAGGCAGGCTACCGGCCTCCTCCCTGCAGTGCTGCTTCCGCACTGACACCAGTTTTAATGTGATCCTCATTCGTCCTGTGGAGAAGGAAATGGCAACCCACTCCAGTACTCTTGCCTAGAGAATCCCGTGGGCAGAGGAGCCTGGTGGGCTGGTGTCCATGGGGTCGCACAGAGTGGGACACGACTGAAGTGACTTAGCAGCAGCAGCAGCATTCATCCTGGTCCTCTCCACTCAGCTCTCCAGCTTGGAAATGCACGTCCTTTGCAGAAATGAAGCCGGCCTCCCACCGGCCTGTGGATCGAGAAGCAGAGGCCGGCAGGGGTTACCTGGGGGTGCTCTGCAGGCAGCTGCCTAGAGCCGAGTCTCAGCTCTACCAGTTACTCACGGTGAGACCTCTGTCGGGTCAACCATGCCTCAGTTTCCCCAGGTGCAAGATGGAAAGGGAACAGTCATTACTTCAGAGGGGTCTTGTATTGCATACGATAGAAAACATAAAGCATTTAGTACAGAGCCTGGCACGGAGTCACTCCAGTAATATCTATTATAACTACTAGTGTTATTATTTGGGCTTCCCTGGTGGCTCAGATGGTAAATAATCCACTTGCAATGCAGGAGGCAAGGGTTCAGGCCCTGGGTTGGGAAGATCCCCTGGAGAAGGGACTGGCTAACCATTCCAGTATTCTTGCCTGGAGAACTCCATGGACAGAGGAACCTGGCGGGCTATAATCCATGGGGTCACAAAGAGTCGGACACGATTGAACTACTAACACATAGCTATTATTTACCCAGAAATGGCCTCTCCAGGATTCCTCCCAATCAGAGAGTCTCCCAAACATTCAGGTTTTTGGATTCCACTCTCAATCCCTCACTTAGAGCTCGGTCCCGTCTACTAGGAAACAGCTTCCCACCTTGCCCTCTCCCCTCTGCCGGCCACATCCATGGGCCCCACTTCCCAAATCCAAGCCTTCATCCTTTCTCTCCTGGTCCACGGCCATTAACCTCCATGCCATCTCCCTGCTGCCCTCCCCCTATTCCATCCTCCACTGGGCAGGGAGACAGGTCCTCAGAGAGCAGAGCTTGGACCATGCCACTCTCCTGCTCAACAACCGTCTGGAACTCACTATTGCCTATGCCACCTGCCCTTGCTGGATGATCACCAATGCTCCAAATTCCATCATTGCTTGGTTGCATGAGCACCTAAGCTTTTGAGGATGAATGAAGGAATGAATGTCTTGCAAGATTTGACAGGCATTCACAGCCACCAAGCTGGGATGCCCCAGAGCGTTTTATGAGCCTGCATATCTCCATGGACTTAGGTTTATCTTGGAATTTGGGGCTTATTCCTCACTGGTTATTTCCCCTCCCCTCTCCCCCCACAAAAATCTTCAAACCAGCTACATTTAAGAAGGATTCAGGACTTCTCTGGAGACCCAGCAGTTAAGACTCTGGGCTTCCACTGCAGAGGGCACGGGTTCAGTCCCTGGTTGGGAAACTAAGATCCTGCATACCATGCAGTATGGGAAAAGGAAAAACGAGCAAACAAAAACCCCGAAACAAATAAAACCAACCACATCCATAAAAAAAAAATAAAAATAAAAATCCATATTTTCAGACACAGAAACCACAGGTCCAGCTGAGCAAAGAGACTATATCAGGAACCTCCGATGCAGGGGCCAGTGTATGGTCTGCTCAAGAGTGAGTGCAGGGACATGGTGGCAACTCCAGCAGGGATGGCACACACCGGAGAGAGCCAAGGGCTGGTGGCGGTGTGCTTGTGTGTGCAGCTGTGCCCGGTGTGCATCAGGTACACTCTTCTTTGCACAGACAGGGCCAACGGAGCTACTTCTCATGTGACTTAACTCCTTCAGTTACAAAAATATCAAGAACTGTGAGTCATTCATTTACTTGAAGTGAGAAGTGAAGTCGCTCAGTCGTGTCTGACTCTTTGCGACCCCATGGAGAGTGTAGCCTACCAGGTTCCTCCATCCATGGGATTTTCCAGGCAAGAGTACTGGAGTGGGTTGCCACTTCCTTCTCCAGGAGATCTTCCCGACCCAGGGTCTGAACCCAGGTCTCCCACGTTGTAGGCAGACACTTTACCGTCTGAGCCACCAGGGAGGCGAGAGTTCATTTATTTGGTAAACATAAAACTCTGGGCTCCGGAGTCAGCCCACTGGTGGAATCCTGTCTCCACCTCTGACTAGCCATGTGACTTTAGGAAAATCCCTGAACTTCTCTGAGTTATTAGCCTCAGTTGTTGTTCAGTTGGGAAGTCGTGTCCAACTCTTTGCGACCCCACGGGCTGCAGCACGCCAGGCTTCCCTGTCCTTCACTATTTCCCAGAGTCTGCTCAAACTCTGTCCATTGAGTCAGTGACGCCATCCAACCATCTCATTCTCTGTTGTCTCCTTCTCTTCCTGCCCTCAATCTTTCCCAGCATCAGGGTCTTTTCCAAAGAGTCGACTCGTCACATCAGGTGGCCAAATTATCGGAGCTTCAGCATCAGTCCTTCCGATGAATAGTCAGAATTGATTTCCTTTAGGGTTGACTGGTTTGATCTCCTTGCTGTCCAAGGGTTAGTCTCAGTTATTAGCTGCAAAGCGAGGCTAATCATAGCTCCTACCAATAGCATTCTTGTGAGAAGGTCATGCGCACTCTGATCACAGTGTTTGGCATATGGGACGAGCCAGACAGTGTTAGCTATTTTGTTATTATTAGTAAGAATAATGGGGCTTCCCTGGCAGCTCAGATGGTAAAGAATCTGCCTGCAAAGCAGGAGACCCGAGTTCGATCCCTGGATTTGGAAGATCCCCTGGAGAAGGAAATGGCAGTCCACTCCGGTATTCCTGACTGGAC